>NC_086449.1:126818280-127418280 GCF_028390025.1 Pseudophryne corroboree | reverse complement strand
GATGCCCATTTTGCACTTATTTTTTTGCACGTATGAGAGTATATTTTCTAGCGCTTTTTGTTGGCTCTGAGCACAGGATTTACATTTTTTTTTATAATATTAAGTGCAAAACCAGGAATTATTTGCATTTAATTTCATTGCCCTTTTAAACAACGCAGCAGGACTGTCCCGTTTTCACATTTGCAGACACTGTCCCTCTGTTCTACTTGCAGGCTTCCATATCCCGGGGGGGGGGGGGGGGGGGGTAGGTTTGGGAGACGGAGACTTTGATCACCACTGCTCTGCACTAAGAACCAGCGTGTGATCCCTGAGTAGATGCTGTACACATGCACACGACATCTAAACAATGCATGAGATGAGCCTGGGGGACAGAACAGCTGCTTGGGGAGCACTAGGCACGCCCCCAAAATAGTGAGAAGGGAGGACGTGCAGCTCGGCCACGCTCTCCCATCTGACATCACACCCTCATCCAGCCGAGGCCACGTCCCCTTTCTGCGATGCGTGGCTTTGCCATGTGGGGGTCCCGGTTTGTAGTGCCCAAATGCTGAGAGGTATGCAGCCAGAACTTTTGAAAAGTGGGGCTCTGAAAACCTGCGACTTAGTAAATATGTATACAGATCTGTCCTCGTACTTTATTGAGGTGGTCATGTCAAACAGTCCCTCCCGGCACTCAAGGGGGTGTAGTATGGTATGCCGGCGGCCGGGCTCCCGGCGACCAGCATACTGGCGCCGGGAGCCCGACCGCCGGCATACCGACAGCATGGAAAGAGCAAATGAGCCCCCCACGAGGGAGAAAAAGTGTTAGTATGTCGGCTGTCAGGATTCCGGCGCCGGTATACTGTGCGCCAGGATCCCGACAGTCGGCATACTGAAGACCACCCCACTCAAAGTCTCGTATGACTCAGCAAATACTGGGCTTCTCTTTACATTTTTTACTCGAAAATGCGTCTTAGTTGCAATGCGGTGTGAGCAGGATGCACCAGGAGACTGTGCTAATTAATTTGATGTGTAATACTTGTATATCTGTGTGCGATTGAGTGTGCAAAAAATACAGTACCTGGTGGCTCACTCACATCACATGGCGTATTGAAGGGAGTTGTATGAAAACACATCTGTAGTCTTATAGGTGTAAAAATATGCATCTGCAAATGCTTTCCGTGACTGGAAGTGGCCCAATAAATGTATAGGCCTTATAGTTATTTATCCCACAAGCTCGCTGCCTTGGTGTCATCCGTGACTCTGAACTGTCATTTGTTCCCCACATTCAATCTTTCTCAAAATCATGTTACATGCATCTAAAAAACATATCAAAACTTTGACCATACCTTACACAAGACACTGCAAAAACTGTAATCCATGCTCTCATTATCTCCCGCATTGATTATTGTAATAGTCTTCTTACTGGTCTTACCAAGAAGAGACTGTCACCATTACAATCCATTCTGAATGCAGCTACGAGGCTAATCATCCTCGCTAGACGTTCCTCATCTGCAGATCCGCTCTGTCAGTCCCTCCATTGGCTACCTGTATTCTACCATATTCATTATAAAATAATTTTACTTACATACAAGGCTATTAACAAAACTACACCAACGTACATCTCTTTGCTTATCTCAAAATATCTCCCTATCTGTCCTCTCCGCTCTACACAAGATCTGCGTCTCTCATCCACACGTATTACTCGCTCCCACTCAAAATGACAGGACTTTTTGTGGGCTGCACCCACTCTGTGGAATGCCCTCCCATGCACAATCAGACTCACCTCTAGTCTCCAAACCTTCAAACGCTCCCTGAAACACACCTCCTCAAACTAGCTTATCACATTCCGGACCCACCCACATAATCTTTAATGCCTTTATGCTAATGCCTTTTTAATCTTTAATCTAAGTATATCCCCATTGTACAGTCCACACATATCCTCACATATTTTGTCTTTCTTCACTTTGTCATCCTTCTGACCCCAGGCCAAAATTGCTGGGTGACCATATCATACAGCCCATTAAGAACCTTTGCAATCTGGCTGGACCATTATGCCATAGGTAGCGTCTATCCTTGTGTATCAATGCTTGTTTCCCTATAGATTGTAAGCTTGCGAGCAGGGCCTTCCTACCTCTATGTCTGTCTGTTATTACCCAATTTTGTTCTTTTACTGTGGTTTCAATTGTAAAGTGCAACAGAATATGCTGGGCTATACAGTATAAGAAACGGTTAATAAATAAATAAATTTCAGGATGGATCGCTCTATTTATTTATTTTTTTAAGTATTTTCTCTCTAGGCACACTGTTCTCCCTCTTCCCAGCAACTGGGAGTCCATAAAATACATTGTACATCTGTTCTGCATTATTATCACAAATTAACTTAAGTTTTAAAAAATTACCACTGGGGAAGACAAGCATAATCTGAAAATTCCTGAGATTTCGCCAGATTTCCAGAATACCTGGAAGTGCTGATCTAGTTTCATTTGTTGAATGAACTCTCTGAGAATGTTTTATACCTGTCAACGCTTAAGTAGGTAAATATGCAGAGGCAAGTCTGCTGTATAACCACTGGCCGGACCTCACATTTTTACATTACACTGTAATAAATATCTGCATTTTTGTCGCAGAAGACAAGCTACTTAAACATTACTCATTAATGTTATGTACAACACTTTTTTTTTGCTAGTATATGAATAGTGATATACTGTTATTTATGGGTTTAATCATCGTTGGTATTTTACCTACATCACTATTTCTGTCACTATTTTGAGATATAATATCTACAACTAAGCTGCACTTTTTATATACATATGATATCTTAAAATTACTTCTCAAGCACTATTACTTTTAAGTCAGCCTTGAGCAATCTACTGTACGTCTTCTAAGCTGCCGGTGAACTATAAATCCCTGCATGTCTTCCCAGTCAGAGGCTGGAGAGCTACATAATACCTACCTTGCCTGGTAACTCTAATCTAAAACTAGTAGTGTCAGAAACAGCCTATGCAGGGTTGCACTGTACCACAGATTTTTTGGCTAGATAACCACTGGCCTCTTACTATCAATTTTTAATGGAAGTGTTTGTCATCCCCCTAAATGTCCAAATTTTGGTGGGGCATGACCGTTGCCAGCTTTATCCCAACAATTGATAATTTGGAAGTTATGTCCTATTCCCCAAATGAATGGATATAATGTGGGAAGGGAGAATAAAGCACACACACTGGAGCAGGGACGGACTGGGGCCTCCTTTGTGGGTGCCTAACCCAAACCCTCACCGGAGGTGCCTGACTCTAACCTTCCCTTCCCTGCTGCCTAAACCTAACCCTCCCCTTCCCCCTACCCTAACCCTCCCTAGTGGGTACCTAACCCAAACCCCCCACCACCTTTGGGGAGCCTAACTTTAACCTTCCCTCCCCCACTGCCTAAACCTCTCTTGTGGGTGCTTAACACTAACCCTCCCAGGTGGTGCCTAACTCTAACCTTCCTTTCCCCGCTGTCTAAATCTAACCCTCCCCTTCCCCCTACCCCAACCCTCCCTTGTGGATGCCTAACCCTAACCCTCCCCGGTGGTGCCTAACCCTCCCCGTAGGTGCCTAACGCTAACCTTCCCTTCCTCGCTGCCTACACCTAACACTCCCAGCTTGGTGCCTGACCCTAACATCCCCTTGTAAGTGCCTAACATCTAACCATCCCCTTACCATCCCTACACCCTTACCCTAACCCCCCTTCTAATGCCTAAACCTAAACTCCCACCCCTGTGGCAGGACGCGAGCGTGTCCCGCTAACAGAACATTTCGGGACTCCGGACATCTGTATTTTAACGCCGGCATCCCAAGCTCCGTCGGGATTGTGATACTGGCATTATGCCGCCATTCAAGATTCCGACATCGGTATTTCGACCACCAGGATCCCTTCAGGTGGCATGTTAACTACATCCCACATGTACATATCTATGGGAAAATATTGACAGCACCTTTTTCCTGGTGATTCCTCCATTGTTCACGCGCATAGCTGTGGGACAAAGCCAGCAGATCAATTTTCCCAGAAATTTCTTCTGAGGTGGCTGCAGCCACTGTAGAAGATAAGTATAGTGAATGGGTGGAGGGTGTGAAGTATAGGGCCCATTGCAAAACACACCCTGCACCCATTATAGATTCACCACTGCTCAGGAATATGTTTAGCCCACATACTGGCTGCACCTACTGTGTACTGGAGGTGACAGTATAGCCAAACCCGTTTGTGGGCTTACTCAGAGATGGGTGTATATTTGTCCCAGTGTAGGCATTTTGGGGAGTATCTGAGTGGAAGTGGGACAGACTGGGATTGCACTTATTTTGTCCCGATTTTTCAGGTCTCATTTTTGGGAGCTATGCTTTAGGGTGCAGGGAGAGCAATGCTTAGCCCACATGGCCTCTCTGCTTGTGCTGCATTCTGTTCTAACTGCATTGGAGAGATCAAAATTGATTTTTAAATTTTAAAAAGGGGGAGAATAAAGCACACACACTGGAGCAGGGATGGACTGGGGGCCTCCCTTGTGGGTGCCTAACCCTAACCCTCACCGGAGGTGCCTAACTCTAACCTTCCCTTCCCCGCTGCCTGTTAGTAAGGTGACGCGTTCTAAGCTGTGCAAAATGAGATTTTTCTGTGGACACTGCATTAACCTCTTCACTGCCAAGAAGAGTGGTACTCATACAAAACACTTCAGGGGTTCAAAAGGGGACGAGGGACTTGCCTAAAATCCCGTCAGTCCCCTTATAGTTTCAGACACTGGATCTGCAGAGTATGCCCCCAGTCTTTATCTACTGAATACACATTGCACGCATGATATGTCTATTTCAGTACTTGCTCGGCTAAGCAGGGAAGTAGCTGAGAGGGGGAGAGGCCCTCCCTAACTTCTCACCATCGTTAGACACTGGGTGGGACGACGAGTCAGTGCCCAAAAAGCGTGACTGTGCCGCCAAAGTGGGGATGGTTGGGAGGTATGAAAAAGCATTACCAGTGCCACACTCAGGAGAGGAGTTCCCTCTTTTAAATGTTGGGACCACATGTGTGGTCAGCAGAGTACTGTACTGTACTCTGTATTCCTGTACTGCAGAAATTGTGAAGTCCAGTAATGGGGAAGGATCTCCCATATCCTTGCTTCTATAATATCAGGGAAAAGTTTCCCATAACAAATAACGAAGCTCATTTAGTGGTTTTTTTCTGTCAATCACCGTGATGGTTGTTAAAAATAAAAATAAACACATTTGCTTTTAGTTCACTTTTTTTTCCATTTCAATTTAATAAAAAAATATTTCTTGATCATTTTGGGTAGATTGTGGAGATTGTCTTTTACCGTGCGAGAAATAAGAGAAATAACTGCATAAATAATTACTGGTAGCGTTGTTGTAATGTGACCATTCCAAAGTGACAAAATAAGCTGTGATAAACAAAACTGTGAGTCAATGTGTGAAAATCGTTTCAGAACTTGCAATAAAGTGTGTCAAAAGCCTGAAGTGTTTGTGCGATTTCCTACGGTACAGACGTGAAATTGAGTGTGACTTGAAACAATTGCCTGTTAGATTTTCTCCGAAACGGACAACGTTCAAAAGATGTTAATTAAATCTCATTGAAGCACCTGATTATTGTTAATTAAAGTGGTTTTTTTTAAAAGAAATATTTATGTTTTCTGTTGATTGAATGGTCTTTATTGGTCGGACACATTGCAGCTACTTTTCAAATGAAAAACAACCTTTCAGTTGATGGAAAATATTTTTTATGCACCATATTTAAAATAAAATTAAAAATTAAAAAATTCATATCTTAAACCACAAATATAGGTCTGTGAAACAAGAAGACATATGTAAGGGTCATTTGCAATGTGGATAAGGGAAAAGACTATACGCAAATCAATTGTTTTAAGGGAAGCTGTTATTACAGTTTTAAATTATATAATTACATTTTAGATTCTACGGTTATGAATTTTGACAGCACTCTCGTCTGGAGTACCATCCAGTTTGTAAGTATCAGCGTTCAATCATAATAAATTATTGGAAGTAAAATGATCCATAATGTTCAAATCTTCTGATTACCATTTTGCTCACGCATCACCTTACAAAACATTTTCCTGCGTTAACTGAGGACAAATTAGTTCTTGTATTGATAAGAATAATTCCATCTGCGGCCATTATAGTCTTACAGACTTTTTTAAACTTTAACTCATATTTGCCTATTCTTGAGAATACTTACTTTACCTGCCTCCAGGTGTGAAGAACATGATGCAAATTGTATCAGTATGCTCCACCCATACCCAGATCACATGGTTTGCATTATCACTTACCTGCTGCTCAGCGTTTAATGAGGTGGGTGGGGCTTAGCGGAGTGATGGTTCAGTGTTTCCTGAGGTGGGTGGGACTTAGAGGAGTGATGGCTTTGCCCACTTAGTAATGTCAATTACCTCAAGCCCCACCCACCTCCCCTTTTCACAACTTAACTCCAATTTTCCTGAAAGCAAGGAAATGAATGTAGATAAGTATGGTTTAAATCAGGCCTGACCAACCTGTGGCTCTCCAGCTGTTGTAAAACTACAAGTCCCATCATGCCTTGCCACAGTTTTGCTATTAGGGAATGCTAAAACTGTGGCAGGGCATGCTGGGATGTGTAGTTTCGCAACATCTGGAGAGCCACAGGTTGGCCAGGCCTGGTTTAAATGTTGGGACTTGTCAATTAAGTTTTCCTCCAGTGAATTGTACCATGGGGTACATGCATCAAGCTTGGAGAGTGATAAAATGGAGAGAGATAAACTACCAATCTGCCCGTCATTTTTCAAAGGGACTGATTCAGATACCACCTCTATGCTAATGACACATAACTTTACCTCTCCTCTCCTGATCTGTCCCCCTCTGTCCTCTCTCAGGTCTCCAGCTGCCTCTCTGTCATCTCCTCCTGGATGTCTGAGCGCTCTCTGAAGCTCAACATGGACAAAACTGAACTCATTATCTTTCCCCCAGCCAGAGCAACACCGCCTACAAATATCTCTATCACTGTTGACAACACTATCATCTCCCCCGTTCTCCAACTCCGCTGCCTGGGCGTCACTCTTGACTCCTCCCTCTCCTTTGCAACCTACATCCAAGCTCTGGCGCAATCTTGTCGGTTCCAGCTACGCAACGTTGCTCACATAAGGCCATTTCTCTCCCAGAGTGCAACTAAACTTATCATCCACTCACTGGTCATCTCGCCACTCGACCACTGCAATGTTCTCCTCACTGGCCTCACTTGCTCCCATCTTGCTCCCCTCCAATCTGTCCTCAACTCCGCAGCTAGGCTCATCTTCCTCTCCCGCCGCTCCACTTCTGCCACTCCATTTCGACAAAATCTACACTGGCTCCCATTCCCCTACAGAATCCTCTTCAAACTCCTCACCCTCACATACAAGGCCATCTCTAATTCCACTGCTCCCTACATCTCCAACCTCCTCTCCCTTCACACTCCCTCCCGCCCACTACGGTCAGCTCATGACCATCACCTAGTGGTGCAAGTGTGTGGGTACGGCGTACCCCTAAGAATTTAGCAGTGGGTACGCAGTACCCACCCCGACGGGCCGCCGCTCCTCTTCCCTTCCTCCCTCTGCTGCTCCCCGCCGCACCCGCCGTCCCCGCCGCACCGCCGCTGATGTGAGGGGAGGAGAGCGCACCCTGTGCCTCTCCTCCTCTCACACAGACAGATGGCAGCGGTGAGCAGGGGAGGAGGGGGGGACACATGTATACCTGACACTAGGGGATATCTGGCACTGGGGGGGCATGTTATAACTGGCACTGGGAGATATCTGGCACTGGGGGGGGGGCATGTATACCTGGCACTGGGGGATATCTGGCACTGGGGGGGGCATGTATACCTGGCACTGGGGGAAATCTGGCACTGGGGGGGCATGTATACCTGGCACTGGGGGATATCTGGCACTGGGGGCATATCTGGCACAGAGGGGCATATATACCTGGCACTGGGGGATATCTGGCACTGGGGGGGCATGTATACCTGGCACTGGGGGATATCTGGCACTGGGGGGGGGGGGCATGTATACCTGGCACTGGGGGATATCTGGCACTGGGGGCATATCTGGCACAGGGGGGCATGTATACCTGGCACTGGGGGATATCTGGCACTGGGGGGCATGTATACCTGGCACTGGGGGATATCTGGCACTGGGGGGGGGGCATTTATACCTGGCACTGGGGGATATCTGGCACTGGGGGGGCATGTATACCTGGCACTGGGAGCATATCTGGCACTGGGGGGGCATGTATACCTGGCACTGGGAGCATTTCTGGCACTGGGGGGGGACTTGTGTACCTGGCACTGGGGGATATATGGCACTGGGGGCATATCTGGCACTGGAAGGACATGTGTATCTGGCACTGGGGGCATATCTGGCACTGGGGGCATATCTGGCACTGGGGGGACATGTGTATCTGGCACTGTGGCCATATCTGGCACTGCAGAGACATGTATATCTGGCACTGGGGCATATCTGACACTGAGGGCATATCTGGCAATGGGGGCATACTTGTGTATCTGGCACTGGGGGCATATCTGGCACTGTGGGCATATCTGGCACTGGGGGCATACTTGTGTATCTGGCACTGGGGGCATACTTGTGTATCTGGCACTGGGGGCATTTCTGTATCTGGCACTGTAGGGGCATTTCTGTATCTGGTACTGGGGGGCAATGTATATCTGACACAGTGGGGGCATTTGTGTATCTGACACTGTGAGGCAATGTATATCTGGCACTCTGGGGGCATTTCTATATCTGGCACTGGGGAGCAATGTATATCTGTCACTGTGGGGCAATGTATATCTGGCACTGTGGGGCAACGTGTATCTGGCACTATTGGGGTCATACGTGTATCTGCCCCTCCCCCATATGTGTATCACGCCCCCATTTTCATTGGCCATGCCCCATGTGACATTTGGCCACACCCATTTTTGCACGCGCGCCTTTGGCGCGCGCACACAGTACCCATAACACATTTTTTCTACTTGCACCACTGCCGTCACCTCTCCTCTCTGCGCAGTTAGGACCTGATCACCCGCTGTGCGAAAACGCAGCTAGATTTATGATTGCAGTCATCTGTTATCTGTAGTGAAAAAAAGTTCATGTTGGAGGCTCCGCTAAAAGTAAAAGTGGAGGTGTTGCCCACAGCAAGGAAAGATGTTCTAGCTATCATTTATGTAGTACAGTCTAAAGAAGAATAGCTAGAATTGGTTGCTAAGAGCAACGGCACTATTTTTAGTAAATCTACTATTCAGTGTCTATTGTGTTTACTTAGAGACCAATGCTCTCCATAGTTACATCTGTACGTCTTATATGATACTTCCCATGTGCCCCCATTAAGCCTGTCTATATACCTAAATGGGTTCCTAAAACACAGCAACAATAAAACCCTCATAAACACCAAGTACACCCATGTCGACCCCATGGAGGTGTTTCTATATGGGGTGTTTTCCTCTGTTGTAGTGGGAACGAATGCAGCAAATTATACAGATTATTCACATACATATACGAAGAAGCATTATAAGCAGATGTTTCAGTCTTTCAATAGCATATAACAGAAGTCTGATGAAAAACCATAGATCCTGTGCTTGATGGCTACTGATAAGACATGCTGGGCAGATGTATTTGAGAGTGCTAAAGTGGAGAGAGATAAACTACCAACCAATCAGCTCCTAACTGTCATTTTTCAAACACAGATTGCAACATGGAAATTAGGATCTGATTGGCTGGTACTTTGGGTTGTATGTATTAAGCCACAGGTTCTCAAACTCAGGACCCCACACAGTTCATATTTTCCACATCACCTGTGGATTTCAAAAATGTGACAGTTGATGATACACAGTGATCCTGCCAGGTGACGTGGGAAATGTGAACCGTGTGGGCAGGGCTGTCTCTAGCCAATTTGGCTCCCAGTGCGAGATTTAAAAATGCGCCCCCCCCCCCCCCATGACATAAAAAATGTGCCCCCCCACACACACACACCTAGATAAAAAACAACAACTTGCGCGCGCACCCGGCAAGGGGGCGTGACCTCATCTAAATGGGTGTGGCCTCATTTCAATGGGCATGGCCTCGTCTGAAAAGACTACCTCACAATCCAGTTTTTGACCCTGCTCCAACAGATCACGACCACCACAGGAAAAAAAAATTCCACCATATTAAGCCCCACACAGTAATGCGCCCTGCACCATATTATGCCACACACAGCAATGCCCTTGATACATTAAATCCCCACACTACGGCAGGCAAAAGTCCCCATTCCACACATTACGGCAGGTGTCCCCATTTTACACATTGAGAGAGAGAGAGAGAGAGAATACTTACAGAGGCGATTACCGCTCTTCGGCCCGCCTCACCAGTCGCTCCTCGCGCCGGCCTTTCCCTCTTCCTAACTTGGATCCCCCTCTGTACTCCGCTCGGGGGGGGGGGGGGGGGTTCGCGGAGTGACGGGGTTGCGTCGTGACGTAACGATGCAACCGCATCATTCCGTGAAACTCCGCCCCCCGAGCGGGTTACTCGGGGAGAAATAGGAGGGGGAAGCAGGGAGCCACAGTTAATGCCGCGGCGGGCGCCCAGTGCGGTTGCACTGCTCGCCTCCCCTAAGAAACGGCCCTGAGTGTGGGATCCTAAACACTAATGGTCTATTTAGTAAGCCTTGGATGGAGATAAAGTACCAGCCAATCAGCTCCAAACTGCCATGTCACAGGCTGTGTTTGAAAAATGACAGTTAGGAGCTGATTGGCTGGTTCTTTATCTCCATCCAAGGCTTACTAAATAGACCCCTAAGTTTGAGAACCACTGTACTAAGCCTTGGAGAAAGATAAAGTAGACAGATATAAAATATCAACCAACCAGCTCCTAAATATCATTTTTCAAACACAGCCTGTAACATGGCAGTTAGGAGCTGATTGGATAGTACTTTATCTCCATCCACTTTATCTCTCTCCAAAATATAGTACATATACCCCTTTATCTCTCTTCACTTTATCACTCTCCAAGGCTTAGTACATCTCCCCCCCAGGGTTTTCAATAAATATCCGTATAGCACAGTATAAGCAGGTAAATCCGCAGCTAAACCATAAGTAACCTATAACTAGGCCAAAGCCAATTAAAAAGCATTATATAAAAATAAAAAATAAAAACTCTGGAATTAAAAACAAATTATATTGCTAGTAGGACATATGAAAAAAAGATAAACAAAAATATAATGAGAACTGTAAAATGAAAAGATATATTAAGATTATATTCAGAGTTTTTGGGGAATATATATAAATGAATAGAACCAAGGTACAGAAGAGAACGTGGCCATAATAGCCAAAAGGGAAACCAACAGATAGAGACACCTTATGTATGTTACTGTGAGACGCGTCTGTCACTTATACAGCTCAGATATACAGATTATATGCTGGGTGAATTTTTGAATCAGTTTATGTGACTGAATTATCCTAGGGTCCAGTAACTAAAGAGAGTAAAGTGATACTTTTTTAATTAATGAATTAATTAACCATACCAGTAACGAGGCAAGAAAAGTAAATATGCTCAGATAGCTCTGGCATGAAATGTAGCAGGTTGTTGTTTCGGTATGCGGTTAACATACCGCCCAACGTGATTCCGGCTGTCTTAATACCGACGCCGGGATCCCGATGGGGGTACTACACCACGGCCGGAATACCGGCTTACTAGCGCCCCGGGATGCTGATGTCGGTATACTGACATTCGGCATCCTGTGCACCAGGATCACATACCGATCCCGTTGTTTCTTCACATAGGACAAAGCTAATGCTGTGATAGAGTTGTAAACAGTAAAGAGAGAAGGGGAGATCGTATATTGCACGGCAGCCGGCCAATGAAGGTTTTATTATAGGAGAGATATGGATGTATCCCTGGTACGTGAGCAGAGAGTTATGTTGCTATCCTGCTGCAGAAGAATACTACGCCATGTGTTATTAAATATAGGAAAACTATACCCAGTTGAAATGGACGTTGGGTGGACACAGTGATGTACCGAACATCTAATAAATGTCAGAGTATACTTTTTGAGAACAATTCTTCATTCATCTCCATGTAAAGAGATGAGTGTTTATATAAGAGACCGAAACCGGAATCCCAACAGCCAGTGAAATGCCGCTAGACGGAATCCTGACAAATGTGGGTTATTCCCACTGGGTTGGTGGCATGGACTCACCAACCGAGTGGGACTACCCCTGTGGCGAGTGCAACGAGCCCGCAAAGGGACTCACTGCCCTGCTGCCGGGATTCCGACAGATGGGATACCGCTTTCGGTATACTGACAGCCGGCATCCCATATCCAGGTCAAACCTATGTATTCCCAGTATATGTGCTGACATGTTCCACACTGTCATCAACTGCTAATATCATCTACATACTCAATTAAATCCACTGTAATTCATTCAGTAGTAACACAGTAACCCCTTCCTTACACACTCCAAGTGCAACAACATTCCATTGTGCCATGGTAAACGTTTAATTACAGATAGAAAAATAGTTCTGTTAGATATTTACTCCATTAATACTGTATATACATAATTTAGATTTTTAAGTTATATACATTTTTTTATACAAATTTTTACATGAATACTCTTTTGTAATGTCATACACACGTGTGCGTGTTTGTGTAAGCATGTGCAAAGGTAACAATTATTGCACTAAATGTGCTTCCCTTGTTTAGTATTATGCCACTGGACCATGTGTTCTGCAGTTGAATAGAAAACTGTACATAGAATTAGACCAACATACTGTAGAAGCACACTGTACATAAAATTTTGACAATTTAATGCGCCATACACACTGGCAGATCCGCTGCCGAGCTTCCCAACGGCGGATACGGCTGACGGGCGACACAGCGGCGGGGGAGCAGTGACGGGTTGAGTGAAGTTTCTTCACTCCCCCCGTCACCCGGCTTCATAGCAGTGCAGGCAAATATGGAGGAGATTGTCCATATTGGCCTGCATGCACAAGCGACGGGGCACCAGCGATGAACGTGTGTGCCTCCACACTGAAAGATATGAACGGTATCTCGTTCATTAATGAACGAGATCGTTCATATCTTTCAGTATTATCGCCCAGTGTGTAGGGCCCATAAGCCCCGTACACTGTGGGCGATAACACTGGACGATACGAACAATAACTATCTTTCATGAAAGATCTATCGTTCATATCGTCCAGTGTGTATGCCTGAACGATGTATGCAGCAGCGGGCCGTTCACGTTCCTCTATGGTCGTTTGAACATGCAGCTCAACTTTGACTACATCGTTGAGCTGCATGTTCGAGAAATGCAGGGGATGAAGTCACTGAACGATATCATTCAGTGTGTATGCGCTATACATATGTGTATGCATGCGCTCATTAGGGGAATGTCGCCCAATGTGTACAGGGCTTTAGACATTACACAGAAAGTAATGAAGTAAAGTATTTTGTCAATTAAATCTGATGCTGTTTTTGGTATACTGTTTTGCAATAATATTATCCAAGAAAAACAAATTGTTCATCTACTTAGTACAAATTCCCTTGCTGCACGACTGAGGGATACAGCACGTCATGGGTGTAAAAGATTTTAAGTTCGTTCTCTATAATTATCATGTTATCTGACCAGAGAAGACTGACTGGACAATTAAACTGGCTTTACTAGTTGTATCAAAACAGTATATGGCACTTTCAGGAAAAAAACAAAAAACAGCACCAGATTTATTGCTGATAAATCCATTCAGAGCCAACAGACATACATATATCCCATTTACCTGAAGATACTGTTGTGTACTCTGTCACATATTAGCGTACTGCAAGAGGATGCACAGAAAGAATCCTTTCAAGTAAACAAAAATTGTTATACATTCAGGAAAATTTCAATCTACTTGAAAATCCTGTTTAATGCTAATATAGATTTGTTTTTTCAAAGGGTAAACTAGTAGTCGTGTATTCAGATAAATAGGGTGTTTCTAGCAACAACAACAAAAAACACAAATATAACACTGACACACTGATAATGGATTACTCAGTGTGAAGTAAACATATATAACTGTGTACAATATTGCAGAGGACTTCAGTCAATCTCAGTCACTGTATATATATATATATACACACATATGTGTGTATATATATATATATATATATATACACACATATATGTGTATATATATATATATATATATATATATTTTTTTTCTTTAAATGGACTCACAAACAGCAATGTAGTCATGATCAGTGAATAATTCCTTTGTCTAAAAGTTTTCTGTACAGAATTTTGTAATGTGCAAAGATATGTTTTGTCAAATCACCCTGGAAGACAAACAGTTCATTAAGCAAGAGGTGCCCCCAGTCCCCCGTTAGCTTCAGGGCTCCCAGGAATGAAGGCTCACAGGTCAGGCTGCTCATGGAAGTGGTTGGCATTCCCATTACTGTTCTTCAGGCTAGTTTCCTCAGTCCTGCTACTACAGCGGCTGCAGCTGCTCAGGCTTCCATTGCCCATTTCAGCATCAGCTATGTGCTTGGTCCCATGGCAGTCTGGATTACTGGAGTAGTGGCACCTTTTCAGATCCTTAAATAAAGCATGTAGTTTGTGATCTCCTGCCCTAGGGCAACACAGGAGCTTTTTAAAAGCCTTCCTAAAATCGGCGCTCCTACAGTATATGATGGGGTTTAGTCCTGAGTTAACATAGCCCAGCCAGTTCAGGAACAAGAACACATTGCCATCTATTAAATCCCTGCAGAACACTTTGATAATGTTGGCCACAAAGAAGGGCAACCAGCAGAGGGTGAAGGTGCCCATGATGATGCCCAAAGTCTTCAGTGCTTTGTGTTCTTTAATAGCTAACAACCCTGAGGGTCTTCTTTTGGATATCCTTCTGTTTTTAGTGGAGGGCACAGGTGTCCCATTAAACCTCACTTTGTCCTTCTCTATCAAGTTGACTTGCCTGGTGGCCACTATAAAGACTTTGACATAGACAAAGATCATGATCACCAGGGGCACATAGAAGGAGATGGTGGATGATACAATGGCATAGGGCATGTTAGTGACAAAATCACAGCACTTTGGGTCATCATAGCATCTCTGAGCTACACTATTTGATGTATCCCTCCACCAGTGGTTCATGATGGGCAGGAAGGAGATCAAAGCAGCTATAGCCCATACAAAGCAAACCACCAACCTTGCCCTGGCCTTGGTCACCAGCATCTCATACTTTAGAGGTGAGGTGATGGCAATATATCTGTCCACTGCTATCACACACAAGGTCTCTATGCTGGCAGTCACACAGAGGACATCCACAGAGGTCCACAGCTCACAGACGGTGGTGTCATACAGCCAGTCCCCGGTCACCAGGATGGTAGCACCTGGTGGCACCACAAGAAGCCCCATGATCAGGTCAGCACAAGCCAAGGAGGTGATGAAGACGTTAGTCATAGTCTGCAACCTTGGGGTCTTGGCTATAGCAATAATGACCAGCAGGTTCCCAAACACGATGAGCAGGATCATGAAGGTCAGCGCTGCTCCCACCATCCACTTCTGGGAGAGGGTGAGCCCACTACTGCTGCTGCTGTTGTTCAGGACAAGGTCCGACAAGTTGACCTCTTGGCAGGGAGCCATGGTGAGGGAGCTGTCGTCCTAGCTCAGACCTGGTGTGTGCACAGGGGGACCAGCGGCAGCCTCAGCAGCCCCATGGAGCGGGCAAGAGAGTGAGCCATAGCAGGCTGGGTGCGAGCTCTAAACTACTCGCAGTCCGGACTCCGCCGCTGACTCCACACTGGCAGGGAGCTGGGGGCGGGGCCAGCGGCCACTCACTGGTTAAAGGGACAGCTGCCGCCTCCTCTGACAGTGCGTCTGCAGCAGCTGTGCTGGGAATAGGGTCTCGGGGAGGACACACACAGGCGTCAATGTAATAGGGCGATTATCACCCCAGTGTGGGCAGCATGCGCGTCTCTCTATTGCATTTATCAGCATTACTATTAATATTAAGTTACAGAAAGTATAACGGGATACCTAGACATATCTACTATGTCGGTGGCATTGCAATAAGCGATAGAGATACATATATCCAACATATTGCATGCAGTCATTACACAGAGTTTCCTTGGTGGAAGCAGAGACTATACTGCAGCTTAATGTTACTGCTTGCTACAGGCTAGTATTTGGTTGTGTAGTCTTTGGCATAAGACAGGTAACCATTGGCTCCTAAGTTGATGTAGAACTACAAGACTCAGCATGCACAGCGTAAAGGTCTTCTAGTTCCACTACAGCTGTGCTAAGGATGTTGGAAACGTGTTATTATTCCTCTGTGTAACACATTGCTTTGTTACTGTCTCAGCTGTTGTTAGGTATTGCTCCAGTCAATGTGTTACTACAAATAAGCAACTCCTTTTATTAAATGACACAATATAATACGTATTTCATGTTACAATTTCATTTTGAAGAGCCATAGTTCTTTTCAAATTGGATTTTCATTCATTTTTCAGCTCCTCTAGTTGGGTAAGTAACACATGTGTCAGTCTTTGGGGTATAATATTCACTAATGTGCTTTTTTTTTAGAAGAGGAGATGTTGCTCATAGCAACCAATTGTAGCTATTGTCTTCTAGAAGGTGCTAGATAAATAGAAGTAGAATCTGATTGGTTGCTATGGGCAACATCTTCATTTCTGAAAACCTGCACTTTAGTAAATATACCCCTTATAGAGCCACACAGACGCTATTAAAAGACATTGATTTTCCTGTGGAAAAACTGACCTCCTGTAGTTTATAAAATATATAAGTGACTAACTGGTAAATAATATTATTGTTTATTTATGTAGCACTGATCATATCATCTGTCCTGTTACATCTGATGTGTGGCCTCAGTGCTGGTCGCACCCTGTGAAAGATTCAGTGCTCTGATTGGCTGCAGGTTGGTTAAGCTCCATGAATATTCTAATTCACAACAGCTTTATGCTTCCCCGTATAAGTGTGTTTACCTGTATATAGCCAATGGGGAGGGAAAAAAATGCAATAGGTGCATACGCCTCAGTTAGATGGGGATCCGGTCTGAAGATCGACAGTATCTAGGTCGACAATGTTTAGGTCGACCACTATAGGTCGACAGTCACTAGGTCGACATGGATGGAAGGTCAACAGGGTTTCTAGGGTTTCAGGGTTTACATCTATAGTGGGGAAAGTATTGGAAGGTATTCTAAGAGATAGTATTCAGAAGTTCCTTGAAACCAATAAGGTCATTAAAAGGAATCAACATGGGTTTATGAAGGACAGATCCTGTCAAACCAACTTACTTGGCTTTTATGAAACAGTAAGCGCAAACCTAGATCAGGGTAAAGACGTGGATGTAATCTTTTTAGACTTTGCCAAAGCGTTCGATACTGTACCATACATGAGACTTATCTACAAGCTACAAGAATCAGGGCTAGGAAGCACAATATGCACTTGGGTCAAAAACTGGTTAGATAATAGGAAGCAGCGCGTTGTGGTTAATGGATCTTTTTCAACTTGGACTGAAGTGCTAAGTGGTGTGCCGCAAGGCTCAGTATTAGGACCGCTATTGTTCAATATTTTCATTAACGACCTAACAGAAGGTCTAGAGAGCATGGTGTCAATTTTTGCAGATGATACCAAATTGTGTAAGGCTATAAATACAGAGGAGGATGCCGAGTCTCTTCAGAACGACTTAGTTAAATTAGAAGCATTGGCAGCCAAATGGAGAATGCGCTTCAACACAGACAAGTGTAAGGTAATGCACTGTGGTAACAAGAACAAAAATTACACCTACCTACTAAATGGGGTAAAATTAGGGGATTCTGTACTGGAAAAGGACTTAGGTGCCCTCATAGATAGCAAGCTAAGCAGTAGTACCCAAAGTAGGACTGCAGCAAAGAAGGCTAATAAGATATTAGCATGCATAAAACGGGGTATTGATGCTAGGGACGAGAGTATTATACTCCCGTTATATAAATCACTAGTGAGGCCACACCTTGAATACTGTGTACAATTCTGGGCACCGTACTACAAAAAGGATATCCTGGAGCTTGAAAAGGTACAGAGGAGGGCGACCAAACTAATTAAGGGCATGGAGACGATGGAATACAAGGAAAGGCTTGAAAGACTAGGCATGTTTACATTGGAAAAGCGGAGACTAAGAGGGGATATGATCAACATCTACAAATATATAAGGGGACAATACGCAGAGCTTGCGCGGGACCTGTTTTTGGTTAGATCAACACAGAGGACTCGTGGACACTCGCTCAGGTTAGAGGAGAGGAGATTCCGCACAATACGGCGTAAAGGCTTTTTCACGGTAAGGACAATACATGTTTGGAATTCCCTGCCCGAGGGAGTTGTAATGGCGGAATCTGTCAACACCTTTAAGAATGGGTTAGATAAATTCCTATTGGATAAGGATATCCAGGGGTATGGTGCATAGTCATGCATTATAGTTACTATAAATAGGGATAAAATGTAACGGCTGACAGCAGCATCAGTCTGAAATTTTAGTCAAATCATTATGCATAGGAGACCACAAATAGGTTGAACTTGATGGACAATTGGTTTTTTTCAACCTCAGATACTATGTTACTATGTTACTATGTGCTAGGTCGACAGGTCTAAAGGTCGACATGAGTTTTTCACATTTTTTTTCTTTTTTTGAATTTTTTCATACTTAACGATCCACGTGGACTACGATTGGAACGGTAATCTGTGCCGAGCGAAGCGGTAGCGGAGCGAAGGCACCATGCCCGAAGCATGGTGAGCGAAGCAACCCATGCGAGGGGACGCGGTGCACTAATTTGGGATCCCGGTCACTCTACGAAGAAAACGACACAAAAAAAATCCTCATGTCGACCTTTGGACCTGTCGACCTAGCACATGTCGACCTAGAAACCCTGTCGACCTTCCATCCATGTCGACCTAGTGACTGTCGACCTATAGTGGTCGACCTAAACATTGTCGACCTAGATACTGTCGATTTGATGAACCACACCCGTTAGATGCCTCTAAAAATGTAGACACTGAGGACTGATTCAGAGGCGCACGCAAGCGGCTGATGTTTCATATCTGAGTCACATTACACATGTGTCCCAATGGTCACCGCTCTAAGGGGTCTATTTACTAAGCCTTGGATGGAGATAAAGTACCAGCCAATCAGCTCCTAACTGTCATTTTTCAAACCCAGCCTGTAACATGGCAGTTAGGAGCCGATTGGCTGCTACTTTATCTCCATACACTTTATCTCCATCCAAGGCTTAGACCCCTAAGATACAGATCACAATTGCCCTAGAGAGATTGACAGTCTGTGGGTGTTCCTGGGAGGTAACATGGAAGTGGCTAGCTAGAGCAGGCGTGTAGCTGACATGTTCAGATGGCGAGATTGCACCTGCCATAGGGTCGATGCATTCTTCAGTGTTGCGACTGATGCAGGGCCAGCTACAGAAATCTTGGGGCCTGGTACAGTGATATCTCTGCCCGGGTTCACTACGATATGCCGGCGGTTGAGCTCCCGGCGACCAGCATACCGGTGCCGGGAGCCCGACCGCTGGCTTACCGACAGTGTGGCGAGCGCAAATGAGCCCCTTGCGGGCTCTCTGCGCTCACCACGCTACGGGCACGGTGGCGCACTACGCACGCCACGCTATTTTATTCTCCCTCCAGGGGGGTCGTGGACCCCCACGAGGGAGAATAAGTGTCGGTATGCCAGCTGTCGGGATCCCAGCGCCGGTATACTGTGCGCCGGGATCCCGTCAGTCGGCATACTGAAGACCACCCCTCTGCCCCCCCGCCCAGATTATATATATATATCTCTCAAGAAAAAAGGATGTCTAAGGGAGCTATGTAATTGTAACTTTAGATATAGGTTCTTTTTCAAGATTATTTGACCACAGAATCATTAAAATATATTCAATTTATTCACATATTGTCCTTGAACAGTACATTTGCAGTGAGTAATGTGTACCTGACAAAGTTTAAAATACAGACTTTGATACACGACCTGACATAACATTTCTAAATGAATTCATCCAATAATGTTTTTTTAATGAATGTCTGATGTTCTCACATCTGAACCACAACGCAATGCATTTCATCCCGAAGGACTTCATCAGGGGTTCATATCTGGATGAAAATATTATACATAATAAAATATATTAAGAACATTTGTATGTACTGCCATAGTGGTCAACTCAAGGAATAATGATTATTTACATACCAATAGATGTTGAAAGAGCTCTATGGGGTCAATAACCGATTTATCAGTAATGCTGTTCCCACAGGAATATCTGAAAGAACATATCAATGGATAAATTCCTCAGTATTAACAGAGGAAATGATCGTCCAGTGTGGTAATTGCTTTATCCAGTATTCTAGGGGGGAAGAGGGGGGGGGGGGGGGGTTGATAAGTATCCAGGGCACAAGTCAATTCACATGGAAAATGGTCCTGTGTACATATTACGAAATTCCATATTGCAACAGGAGGTTAGATCGGGGGGGGGGGGGGGGGGATTGGAGTTATCTCCTTAATATTTTTATGATAATCCTTTTTGTATTCTAACAATGGTGATAATTTATTGTATTTTGATGACATTAATAATTCATTGTTAACAAAAATGTATAGTTTCCATAAATTATACAGACAAGCTTTCATAGTGAGATGTGGAGCATATATCAAAATATCAATAAGGGCTTCAAGATAGCACAATACAAGGAGTCAATTAACAGTACATAATTTTTACTTACCAGTTTGGAAATAACAGAACAAGGACGTTGAATTCGTCAGTATTGGACAATGGATCAGGCCTATAAAGAATAATATCCATATATGGTATTATGCCTAATTCTATTGTATTCCCATTTAATTAACTGGATGGGAATGAAAAATTATTTTTCCTTTTTCTAGAAAAGCTGGTTATACATACCAATATAAAAATGTAATAAAAGGATCTCAATGTTGTATTCGCTAAAAGTTATAACCACAATTATGTTGGTCAGGCCTAGAAAATAACAATTGACATCATATATTGTTTTCCATAGTGATTAATAAGCTATACATAGTGTTTCAAAACATATGGGCTATGGGGGTAATTCTGAGTTGATCGCAGCATCAAAAAAGTTAGCAGTTGGGAAAAAAACCATGTGCACTGCAGGGGGGGCAGATATAACATGTGCAGAGAGAGTTAGATTTGGGTGGGGTGTGTTCAAACTGGAATCTAAATTGCAGTGTAAAAATAAAGCAGCCAGTATTTACCCTGCACAGAAACAATATAACCCACCCAAATCTAACTCTCTCTGCAAATGTTATATCTGCCCCTACTGCAGTGCACATGGTTTTGCCCAATTGCTAACAAACTTGCTGCTGCGATCAACTCAGAATTACCTCCTATGTCCTTTTCAGATAATCAGTGAAATGATTTCAGATCTGAAAAAACCTGTCACAATGCTATTCTAACAGACAGTGGTTACAATTTGTTTAATCTTATGTGGATAAACATTCATGTATCAACACAGTCTTTCAGTGTGGAACTAGCAATATCAAGTAAATATCTATGTCTCCATTTAAACAGTGAAAGTGTAACAAAGGGGGTAATTCCAAGTTGATCGCAGAAGGACATTTTTTAGCAGTTGGGCAAAACCATGTGCACTGCAGGGGGGGCAGATATAACATGTGCAGAAACAGTTAGATTTGGGTGGGTTATTTTGTTTCTGTGCAGGGTAAATACTGGCTGCTTTATTTTTACACTGCAAATTAGATTGCAGATTGAACACACCCCACCCAAATCTAACTCTCTCTGCACATGTTAAATCTGCCTTCCCTGCAGTGCACATGGTTTTGCCCAACTGCTAACACAAATCCTGCTGCGATCAACTTGGAATTACCCCCAATCTTAGCATTTCTGTGAATCCTAAGTGAAAATGGCAACAATGTGACTTACTTTGTAGTCTGACAGGCTCTCCAGAACAGCAGTGAACACTGTGCTGGGTTGGTAGGTTTATAATATACCTGACAGGCTGATACCTCATTTCCCGTGTGTGTTACATATGATTAGTACTAATGTCACTCTTAATTCATGTGTAATTTATTAGTACAATTATATACTAACTAAACCTCATATGTTCTATCAGCAGTGCTAATAATCTTGGTGAAAACTATTCTATAGAAGGCCGTGGACGCAATGGTAACTGTATGCGTTCCACTGCGGCCCCGGCGTGTGTTCCACACGCTTCACTTCCTGGTTTTTTAACCGGAAATGATGCGGCAATGGGTCCGGCTCAATACGGCCGAGGATGTATCGCGGGGAATCTAACCATGCGGGGCTGTAGGCTGGATCTGCAGCTTACCAACCGCAGTCTCCTCACACCAGATGGAGCGCACGTGGTGAGTGCGATCCGCCACAACCGCCAGCCGTGGACGCATCTGTTCGTTCCACAGCGGTTCCGGCTTGTGTTCCACAGAACGTCACTTCCGGTCTATTGGACGGAAGTGATGTAGCGGCCTGAATTCCTACATACTACTGAGTGTGGCCAACTAATTAACCCTCTATATTGTATGAGTGTTTGAATCAATTACTTAATTAAGACTATAGCCCCTATTCCTTCTAGGAGATGAAATAATACTTATAAATTAATTTAAATTAGTTATAATTTTTTTTGTGATTAACTTCCCTATTAGTTATTATTAATGACTAATATTGTGTTACAAACCAGTAAATAAATAAAAATATTGTGCACCTAAATGGCTCTTTGCAGCCAAATATAGGTTAAAAATTAACCTATCGTGCACAGGTTTTACTATAAGTGGTATATTATTGTAATATTATAATTGTAATTGTAATATTATTGTAATATGCCTGTTCTAATGGATTTAAATAAGTACTTGGTGCTTATAAAGAGTGAACTTCCTCCAATACTCTATATTTATGGTGTATATATTAATAACACGAATAACTGTGTTGCCTATCATGGGTGTAATTATGTCTATAACTATATTAACACTATAAAGTGTGACCTTTATGGATACGTGATGTGACCCATTCTTTGAGTCTATCTATGTGGTCCATGTGAACCTATGTGCTAATATTAGCTGATATTAGCACATAGGTTCACATGGATCACATAGATAGACTGTGCATGATAGGTTAATTTTTAACCTATATTTGGCTGCAAAGAGGCATTTAGGTGCACAATATTTTGTCCTACGTTGGAAAAACCCAGAGGAAATTTAAGGAGAGAATGAGCGCACACCGCTCCTCCATCCGACTAGCGTTGTCAAAAGGGTCAAGTGATCAACCGGTGGCTCGCCACTTTCTACTGGCAAAACACCCCTTACATAGTCTTAGGTATAGAATGATTGACCACATTCCGCCGCTGCGGAGAGGTGGTGACCGTAACTCTCTATTGTTAAAGAGGGAGGCAGAATGGATACACAGGCTAAATGTTATTGCCCCAAAAGGGCTCAATGACTCTATCTCTTTTGCTAGTTTCATTTAAATCCCCTTTGTTGAAAAATGCTGTATAATGGAGAGGTATATATATATATATACATAGGTAGTGCTCTACTTGCGTTCTAGATCTGTGACCGGTATATGACACAATATATTATATAGTGCGGCATTATGGGGGTATAGATTTGGTGCTGATTACGGATCATCAGTAGGGTATTTTTATTGTCTATATTTGTATTGGATCTTTGGTATCTATGTGGCCAGTTCCGCAGCGCTATTAGGTACAGTGCAGTTATGATGTATAATTGTGCTGTGTACTATGTAATTCTTGTTTTACACTGCTGTGTTAATGGTGATTATGATTATAAGTATTTGACATCTGCTGCATTTGTATATATATGCACTGTCTTTTGGTATCTCAATGTGCCTACGTTCTCCGTGTTTTGTTTAGATGCTACCATGGTAACGGCTGTGAGACGTGCGGCGTGCAA
This sequence comes from Pseudophryne corroboree, assembly GCF_028390025.1. Classification (NCBI taxonomy): domain Eukaryota; kingdom Metazoa; phylum Chordata; class Amphibia; order Anura; family Myobatrachidae; genus Pseudophryne; species Pseudophryne corroboree. The sequence continues at coordinate 127,394,351 of NC_086449.1, read as the reverse complement.
GTGCGTGCTGATGTCATGTTCCCGCGCCAGTGTCCGGGATGGACTCCCGGGCTGGAGAACGCGGCCAATCCGTACATTTCCACATGTATTCGGGGGATATCAGGTAAGATTGTTTTTGGATAATCTGTATTCTTGACAAAAATCCTGTGGGGATTGAAACGTTGAATCCAGTGACCTCTGTGTCCGTGAGTTTTATTCTCTGATGGAAAAATGTCTCTGAGTGCCGCACCATTGCCATCCTCTATTCATTTGTTGTGAGGGCACCAGGACTGGTTATAATATTTAGGTGGAGTGCCGGGTTTGTTGTAATTTATATATATATATATATATATATATTGAAGTGCAACAGAAAATATGTTAATAAATATATATTTACTCATTTACCTATACACATATATAAATATTTCTCTCCATCCTCCCCCCACACACACCACAGTCTGTGTCTCCCTCTCTTCTTCCTCCTCACAGTCTGTCTCTCCCCAGTGACTCCATGCTGCATTCCCTGCTCCCCATCCCGAAGACCTCTATCCCCTCACCATTCCACTCTTACCCCGGGGAGAGAATCACCAGTGCTGCACTCCCCAGTATTCAAACCCTCACACCACACAGCAGGTACCATGCGGCCCTCACACCCCATCAGAAGAGGCCGGCGCAGGTCACAGGAATCCTGGCCAGCGGAGCTGCTGCCATGTCCCATAACTGCCTGCAGCAGAGCTGGACCTGGAAGAGCAGGCGAGCACTGCACTGCACAGTCACTGTGTGTGAGAGGCTCCTGTCACTCTGAAGCTGCGCCCACACACGATGTATACTTAGGGCCCCTCTGATCCTTGGGGCCTGGTACAGGTGTCCCCTTTGACCCCCTGTGGCCGGCCCTGGACTGTTGATGCAACGATGGTAAGTCTTAGTACGTGCCGGGAATAGCACCGCTGCTGGTGGGCATCTCAATAGGCTGAGAATCGGGCACAACATTTGCATAAATAAGCAAGCGCTGTTGTGGAAAAAAGATGCAGTTGCTGCAAAAACTGTGTCCACCTCTGAAGCAGGCCCTGCATTGGGAATCACTGTTAGCTACTGTTGTATCTGTCTGATCTACCTCTGTTCCTGTGTCTGTAATACAGTATTATGGGGCCTGTTTATCTATTCAGTGCATTGATCGGGAGGATTTTCTATCACTGCCATAGACTATGGCCTATTGCCTTCATTTATCAATAAAACGTCACAGAGGTAATGAACGATACTCAGCTGCCTCAATGACACTGGCCTGGAGCTGTAACAGCTAACGTACTGCTTTGCAGGAGCAGTCTCCTGGAATACCCCCGTACGTGATCTGGCTAGCCTGTTTGCGCATGCAACTGAACGTCCAGACTTGAGATTTCAGTCCCATTTCTAGTACTCGTACACTTTAATTACCTCTTTCCTTCCATAAACCCAGAAGTCAGTGCTTCCCCGGAGCTACTGTAAGTGCTCCTCAGGCCCAGATGGCCATATAACAGTGCAGTGTTCTCTTTGCTGCTTTGCCTTCAGTTTGATTTCCTGTCCCTCTGAACACGGTCATAACCAGAGGTGAGTGAATGGTGCCACAAACAGGGTGCAAGCTTGAGGTAGTAGGACCGACACTGCCGTGTTGTATTTGGCTTGCATGGTGTCTTGAGCAGTACCCTGCAGCCTGGTTATATGCCAGAGATATGCTTATTATGTCCATAGAATGTACAGGAAGCTCAACTTCTTGGTCCTGCTGGCTAACTGGCCCTCTCTTCATAACATCACCTGTGCTGGGGGGGATGGTATGAGGTCCAGGACACATTAACCCTTCTATGGCTTTGCCTCTGAACATGGCTTGAATAAAACTGTCCAATCCACATTCAGTTACATGGGGAACATCTAGTCCAAGATCAAACAAATCCTAATAAAGCATGGTGTCGCTACACTGCTATCCAACCATCAGGGGATAAGTACTACGGGGTCCTGTTACCCGACAGGATGATGTGTCAGCTTGATACAGTATATCATAGGATAATGTGTGTTGCCCTACTATATGCTAAGCTTAATTTGTATGATGCTGCTATATGATAGAATTATGTGTATTATGCTACTGTATGATAGGATAATGTGTAGGCTAGCTTTCTTCTATAAGATAGGATAATGTGTATCATGCTGCTGTATGACAGGATAATGTGTGTCACTGTTATATAGCAGAATAATGTGTATCATGCTGCTATATGACAGGTTAATGGGCCTAATTCAGACCTGATCGCTAGGCTGCGTTTTCGTACAGCGAGCGATCAGGTCTAAACTGCGCATGTGTATGCACCACAATGCACAGGCGCGTTGCACGGGTACAAAGCGGATCGCCGCTCAGCGATCGGTTTGTGAGAAGGATCCATTCGCACGGGCGTTCGCAAGGAGATTGACAGGAAGAAGCTGTTTGTGGGTGAAATTGACCGTTTTATGGTACTGTTTGGAAAAATGCAGGTGTGTCCAAGCGTTTGCAAGGCGGGTGTTTGACATCAATCCCGGTCTCGGACAGGCTGAAGTGTTCACTGCCGCTGAGTAAGTCCTGGGCTACTCAGAGACTGCACAAGATCTGTTTGTACAGCTCTGCTACACATGCGTTCGCACACTTGCAATGCGAAAATACACTCCCCTATGGGCGGCGACTATGCGAAGGCAGAGCTGCAAAAAAAAACCTAGCGAGCGAACAGGTCTGAATTAGCCCCACCTAAATCTAACTCTCTGCCAATGTTATATCTGCCCCCCCCCCCCCCTCTGCAGTGCACATGGGCCCTCATTCCGAGTTGTTCGCTCTGTAATTTTCTACGCATCGCAGCGATTTTCCGCTTATTGCGCATGCGCAATGTTCGCACTGCGACTGCGCCAAGTAAATTTGCTATGCAGTTAGGAATTTTACTCACGGCATTACAAGGTTTTTTCTACGTTCTGGTGATCGTAATGTGATTGACAGGAAGTGGGTGTTTCTGGGCGGAAACAGGCCGTTTTATGGGAGTGTGTGAAAAAACGCTACCGTTTCTGGGAAAAATGCGGGAGTGGCTGGAGAAACGGAGGAGTGTCTGGGCGAATGCTGGGTGTGTTTGTGACGTCAAACCAGGAACGACAAGCACTGAACTGATCGCAGTGGCAGAGTAAGTGTGGAGCTACTCAGAAACTGCAAAGAAATTTCTATTCGCAATTTTGAGAACCTTTCGTTTGCAATTTTGATAAGCTAAGATTCACTCCCAGTAGGCGGCGGACTTAGCATGTGCAATGCTGCTAAAAGCAGCTTGCCAGCGAACAACTCGGAATGAGGGCCATGGTTTTGCCCAATTGCTAATAAACTTGCTGCTGCGATCAACTCAGAATTACCCCCAATGTGTATTATGCTGCTATATGACAGGATACTGTGTATGACTCTGATATATGACAGGAGAATGTGTATGACTCTGATATATGACATGACATATGATACTGCTGCTATATAACAAGATATTGTGTACAGTATGACTGATAAATGTCTGGATAATGTGTGGGTGTGTGTGTGTGTGTGTGTGTGTGTGTGTGTGTGTGTGTGTGTGTGTGTGTGTGTGTGTGTGTGTGTGTGTGTGTGTGTGATGCTGCTATATGACAGGATACTGTGTATGACCGATATACCGTATGATAGGATAATATCTACTATATGATGCTGCTATATGACAGGTAATGTGTATGACTTTGATATATGTATGACAGGATAATGTGTAAGATCCTGATATATAACAGGATAATGTGTATCACAGATAGTATGCCAGTTTGGCACTACTGCTAAGGGTGTTGAAGGAAACCTGTGAAAAGTATTCTCAAGAGCAGTGGTCGCGAGTGACAGGTAGCTCGGCACCGCTTCTTAAGTAGCACGCGGCGGCGATGGCGGCGGTGGGTGCATATTAATATGGTGCCTGCCGTCAGCCAATCAGAGCTCACACGCTGCCTCCTGACTGGCTGGTGGTCCACACCATATTTCAAATGGACGTGCGGCACGCGGCCGGAGACGTCAGCAGCGCCGGTACTTCAGACGGAGGAGAAGCGCTGTGCTACTTGGCTCTCCTCTCAGACACAGCAGCAGATGCGGGGGCAACAATTGTGAGCACTACTGTTGTATCTGTCACTAATGGGGGAATTACATGTATCTGGCACTGCTGGAGGGCATCACATGTATCTGGCACTGCAGGGGGGGCATTATTTGTGTATCTGGCACTGCTGGGGGGCATTATTTGTGTATCTGGCACTGCTGGGGGGCATTACTTGTGTATCTGGCACTGCTGGGGGGCATTATTTGTTTATTTGGCACTGCAGGGGGCATTATTTGTGTATCTGTCACTGCTGGTGGCATTATTTGTGTATCGGGCATTGCTGGGGTCATTACTTGTTTATCTGGCACTGCTGGGGGGCATTATTTGTATCTGTCACTGCTGGGGGGGCATTATTTGTTTATCTGCCACTGCTGGGGGGCATTATTTGTTTATCTGGCAATGCTGGGAGCATTATTTGTGTATCTGGCACTGCTGGAGGGCATTACTTATTTATCTGGCAATGCTGGGAGCATTATTTGTGTATCTGGTACTGCTGGGGGGCATTACTTATTTATCTGGCAATGCTGTGGGCATTATTTGTGTATCCGGCACTGCTGGGGGGGCATTACTTGCGTATCTAGCACTGCTGGGGGGGGGGGCATTACTTGTGTATCTGGCACAATGCGGGGGGCATTACTTGTTTATCTGGCACTACGCAGGGGGACATTACTGTTGCGAGGCCACATTCACTTTTGTGAGACCACACTCACTTTTGTGAGCCCACACCCACTTTCACAGGAATGCGTGCGCATTGGGGGGAGGGGGTTGCTCTTCCAGAGTTTTTATTTTCCGAAAATAGCTCACACCCAAATTAAGGTTGGAGACCACTGCTCTACAGTAATAAGAATCACACTCACCAGGCAATATATATAGAACTGTTTGCTATGATCAGATGGCTGGTATTAGTTTTAACACACCCCTCTGTTCACTTGAAAGAAATTCCCCCTTGTGATCTTTTTTGTTAATGCCAGGTACAGCAGGCATGAAACACAAGGCCGTCTCATTAACCACACTCCTGTACTCAACAAAAATAGAGAAAAAAATGACAACCTTCTTGTATGCACAATATGGGTCACATTCATATATTGTACCTCAGGTAACGCGGTCCCCAATATTATCCAATGCAAACACTATCTGAGGAGACCTTGGAGTTCCTAGAAAATTTTGACCAATCATAATAGCAAATTGAAATGAAGTATGCATGGCATGAGCTGGTATTGTGAGGACATTACTGGTATAATTGCACATGACAATCCCGAGTATCTATTAATTACAGCATAAACTGAGGACACCCATGAGGTGTTACATTTCAATAGCCATCCCTTCTTTGCCTCTGGGGTAATGCTAAGTGGAATAACTGTCAATTCCCATTAATCCTGTTATTCCAGAAGTATCAGTAGTTTGAATTCTGGGAAAATAAACATTCTGAATTTCTACTGATACATACTGGAAATATTTCTGGGGGGAAAAAAACACATGGTATCCCCACCTGTTACATTGTGTCACTCTGTGGTCATGGAACTGCTCATTGACTTCTAAATGGTTACATCTATTTTTTACATTGTGGGTCATGAATTTATTAACAAATATAAGAGGGGTATGTTCACTTTAAAAAAATAAAATAAAATGAATAAATACCCTACAGTATCTACTATAAATATACTATACTATAAATATAGGTGCCCCTCGCCTGGGCACCTTAGTTTTACCCTAATACTTGTATTTGCCAGTCATCAGTTCTTCTTATGGCAGAAAAAGGTTTAAAATCAACTTTTTATCTTGTCATAAAACCAAACGGCACTAACAGATTCAATTTAACCCTTTGCACTCCGATTCAATTGTTGCGTCCCCCTTCCCATTGGGCATCTATACTATTGGGCTTCTATTGGAGCTATTCAGTTGTTGCTCCGATTTAGACACCCATAACCTTTTTTCGCGGCTCACAGCTCAGGTCTACAGTTGCAGTTTGGGCATCTAAAGTTTCTGGTTTTGGTGCTTTGGGCACCCAAACTATGGACTTTAAACGCATTTTTTCCGGCACCTACGGAGGCTGCGAGATAAGATGTGTGTGCCGCGGGTAATTGGCGTCTATCGGAGAAACAATTGAGTCGCTCTGATAGACGCCCATTCCTATAGACGGCCAGCAGGTGGCACATGCCACAATTGAATCAGTGAGATACAATTATTTAAGAATGCTTTTATTCTAGTTATTTACTGCTTACTAGTATTCTGTCAAGATAACAAACTGAAAGACAGTGGTGCACCAGAGGGCCTGTCTCACAGCCGCACACAATGTAGTTGAGCTATTTTTTGCAACAGTGTGAAAAATTCCAAAAAGCTCCTATGGCGCAGAGTGCAGGCACAAAGGCGCTGTCTGATCGGCACAAAAAGTGAGCCTGATTCTGATTTGTACATTATTGCACAGTCACAGGGAAGTACAGGGAAGCAACTGTGCAAAACTATACAAATAAAATGCAAATGCGTCTGTAGGAGATAGATGCCTCCTCAGTGCATCTGTGATCCGAGTTCTGTGTCTAAAGACACAGCCTTGGGGACAGCGACGGAATGGGGCTCTAATTCGGCCCGGGCACTCGTGCGCGCGCATGTCACGGGGGTGCGTCGCAACGATGTACGAGGGCGTGCCACGAGTCATGGGGGCGTGGACTCATGGCATGTCCCCATTACCATGGTGATGCTTGCTGGGGGCGGGGGCACGCTGCGAATCCGGGGACATGGACTCGCGGAATTCCCCCATTTCCATGGAGACCGGTGGGGGCGGCTGAACCAGAGAGCCTTCCCGGCTCTCTGAGGGACTGGATCAGCCCACCTGCCCATTGGCCCTTCTGGCATGTGCCAGCAGTGCCAGATGGCCAGTCCGGCCCTGCTTGGGGCACAGTTGTGACCATAGGTTGTGATGGTTGCAGCACTCTGCCAGTCTGCAGGCCGCCGGTAATTCATACTGGACCCGCTGTTGGAACTGGTCAGCCGTGTCAAGTCTGCATCTGACAATGCAGACCCTATGTTCAGCATGCCTACAAAACAGGGGCAATACGCTTATGTTTTGTATCACGGCCCCAGTCATGCTGCGGCTAAGTGGGGGCTGCAAACTATTTGCCAGGACACGTTCTGCACAGACTCAGGATTAGAAATGCTATGGGAAAGTGATGAGCAAAAGTGATTAGGTGGAGGTGGCTAAAATGGTCCATTTGGTGTTCATGTTATAGGAGTGTTACAGGTTTGCACAGCCGCATGCATGGGAGTCCAGAGTCAGCCAGAGAAACTGCACCTGCCATGAGGCTTTTGCATGTTTCAGTGGTGCAACTGATAGCGGTGTTTATGGATGCGCCAATAGGTATTACAGCATGTACAGATGCTGTCAGTGAGCATCTCAGTCCTTGCACATCCAGCTTCACCGATTTACATTAGGGAAGGAGTTTACAGCAGCATTTTCACGGGAAGCAGTTGGCTTCCTGACGTATGGGATCCCAGCGATCAATATACTGATGCCGGGATCCCAAAGGAGGATGCGATGCAGCATCAACATACCGACGCCTCTCGGGATGTTGGCGTCACATTAGCGGACATCCCGAACATCCATACAGCAGGACGCACTGGTGTCCTGCTGCGCGGGGGGGGGGGGTTAGAGAAGGGAGGTTAGCATTAGGGATCAGTGATGGAAAGATTAGGGACTGGGGAGGGATGGTTAGGTTTAGGCACTAAGAGGGGGAGGTTAGGGTTAGTCATCAAGCGGGGAGGGTTAGGTTTAGGCAGTGGGAAGAAAGGGTTAGGGTTAAGCACCTAGCGGGTAAAGTTAGGTTTAGGCACCACCGGGGAGAATTAGCTTTAGACACCCCCAAGGGAGGGTTAGGTTTAGGTAAGGGAAAAGGGGCCTCAATGGGGGACTGACGCGATTCTGATGGATGGGATGCCGCTGTCAATATACTGACATGCAGCCAATCCTAACAAAATGGCATCTGTGGAGGGTTGGCTGCAGTTTTCTGCTTGCTGATTCTCGTCCTATGGCCCTCATTCCGAGTTGTTCGCTCGCTAGCTGCTTTTAGCAGCATTGCACACGCTAGGCCACCGCCCTCTGGGAGTGTATCTTAGCATAGCAGATTAGCGAATGAAAGGTTAGCAGGACTGCTACTACATAATTCCTTGCAGTTCCTGAGTAGCTCCAGACCTACTCCTAGATTGCGATCACCTCGGTCTGTTTAGTTCCTGGTTTGACGTCACAAACACGCCCTGTGTTCAGCCAGCCACTCCCCCGTTTCCCCAGCCACTTCTGCCTTTTTTCCTGGCACGCCTGCGTTTTTTAACACGCTCCCTGAAAACACCAAGTTGCCGCCCAGAAACACCCACTTCCTGTCAATCACACTACGATCACTCGAGCGTTGAAAAAACGTTGCACGAGCTTGTGTAAATCTCCAAAGTTTTGTGTTAAATTACTAAGTGCATGCGCACTGCGTACCATATGCATGCGCATTTCCCACCTAATCGCTCCGTTGCGAAAAAAAACGGCAATGAGCGAACAACTCGGAATGACCACCAATATATCTATTTGCCTGTCCCAGTCACTAGTGTATGTGTTTCTATGTCCCTAGTGTATGTCTCCAGCCCGATATAGAAAAGATAACAAGCTTTTTCTAAAACAGGCACTACAGTGGGCTGCACTCTCCTAGCAGCTGTTCGTGAAAGGGTTAGTCAAACCTAAGAAGATTAGAATTTTATAAAGGTATGGAAACAGCGCTCAATGAGAAGGAATTAATTATCAATAATCCCAGATGTAAGTGAAATGAGAGATAGTATATTTAACATCATTAATTAATTTGTCTCGATGTCCCCCATCCCCCACCCCAGTCATCAGCGTGTACGTCTCCATGTCCCCCTCCTCCTACCCCAGTCATCAGCGTGTACGTCTCCATGTCCCCCATCCTCCACCCCAGTCATCAGCGTGTACGTCTCCATGTCCCCCTCCTCCTATCCCATTCACCAGTGTGTACATCTGCATGAGCCCCTTCCCCCACCCCATTCACCAGTGTGTACATCTGCATGAGCCCCTTCCCCCACCCCATTCACCAGTGTGTACATCTGCATGAGCCCCTTCCCCCACCCCATTCACCAGTGTGTACATCTGCATGAGCCCCTTCCCCCACCCCATTCACCTGTGTGTACATCTGCATGAGCCCCTTACCCCACCCCATTCACCAGTGTGTATGTCTCCACCTTTCTATGTATTTAATGCCAGGGTGCATTCCTTCCAATGTTAACAGGCTACTGTTATTCCCATATACTGGGCAATGTGGCGCTCCCACATGCTAAAGAAACAGGCGGTAGCAGAGGTGTCGCTGGGTGTGATAACACCTGGTGTACATTACTTCCCCCACACCGGAGGTGTGGGTGCCTTAAAAGGGGTGTGGCCTAATAACAATGGGCGTGCCTTGCAGGGATCTCTGTTCCGTCACTACGGGGGTATGTCCAGCATCCTCAGAGATGCTGGCTGTCCCTGGAGACTGAGCCTGTTCAGTTCTTCATCTTTGGCAGGAGCCGAGTGCTGCAGGAGAATATAGCACTGCAGCACCTGTCTCCTGTCTCTGCAGAACAGCTGGCACTTTGGTGTCACCCCTTTCGAGGGTGACACCCAGGTACAGCCCGCACACCCACACCCAGCTTATGACGCCACTGGGAGGCAATCTCCTATCTTGTTAAACAAACCTCAATGTATTGTTCAAAAATAAAGCACAGTGAAATCACTGACATTTCATTTCAAGGCTGCAGTGGATCTTTTTATCAAGGTGCTTCTGCTGCATAACCATGATAAAAAGACCTGCCGCAGTCTTGAAACATTGGTAATGTCATTATTATTATTAGCAGTTATTTATATAGCACACACATATTCTGTAGCGCTTTACAGAGAATATTTGGCAATTCACATCAGTCCCTGCCCCTAGGGTTAATTTTGTTGGGAGCCAATTAACCTACCAGTATATATTTGGATTGTGGGAGGAAACCGGAGTATCTGGAGGAAACCCACACAAGTACAGGGAGAATATACAAACTCCACACAGTTAGGGCCACGGTGGGAATCGAACCCATGACCTCAGTGATGTAAGGCAGTAATACTAACTATTACACCATCCATACTGCCCATTATTTTCACACAGTGATGACCAGAATCTGACGCCTGTTTCTTTTGCATATGACAATAGCAGTATATATATTATATACTGGTTTTAAAACCCAGCGCAGAACCTGTTATGTGTATGTACGGGTCCTGAATGATCGCTCATGGTACCGCCTTAGCTTCAGTATGACTGACATGCTGCTGCATTTTGGGGGTAGAGTACAGGGCGGTGACTGGGACCATGCGAAAAAATGTTGGTGTGTTTCCCCCGGTTTTCTAAGTGTGCCGAACCCAGGGTCACTACCTGGACCTGACAGAGAAGTTCCAAGCCAGTGTGAATAAGCGTCGGCTTACACAGATATCCGAAGGCTGCGACCATCATCTTCGGACACAGCACTCGGATCGCAGATGCCTCCTGCTAGCATCTCAGTAGTACGGTACTGCACAGATGCTTCCCTGTGGCCAAAACATATCAGAATCAGGCCCTGTAGCAATAAATGACAAGTGGCAGGAAAATGAAAATGTTTCATTGTTAATGCAACAATTTAAGTTTGCAGAGATATTTTTCAGCTAGCTTATAATGCTGCTGGCTAAAAACAAAGAATACAACGTGTAACTGCAGAGTGGCTACGGATCTATGGGTTTAAGGGCCCTCATTGGTGGCAGTGAGTGGGGGCACAGAAAGTGTCATTCCTTATCATATGGTGTTGATAAGGAATGGTTTCTCAGGGCCGTTTTATAACACACTATTCTCTTGCCGTGATAGTAAAGTAGAACCAATTAGCTGCTCATCTATGCACACATGTGCATAGGCTACTGGAGAGGGATCCTAGGATTCTCATAAAAAGTGAAAGAGTAACTTGCACTCTAGCTACTGCTCAGTACCAACACATAAAAGCGACAATCCTTAGATAACATGTATAACCAAAAAAGGGAATAGTCCACAAGTGCTACTAGAAATGCATGGTGGTCTTTCTTACCAATCCCCAGGAGTTCCTAGATGTCCTATATTCTCCACAAGATTCAAAGAAAAGAACAGGGAAACAACATTAATGGCTTATGTATGCTAGTTTTTCCATATATCGATTTGAAGCCTTTCAACTAACCTCATTGAAATGAGATGCATTCATCAAAATGTTTCTTTGAGTCTTTATATATACAGAGAGAGAGAGGGAGAGAGAGAGAGAAAGAGACACGAATTTCGGCAGCACTCCCAACTTCAATAAATCATGCCCGGTGACCTCCTAGACCCGCACAGCCATGGGTCAATAATACAATTCTTTGTAGGCGGCATGCTGGTAATAACTGTACACAACAGCAGGTTGCAGCAACAACATTTCAAAGTTTTAATGGCTTCATCCTCAGGTTTCCAAATGACATAAAAGAAAAGCATACCTTTTATTCCCCCACATGTGCGGTGAGCTCCGGCGTGGTTCCGGCATTCAGATAGATATATATATATATATATATATATATATATATATGCACAGGGTTACGGCATATAATATTATATCCCATAAGAAAGGCGCTCTCCTAAGGGACATGCCCTATGTTCACTGAAAGGTATCTTTGTATGGACTCTTCTATGGTGACATTCTCCACAGTGTGCCACCCCCACATGTAAAATTTCACAGCGAGTTCAAAAATGTCAAAAAAATTGTTTATTTGTAAATGAAGTACTACATCCACATTAAAAAACCACATAAAAACAAGATAACAAATTAGATAAAAAAGAGCATAGTGGTAGTACCCCTCTGTTATAAATGGTTTGTTCCACTCTATACCCTAGAATGCTTGGGTATCCATCAACCCCTGTGAGGAATAGTAATTCTCTCCGGGGGAGGTTAGACAAACTGACAACCCAAATCCCGGTAAGTAGCTGTGGAATGAATTTATATCAAACCTGGGGATTCCACTCCAACAATGATCCCTTTTCAATTCAAAGTTTGCGATACTGTAGCTCATATTCTTTAATAGCTACAACCATCTCAAGTTGTATTTGGAGTCAAGAAGAGTTTGATATATATTGGAGAAGACCACAAAGCCCGTTGAAAACAGAAAATGGGGACTGTAGTAGAGATGAGCGGGTTCGGTTCCTCGGAATCCGAACCCGCCCGAACTTCAGCTTTTTTTACACGGGGCCGAGCAGGCTCGGATCCTCCCGCCTTGCTCGGTTAACCCGAGCGCGCCCGAACGTCATCATCCCGCTGTCGGATTCTCGCGAGGCTCGGATTCTATCGCGAGACTCGGATTCTATATAAGGAGCCGCGCGTCGCCGCCATTTTCACACGTGCATTGAGATTGATAGGGAGAGGACGTGGCTGGCGTCCTCTCCGTTTAGAGTGACTAGAGTACTAGAGAGAGACACAAATTTTGGGGAGCATATTATTAGGAGGAGTACTACTTGCTGCTGATAGTGTGACCAGTGACCACCAGTTTAATTAATCCGTTCTCTGCCTGATAAAAAACGATACACAGTGTGACACAGTCACATACCATATCTATGCTCAGCCCAGTGTGCTGCATCATATGTAATACTGTATATCATTATCTGACTGGGCTGAGTGCTCACTGCTCACACAGCTTAATTGTGGGGGAGACTGGGGAGCAGTTATAGCAGGAGTACATATTTTAAGTACAGTGCACACTTTTGCTGCCAGAGTGCCACTGCCAGTGTGACTGACCAGTGACCACTGACCACCAGTATTGTGATTGTCTGCTGACCACCAGTATATTGTGATTGTCTGCCTGAAAAAGGTAAAACACTCGTCGTGTGGTGTTTTTATAAACGCATTCTGCAGACAGTGTCCAGCAGGTCCGTCATTACATAATATATACCTGTCCGGCTGCAGTACTAGTGTGATATATATATATATTTTAATTTTATCTCATTATCATCCAGTCACTCTATATAGCAGCAGACACAGTACGGTAGTCCACGGCTGTAGCTACCTCTGTGTCGGCAGTCGCTCGTCCATCCATAATTGTATACCACCTACCCGTGGTTTTTTTTTTTTCTATCTTCTTGATACTAGTAGCTTACTTTAGGAGTCTGCAGTGCTGACAGACAGTGTCCAGCAGGTCCGTCATTACATAATATATACCTGTCCGGCTGCAGTACTAGTGTGATATATATATATATATATTTTAATTTTATCTCATTATCATCCAGTCTATATTAGCAGCAGACACAGTACGGTAGTCCACGGCTGTAGCTACCTCTGTGTCGGCAGTCGCTCGTCCATCCATAATTGTATACCACCTACCTGTGGTTTTTTTTTTTCTATCTTCTTGATACTAGTAGCTTACTTTAGGAGTCTGCAGTGCTGACAGACAGTGTCCAGCAGGTCCGTCATTACATAATATATACCTGTCCGGCTGCAGTACTAGTGTGATATATATATATATATTTTAATTTTATCTCATTATCATCCAGTCTATATTAGCAGCAGACACAGTACGGTAGTCCACGGCTGTAGCTACCTCTGTGTCGGCAGTCGCTCGTCCATCCATAATTGTATACCACCTACCCGTGTTTTTTTTTCTTTCTATCTTCTTGATACTAGTAGCTTACTTTAGGAGTCTGCAGTGCTGACAGACAGTGTCCAGCAGGTCCGTCATTACATAATATATACCTGTCCGGCTGCAGTACTAGTGTGATATATATATTTTAATTTAATCTCATTATCATCCAGTCTATATTAGCAGCAGACACAGTACGGTAGTCCACGTCTGTAGCTACCTCTGTGTCGGCAGTCGCTCGTCATCCATAAGTATACTAGTATCCATCCATCTCCATTGTTTACCTGAGGTGCCTTTTAGTTGTGCCTATTAAAATATGGAGAACAAAAATGTTGAGGTTCCAAAAATAGGGAAAGATCAAGATCGACTTCCACCTCGTGCTGAAGCTGCTGCCACTAGTCATGGCCGAGACGATGAAATGCCAGCAACGTCGTCTGCCAAGGCCGATGCCCAATGTCATAGTACAGAGCATGTAAAATCCAAAACACCAAATATCAGTAAAAAAAGGACTCAAAAATCTAAAATAAAATCGTCGGAGGAGAAGCGTAAACTTGCCAATATGCCATTTACCACACGGAGTGGCAAGGAACGGCTGAGGCCCTGGCCTATGTTCATGGCTAGTGGTTCAGCTTCACATGAGGATGGAAGCACTCAGCCTCTCGCTAGAAAAATGAAAAGACTCAAGCTGGCAAAAGCACAGCAAAGAACTGTGCGTTCTTCGAAATCCCAAATCCACAAGGAGAGTCCAATTGTGTCGGTTGCGATGCCTGACCTTCCCAACACTGGACGTGAAGAGCATGCGCCTTCCACCATTTGCACGCCCCCTGCAAGTGCTGGAAGGAGCACCCGCAGTCCAGTTCCTGATAGTCAGATTGAAGATGTCAGTGTTGAAGTACACCAGGATGAGGAGGATATGGGTGTTGCTGGCGCTGGGGAGGAAATTGACAAGGAGGATTCTGATGGTGAGGTGGTTTGTTTAAGTCAGGCACCAGGGGAGACACCTGTTGTCCGTGGGAGGAATATGGCCATTGACATGCCTGGTGAAAATACCAAAAAAATCAGCTCTTCGGTGTGGAAGTATTTCAACAGAAATGCGGACAACATTTGTCAAGCCGTGTGTTGCCTTTGTCAAGCTGTAATAAGTAGGGGTAAGGACGTTAACCACCTCGGAACATCCTCCCTTATACGTCACCTGCAGCGCATTCATCATAAGTCAGTGACAAGTTCAAAAACTTTGGGCGACAGCGGAAGCAGTCCACTGACCAGTAAATCCCTTCCTCTAGTAACCAAGCTCACGCAAACCACCCCACCAACTCCCTCAGTGTCAATTTCCTCCTTCCCCAGGAATGCCAATAGTCCTGCAGGCCATGTCACTGGCAATTCTGACGAGTCCTCTCCTGCCTGGGATTCCTCCGATGCATCCTTGCGTGTATCGCCTACTGCTGCTGGCGCTGCTGTTGTTGCTGCTGGGAGTCGATGGTCATCCCAGAGGGGAAGTCGGAAGACCACTTGTACTACTTCCAGTAAGCAATTGACTGTCCAACAGTCCTTTGCGAGGAAGATGAAATATCACAGCAGTCATCCTGTTGCAAAGCGGATAACTGAGGCCTTGACAACTATGTTGGTGTTAGACGTGCGTCCGGTATCCGCCGTTAGTTCACAGGGAACTAGACAATTTCTTGAGGTAGTGTGCCCCCGTTACCAAATACCATCTAGGTTCCACTTCTCTAGGCAGGCGATACCGAGAATGTACACGGACGTCAGAAAAAGACTCACCAGTGTCCTAAAAAATGCAGTTGTACCCAATGTCCACTTAACCACGGACATGTGGACAAGTGGAGCAGGGCAGGGTCAGGACTATATGACTGTGACAGCCCACTGGGTAGATGTATGGACTCCCGCCGCAAGAACAGCAGCGGCGGCACCAGTAGCAGCATCTCGCAAACGCCAACTCTTTCCTAGGCAGGCTACGCTTTGTATCACCGGTTTCCAGAATACGCACACAGCTGAAAACCTCTTACGGCAACTGAGGAAGATCATCGCGGAATGGCTTACCCCAATTGGACTCTCCTGTGGATTTGTGGCATCGGACAACGCCAGCAATATTGTGTGTGCATTAAATATGGGCAAATTCCAGCACGTCCCATGTTTTGCACATACCTTGAATTTGGTGGTGCAGAATTATTTAAAAAACGAGAGGGGCGTGCAAGAGATGCTGTCGGTGGCCAGAAGAATTGTGGGACACTTTCGGCGTACAGGCACCACGTACAGAAGACTGGAGCACCACCAAAAACGCCTGAACCTGCCCTGCCATCATCTGAAGCAAGAAGTGGTAACGAGGTGGAATTCAACCCTCTATATGCTTCAGAGGTTGGAGGAGCAGCAAAAGGCCATTCAAGCCTATACAACTGAGCACGATATAGGAGGTGGAATGCACCTGTCTCAAGCGCAGTGGAGAATGATTTCAACGTTGTGCAAGGTTCTGCTGCCCTTTGAACTTGCCACAAGTGAAGTCAGTTCAAACACTGCCAGCCTGAGTCAGGTCATTCCCCTCATCAGGCTTTTGCAGAAGAAGCTGGAGACATTGAAGGAGGAGCTAACACAGAGCGATTCCGCTAGGCATGTGGGACTTGTGGATGGAGCCCTTAATTCGCTTAACAAGGATTCACGGGTGGTCAATCTGTTGAAATCAGAGCACTACATTTTGGCCACCGTGCTCGATCCTAGATTTAAAACCTACCTTGGATCTCTCTTTCCGGCAGACACAAGTCTGCTGGGGTTCAAAGACCTGCTGGTGAGAAAATTGTCAAGTCAAGCGGAACGCGACCTGTCAACATCTCCTCCTTCACATTCTCCCGCAACTGGGGGTGCGAGGAAAAGGCTCAGAATTCCGAGCCCACCCGCTGGCGGTGATGCAGGGCAGTCTGGAGCGACTGCTGATGCTGACATCTGGTCCGGACTGAAGGACCTGCCAACGATTACGGATACGGACATGTCGTCTACTGGCACTGCATATGATTCTCTCCCCATTGAAAGAATGGTGGAGGATTATATGAGTGACCGCATCCAAGTAGGCACGTCAGACAGTCCGTACTTATACTGGCAGGAAAAAGGGGCAATTTGGAGGCCCTTGCACAAACTGGCTTTATTCTACCTAAGTTGCCCTCCCACAAGTGTGTACTCCGAAAGAGTGTTTAGTGCCGCCGCTCACCTTGTCAGCAATCGGCGTACGAGGTTACGTTCATTAAAATGAATTATAATCAATTCCTCCGTGGAGACATTGACCAGCAGCAATTGCCTCCACAAAGTACACAGGGAGCTGAGATGGTGGATTCCAGTGGGGACGAATTGATAATCTGTGAGGAGCGGGATGTACACGGTGATATATCGGAGGATGATGATGAGGTGGACATCTTGCCTCTGTAGAGCCAGTTTGTGCAAGGAGAGATTAATTGCTTCTTTTTCGGTGGGGGTCCAAACCAACCCGTCATTTCAGTCACAGTCGTGTGGCAGACCCTGTCACTGAAATGATGGGTTGGATAAAGTGTGCATGTCCTGTTTATACAACATAAGGGTGGGTGGGAGGGCCCAAGGACAATTCCATCTTGCACCTCTTTTTTCTTTCATTTTTCTTTGCGTCATGTGCTGTTTGGGGAGTGTTTTTTGGAAGGGCCATCCTGCGTGACACTGCAGTGCCACTCCTAGATGGGCCAGGTGTTTGTGTCGGCCAATAGGGTCGCTTAGCTTACTCACACAGCTACCTCATTGCGCCTCTTTTTTTCTTTGCGTCATGTGCTGTTTGGGGAGTGTTTTTTGGAAGGGCCATCCTGCGTGACACTGCAGTGCCACTCCTAGATGGGCCAGGTGTTTGTGTCGGCCACTAGGGTCGCTTAGCTTACTCACACAGCTACCTCATTGCGCCTCTTTTTTTCTTTGTGTCATGTGCTGTTTGGGGAGTGTTTTTTGGAAGGGCCATCCTGCGTGACACTGCAGTGCCACTCCTAGATGGGCCAGGTGTTTGTGTCGGCCACTAGGGTCGCTTAGCTTACTCACACAGCTACCTCATTGCGCCTCTTTTTTTCTTTGCGTCATGTGCTGTTTGGGGAGTGTTTTTTGGAAGGGCCATCCTGCGTGACACTGCAGTGACACTCCTAGATGGGCCAGGTGTTTGTGTCGGCCACTAGGGTCGCTTAGCTTACTCACACAGCTACCTCATTGCGCCTCTTTTTTTCTTTGCGTCATGTGCTGTTTGGGGAGTGTTTTTTGGAAGGGCCATCCTGCGTGACACTGCAGTGACACTCCTAGATGGGCCAGGTGTTTGTGTCGGCCACTAGGGTCGCTTAGCTTAGTCATCCAGCGACCTCGGTGCAAATTTTAGGACTAAAAATAATATTGTGAGGTGTGAGGTGTTCAGAATAGACTGAAAATGAGTGGAAATTATGGTTTTTGAGGTTAATAATACTTTGGGATCAAAATGACCCCCAAATTCTATGATTTAAGCTGTTTTTTAGGGTTTTTTGAAAAAAACACCCGAATCCAAAACACACCCGAATCCGACAAAAAAAATTCGGTGAGGTTTTGCCAAAACGCGGTCGAACCCAAAACACGGCCGCGGAACCGAACCCAAAACCAAAACACAAAACCCGAAAAATTTCAAGTGCACATCTCTAGACTGTAGTGCTGTGGTACTTAACAGAACATAAGCAATATCGCTGGTATTTCCTGTATTCAGCTTTACATAACTAGGTAATACTTGCCTACCTGACCCTCTCCATGAGGGAGAAAATGCTCTGTTCCTGGACTTTCCTGGTAACGTATGATTGCCATCACTTGTGGTGAGCTAGTCAATTGATAAGAAAGGTGTTTCACCACAGGTGATGGCAATAATATGTTACCAGGAAAGTCCAGGAACAGAGCATTTTCTCCCTCATGGAGAGGGTGTGGTAGGCAAGTATGAACTAGGTATAGTTACATCTGATGTTTCTACATGATTTTCCTAGGTGATAAGCTTAATAAACTGCCCTAGTATGCGCTGAATAACCATCTCTGAATTATGCATACTGGAATTTTCCTCTGTTTACCAGAAATTCATATACAGGTTGAGTATCCCTTATCCAAAATGCTTGGGACCAGAGGTATTTTGGATATCGGATTTTTCCGTATTTTGGAATAATTGCATACCATAATGAGATATCATGGTGATGGGACCTAAATCTAAGCACAGAATGCATTTATGTTACATATACACCTTATACACGCAGCCTGAAGGTAATTTTAGCCAATATTTTTTATAACTTTGTGCATTAAACAAATTGTGTCTACATTCACACAATTCATTTATGTTTCATATACACCTTATACACACAGCCTGAAGGTCATTTAATACAATATTTTTAATAACTTTGTGTATTAAACAAAGATTGTGTACATTGAGCCATCAAAAAACAAAGGTTTCACTATTTCACTCTCACTCAAAAAAGTCCGTATTTCGGAATATTCTGTATTTCGGAATATTTGGATATGGGATACTCAACCTGTACCACATATTGAGCCTAATTCAGAAATCGCTGATGCAAACGCAGATGTAATCCTGTGTGCAGCAGATATGCAAAAATATGCACATGACACAGATGCCTGGATTTCTATTGTCATCTTCACAGATCCAAGGAACTGAGTATACATATGCAGCGGCAGTCACAGATCCTTCAACAATCTTCTCCATGAGTCAGCATGCGGATGCTAGGTGTAGGAAATCTGTCTGAATTAGGCATTCACATTGTGCGTGCAAGACTCCAAGGCCGGCCCGACGCATACGCGGGCTAAGCAGTCGCGTTGAGCTCCAGGCAGTAGAGGGCACTGCTGCAGACAGTGAGTAACAGTGACTCACACTCTACAGCAGTGGTGGCCAGCAAGCGGCTTGATCCGCTCCCGGCCACCGCTGCCCGGCGCGCACTGGCGTCTCCGGCGGCAGTGACTATCTTAAATTCGGCGCCGGCCATGATCCAATCAGAGCTTGCGGACTGGCAGCTGAGGCTCCTGATTGGCTGCCAGACCGCGAGCAATGATTGGCTCACGGGCCGGTGGCGAATTGAAGATAGACACCTCCGCTGGAGACGGAGGGGTAGGAGAGGCGCACGCTGCGCTCTCCTCCCCTCACAGCAGCAGCTGAGAAGCGGTGAGCAGCACTTTTATTTTCAGGGGGGGAGGCACTGTGGGAGCATGTGTAGCAGCAGTGGGGGCATATATGGCACTGTGGGAGGCACTGTGGGGGCATATCTGGCACTGTGGGAGGCACTGTGGGGGCATGTGTATCAGCACTGGGGGCATATCTGGCACTGTAGGAGGCACTGTGGGGGCATGTGTAGCAGCATTGGGGGCATATCTGGCACTGTGGGAGGCACTGTGGGGGCATGTGTAGCAGCACTGGGGGCATATATGGCACTGTAGGAGGCACTGTGGGGGCATGTGTATCAGCACTGGGGGCATATCTGGCACTGTGGGGCATGTGTAGCAGCACTGGGGGCATATCTGGCACTGTAGGAGGCACTGTGGGGGCATGTGTAGCAGCACTGGGGGCATATATGGCACTGTAGGAGGCCACCGCTGCCCGGCGCGCACTGGCGTCTCCGGCGGCAGTGACTATCTTAAATTCGGCGCCGGCCATGAGCCAATCAGAGCTTGCGGACTGGCAGCTGAGGCTCCTGATTGGCTGCCAGACCGCGAGCAATGATTGGCTCACGGGCCGGTGGCGAATTGAAGATAGACACCTCCGCTGGAGACGGAGGGGTAGGAGAGGCGCACGCTGCGCTCTCCTCCCCTCACAGCAGCAGCTGAGAAGCGGTGAGCAGCACTTTTATTTTCAGGGGGGGAGGCACTGTGGGAGCATGTGTAGCAGCAGTGGGGGCATATATGGCACTGTGGGAGGCACTGTGGGGGCATATCTGGCACTGTGGGAGGCACTGTGGGGGCATGTGTATCAGCACTGGGGGCATATTGTGTAGCAGCACTGGGGGCATATATGGCACTGTAGGAGGCACTGTGGGGGCATGTGTATCAGCACTGGGTGCATATCTGGCAAAGTAGGAGGCACTGTGGGGGCATATCTGGCACTGTGGGAGGCACTGTGGGGGCATGTGTATCAGCACTGCGGGCATATCTGGCACTGTGGGGGCATGTGTATCAGCACTGCGGGCATATCTGGCACTGTGAGGCATGTGTAACAGCACTGGGGCATATCTGGCACTGTAGGACGCACTGTGGGGGCATGTGTATCAGCACTGGGGGCATATCTGGCACTGTGGGAGGCACTGTGGGGGCATGTGTATCAGCACTGGGGGCATATCTGGCACTGTGGGAGGCACTGTGGGGGCATGTGTATCAGCACTGGGGGCATATCTGGCACTGTGGGAGAAACTGTGGGGGCATGTGTATCTGCACTGGGGGCATATCTGGCACTGTGGGGGCATGTGTACCTGCACTGGGGGCATATCTGGCACTGTGGGGGCATGTGTATCTGCACTGGGGGCATATCTGGCACTCTGGAGATATATGTATCTGCACTGGGGGCATATCTAGCACTGTGGGAGGATGTGTATCTGCACTGGCGGCATATCTGGCACTATGGGGGCATGTGTATCTGCACTGGGGGCATATCTGGCGCTATGGTGACTTGTATCTGCACTGGGGGCATATCTGGCACTGTGGGATATTTGTATCTGCACTGGGGGCATATCTGGCACTGTGGGGATATATGTATCTGCACTGGGGGCATATCTGGCACTGTGGTGACTTGTATCTGCACTGGGGGCATATCTGGCACTGTGGGGATATTTGTATCTGCACTGGGGGCATATCTGGCACTGTGGGGATATATGTATCTGCACTGGGGGCATATCTGGCACTGTGGGGATATATATATCTGCACTGGGGGCATATCTGGCACTGTGGGGACATGTGTATCTGCACTGGGGGCATATCTGGCACTGTGGGGATATGGGTATCTGCACTGGGGGCATATCTGGCACTGTGGGGATATGGGTATCTGCACTGGGGGCATAGCTGGCACTGTGGGGATATGGGTATCTGCACTGGGGGCATATCTGGCACTGTGGGGACATGTGTATCTGCACTGGGGGTTTATCTGGTGCTGTGGGGACATGTGTATCTGGCACTGGGGACATCAGTCATCCACTATCTCAATGTCACCCTACCTCAGTCACCTATTATCTCCCTGTCACCCCTGCCTCAGTCACCTACCATCTTCCTGTCACCCCTGCCTCACCAGTAACCTATTATCTCTCTGTCACCCACTATCACCCTGTACCACGGGGAGTACAATTGTGTAAGACCACACCCCTTTTAATCCCATCAAGGGGCGCCAAAATAGATTTTTGCTTACTAAAAAAATAAGATTGGGCCGGCCCTGCAAGACTCAGTATAGTAACTCTGTCTACATGTCTACTACACCCCTTCTGTATCATCCAGATAAGCTGTGTATAAAATTTCAGGTATGGATTTAGAGCTTAGGTGTTTTAAAATGTCCCATTAACAGTTACTCAGATGCACCACAGAACAATAAAGTTGTATTTATTCAACTGGAACCTGTCTGTGTAAAGCTTTACCGCTGAAAGAATTGTTGGATTAGTTACCACGGGTGTAGTATGGCTGACCGGCGGTCAGGAGACTGCTGGTCAGCTTACCGACGCCAGGATCCTGGCAGCATACCGACGCCGGGATCCCGGCAGGGAGGGGCGAGTGCAGCAAGCCCCTTGCGGGCTCGCTGCGCTTGCCACGCTGCGGGCTCGGTGGCGACCGTTCTATTCCCACTCTATGGGTGTCGTGGACACCCACGAGTGGAAATAGTCCCTATTGGTCAGCATGCCAACCATCGGGATA
Organism: Pseudophryne corroboree; assembly: GCF_028390025.1. NCBI lineage: Eukaryota > Metazoa > Chordata > Amphibia > Anura > Myobatrachidae > Pseudophryne > Pseudophryne corroboree. Next base: position 127,371,710 of record NC_086449.1, on the reverse strand, counting down.
GTGAGGGTCGGGATGCTGGAGGAGGTCATGTGACTGTCGGTCTCCTGACCGCCGGTCACGTGAATACCACCCGTTACCACAAGCTATGGTGGTTTACAATACAATCAATGAACTTGTTTTACTCTTATGCACTCGTGCTTTGCCTATTAATAAATGGACTCCACATTGGAACCATTCACACTGCACATAATGAACAAATTGCAGCATAAAGTAACAACAGTTTACAATCTTAACTGGGAGGCAATCACGAGACCGGCTATCGGGATCCAGGCGGTCACAATGTCGACGCTGCAATCCCAACATGCAGTGACATGCTGCTGGAATACTGGCGCCACAGGCTTTTCTCCCTCTGTGGGTGTCCACGACACCCATAGAGAGGGAGAATATAACCTGTGGCGAGCGCAGTGAGCCACCATGCCCACAATGGGCTTTCTAGCACTCGCCCCGCTGCCGGCATAATGGTGGCCGGGATGCCGCTGCTGGTAAATAGTATGTATTATACTTAATGATATACTACATAGATTAATACAGTCACATATAAATAAATGTAACCTTCGGGGCCCCTTATTATGATAAAGCAGTTCAATTGATTCAGCCTCCTTGGTGGACTTTCCGGAACTTTCACTCTCCCTGTACTTTCTAACTAAGTTACTGAATCAGAGATTTATTTTAGTTATTAAAGTCTGAAAACGGATCCAATACTTTTAACAGCTGCTGTGTCTTTTTCCTGGGTTGTATCAGTTGTAGCTCCCTGAGCTACTCTCAGTTGACACATTATCCTGCCTCAATTCATTAGCCACACTTCCTTCCTAGGTTGCTCCAGAAAGTCTCTAAGCTCAATATTAATCTTGATGTTTGCTACGTTCCTGTCACACGTTACACTTTCTCTGTTATACTGTATACTATGGGGTCTATTTACTATGCCTTGGATGGAGATAAACTGAACGGAGATAAAGTACCAGCCAATCGGCTCCTAACTGAGATTTTTCAAACCCAGCCTGAGACATGGCAGTTACTGTAAGAGCTGACTGGCTGGTACTTTATCTCCGTCCACTTTATCTCCATCCAAGGCTTAGTAAATAGACCCCAGTATCTCTTTCTTCACCATACTCAGTGCTGGCTTCTCCTAACAGTCTTAGAGGGGCTGCCTATGTAATTGTTAGCTATACTGTACACTATTCCCCTAAAGTGTGGCTGGAAAATGGGCTGTGATGGGAGATTTGTAACCGATCTCTCCAGTATTCGTATAGCGGTCCACTCAGCTGTCTGGCTGTCTCCGCTTCTCTCCCATGTAGCACCGCCTCCTTCACACACCCACTGGAAGCCAAGGAGATGATGCCATTATGACCCAGCTGCTTAGGGTTATGGGTCATTGGGTCGTTGGGTCAACTCAACTTAGGTCGACAGTCATTAGGTCGACCACTGAAGGTCGACATGCATTAGATCGACAGGGACAATAGGTCGACATGGTCATTAGGTCGACATGTACTGCCGTAATGTATAAAAAGGGGACTCTTCCCTGCCATAATGTGTAAAAAGGGGGACACTTGCCTGCCATAATGTATAAAATGGGGATTCTTGCCTGCCGTGATGTATAAAATGGGGACTCTTGCTGGCCGTGATGTGTAAAATGGGGACTCTTGCCTGCCGTAATGTGTATAATGGGGACTCTTGCTTGCCGTAATGTGGGGATTTAATGTATCAAGGGCATTGCGGTGTGGCATAATATGGTGCAAGGGGCATTACTGTGTGGGGCTTAATATGGTAGACTTTTTTTTCCTATGGTGGGCGTGATCTATTGGTGCAGGGTCAAATACTAGGGTGTGAGGTAGTCTTTTCAGACTAGGCCATGCCCATTAAAATGAGGCCACGCCCCCTCACCGGGAGCACGCGCACAAGGTTTTTTTCAATCTAAGGGGTGGGGGCGCATTTTTTTTTTTGTCATGGGGGGCGCATTTTTAAATCTCGCACTGGGAGCCAAATTGGCTAGAAACAGCCCTGTTGCCGAGCTGTTCTCGTTGTGAATTAAACACAATCAGATCAGCCAGGTAGCATTCTCTACCTTCCTCTTAGCCTGCAGCCAGACAGTGAATGTCTGTCAACATGCTGACTGGCAGATTGCTGGAGCTATCCACCAATCAGAGAGCTAAGGGAGCCATTCACTGTATGGAAGCATGTGACGAGGAGGCATGGGACCACAGTAGGGGTAAACAATGATTTTTTTGATTTTTTCATTTATTCCTATGAATGGGTGGATAGATCCCCAGTACATTGCCTTGCCCAGGGCCTACCATGCTGTTAAGACTGCCCTGCAAGTATTGTAGATAATTACATAGTTTATTTTAAATTCAATAAACTTGCTCCAGCACTTTATCTGTTATATCGCGTTGGGTATGCGAGACCGGGATCCCGGCCACCAGAATGCCGGTAAAGAGGGCGAGCGCATCAAAGCCCCTTGTGGGCTCGCTGCACTCAGCACGCTGCAGGCTCAGTTGTTTGCTGCATTTTCCGCAGGTTCTAGTCCCACCCCATGGGTGAGTGGGAATAGCCCTTGGCCCCCTTGCCGGCAATGTGGCGGTCGTGATCTCGGCGTCGGTATGCTGACCCCCGGGATCCTGCCTACTGGTCTTGTAACGACATTCTGTTATAACCACCAATGTGTTTAGCATATACACCATGCTATCATACATGGAAGTACAACTTTAAAGACAAGATAAAAATGGTTCCATTGAACAAGGTTTTTTGGGATTTACCTGTGTTTCTTTGTATGTTTTTTTCTTATTCATTAAATATCAATCTTTTACCAACTGCATATTTAACACAATGGAAATAATGGATACAATCATTTTGGACAAAGCGTTCTAAACAAACTACCAGATTAGAAATCTAAGATGAATGACCATATGCTCTTCTCAGACATTCTTGAATTAAATTACTGTTCAAGTTCCCATAACAACACAGGCGGGAGACTACTTACAGATTTAGTATTTTTTAAAGCCCATTTGGGAAAGACAAATAGCAGTATAATAAAATGTACATTCCCCCACTGTGTCTTACATGCAACCTTTGCTTGGACACTTTCCCATGAATACACAATTCTAATAACTTTTTTCGAACAGCTCCATAAACTTCCCTTCAAAGCATACATGTCTCTGATTGCCAGATAAAAGGAATTAAAGAGTTACTCCAAGATGATACCCTCCTGTCTCCTGTGTCATGTCTAATCAATGAGAAGCAAAGAAAAGAGTAATTTGCATTTATATTGCATTTCCCATCTTCACATCATACCGCACTTCATAACTACACTTGGATTATGTGTGTAGACCCTTAAGGACAGTAGATGAAGTGTCATCAGTGTACAATTCTATTACATGGAATAGTTAACTATGTGTTCATTTTTATTAACTATAAATTTTATAGTTGCTAATTTGTAGAAATAGCTACTGGTACCTCCCAAGGGTTAATTATAAGGGGAATGACAATGGACATTTCCCCTACAATAATTCATTTTGTCAGTTTGCAGAATATTCCATGTACAGTCAACTACAGTATGCGTAAAGTAGCATGTAATGTCTAATGTACTTTTCCTTGGCTGTCGGAGCAGGCGCTGGTTGGCAAATTTTAGCCGGGTGACCGCCTGACAGTGCAGCCAGGCTGCGCTGCCAGGTGTCAACCTTAGTTCCGATGTAATTGCATCGGGAGCCGGCCTCACACATGCCAGGCAGCCCCCAGCATATGCAGAGATGAATGCTTTGATCTGCGTTCATCTCTGAAAAAAAGTCCTAGGGGTAAATTTACTAAGCTCCCGATTTTGACCGAGATGCCGTTTTTTCATCAAAGTGTCATCTCGGTAATTTACTAAGCAATAATCACGGCAGTGATGAGGGCATTCGTAATATTTTGAAGTCCAAGAAAAAAATCACGAATGAATACACCATCGGTCAAAACGCGGCTGTTTAAGTATGAATCTCGGTCATTTACTAAGAAGTGCACAGCAAAAAAAAACCAAACACTGCCGTGAAAAATTACAACTCGTAAAAAAGTGCTAAAAAAAAACAGACCTACTTTTTTTTTCCGTGATTGGATAGGCATGCAGGGATCCATGAGATCCGTGCATGTATATCAGTGGGAAGGGGTGGGAAAGTTGTTATTTTATTAAAAAAAATTGCGTGGGGTCCCCCCTCCTAAGCATAACCAGCCTCGGGCTCTTTGAGCCGATCCTGGTTGCAGAAATATGGGGAAAAAAATGACAGGGGTTCCCCCATATTTAAGCAACCAGCATCGGGCTCTGCGCCTGGTCCTGGTTCCAAAAATACGGGGGACAAAAAGAGTAGGGGTCCCCCGTATTTTTAAAACCAGCACCGGGCTCCACTAGCTGGACAGATAATGCCACAGCCGGGGGTCACTTTGATATAGTGCCCTGCGGCCGTGGCATCAAAAATCCAACTAGTCACCCCTGGCCGGGGTACCCTGGGGGAGTGGGGACCCCTTCAATCAAGGGGTCCCCCCCCCCAGCCACCCAAGGGCCAGGGGTGAAGCCCGAGGCTGTCCCCCCCCATCCAATGGGCTGCGGATGGGGAGGCTGATAGCCTTTTGTGATAATGAAAAGATATTGTTTTTAGTAGCAGTACTACAAGTCCCAGCAAGCCTCCCCCGCATGCTGGTACTTGGAGAACCACAAGTACCAGCATGCGGCGGAAAAACGGGCCCGCTGGTACCTGTAGTACTACTACTAAAAAAATACCCAAAAAAACACAAGACACACACACCGTGAAAGTATAATTTTATTACATACATACACACATACATACATACTTACCTTATGTTCCCACGCAGGTCGGTCCTCTTCTCCAGTAGAATCCAAGGGGTACCTGTTGAAGAAATTATACTCACGAGATCCAGGGGCCCAGGGTCCTCGGAGAAATCCTTTGTAATCCACGTACTTGAAAAAAAAAAAAAACGCTTACCCGAGCCACGCACTAAAAGGGGACCCATGTTTGCACATGGATCCCCTTTTCCCGACTGCCAGAAAACCCACTCTGACTGATGTCTAAGTGGGTTTCCTCAGCCAATCAGGAAGCGCCACGTTGTAGCACTCTCCTGATCGGCTGTGTGCTCCTGTCCTAACTGACAGGCGGCACACGGCAGTGTTACAATGTAGCGCCTATGCGCTACATTGTAACCAATGCTGGGAACTTTCTGCTCAGCGGTGACGTCACTTTAGGTCAACCGCAGGGCAGAAAGTTCCCACCATTGGTTACAATGGAGCGCATAGGCGCTACATTGTAACACTGCCGTGTGCTGCCTGTCAGTCAGGACAGGAGCACACAGCCGATCAGGAGAGTGCTACAACGTGGCGCTCCCTGATTGGCTGAGGAAACCCACTTAGACATCAGTCAGAGTGGGTTTTCTGGCAGTCAGGAAAAGGGGATCCATGTGCAAACATGGGTCCCCTTTTAGTGCGTGGCTCGGGTAAGCGTTTTTTTTTTTTTTTTCAAGTACGTGGATTACAAAGGATTTCTCCGAGGACCCTGGGCCCCTGGATCTCGTGAGTATAATTTCTTCAACAGGTACCCCTTGGATTCTACTGGAGAAGAGGACCGACCTGCGTGGGAACATAAGGTAAGTATGTATGTATGTGTGTATGTATGTAATAAAATTATACTTTCACGGTGTGTGTGTCTTGTGTTTTTTTGGGTATTTTTTTAGTAGTAGTACTACAGGTACCAGCGGGCCCGTTTTTCCGCCGCATGCTGGTACTTGTGGTTCTCCAAGTACCAGCATGCGGGGGAGGCTTGCTGGGACTTGTAGTACTGCTACTAAAAACAATATCTTTTCATTATCACAAAAGGCTATCAGCCTCCCCATCCGCAGCCCATTGGATGGGGGGGGGACAGCCTCGGGCTTCACCCCTGGCCCTTGGGTGGCTGGGGGGGGGGACCCCTTGATTGAAGGGGTCCCCACTCCCCCAGGGTACCCCGGCCAGGGGTGACTAGTTGGATTTTTGATGCCACGGCCGCAGGGCACTATATCAAAGTGACCCCCGGCTGTGGCATTATCTGTCCAGCTAGTGGAGCCCGGTGCTGGTTTTAAAAATACGGGGGACCCCTACTCTTTTTGTCCCCCGTATTTTTGGAACCAGGACCAGGCGCAGAGCCCGATGCTGGTTGCTTAAATATGGGGGAACCCCTGTCATTTTTTTCCCCATATTTCTGCAACCAGGATCGGCTCAAAGAGCCCGAGGCTGGTTATGCTTAGGAGGGGGGACCCCACGCAATTTTTTTTTTTAATATTTTGCAGTGTTTAATTTAAAAAAAACAAAAAAAAAAATACCCAGCACGGATCACACAGATCCGGCCGAGATTCATTGTAAAAAAGTCGGCAGTGTTTTGCTAATCACTGCCGTAAAAATAGAAAAAAAACCACGAATGACATCGACATCGGAAGAAAAGAAAAACCCGAATACGACAGCTTAGTAAATCCATCGTAACAAATTCAAAAAGTTGCAGTTTTACACTTTCGATGTCATTCGTGATTGAACTTTGACCTGAAACGGGAAAATATGAATCTTAGTAAATTTGCCCCCTAGTCTTTCATTTGATAAATTTTTGGAATTGGTCTCCCTTGTTGTATTTTCACATATTATAAGTAATGATAAGTAATTAATTATGGATGTTTCCTCCGGGATACTCTGGTTTCCTCCCACAATCCTAAAATATACTGTTAGGTTAATTAGGAATTGGTCTCCATTGTTGTATTTTCATATATTATAGGTGATGATAAGTGATGATAAGTAATTATTTATGGATGTTTCCTCCGGGATTCTCTGGTTTCCTCCCACAATCCTAAAATATACTGGTAGGTTATTTGGCTACTAACAAAAAAATAATAAAAATAAATAACCCTAGTGCGTGTGTGTGTGTGTGTGTGTGTGTGTGTGTGTGCGCGCGCTCGCACATGTGTTTAGGGCTAAGTAGATAGGTCAAGTGGTTCTTTTCTGCTGTCAAATTCTATCCTTCTAAGGGATCTATTTACTAATCCGTGGATAGAGATGCAAACTGCCATGTTTCAGGCTGTGTTTGAAAAATGACAGTTATTAGCTGATTGGTTGGTAGCTCTCACCACTTGGGGATATTTAATAAACATAATTATAAGAAAATATCTCTTTTCCAGTGGCAGTTGGAGGTCAGTCAAAAATTCAAATAGGGGAGCCACAGCAACTGGCAGTGAGTCTCAGCCAGCAATGATTGGAAGTGTTTGGAGTGGCAGTTACTGTGGCCAGAGCCGGCCCTAACCAGTATGATGCCCTAGGCAGGATTTTGGCTGGTGCCCCCTAGCACCACCGCTAGTTCCTCCTCTGACCCTGCACCCCTTTGACAGCACCATCACCCCTCACCCATAGCAGTCCTCATTTTGGTGTTCCTACCCCATAAAATTTTATATAGGAACAGTGCGCACATTCAGTGCACAGCCCAAAAAGGGAAGAGGCATGGCCACACAATAGTGCCTCCAATTAAAATTATGCCACACAGTAGTGCAAATTAATACACATTTTATCATGCGATAGTGTCCCTAATTCATATTACATCACACAGTAGTACCACTTTACCTTATAAATGTTACTCCTCACAGTAGTGCCCCTTATTTTTATTACATCATACTGAATTGCTCCTTATTCACATTACACCATATTGCTCTTTATTCACATTAGACCGCACAATAGTGCCCTTTCTATACGTTATGCCACAGAGTACAGCACCTTATACACATAATGCTAAACATTAGTAATGCATTTATATACATAATACCGCACAGTAATGCCCCTTACACATATGACACATTATTAATGTTCTTATAAACATAATGCAATTTACACATTATGCCAATCTTTATTAATGCCCTCATACACATATTGTCCCTTACATATATGCTGCACACTATTAATGCCCTTATATAGGCATAATGACACACATAATGCCCCTTACACATATGACACACGTTATTAATGCCCCTATACACATAATTTATTATTAATTATTTATTAACAGTTTCTTATATAGCGCAGCATATTCCGTTGCGCTTTACAATTAGAACAACAGTAATATAACAAAACTGGGTAAAAACAGACAGACATAGAGGTAGGAAGACCCTGCTCACAAGCTTACAATCTTTAGGGAAATAAGCATTGATACACAAGGATAGATGCTAACTATTGCAAAATGGTCCACCAGATTGCTAGGTTGTTAATGGATTGTATGACATGATCACCCAGCAATGTTGGCCAAGGGTCAGGAGGGTGTGAGAGTAAAGAAAGACAAGATATGTGATGTTATGTGTACTGTACAGTGAGGATGTAATTAAATAGGGAAGCACTGAAGGTTATGTGAGTGGGTCTGGAATTTGATAGGCTTGACACACATACAGTAATGCCCCTTACACATATGGCGCACAATATTAATGCCCTTATACACATAATGACACACATAATGCCCCTTACACATAGCCGAACACTATTGCACAACCAACCCACCCACAAAACTCACATGGCTGCTAAAACTGTGACCCTGCATCTGCTTGGATACAGATGTGTCCTCATACATCTTGCCTCAATACGCCATGCAGCAGGAGATGCCTGAGGTGAGTCAGCTGTCAGCTCTGCAAGCGTCGGGCACCTTTTTTTGATGAAAATGCATCTTACTTGCATTAATATGTGACTAGGATGCACAAGCAGCTTCTGTTGATTAAAATGATATGAGGCATGCCTATATTTTGTGTGCGACTGTGGCTGTATCTGCATATGAAATGCTACATTACAGTGATTTCCATATCATTTTAATCAACAAAAGCGGCTTGTGCCCCTAGACATATCAAATGCCCTAGGCATTTGCCTAGCTTGCCTATGCCTAAGGCTGGTTCTGGCTTTGGCTCCCCTATTTAAAGTTTGGACTGTGCTGCAACTGCCACTGCAAAAGAGATATGCATCTCTTTTTCTTTTTTTTTCCAGATAATTATGTTTAATAAATATCCCCATCTCTCCACAGCTTAGTAAATAGACCCCTTAGTATCAAACCTTCTAAAGAGAAAAGATGAAGATCCCCATAGTAACCAATCTGCTCCTAGGTATAAATGATAGAATGTACTAAATAAATGATGGATACAGTGAACACCCAAGTAAGGAGAAAATATATGTTTTGAGGTAGCACAATAATCCTCATCTCTCAAGCTCAGCAGCATTCAAATGACCATACTTAGTATTTTTTTTAGGAGTCTTATCATTAGGTATCTCATCTTTTCTACCGAAGTTACTAAAGTATAGATGTGCCTTCAAGAGCAACCCCTCAATCCTTATAGAAGTGATTTCTCCTTTGACATTATATGGTTGAGGTCACATTGGGTACACATGGGAGGTCATTCCGAGTCGTTCGCTCTGAAAATTTCTTCGCATCGCAGCGTTTTTCCGCTTAGTGCGCATGCGCAATGTCCGCACTGCGACTGCGCCAAGTAAATTTGCTATGAAGTTTGGATTTTTACTCACCGCTTTTTCTTCGCTCAGGCGATCGTAGTGTGATTGACAGGAAATGGGTGTTACTGGGCGGAAACAGGCCGTTTTATGGGCGTGTGGGAAAAAACGCTACCGTTTCCGGAAAAAACGCGGGAGTGGCTGGAGAAACGGAGGACTGTCTGGGCGAACGCTGGGTGTGTTTGTGACGTCAAACCAGGAACGATAAGCACTGAACTGATCGCAGATGCCGAGTAAGTCTGAAGCTACTCTGAAACTGCTACGAGATGTGTAATCGCAATATTGCAAATCTTTCGTTCGCAATTTTAAGAAGCTAAGATTCACTCCCAGTAGGCGGCGGCTTAGCGTGTGCAATACTGCTAAAATCGCCTTGCGAGCGAACAACTCGGAATGAGGGCCATTGGGTAGAAGGCTGTGGAGATGAGCAGTTCGGAGTCTGCTACTACCATGCAGTTGAAAGGAGCTGGTAGCTTCTAGCTTGCTTCAGCTTCATTGAATCTCATGGGACATATTTTGTATGCTACCACAAAATCCGAAAGCAGGATTATACTAGCCATTTAAGTGGATCCATCTGTGGATACTTGTATAAGAAGCCATCCCCGCACTATTAAACCTAAAACAAGGAAAACATGGGAACATAGAGTACAAATGATGGCTCACTAGCACCATACTCCCCAGCTATCTAAATTTATTTGTTAGAGCACCAATTGGGCTTGATGTTGCAGCTTAGTACCACTTTGTGGCAGCGCTTATGATTCTCACCTGGAAAGTGTTAACTGACTAAGGAGATTTATTACAGCCTGGAGAGAAATAAAGTTGATAGAGATAAAATACCAACCAATCGCCTCCTGTTATTTTGCAAAGACAGGCCATTATTCAGTAAGGATTGCAGTTTCTGCTAAAAAGCAGCTGCTGCGGTCAAATAGTTGCCGCCCAGAAATTGAGAAAAAAAACGCCCATTGCAGAAATTGCGAATGCATCACAATGTGCAGTCTGATCGCGAAACCATACGCAATTACCAGAACATTGAAGATTTTTTCCTATCTGCTTCAGGCAAGATTGTCCACAATTCTTGTGACACAAGAGGCTGGAAGTGGTCATCGCTGACATCAGACACCCTCCTTAAAAATTCTTGGGCACGCCTGCGTTTTTTCAGACACACACAGAAAATGGCAGGCTTCCGCCCAGAAACGCTGGATTCCTGTCCGCCAAACAGTAGCTGCATTGCGATCACGATGTGTACGTATATTCTGTCGCTATTATTGCTCATGCATGCGCAATGCGAATGCTGCGCATGTGCAGTCGTTAGATAACCGGCCAGACTGTGATTCCCAAATTTTGCATTCCTTACTGAAAAAGGTCCACAGCCTGTAAAATAACAGTTAGGAGGTGATTAGTTATTACTTTATATCTCTCCACTTTATCTCTCTCACAGCTTTGACAATTGTCCCTGTATCAAATGCATGTGTTGTATATACTCATTTTAACTCTAAGCTTACCTCATATTGGGTGTAATACCCCTAAGTCAGTGCAGGAACATGAGACTGCACCACAGGCACATTCCCATCTACCTGAGCACCCCATTGCTCCTCGACTGTGCCGACTGTGCCGGCCCCAGTAATGGGATGGGCCATGGCCAACGTGGGTAGGTGCTGCCACACCTCCTCCTTAGAAAATACTTTAAAGTATAGAAGATGTGCGCCCACAAAGCGTCCGTTTGAGCTGCACAGGGGGGAACACCAGTGACAGTTACAGTGGATGGCAGGGGGTGCGGGCGCCATCACTCCCCTCCTCCCCAGCACATAACACAGGGTGAGAGGACTGCAGATGTCTGTCTTCACAATCAGTCAACAAAAGCAATCTTCTCTCGCATCACTGGCCAAAGTCCTGCTGTCTGCAACCAGGATGGGGCGTCTGGGGCTGTTGTGGGAGGGCAGCAACACTTAGGCCCCTCCATCTGGTGCATACAAGGGGTAAGAGTATCTGCTAACCCCCCCCCCCCCCCCCCCCCGCACTCAGCTTTGAAAAACTACAGGAGCTGGTTGGTTGATACTTTGGATACTAAGGGGGACATGTACTAAACAGTGATAAAAGTGGAGAAGTGAGCCAGTGGAGAAATTTCCCATGGGAACCAATCAGCTGCTCCGTACAATTGTATAGTATGCAAATTAGAAATGATACATCAATGCTGATTGGTTGCCATGGCCAACTTTTCAACCAGCTCACTTCTCCACTTTTATCACTGCTTAGTACATGTCCTTCTTAGCCTTGGTTTGAGACAGTACTTTATCTCTGTCCACTTTATCTCCATCCCAGGCTTAGTAAATAGACTCCTTTATCTCTCTCCACTTTATTTCTCTCCAAAGCTTAGTAAACAGACCCCTTAGTACCAATCCGCTTTTAATATTTGATTGGTTGGTACTTTATATCTCTCCACTTTATCTCTCTCCAAGGTTTGATACATTTCCCCCATTGTAAGATAAAGGGGAGAATCCAATTAGACGCAAGGTTTAGTGAGGTAGAAAACCTCAAATACCTTGCACCCAATTATCAGATCTATAGGACTTGCTGGACGATTTTATCATGTCCGACAGTTTGCTGATTAATCATGGCAATGCACTGTTCAATTATTGGCCATCAAATGATTATCATTGAGTCAGGCCTAGCATTAGGCTAACACTGCATGTGAACTGTATATTCCGTATATGGAACAGGAACAGCTAAATTATCAACAGTCATTAATTTTATGAGGTCATTTATGAGGTAATTTTGGAGGAACGAGTCTTTTCTAGAGGGGTCCCTACACATTAAATTATCAGAGGAGACAGGGTGCCACTTCTAAAGCCCTATTTTAACCTCACTTGATGGACACTGATTAAAAACCTTCACCCGTATTAACCTAACTTCCTCACAATGTTCCCCTTGTCAGTGATTAATTGCATACTACTTTTTCATACTCCACAGCAGATTAATGCACATGTTTTATATTACAGCAGAGAACATACTGTGGTTGTAAGGACTCGAGCAGCCTCATCTTTTCTGAGAATTTATTCTATCTTTTCACAGTAAAAATGTTGTCATGTGTCTTTTCGGTTTGTTACTATTCATACAGAACATATCCGTGGATTTAGGGGTCAGGCTGCCCCTAGGCACAATATTATTGGCTGCGCCCCTCCATCCAAAAAAGAATGATATGTCTCTTACTGTTACCTTCCTCCATATCTCCCCATAGTCTTCTCATTACCCCGTTAATAGCTCTCTCCAGTTCCCTCCATATCTCAGTGCCCTCCACAGCTCAGCACCCATGTCCCTCCAGAAGCTTCTCTCTGTATCCTCACAGTCCCTTCTCACCTTGTCTTCAGCATGCATGGAGCCTGCTCCTCTTCGTGGCTCTTCTTCACTTCAGTGGCGGTGACGGCATGACATCACATATGCCGTATCAGAAAAGGAAGCCGGTGGGACTTGAGGAGGCAACAAACACACCATCGTCCCTGCATCTCACCAGCATCATCTCACTCACATCTCTCCAGCACCATACAACCTGCATCTTTTCAGAGCCATCCATCCTGCGTCTATCCAGTACCACCTCCCTGTGTCTCATCAGTATCATGACACCCCCTTTTGTATCTTTATTGATTTTATACACAAGTCACCTTTGCCCCCACTTTATATATCTATTACAGAAATCTTTCAGCCCCAATCACAGTCTCTGAGCTATTGCAAGTACCCTGAACCCCCCATGTGTATATTTATTGATGTAGATTTTTTGCTGCACCCCAGTCACTGCTGCCCGAGTACCCCTCTGTATGTTATTCATTTTTCAGCCCCAGGCCCAGTCATTGATACAGTGCAAAGATCTTGGTCCAGTTTTCATTGAGGACAAGACTACTCACCTCTGTCCACTGTACTCTGTGACTGGGTGATGACAGCGCCCTACTTGCTCTTTTGTTCCCACTACTGTCCACTCACTCTGAGGGGCACCCTCGTGGGAGTGGGATCTATCCACCTATACTCATATGTTAAATACTATGGGAGAAAGATTGTAGAGTAACACCGACCTTTAATTTAAGCTATTTTAGAGACAATGTAATTATCCTGGTGTAGTAAGGGTGCAAATGATGTGGTACAGGTTGGAGTTATCTTAGTGGGGTATTCTTCCTTTGGCAGAAGCTTTGCCCTATACTATACCCCAGCAGAGAGACAAGGTTTCCCCAGACCAGGGACGTGCGGTGAGCTAAATTGCTCTGGAGGCACTGGCTAGCACCAGAGCCAGATTTATGAGCCAAAGGGTACATGTGGGCATTATACACATGTGCATCAGTATAAACGCCAGGAAATTTGGTTAGTTTTAATCAGAGATGAGCATAAAAGTTAGGCGCCTCACCTGCCATAGACTTTTTACTCCAGAGTTTTGGCTATAAAAATGATTAGAATAATGCAAATAACATATTTCAAACATATTCTTTGTATTATTCATATACTTTATACTGCCAAAACTCTGGCACAAATGTTAGTATGACAGGAAATGCTCTACCTCACCTGCCTCACCCCACCGCACGTCACTGCCCCAGACAGACACAGAGACAGGCAGACAGGGCTTTACATAAAATATTTCATAACCTATAATTGGAATTGGTTGTGGTAAGGAAGAGAAAGAATGGATTTAGTTACACACAATCTAATGAAATCAGAAACACTTAAACACATGTTCAGGTCATCACGGCTGATATATAACAAAATGTTAGCTTAATACTATGTTACTCAATCAGTAGTATAATCAATCTATGCAGACACATTACTAAAGTCCCAGATAACTTTGATGTATCCCAGGATTCTAATGGAGGTCTTTATGTGCACGTATAAGCCGAATTATATTGTTAAGCAGTGATATCCTAGTGTAAGTACTCTTTTAGCAATTAACAAAATATTGAAGTACTTTTATTAAAGACAGATGTATCAAACTGGAACTGCTTTCCATGGAATCCCCTGTATAGGTGTAGACACTAGACAAATATTTCCTTACTCATTTCCCTTTCATAAGGGTGTTTCCACACTCATGAACCACCTTGCATTATTAATATATATATATATATATATATATATATATATATATATATATGTATATTTATCGAAGTAGATGGTTGTGTGGGGAGCATTCAAAGTCCACTGATAATTCTTATAAGATCTTTTCAAAGAGTCGTCCTTCAAAGTGGAGGTTAACCATAGGAGGGACTGATGTTCCTAGAACAAGCCCTCACACCAAAGTCACACAACAGCAAATCACTCTTTAGTCCATAACCTTTTTCAGTTGATTTATAAAAAAATACATATATATATTTCTTTAAAATGACTCTTACATTTGTCTTGACATTCATGGGTAAGATGGTGCTGTCCCACTGAGACCATCTTACCCATGAATGTCAAGACAAATGTAAGAGTCGTTTTAAAGAAATTTTTTTTTTTAAATAAATCAACTGAAAAAGGTAACGGACTAATGAGTGATTTGCTGTTGGGTGCCTTTGGTGTGAGGGTTTGTTCTAGGAACATCAGTCCCTCCTCCGGTTAACCTCCACTTTGAAGGACGACTCTTTGAAAACATCTTATAAGAACTACTAGTGGACTTTGAGCGCTCCCCACACAACCATCTACTTCGATAACTGTACTGGTTCCCCACTGGCAAGGGGACCTGTTTGGGGATAAGCTGCCGATTCCTCTAAGGACTATTATATCCGAGGTGGTCTATTTGGATAATAGCGCAACTTGGTTACCTTTTTCTTATTTATATATATATCTGGTCCCGATATATCTTTTTTCTTGTCCCTCCTGGATAAGGTCCTAAAACGCAATTATTTTGTGTTTAATGGCAAATTTATGCTTCAGTTAGCGGGGTGTGCGATGGGGTCCGCAGTGGCCCCGTCGTACGCCAACGCATTTATGTACCAGGTCGAAAAGAGAATGTTCTACCTGGATCCAATTATTAAGTCCCAGGTGCTATATTTTAAAAGGTATATAGATGACCTGATAGTACTGTGGCGGGGATCTAGAGAGGACCAAATTTAATTGTGGGAGGAGCATAATCTGACGCAGCACCCAGTACAATTCACTTATGTCATTGATGATACTAGCATCAACTACCTTGATGTGACCATTACAGTCAGGGAGGGTAAGTTGTCAACCACCCTTTTCATTAAGCAGACGGATAGAAATATGCTTCTTGACCATCGTAGCTTTCACCCTGACTCATTGCGTAGAGGACTACCCTATTCCCAATTTATGTGTGTACGCCGCATTACCTCAGACCCAGACGAGACCATGAGAGCCTTGGATAGCATGCAAATTAAGTTTGCGGAGCGAGGTTACCCCTTAGGTGAACTACAACAAGTAAAGGTTAGAGCACTGAAGGGTTCACGGGAACAGGCCCTAAACCCTCCCCATAGCCAACAGAGGGCGTCCAGTCCCAAACTCCCCTGGGTTAATAGATTTTCGACAGCCACTAATAAGAGGGTAGGTAGGGCCAAAGCATTGTTGCCTATTATTCAATCAGAGGGAGCACTATCGTCCTTGGCCAATACGTCGCTCCTACCTAGTTACACCAGGGGTAGGAATATTGGTGACCATATAGTTAAATTGGATGTCACACGTTTAACGGGTGTACAGGAATCACATTTCTTAAGAACGAAGTTGGGCTGCTTCCGATGTCTTGGATGTGCTACAAGTAACACACTCATGACAGGGGGTTCGTTCAATCACCCCCTTACTGGAAAGAAGATAGCCATCAAACATCGTCTCACATGTACTTCTACCCATGTGGTGTATCTATTGACTTGCCCGTGCGGTCTTGCTTACGTTGGCAAGACTGTCCATCAATTTCGGGAATGTATGGCGCTACATAGAAGCGCTATAAAAAAGCCTTTGAGAAAGGTAGTAGTGACCAACCCTTTGCCCGCCACTGCTTGGTGTTTAAACATGGGGTGGCTAGTATCAGAGCCATCCTGATTGATCATGTCCCCAAATTGTTGAGAGGGGGAGACAGGGATCGTACCCTATTACAACGGGAATCCAGGTGGATCCATAAATTGGGCACATTATCCCCTCGTGGTTTGAATGAAAACCTTGGTTTACAGTGTTTTCTCTGATATAGCCTTTAATAGGATTTAATAGGATTTAGTTATTCTACTCTATCTAGACAGATCAGTATTGGTATGAGTCATCTAGTTCATACTGTTTAAGCTAGTGCCAGTTTTCCTTCATTTAACTCTGCCCTAAGGCTCAATATATATACATTATATTATTAGTTCCATAGGCTTGGATCTATCTATCTTGTGCAATGAGATGTAACAGTTATTCTTTTTGTTGTTTCCCAATGTTTTATGTCTGTTTCTTTTTTCACATTTTGTTTTACAGGTTGCTTAGCTACTGCCCTGCGACGCGACGCCGGATGACGTCACGGGCCGGCAGCGTGAGACCCGCAGTATAGCCCGTATCGACGAACGAGCGAGGCCTGTGAGTTGCTAAGGCGACGGACTCCAGGCGCAGCTTGATGACGTCACGGATGGGCGACGAGGGAGCGCTGCTGAGCGTCCGGACGGACAGGATGGCGCCGCTGAGCAGGTGAGTCACATTAGGGCTTTCTGATTGTTTGTCATTGGTGATGTATATATGTATCATTTGTGGTTCAGCTAGGGTTGTTGAGGCCCTGAGGAAGGGGTATAGCCCCGAAACATGTCGGTTGATTAAAGCTGACCTTTTTCATACTGCATATGAAGTCTGTATGAGTGCCGCCTTTATTCCACTGCATCATATGGAGGATTGGTTCCCCTGGGATGGCACCGCAGCATATTACTCATTTTTAGACGAGTGCCGGGACTTTTGCAAGCATATATATATATATATATATATATATATATATATATATATATTTATTTATTCCCTATAGATTGTAAGCTTGCGAGCAGGGCCTTCCTACCTCTATGTCTGTTGTTTTTACCCAGTTTTGTTCTATTACTGTTGTTCTAATTGTGAAGCACAACGGAATATGCTGGGCTGTATAAGAAACTTAATAAATATACACATATACATATACAGTACAGCATATTAACTGTATGTATATATATATATAGAGAGAGATATAGATATATAGATATATAGATATATATATACAGCATATACAGTATACTGTATATGTAGAGAGAGAGAGGCAGAAGCCAGCACTCAAATGCTATATTGGAGATAATTGCGCCCCGTGCCCTCCAGGTGTATTTGGCCCAAACAGGTCAGTCACCACTTATAATGCAGAAAGGCAGCACTCACGGCAGCTGGTAAGAAATAACATGGACCCCAAATTCAAGGATATCAACATTTCAATCTTATTGCAGATAAGATTGAAACATTGTTATCC
This sequence comes from Pseudophryne corroboree, assembly GCF_028390025.1. Taxonomy (NCBI): domain Eukaryota; kingdom Metazoa; phylum Chordata; class Amphibia; order Anura; family Myobatrachidae; genus Pseudophryne; species Pseudophryne corroboree. The sequence goes on along the minus strand of NC_086449.1, from coordinate 127,353,792 downwards.
TTGAATTTGGGGTACATGTGATTTCTTACCAGCCGTTGTGAGTGCCGCATTTCTGCATTATACATATAATTATATCCTTATCATGTGCCAACAAGGTAATCTAATGCTGCTCAGCTTTTGTGTGATGGTTTGATACATACAGTATCTAAGGCTGAATAACTTCCCATCTGCGACCCAGAATTTTCCTAGGAAATCACTGGTCTTATTTGAGCTGTTTCCTGCTGGTCCTATTATGATGAGTTCCAGTTTATAGTGATTTCTTTATTAAGCACTTTTAAATAATATCTCCCGAAGATGTCTCTTTAAAATGAAATGCGTAGGATTAAACACTAGAGGACTCATTCAAAATACCTGAGATTTGAAGAATTACAACCTCTATAATAAGGGTGAAAACTATGTCAAGTGAAACTATGTACAATATGACACATTTTTTATATTTAGTAAAAATGGAATTTTAATAATTTGTGATTGTTACAGTTAAAAAAAATATCAAAACTATATGTTGAATTACTTTTAGTGAGAGTATATGGACATTATTTAGAAAAATGTTTAGTTGGCTGTTTTATTAGGTAAAGCCGAAATCATTGTCTAACAAGGAATAAGACAATATTATTTGGAGTACAGTATTAGAAACTAATTAATTGAAGAGCCTCCTTTAAACATTATCTTAACTATATACAATACACACACCCACGCCCACACACACACACACACACACACACACATATATATATATATATATAGTCATCTCGGGGGTCTGGCACTCCGTAGTTATGTTAGTATGTTGCGGTGCCTTCACTTTGATAATGTAGAAATAGTCTCGGTGGCGCGGCACTCACGTCTTATATATGAATGAATAATGCGGACTACAGTCTGCTATCAACGTTTCAATATTATTCAATATTTTCGTCAGGATACAAAATAACAAACAATCACATACCTTTATAGTTGCACACCACCATGTGAGAACTGCAAGCGTGCGGCTCGGGACCAAGCACCCGCCCCCACGTCGCATGCTGCTGACATCATCAGTAACCGATGAATCAGCTGTGATCAAAACCATCACCATAGAAACTAAAAATAAACATAAACATAAGATCGCTCCCTAAGACAAGTAATCATTGAAAATGCTACACCATAATAACATTATAATGCATGGACAATTTAGTAAATGTAGAGATCCCTAACTGACTAGTCCACACGTGTTTAAATACTTATTTATCTAAGCGCTGCATATGATACATTTTCATTGAGACCGCGGGGACTGATTACATCTAATCGATGAATCCATTGTGCCTCGCGTCTCAGCAGTTGCTGACCTCTATTACCTCCTATGATGTTTTTTAGCATAACTACGGAGTGCCAGACCCCCGAGATGACTGTTTAACGAGTAGACACCGCGGAAGTGAGTACTCGAGTCGGGGCACCCTGCGACATTTAATGTCATAACACCATGTCAAAAGGATTTCTTGCCGTGCTGCGCAAATCAGCACTTTTAATATATTAACTCTTTGAACGCTCTATTGTCAAGTACAATTGATTGACACACCACTGCAATAGCGCTGACCTCACCTTTCAGCTGCTCAATCATGAGTGAAGCATCAGCCAATATGGAGGATATTAGGGGACAATTCCAGTATCCAGTTGGTGATCGATTCACCTACACGGATTCAGAAATAGATAGTATCCTGTATACTACTGGAATCCGTGATGAAACAGAAGGAACAGCCCCAGGAATCCTTTACAGAGATTTATTGCGCCTTAAAAAGAAGGAAATTGATTATTATCTCCATGGCCTGTCACTTAGTGATTATTTTAAAACCAAAAAGATTCCACGTGGGTTCCGGATAAGGAATTGCCCGACGATAGGACGCCAAGACCCGGCATTCTGTAAGCGATGGGTAGCTATACTAAACCATTGCTCTTTTGACCTAATGATTTTGGTGATTGAACAATCTACAAAAGAGCTCCAAATTATGAAAGAAAAAATTAAATCATTTGAAACCACACATTTTGATCACAGCTGATTCATCGGTTACTGATGATGTCAGCAGCATGCGACGTGGGGGCGGGTGCTTGGTCCCGAGCCGCACGCTTGCAGTTCTCACATGGTGGTGTGCAACTATAAAGGTATGTGATTGTTTGTTATTTTGTATCCTGACGAAAATATTGAATAATATTGAAACGTTGATAGCAGACTGTAGTCCGCATTATTCATTCATATATAAGACGTGAGTGCCGCGCCACCGAGACTATTTATATATATATATATATATATATAAATGGTGGAATAGTGGTAGTATGGCGCCACAGGTGTATGCGAATAAAGTAAGTAAAAATATAATCAATCGTGGACACTCCTTAAAGGATATAAGGTGTCAGCTAGCCCCCAAGTAAATTCAGGCAGTGATAAGCTGCCTTAGATTTAGGGATAGAGAGATAGGGATGGGGGCACCAGCGACCAACGGTGTCAAAATAAATCTAAAAATATTCTAAAAGAAGTAACTGGATACGTTCAGATTAAAAAGTAAAATTACATTTATTTATAATAAGGGTTAAGATATCAAAAAGTTGTAGAATAGAAGTAAAAATTACATAAAAAGAGAGCTGGAAAAAAAAAAAATATATATATATAAAAAATACAATACAATACAAAACATATAAATACCGAGTAGCAAAATCTAATATGATAAAGGAATGATGCTTATCTTTAAAAAATGGAGGATCAGTTAGAGGTACATCCAACGCGTTTCGTCCATTCAGACTTCTTCAAGAAGAAGTCTGAACGGACGAAACGCGTTGGGTGTACCTCTAACTGATCCTCCATTTTTGTCATTTTTACTTCTATTCTACAACTTTTTGATATCTTAACCCTTATTATAAATAAATGTAATTTTACTTTTTAATCTGAACGTATCCAGTTACTTCTTTTAGAATATTTTTAGATTTATTTTGACACCGTTGGTCGCTGGTGCCCCCATCCCTATCTCTCTATATATATATAAATATAACAGTGCCTTGCTAAAGTATTCACCCCCCTTTGCATTTTTCATGTTTTGTTGCCTCACAACCTGGAATTAAAATGGATTGTTTGAAGGTATTCATAATTTCATTCACAGAACATGCTTTGAAGATGTTTTTTTTTTATTGTGAAGCAAACAACAAATATGACAAAATAACAGAAAACTTCAGCGTGCATAACTATACACCCCCCCTAAAGTCAGTACTTTGTAGAGACACCTTTTGCGGCAATTACAGCTGCAAGTCACTTTGGATAAGTCTCTATGAGCTTGCCACATCTTGCCACTGGGATTTTTGCCCATTCCTCAAGGCATGTTGGATGGTTTCCACTTGTGAATAGCAATATTCAAGTCTGACCACAGATTCTCAATTGGATTGTGATCTGGGCTTTGACTAGGCCATTCCATCACATTTAAATGTTTCCCCTTAAACCACTCGAGTGTAGCTTTAGCAGTATGCTTCGGGTCATTGTCCTGCTGGAAGGTGAACCTCCGTCCCAGTCTCAAATCACAGGCAGACTGAAACAGGTTTTGCTCAAGAGTATCCCTGTATTTAGCACCATCCATCTTTCCCTCGACTCGAAACAGTTTCCCAGTCCCTGCTGCTGAAAAGCATCCCCATAGCATGATGCTGCCACCACCATGTTTCACTGTGGGGATGGTGTTCTTGGGTTGATGGGATGTGTTTGGTTTGCACCAGATATAGCGTTTTCCTTGGTGGCTGAAAAGTTAAATTTTAGTCTCATCTGACCAGAGCACCTTCCTCCATACATTTCGGGAGTCGTCCACATGCTTTTTGGCAAACTCAAAACGTGCCTTCTTATTTTTAACACAATTAATGGCTTTTTTCTGGCCACTCTTCCATAAAGCCCAGCTCTATGGAGTGTACGGCTTATTTTGGTCCATGTGCAGATACACCAGTTTCTGCTGTGGAACTCTGCAGCTCCTTCAGGGCTACCTTTGGTCTCTGTGCTGCCTTTCTGATTAATGCCCTCCTTGCCTGGTCTGTGAGTTTTGGTGGCCGGCACTCTCTTGGTAGATTTGTTGTGGTACCATGTTCTTTCCATTTGAAGATGATGGATTTGATGGTGCTCTGGGGGATCATCAAAGATTTCGATATTTTTTTATAACCCAACCCTGACTTGTACTGTACTTCCCAACAATTTTGTCTCTGACTTGTTTGGAGAGCTCCTTGGTCTTCATGGTGTGATGCCTCTTGCTTAGTGGTGTTGCAGACTTTGGGGCCTTTCAGAAAAGCTGTGTTTATACTGACAGATCATGTGACACTTAGATTGCTCACAGGTGGACTTCATTTCACTAATTATGTGACTTCTGAAGGTAATTGGTTGCACCAGAACTTTTGAGGGGCTTCATAGCAAAGGGGGTGAATACATATGCACATGCCAATTCAAATTTTTTATTTATAACAATTCTTTTTTATATAAATTTTTCTCATCTCACTTTACCAGTTTAGACTATTTTGTGCAGATCCATCACATAAAATTCTGATAAAAAATAAATAAAATGAAATTACAGGTTGTAATGTAACAAAATAGGTAAAAGGCCAAGGTGGGTGAATACTTTAGCAAGGCACTGTGTGTATATATATATATATATATATATATATGCTGTATATACACGTATGTATAGGGGCAGATGTACTAAGCCTTGGAGAGAGATAATGTGGAGAGAGATAAACTGCCAACCAAAGCTCTCCTAACTGCCATTTTTCAAACACACCTGTAACATGGCAGTTAGGAGCTGATTGGTTGGTTCTTAATCTTCGTCCACTTTATTTCTCTCCAATGGGTATATGTAATAGGGTCCATGTTTGCCGGTGGTGCAGGATGCCGGACGATCTCAGAGGTTTTTTTTTAAATCGGCAAACATTTACTAGGCATGGTTTTGCTGCTTTTATAAAGCCTCTGAGATCGGCCGGCATCCTGCATCTCCAGCAAATTTGCACTCTATTACATATGCCCATTGCAGAGGGATAAAGTGGATGAGCTAAAGTACCAGCTATACCGCAATTTTTTTTGGGGGGGGGGGGCTATCCAATTCAATCCTGTTTGTAGTGCATGAAAAGTGAATTACAAAGTTCTGGGATAAGTTCCCGGACCTATGCATTTTCACGATCGTGCCCGCTAAAGCAGGTCACTTATTGACTTATTAAGGCTTTGTTTTCTCCTGTCTCAGATCAGGTAAAAAAATCCCAGATAGTGCCGGCTCTCAGGGACATTTGAACAACCCCTGGGGGATCAATAACTATTAGCCATGCTAATTTCCCATTGCTAATTGAATTCCCCCCCCCCCCCCTCCACATGGGGGAGATGTATTAAGCCTCAGAGAGTGATAAGTTGGATGGAGTACAAACCGGTCAGCGCGTATCTGCCATGTTTGAAAAATGACAGTTAGGTGCTGGTTGGTTGGTACTTTTTCTCTCACCATTTTATCTCTTTCCACGGCCTAGTACATCTGCCCCAGCCATTTATTTATATCAGAAGACATACAGTACTGTAGTTTTTTTTATCCTCATCCCCCGCCCATCATCTTTCTCTCCAACCAAACGCTGCACTAGTGCGGATTATCAGGATGACGGGGAGCGCAAATGTAATGACTCAGCACTCATAGGTGGCCGCATTCATCTCTCTGTTTTCATAGGGGGCGCTGCTCTTCTTGTGCATGTACTGCACCCCCAGCAATGAGCTCCTCCTCTACCATCTACTCTGCCTGCTCCCACAGTATATATGTCAACATGTCAGCCCTTCCCCCCTAAAAAAACTCTAGTGTGTACATCTTTGTTCCCCCCTCCCCACTGTGTGTCACTATGCCTCCCACATCCCCCACCCCAGGTCCCAGGACAGTATATGTGTCACTATGACTCCCCAAAGACACAGTATGAATACAGCATCACTACGGCATCCCCCATGCCCCAATTTGGTGCATATGCGGTATGCAGCCAATCCTTCAGAAATGCAATTTTCAGAGGTATGCCCACATTTTTCAACTTGCTGCATCTCGCCCCATATTTGAATGTCACTGTATCACCCTCCCAGGTCACACTTTGTGTCACCATGTCCTCCTGTCCAGAAGGCCTCAACATGCATGAATATCACCATGTCTCATGGTCCCCAATATAACTGCATCCATGTGCCCTCAGCTCCGTGGTGTGTATGTATCCATGTCCAGTCCCCACTGTTTCTCTCATCATCATTGTGTGTGTCTTTTCCTCTTTTGCCTGTGTCTTCCCATAACTCCTCTTATTTTATACCCCCCCACTTACTATTACCATTTCCCGACAACCATCCACACTGTGTCCTTCACAAACCACTGTTCCTCTTCTATCAAACCTTCTTCAACTTCCCCGCCTTCCTTCCTGTTCTGGCCATTTCATCTCTTACCATTCTCTTCCTTCTGTTCTACTGGAGATGGCGTCCTGCTGTCAGCCTTTAAGAAGTGACATGGAGACTTGACAATAGAAGGTACACACAATCTTCTAGCAGTCTTTTCACCCAGTATTAGAAACTAGAAACGGTTTAAATTCAGTTCTGGGGTATGAGAGTGTGTGTGTTTGTGTAGGAGGGGGGGAGGGGGCACCAACATTTATCTTGCCTGCGGCGCCTGGGATGAAGTTACGCCACTGATACAGAGCAATACAAATTAACCTGTGTTTTATTATATAATTACGTAGCTTGAAAGCAAGGAATTCAGAATGATGAACCATCGCATGTCAGCTCTATAATAAGCAGCTTTATGCAGTTACCTAAGGCTCCGGACTCTGCGGGAGAGGGGAATCTGGGGACACCCATGAATCCACCTATCACTAAAATTAAGGATGTGTCAGAAAGGGACATCACTGTCACTGTTGTGCTTAATGCAGGTGGCAGCAACGGAATTTACAAGATGCCACCTTTGCACTTTCACTTGAGGTGCTGGGAGGTGGGTATAGGGGGTTGGCGGCAGTACAGTAGTAGTACAGTTATTATTATCCTTTATGTATATGGCGCCACAAGGGATCCAAAGTGCCCATTACACAGTACATAATCAAATGAGCAAACAAGAAAACAGCACTTACAGTTCAAGACAATATAAGACAGGTATAGAAAACCAGGGTTTAGGTGCCATCAAAGGAAGTATGGAGTATAAGAGTGTAAGTAAGAAAAGTAAAGGCACATGAGGAAAGAAGTCCCTGCTCTTGCAAGCTTACAATCTAAAAGGTGAAGGGTTAACAGACCGAGGTGACACAGAAGGGGTAGACAGTGAGCATAGACAAGAGGGTTAGGAGGAGAGTTGGCTGGTTTTGGTGAAGAAGTGGGTCTTGAGAGCCCATTTTGAGTTTTGTAGAGAGGTGGAGAGTAGGATGGGAGTGGCAGAGCATTCCAGAGATAGGGAGCAGCACATGAAAAATCTTGTAGGTAGGAGTGGGAGGAGGTAATCAGTTGGCAGGAGAGACGGCGTGCATTAGCACAGCGAAGAGGATGGATGGGAATGTAAAGAGAGATGGATACCCTAGAGAAACCTATGTTCTGCGGGAAGGGAGGGTTACTGTAGGTTTAGACTGCTGGGGGGGATTAGGGTTAGGCTGCGGGGGGCAAGGGTTATGCTGCAAGAAGGTAGGGTTAGGCTGCAGGAGGGAAGGTTAGGGTTAGGCTGCTGGAAAGAAGGGTTAGGGGGAGGGAGGGGACAAAGTTAGAATATTTACCCTATTTACAACTGTCGGGATCATGGCTGTCGGGTTCATGGCGTCAGTCTCCTGACCATTGGCATTCTCAGCGCCGGGATCCTGTACCCAACCCACTGTAGGGTTGTAACTAGGATTGGTCGAGCAGTGCCACCATCCAAGGTGCAAGGCCTAGGGCAACATCACTGATGCATGAGATGGTGTGCTCAATTAAGGGAACCATATTTTGCTAGCCAGTCATGTTTTGCTGGACGGCCAACACAGGTATTCAGACAGTAGGTGGCACTTTTGTTAGACCCTACTGTTAAAGCAGAGAGATTAAGTCTGCACCAGTAATTATATATTAATTCTCATCATTACATAACCAATATCAGACTGTAGTTATTATTATTATTATTTATATGGCGCCACAAGGGTTCCGCAGCACCCAATTACAGAGTACATATGCACATAATCAAAACAGGAAAACAGTGACTTACAGTTGAAGACAATATAAGACAAGTACAGGGTAACTAAACATAAGTACATCAGTAGACGACACTAAGATAGGAATCAAGGTGGCAGATAACTGCAGGGTTTGGGGGGTTCACTACGGCTGGCCGGCGGTCGGGCTCCCGGCGACCAGCATCCCGGCGCCGGGAGCCCGACTGCCGGCTTACCGACAGTGTGGCGAGCGCAAATGAGCCCCTTGCGGGCTCGCCGCGTTCGCCACGCTACGGGCACACTATTTTATTCTCCCTCTATGGGGGTCATGGACCCCCACGATGGGAAAATAAGTGTCGGTATGCCGGCTGTCGGGCTCCCTGCGCCAGTATACTGAGCGCCGGGAGCCCGACCGCCGGCATACAGAAGACCACCCGGGTTTGGGCAGTTGAGGATTATTAAAGTAAGAAAAGGATAAGGACAGGAGGGAAGAGGGCCCTACTTATGAAAGCTTACATTCTAAAGGGGACGGCAGACAGACAGGGATGACACAGATGGGGTAGATGAGCGTGGGACAGACGGTTAGGATGAGATTTGGCAGGGTTTGGTAAAGAAGTGGGTCTTAAGAGCCTGTTTGAAGTTCTGTAGAGAGGTGGAGAGTCTGATAGGGAGAGGTAGAGAATTCCAGAGTAAGGGAGCAGCACGTGAAAAATCTTGGAGATAGGAGTGGGAGGAAGTAATCAGAAGACAGGAGAGTCGGCGTGCCTTAGCAGAGCGAAGAGGACAGGTGGGAGAGTAAAGGGAGATAAAGTCAGAGATGTAAGTGGGAGAAGAGTAGGTGAGTGCTTTGTAAGTGAGTTTGAGAAGTTGTTATTGGATTCTGAAAGTGACCGCAGCCCTGCTATTCTAAAATACACTCCCCCATAGGCGGCGCCTAGTTGATCGCACGAGTAGCAAAAAGTTGCAATGTACGATCAACTCGGAATAACCACCAGAGTCAAGAGCAGAAGTAAGAGATGCATTGTATAGGTATGTGGTTTGTTCAGGGCATGAGAGAGAGAGAATAGTAGAGAGAAGTGAGTCGAATAGGGAGGATAGGGATGAGGTGTCAATAGCCTCAATGTTACGCTTAGTGATGGTAGCCTTAGGAGGGAGAGATGGGGAAGCGGAAATAGATAAGTTGAAAGAGAGCAGGTGGTGGTCAGAGAGGGGAAAAAAGGAATTGGAGAAATCAGAAATATTGCAGCAGTGAGTGAAAACCAGATCTAGTGAGTTCCCGTTCACATGGGAGGGTGAGGTGGTGCACTGGGAGAGAACTAGTGAAGAAATGAGGTTAAGGAGTTTAGAGGCAGGTGAATCTGTGGGGTTATTGATAGGGATGATGAAATCACCTAAGATAATTGAGCCAATGTCAGAAGAGAGGAAGTGATGTAGCCAGGAAGCAAAGTTGTCGTGGAATATGGAGGAAGTTCCAGGTGGACGGTAGATGACAGCAACTCGAAGATTAGTATGTTGGAAGAGGCGTATCGCATAGACCCCAAATGTAGAGAATGTAAGGGATGTTTCTGGAGTTATAAGTTGGTATGTGTAGCTAGAGGGTAAAAGGTCCCCAACACCACCACCATGGCGTCCCCCCGGGTCGGGGTGTGTGTAAGAATGTGAGGCTCCCAGCAGAGAGAGCAGCAGGAGAAGTGGTGTCATAGGGAGTAATCCAGGTTTCTGTAATGGCCAGTAGATGCAGGGAGTTGGAAATGAAAAGGTCATGAGTAGGGTCCAGTTTGTTGCAAACAGATCTGGCATTCCAGAGGGCACAGGATAGGGGGTAGGAGTTTGAGGGAGAGATGTGAATGAGATTATCAGGGTTGCTCTAGCGTTGAGGTAAGATTAATTTGGAAGGAAGAGATATAGAAAGTGTACAGATGGTGCTGGGTCCTTGGCTAGGAAGGGAGACTGCAGGAGTGAGGCATGGAAGGTGTCAAAGTCAAAAATATTACATAGAGAGAACATACAGACTCCACACATTATGAGTTGCTAAGCTTGCAAATATGTGCAGCGATCACAGCAATATATGGTAACATACACATTTACACAGACATGCCACAAAGATAGATTTGATACATATTTCATACAGCACATAAGTTGAACACCTCAAGCGCCAGACATCATGTTTTAAATTATATAATGGAGTAACGTCATGTATGTGTATTATTGGAACGAAGCAAGATGGACATGTCGTGCTTGGTATCAAAGCAACCAGATTAATGTGTATATCAATTTGATGCCTGTTATTAAGTTGTAGCTCATTGCAACAAGTAGATATGATTAAATGTATGAAAGCTAAAGTCACTCTTATTAGAACAATGGATTTCCTGGAAGACAGCATGCCTGACCAGTGGCTATCTCCTGTAATTACACCATCAAGGCTGGACGTTGCTTGCATATAAACTGACCAGTGACTCATCATGAATGAGAAAGTTCCCTCCCCTAGACTAGTAACAAGAGATGTGTGCACTCCCCCAAAATACATAGTATATAGGTGATCACACACACAGCCGACTGCTTACTTTGTCCCAGATGATGGTGGAGATGCTGACTGTCCAGTGGCTGCATGATTGTACTGAGGGAGAGAGAGAGAGATATGGAGTGGAGACTTTATTTGAGCAAAATATGGTGATGTATTGCTGGCCATGTATGTATTTGAATTAGTTTGTATTAACTGCTTACTGTGTACATTTTAACCATGTAACTATATATATATATATATATATATATATATATACTGTACATTGTGATATATTGAATACATATCCTTTTAATAACAAATATACACATCAATGAGCTTTGGAATTTAGATAATGTGTGAGTGTATTGTTTTCTCTTATGAGATGCAGTGTTTTGCGATGTATAGCGCACATTCACAGCACATGGTAATAAGATGCGCAGGCGTCCACAGTATATACTGGAGCTGGCATCTTAAATATTTGTTAGAAAGCAATTTGACTTTAACAAGGGAGTGCAATATGATACTGGTGGAGGAGAGGTGAGGTGACAGGCAGAGGAGGGAGTGGTGAGGTGACAGGCAGAGGAGGGAGAGAGCAGGGTTAAGTGGTGGGGTAGAGAGCCTGTGAAGGGGCAGAAGTAAATTGCAATGGGGAAACAGAAGAGGAGGGGAAGGGAGGCAGAGGGGAGGATGGGAGACAGAGAAGAGGAGAGAGGATGAGATGTAGGAGACTGGGAGAGAAGGATAGAGGTGGTACCAAGGGACAGAATAAAGGATTAGGAAGACAAGGATTAATGGGGGATGTTTCCAGCCTGTCCATAGTGTGGATGGGGTAAATAGTGGTAGTAAAATGAGAATAGAAGGAGGAGTGGTGGCTGAATGAGAGAGCAGTGGAATAGCAGAAAAAAAGACGATTTGCAAATATTTAAAATGTGGTTAATGTCTACAGGTTAACAGTATGGCAAATGTTTTGCTTATGTAAGATGGAAAATTACACGTTTGCAAACAGCAAGTCAATGTTCCTTCATCAACTATGCTTCTCAGTGCAAAATTTGTTTTCCAGGTATTTGTAAGTAAAAATTGCATTACAGGGTTTTTTTTGCAGAAAGTGATTGTATAGTTTCCTGAGCCAGTGAGGATTGGAGAATATTAGTAGTGAGCATACATTTGTAGTTGGGATGCAGTCCAAATATAGGGGGTCATTCTGAGTTGTTCGCTCTGTAAATTTTTTTCGCATCGCAGCGATTTTCCGCTTAGTGCGCATGCGCAATGTCCGCAGTGCGACTGTGCCAAGTAAATTTGCTATGCAGTTAGGTTTTTTACTCACGGTTTTTTCTTCGTTCTGGTGATCGTAATGTGATTGACAGGAAGTGGGTGTTTCTGGGCGGAAACTGGCCGTTTTATGGGTGTGTGCGAAAAACGCTACCGTTTCTGGGAAAAACGCGGGAATGGCTGGAGAAACGGAGGAGTGTCTGGGCGAACGCTGGGTGTGTTTATGCCGTCAAACCAGGAACGACAAGCACTGAACTGATCGCAGATGCCGAGTAAGTCTGGAGCTACTCAGAAACTGCACAGAGATGTCTTTTCGCTATATTGCGAATCTTTCGTTCGCAATTTTAAGAAGCTAAGATTCACTCCCAGTAGGCGGTGGCTTAGCGTGTGTAAAGCTGCTAAAAGCAGCTTGCGAGCGAACAACTCGGAATAACCCCCTAAGTTGGCATTTGAAGGATTTTTTGCATTTGTTTGTTTCATTTCAGTTTTTATCCAGTTTAAGTCCAATATAAGTCACAGACGACATCCTTAGAAACATTCATCCTTTCGTTAGTTTATCATTATATCTGTAAAGTATACAATTGGTGGTGCTCTCAGAGTTATTGTAGATGGAGACTACATAAATTGGTTAGAGAGACACAGACAAAAACAGTTTTCCTGGAGCACTCTTGAATATAAATCGAAAAAAATAAAAAAAGATACATAATGACACATTAAAATCTAAGGGGCCCAATACACGGGAAAGATGTGTGCAGAGCGAACCGCTCAGCACACATCTCTCCCGCCGCTCAGCACAGCGCGATCTGTGCTGAGCATGCGGGGGGAGACAGAGGGGCTGCTCATTTCACCCAGCGGGTGAAATGAGCGACGTGCTAGATTGGCCAGCACGGCAGGCCAATCTAGCACCAGCGATAGCGATGCGTGGGGCTGCGCATCGCTATCGCTGTAGGGGGTACCCACGAGTGATCTATGCTTAAAATCTAAGCAATCTAGTCAGATTGCTTAGATTTTAAGCATGGATCTCTCGGTGAGTACCCCCCTTAACTTTTAATATTTGCCCTTTAAAAATGTAGAAACACTTTGGTCACAAATTATATACACAGGTATATTCATGGTTATAAAAGGTTTTACATACCCAAATTAAGATGCGGGTATGGAAGGGTTAAAATACACAATATAACATAATAAATTTAAACAGTGAAAACTTGAGCAGAAATCTGTAGATTTAACGTTACATAACCCACTGTTCCATGCTCGCTGTCTACCCCACCTGTGTCACCCCTGTCTGTCACCCCATCTCCTTTAGAATGTAAGCTCTCACGAGCAGGGCCCTCAACTCTCATGTGCTCATCCTTGCTACTGCATACTCCTGCTAAACCTAAATATAATGAGGCCCAAAAAAACTACTAGATCTGTGATAGAGTGCACATTTGGCCTATTTTTATTTATTTATTACCAGTTATGTATATAGCGCACACATATTCTGCAGCGCTTTATAGAGAATATTTGGCCATTCACACCTGTCTCTGCCCCAGTGGAGCTTACAATCTATATTCCCTACCACATGTACACGCGCACACATTCACACAAGGGTTAATTTTGTTGGGAGCCAATAAACCTAATACAGGTTGAGTCTCCCTTATCCAAAATGCTTGGGACCAGAGGTACTTTGGATATGGGATTTTTCCGTATTTTGGAATAATTGCATACCATAGAGAGATATCATGGTGATGGGACCTAAATCTAAGCACAGAATGCATTTATGTTACATATACACCTTATACACACAGCCTGAAGGTCATTTTAGCCAATATTTTTTATAACTTTGTGCATTAAGCAAAGTGTGTCTACATTCACACAATTCATTTATGTTTCATATACACCTTATACACACAGCTTGAAGGTCATTTAATACAATATTTTTAATAACTTAGTGTATTAAACAAAGTTTGTGTACATTGAGACATCAAAAAACAAAGGTTTCACTATCTCACTCTCACTCAAAAAAGTCCGTATTTCGGAATATTCCGTATTTCGGAATATATGGATATGGGATACTCAACCTGTAGTATATTTTTGGATTGTGGGATTGTGCATTACACCGGCCTGCCACCTTAGAACCTGGAACAGCACACTGCAGTCAGTAGAACTGCTGCAGAGCCATCTGGAGTGTCCAAACAAGCTCGAATTTAAGAATCCTGCTGACTATTTTAAATATATTACTGTGTAAAACCCCCGCAAAGGTAAGGTAATTAACGGTGTGGAAGTGGGTGTAAGTTGGAGTACCTCTGTAGTGGCGACATCTTCTTACTTCTTCTTTCAGTGAAAATGTTTGGCTCAGTTCACACCCTAACAGAGAGTCAAGGATCCCACCATTCTCCCACTTCAATGACCCACAAATATTTTGGACAAAAGAAAGTTCTATGTAACTCCAATCCAAAAATGCAATAGTCAGGACAGCACCTACTTTGTTTAAATTCAACTTTCATATATGCCAATAATAAGAATTTACTCACCGGTAATTCTATTTCTCGTAGTCCGTAGTGGATGCTGGGACTCCGTAAGGACCATGGGGAATAGCGGCTCCGCAGGAGACTGGGCACGACTAAAAGAAAGCTTTTGTTCTAACTGGTGTGCACTGGCTCCTCCCTCTATGACCCTCCTCCAGACTTCAGTTAGGATACTGTGCCCGGAAGAGCTGACACAATAAGGAAGGATTTTGAATCCCGGGTAAGACTCATACCAGCCACACCAATCACACCGTATAACTCGTGATACAATACCCAGTTAACAGTATGACAACAACTGAGCCTCTCAACAGATGGCTCACAATAACCCTTTAGTTAAACAATAACTATATACAAGTATTGCAGACAATCCGCACTTGGGATGGGCGCCCAGCATCCACTACGGACTACGAGAAATAGAATTACCGGTGAGTAAATTCTTATTTTCTCTGACGTCCTAAGTGGATGCTGGGACTCCGTAAGGACCATGGGGATTATACCAAAGCTCCCAAACGGGCGGGAGAGTGCGGATGACTCTGCAGCACTGAATGGGCAAACTCTAGGTCCTCCTCAGCCAGGGTGTCAAACTTGTGGAATTTAGCAAACGTGTTTGACCTCGACCAAGTAGCTGCTCGGCAAAGTTGAAGAGCCGAGACCCCTCGGGCAGCCGCCCAAGAAGAGCCCACCTTCCTCGTGGAATGGGCTTTCACTGATTTAGGATGCGGCAGTCCAGCCGCAGAATGTGCAAGCTGAATCGTACTACAGATCCAGCGAGCAATAGTCTGCTTTGAAGCAGGTGCACCCAACTTGTGGGGCGCATACAGGAAAAATAGCGAGTCAGTCTTTCTGACTCAAGCTGTCCTGGAAACATAAATTTTCAGGGCCCTGACTACGTCCAACAACTTGGAAGCCTCCAAGTCTTTAGTAGCCGCAGGCACCACGATAGGTTGGTTCAGATGAAAGGCTGATACCACCTTAGGAAGAAATTGGGGACGAGTCCTCAATTCTGCCCTATCCATATGGAAAATCAGATAAGGGCTTTTACATGACAAAGCCGCCAATTCTGATACACGCCTGGCCGAAGCCAAGGCCAACAACATGACCACTTTCCACGTGAGATACTTCAATTCCACGGTTTTAAGTGGCTCAAACCAATGTGACTTTAGGAAATCCAACACCACGTTGAGATCCCAAGGTGCCACTGGAGGCACAAAAGGGGGCTGAATATGCAGCACTCCCTTAACAAAAGTCTGAACTTCAGGCAGTGAAGCCAGTTCTCTCTGGAAGAAAATCGATAGAGCCGAAATCTGGACCTTAATGGAACCCAATTTTAGGCCCATAGTCACCCCTGACTGTAGGAAGTGCAGAAAACGGCCCAGCTGAAATTCCTCCGTTGGGGCCTTACTGGCCTCACACCACGCAACATATTTTCGCCATATGCGGTGATAATGGTTCGCGGTTACTTCTTTCCTAGCTTTAATCAGCGTAGGAATTACTTCCTCCGGAATGCCCTTTTCCTTCAGGATCCGGTGTTCAACCGCCGTGCCGTCAAACGCAGCCGCGGTAAGTCTTGGAACAGACAGGGCCCCTGCTGCAGCAGGTCCTGTCTGAGCGGCAGAGGCCATGGGTCCTCTGAGATCATTTCTTGAAGTTCCGGGTACCAAGCTCTTCTTGGCCAATCTGGAACAATGAGTATAGTTCTTACTCCTCTTCTCCTTATTATCCTCAGTACCTT
The DNA here is from genome assembly GCF_028390025.1 of Pseudophryne corroboree. Taxonomy (NCBI): domain Eukaryota; kingdom Metazoa; phylum Chordata; class Amphibia; order Anura; family Myobatrachidae; genus Pseudophryne; species Pseudophryne corroboree. Next base: position 127,337,654 of record NC_086449.1, on the reverse strand, counting down.
TGGTATTAGAGGAAGAGGAGGGAACACATAAACCGACCGGTACACCCACGGTGTCACTAGAGCGTCCACAGCTATCGCCTGCGGGTCTCTTGCCCTGGCGCAATATCTTTCTAGCTTTTTGTTTAGGCGGGACGCCATCATGTCCACCTGTGGCCTTTCCCAATGGTTTACAATCAGTTGGAAGACTTCTGGATGAAGTCCCCACTCTCCCGGGTGGAGGTCGTGCCTGCTGAGGAAGTCTGCTTCCCAGTTGTCCACTCCCGGAATGAACACTGCTGACAGTGCTAACACGTGATTTTCCGCCCATCGGAGTATCCTTGTGGCTTCTGCCATCGCCGTCCTGCTTCTCGTGCCGCCCTGTCGGTTTACATGGGCGACTGCTGTGATGTTGTCTGACTGGATCAGTACCGGCTGGTTTTGAAGCAGGGGTTTTGCCTGACTTAGGGCATTGAAAATGGCCTTCAGTTCCAGAATATTTATGTGTAGGGAAGTCTCCTGACTTGACCATAGTCCTTGGAAGTTTCTTCCATGTGTGACTGCCCCCCAGCCTCGAAGGCTGGCATCCGTGGTCACCAGGACCCAGTCCTGTATGCCGAATCTGCGGCCTTCTTGTAGATGAGCACTTTGCAGCCACCACAGCAGAGACACCCTGGTCCTTGGAGACAGGGTTATTAGCCGATGCATCTGAAGATGCGATCCAGACCATTTGTCCAACAGGTCCCACTGAAAGGTTCTTGCATGGAACCTGCCGAATGGAATTGCTTAGTAGGAAGCTACCATCTTTCCCAGGATCCGCGTGCAGTGATGCACCGACACCTGTTTTGGTTTTAGGAGGCCTCTGACTAGAGATGACAGCTCCTTGGCCTTCTCCTCCGGGAGAAACACTTTTTTCTGTTCTGTGTCCAGAACCATCCCCAGGAACAGTAGACGTGTCGTAGGGACCAGCTGTGACTTTGGAATATTTAGAATCCAGCCGTGCTGTTGTAGCACCTCCCGAGATAGTGCTACCCCGACTAACAACTGCTCCCTGGACCTCGCCTTTATCAGGAGATCGTCCAAGTACGGGATAATTAAAACTCCCTTCTTTCGAAGGAGTATCATCATTTCGGCCATTACCTTGGTAAAGACCCTCGGAGCCGTGGATAGACCAAACGGCAACGTCTGGAATTGGTAATGACAATCCTGTACCACAAATCTGAGGTACTCCTGGTGAGGATGGTAAATGGGGACATGCAGGTAAGCATCCTTGATGTCCAGTGATACCATGTAATCCCCCTCGTCCAGGCTTGCAATAACCGCCCTGAGTGATTCCATCTTGAACTTGAATTTTTTTATATATGTGTTCAAGGATTTCAAATTTAAAATGGGTCTCACCGAACCGTCCGGTTTCGGTACCACAAACATTGTGGAATAGTAACCCCGTCCTTGTTGAAGTAGGGGCACCTTGACTTTCACCTGCTGGGAATACAGCTTGTGAATTGCCTCTAGCCCTGCCTCCCTGCCTGAGGGAGTTGTTGGCAAGGCAGATTTGAGGAAACGGCGGGGGGGAGACGTCTCGAATTCCAGCTTGTACCCCTGAGATACTACTTGAAAGATCCAGGGATCCACCCGTGAGCGAGCCCACTGATTGCTGAAATTTTTGAGACGGGCCCCCACCGTACCTGGCTCCGCCTGTGGAGCCCCAGCGTCATGCGATGGACTTAGAGGAAGCGGGGGAGGACTTTTGCTCCTGGGAACTGGCTGTATGCTGCAGCTTTTTCCCTCTACCTCTGCCTCTGGGCAGAAAGGACGCGCCTTTAACCCGCTTGCCCTTATGGGGCCGAAAGGACTGTACCTGATAATACGGTGCTTTCTTTGGCTGTGAGGGAACATGGGGTAAAAATGCAGACTTCCCAGCTGTTGCTGTGGAAACTAGGTCCGAGAGACCATCCCCGAACAACTCCTCACCTTTATAAGGCAAAACTTCCATGTGTCTTTTAGAGTCTGCATCACCTGTCCACTGCCGAGTCCATAACCCTCTCCTGGCAGAAATGGACATTGCACTTATTTTAGATGCCAGCCGGCAAATATCCCTCTGTGCATCTCTCATGTATAAGACTGCATCTTTAATATGCTCTACGGTTAGCAATGTAGTGTCCCTGTCCATGGTATCAATATTTTCCGACAGGGAATCTGACCACGCAGCTGCAGCACTGCACATCCATGCTGAAGCAATAGCTGGTCTCAGTATAATACCTGTGTGTGTATATACAGACTTCAGGATAGCCTCCTGCTTTCTATCAGCAGGTTCCTTTAGGGCGGCCGTATCCGGAGACGGTAGTGCCACCTTCTTTGACAAGCGTGTGAGCGCTTTATCCACCCTAGGGGATGTTTCCCAACGTGACCTATCCTCTGGCGGGAAAGGGTACGTCATTAGTAACCTTTTAGAAATTACTAGTTTCTTATCGGGGGAAGCCCACGCTTCTTCACACACTTCATTTAACTCCTCAGATGGAGGAAAAACTACTGGTAGTTTTTTCTCTCCAAACATAATACCCTTTTTTGTGGTACCTGGGGTAACATCAGAAATGTGCAACACATTTTTCATAGCCTCAATCATGTAACGTGTGGCCCTATTGGAAGTTACATTAGTCTCATCGTCGTCGACACTGGAGTCAGTATCCGTGTCGACATCTGTGTCTGCCATCTGAGGTAGCGGGCGTTTTAGAGCCCCTGATGGCTTTTGAGACGCCTGGGCAGGCACAGGCTGAGAAGCCGGCTGTCCCATATTTGGTATGTCGTCAAACCTTTTATGTAAGGAGTCGACACTGTCACGTGATTCCTTCCACATAACCATCCACTCAGGTGTCGGCCCCGCAGGGGGTGACATCACATTTATCGGCAACTGCTCCGCCTCCACATAAGCCTCCTCATCAAACATGTCGACACAGCCATACCGACACACCGCACACACACCGGGAATGCTCTGACAGAGGACAGGACCCCACAAAGCCCTTTGGGGAGACAGAGAGAGAGTATGCCAGCACACACCAGAGCGCTATATAACACAGGGATTAACACTATAACTGAGTGTTTTCCCTTATAGCTGCTTATAAATATATATTGCTGCGCCTAAATTTAGTGCCCCCCCCTCTCTATTTTACCCTTCTGTAGCTTGAAATTGCAGGGGAGAGCCAGGGAGCGATCCTTCCAGCGGAGCTGTGAGGGAAAAATGGCGCCAGTGTGCTGAGGGAGATAGTCCCGCCCCTTTTTCGGCTGACTTTTCTCCCGCTTTTTATATGGATTCTGGCAGGGGTATTTATCACATATATAGCCTCTGGGACTATATATTGTGATTTTTTGCCAGCCAAGGTATTCCTATTGCTGCTCAGGGCGCCCCCCCCCAGCGCCCTGGACCCATCAGTGACCGGAGTGTGAGGTGTGCATGAGTAGCAATGGCGCACACCTGCAGTGCTGTGCGCTACCTTGTTGAAGACCGAAGTCTTCTGCCGCCGATTTCCAGGACCATCTTCATGCTTCTGGCTCTGTAAGGGGGACGGCGGCGTGGCTCCGGGACCGAACGATCGAGGTCGGGTCCTGTGTTCGATCCCTCTGGAGCTAATGGTGTCCAGTAGCCTAAGAAGCCCAAACTATCTCCAGTCAGGTAGGTTCGCTTCTTCTCCCCTTAGTCCCTCGTAGCCGTGAGTCTGTTGCCAGCAGATCTCACTGAAAATAAAAAACCTAAAATATACTTTCTCTTCTAGGAGCTCAGGAGAGCCCCTAGTGTGCATCCAGCTCAGCCGGGCACAAGATTCTAACTGAAGTCTGGAGGAGGGTCATAGAGGGAGGAGCCAGTGCACACCAGTTAGACCAAAAGCTTTCTTTTAGTTGTGCCCAGTCTCCTGCGGAGCCGCTATTCCCCATGGTCCTTACGGAGTCCCAGCATCCACTTAGGACGTCAGAGAAATTTGCAATCCAATATAGAATAATTATTATCTACAAGTCACATTAAGCATACATATTATTTTGCTATCACAAATATATTTTCTATTCACCAGTTACTTAATAACAATTTTATGATCAACACATTCAATAAGCTATTGAACACTCTGAATCTTAATCATTGATATATGGCCCATATATCTGCTATGAGAAGATGTTTATTGTATCTGACCTGGGTCATAAACTGATACAGCACTTAGGTTGACTCTACTAATGAAGGCCACAAATATTGCGTTCAACTCTATATCCTAAGGTGGCAATATGTTCCTTTAGTGGGGTTAGCTCAGCTTTGACACAATATATTCTGAAGTTACTATATCATTACTATATCATTCAGATGCTCCCTTGGGAAAGTTACATCTCATCAAGATAAATGACTTGCTTACTTGTCTTCCTTCATAAGATAGCACAACACATTCCAATCTCTTTTCAGTAATGGTCAGTTATTTCACAGTACCACCTGGGTCGTTGAGCTTGTTAATAGTCACACATCCAAATGAGTGACACTGCAGGAATCTAGGTAAGGTATATGCAGATTAGTGACACTTAAGGAGTCTGGTAGGGCATTTATACAAATTGTCACTTGAATCTAAGCAGAGGCGTCACTCACCTCTTTAACACCCGGTGCAGTGGTAGATAAAAGAGGTGGGTCTTCGCAGGAATGGACAGGGCTTAATTAGAGGGGCGGGGCTTCATGGATGGCACTCGTTTTTAGTCCTTTGAAGGACTGAAAAGGGGCGGCACTTTGTGGAAAGGGACATGGCTTCACGTCCCGACGCCCTGGCTCATGCTAGAGGGAAACTCCATATCCCCAGCCCAACCTCTACACCTATTTTTTCTGCCCCCTCTTTCTTGCATAAAATATTTTTGTCATGTCAGGCTGTGTGCTCAAAATTCTGTTCTTTGCAACGTATTGGTACTTAATAAAAATGAGGATGCATACAAAAGAAAATTTATGACTGAAATAAAGTTCATCCATTCAATTTACTAAGTTTCAAGTCCACTGCAGAACTTTGCACCTGTTACAGGGTAGTTTAAACAAGACCATATTCTGCAAAACGGCATCATAATAATATCTTGTGAAATACTAGCACAAAATAAAAAAAATGATCTGCCACTATGAGTTTCTGAATAGCTGAAGCTAATAAGTTGGCATGTTTTTTAAGAAATACTAACGTACAGTACTGTAAGTTATAATTTTCCTTTTAAGGAGTAAAGATTCAGATACTGTAGCAAAACAATCCAATCTGATAATGAAATCTATGATATTTGTACATGCAAAGGGTGATAATAGACATTCCAGCTATGTACGATATGCAGCTAAAATTATTACCAGACTTTATTTGCAGCTGTTGCTGGTTCACTAAGCATTCCGTAATATTTTATTGTCACGAAAATTAAAATAATCACAATAAACATCTCATGATTTGTAGTCTGTGTCTAAAATCAGAGATGTCTATAATTCAGAATCAAGGTACAAACTCTGAAAGATTTAATCAGGTGTGATAATGAAAACCGATAAGCTACATATTGCAACACGTTGCAGCAGATACTTACTGTAAGATAAACAAAGTTGCTAACCAGCGTTAAATCTACAGACAGAATAAAAGAACAAAATTGTATCTCGATAAAAACAAAATGTAACTTTATTAAAGCCATAAAGATCTATTAAAATTTAATTTAAATTATTAAATTAGAAACTACTACATTATGGACCCTATTTATCAAAATTCCACTTAAATGAAGATTCTCTATGGCAGTTACAATAGAACTTTGTGTAATATATAAAAATAAAGTCACTGGAGCAGCTGGACAATGCTCAGCTCCCCGCCTATACTGGCCAATAACAGTATGAGTAGTCTTACCACTTGCCATGTCACTCATTTGTCCATTATCGCATGTGTTAGCTGGTACCGCCAGCAAATGTTGGCAATAATCATCACAGAAGGGGAGCTTTGATTAAACGCCATTACAGCATAGGATGGCTATATAGTAATAGACACAGGCACAATACGTGGTCCTCGGTCATCAATGTATTAACAACATAACAATATCTCTTATGGTTGCGATAAGAACGCAAATAGATCAGACATCAACTCTGAGGCCCTGCAATTCAGCAGTGGCCTCCCATACCACTAGTGGTGCCAACAATGGTTTCCGCCTACTCCTCCTTATCATGCCTAATGAATGACCCACCCGGCAAAGTTGTGTCGTTGATCCCTATATAATTATTAGGCCAGCCAATGTACTTCAGCGAAGGAGAATATAGTATTGTTAGCATGGCATCATTTATATAAAGGATGGAGGGAGAGGACATCTTGAAGAAGAAGCCTCAGCAAGGGGCACAGACCCTGATATAGAATGTTTCTCTCAAAAACTCTGTTATCTGTTACCCCATTGGCTAACTAGCCTAAAGCAACACCCCACTGTCCATGTGATGGCCATACAAAAAGGGAAAATTGTGGGTGATGCTATACAATACAGAAAGCATCCTGTTACACATGATATACGGTGAGGAGCCAGACAGCAGACCAATGTTTGGTTAGCCACTACTCTGCACAGTTGCCTTCCCTCTTGCATCCTGCGGGAGGCTGCCGTTATAGCCATAAATTTCCTGCTACCCTGCTTTGTAGGTCACATCTCCTGGATTCTTCAGATGCTGCCAGGGGTGACACTAAGGAGTTTCTTTGCAAGAACAGTCTATAGATTGTAAGCTTGCAAGCAGGGCCTTCCTACCTCTGACTGTTTGTTTATTACCCAGTTTTGTTGCATCATTGTGTCCTATTGACACCTATGTCGATATGTCTGCCATATAATTCCAGGGGTGCCCTGTCTGAATTCGCTCATCTCTAGTAGATATATCTTCTAGTGTGCACTGTGTACCCAGCATTAGAGAGAGGTTCTTCTCAATTATTTCATGTTAGGGACTCAAATGAATGGCTCCAATTAGTTCACCTCAATTTTGATTTGTTAATGTTCTGCATTTGTTGTACAGGGTCAAATAGTTGTATTCTTTTGAAGTTGCCAAGACATTAACTCACAACCAACCCTCTGTTATGAAAAGTCAGTAGTACAATTAACTGGCAGAGTGACTGTACACAAAAACAGAGGTGGAAAATGGTCCAGTGTGAGCCAGAGGATGTGTCACATGATCATCTCATATCATTCAAATGCCAGATTCTACTGAACTGTTTGCCAGCAGATTGTTCCATTTATTGAACTTACTTACAGTAGGTGCTGATTCTCAGTTGGGAGCAAAGCGAAATCAAGCAAGTCATTTTGCAGCCTGGTAAAATCATGTTGCACTGCGCATGGGGCATATGTAAAATATGAAGAGAGATTTAGGAAGTGTCTAAACTCTAATCCATACTTGCTTATTATCCCGGAAGTTGTAGGAGAAGCACAATTTTTAAGGTAGTCCCATGAAAGGTAGATGGATCCCTGGACATCCTGCCCATGTCCTAGTGAAGTAGGCTGGATGGGTAAATAATACAGGGAATCCTCAGTCTGTATGGAGGGGTGGGGCTAAAATGATGCAAATGGTGACATTTTAGCCCTGCCCTCTCCCTATGGGCCCACAAATTGCAGCATTTTACCACAATGACATGTAGACCCGGTCCCACCACCAAAACTGTCAACAGCATTTCCTCTCTGGGCTTCTCCTGGAAAGGATATAAATAAAGTAGGCAAGTAGTCTGTGAGGGTTATTCAGTACGGATTGCAGATTCTGCTAAAAAGCAGAATCTGCAATCCTTTCTTCCTTTCTATCGCATACTGGGGGCCGCCCATAGCAGGGCAAGGCTGCCCAGCATGCAGAAGGGCCTGCCCAGCGGCTGCATCTGCAATTTAATTGCGGTCGAAGCAACTGTGGACGACCCCCTGCAGCCACAGCTAGGCTGCGTATGCAGGCGGTCAGCTGTCATTTTTCTCATTGGAGCGGCTGCATGTAACGTCATGCATCCACCCCAAAAACCCTGCCGACCCGTCACCATTTTCTCCGTGCCGCCCCCACAATGCTCCGTCAGCCGCCCTCCCTGCCTGTCAGTCAGGCAGAGGCGTTTGCACATATGGCGACCGCGCACGCGCATGATGGATCTCGCGCATGCACAGTGGCACTGCCAACAGGGTTATTGCGGTCACATCGCCATGTTCTAATCTAAATTGCTGTGTTATAATAAAGCTCTCCAGCTTCTGTGGGCTGCATGCACAAGCAGCCAGTATTTACCCGCAATCAGAAATAATAAATGTATTGCAGCATGGTTTGTTCCAGAGATAAAGTTGCTTGCATTATTTGCTTTGCTCCCACCTCAGAATCAGCCCCTTTGGTGTCTATGGGGGTCATTCCGAGTTGTTCGCTCGGTAAATTTCTTCGCATCGCAGCGATTTTCCGCTTAGTGCGTATGCACAATATTCACACTGCGACTGCGCCAAGTAAATTTGCTATGCAGTTAGGAATTTTACTCACGGTTTTTTCTTTGTTCTGGTGATCGTAATGTGATTGACAGGAAATGGGTGTTTCTGGGCGGAAACTGGCCGTTTTATGGGAGTGTGTGAAAAAACGCTACCGTTTCTGAGAAAAACGCGGGAGTGGCTGGAGAAACGGAGGAGTGTCTGGGCGAACGCTGGGTGTGTTTGTGACGTCAAACCAGGAACGACAAGCACTGAACTGATCGCAGATGCCGAGTAAGTCTGGAGCTACTCAGAAACTGCTAAGAGAGGTCTAATCGCAATATTGCGAATACGTCGTTCGCAATTTTAAGAAGCTAAGATTCACTCCCAGTAGGCGGCGACTTAGCGTGAGCAAATCTGCTAAAAGCAGCTTGCGAGCGAACAACTCGGAATGAGGGCCTATGTACGGAAAGTTGGGTTGTAAAATCCTAAACTTCTGAGTGTGTTTATGCCCAATATTTAAAAGAAAAATGCTTTTACTAGCGTTGACGTGCTAGTATATAGTGGTCATACAGTTGTTGTATACAGTGGTATACTCCAATTTAATAGTTTTATGCATACAGTAAGGGGCAGATTCAGTTATCCAAGGGACTTAAAACACAGCTGTAGATCTTGGTTAAACGCCCATAGGTATTCAATTACCTTAAATTTCCACTTGAGGTAAGCTAGCGGGTAGTGCAGGTGGTTGACCCATAGCTCCCAGATAAAGTGCCATGAGCTATAGAATTACCCCACGAGGTGAGCTCCATGGGCTGCATTTTGCACTGATATCAGTAGCTGCAAGGAAACATCTGTATTAAGTGCACCCTCTGGGGCTTACCATGTGGAGTAGTGGCAGTAATAGAAAAGCTGTCACGATCCGGGTATCTGGACGCCATTTCTTACCCATCAGATGCCTCCTAAGGCTGGCTCAGCGCTCCAGGACCGGATCCCATCTGTTATCCTGATGTGTACATTCCTGTATCCTCTCCTGTCACTCTGGGACGCTGTCACAGTAAACGCCATATTACACCTGGCATGGCGTCTCCCGCGGCCTCCGCCGCCGTCCCTGAACTTCTGCATGCAGAGTGTCTGAGCGGCGATTACGTCAGCCGCGGCCTCCGCTGTGTCCGCGTGGTTGGATGTGCATCTGTCAGCCTGGCGCCTCCTGTCTCCGGTGGCCGGCGCCGCCATTACTGTTTTCATTACCACATGGATTACAAACCAAACTTCCCTCCAAGTGTCTGCATGGGCGCAGCCATCTTGGATTCTGTCAGCTGATCATTTCCTCCAATCTGTTGTCAGTATTGTTAATCTGCATAATTGCCTAGCCAATCCCTTCCTTGCTGCAGGTATAAATACACTGTGCCTGAGCAAGGAAGGCGTCAGTGCTTTGGTTGTCAAACCTAGTTCCTGTTTGTCTCTCTCCTGTGATTGTCTTCCAGGTTCCAGCTCCTGTCTCAAGACTTCCACCATAGAGACCCGCACCAGCATTCCACCTGCGGTGTAGCCTGACTCTCTAATCCATTGTGGATTCATCTGTTTCCAGCTACAACTTTACCTGCTTCCAGCTCAGCTTCCAGCAGAGTACAGCTTCCCTTAAAGGGCCGGTGTCCTTTCTACACTTTACCACTCTCCACCGGTATTATTATTTCTCCGCTCTCAAGTTCTACATTTCAGTTCATATTTCATCGCTCCCGAGTTCATTTATTATTTAACTGGTTCCAGCCAGTATCCACTCCGTGCTAACAACAGTCTGGTTCCAGCCAGTATCCACAGCAGCTGTTTTATCTTCAGCAACCCAGCTTTTCCTGGAACACTAGCTGGCACAATCCTGGGTTATCTCCATTGCTACAGTCAGGCCTGGTAAGGACTTTCCATCTAGAAGATCATAAGAACTATCTCACACTACCAGTGCCCTGTGGCTCCTGCCATCCTGTAGTACCCAGGAACTGTATTTATTCTTTGCTGACTTTTTACGTTTTCTTTTACTGCTGCTGTGTTGCGGAGTTGTCATAATAAACATCATTGACTTTTATCCAAGTTGTCGTGGTCACGCCTTCGGGCAGTTATTATTCATGTTACTTACATGTCCAGGGGTCTGATACAACCTCCCAGGTACCGGTACATCTCAGCCCCTACAACTGAGGCTGCCTCCCGTCAGCTCAGGCCCTCAGTTGTGACAGTAAGCACTGACCTAATGAATCCAGCCGGAGACCAGGATCAAGCGGCCAGGCCGATGCAAGAACTGGCAGCCCGACTAGAACATCAGGAGGCTGCACAGGGCCACATCATCCGCTGTCTCCAGGATCTCTCTACTCGGCTGGATGGGATTCAGACAACTCTCCGTGGATCAGGCGCGTCTGGTGCGTCAACCACAGTGACTCCAGCTATAACCCCACCCACCTTACCCATTTCTGCTCCACGTCTTCATCTTCCAACGCCAGCAAAATTTGACGGATCTCCAAGATTCTGCAGGGGATTTCTCAACCAGTGTGAGATTCAGTTTGAGCTACAACCTGGCAATTTTCCCAGTGACCGTACAAAAATTGCCTACATTATTTCTCTTCTCAGTGGCTCAGCCCTTGATTGGGCATCACCGTTATGGGAGAGGTCCGACACCCTGCTATCTTCCTACACTGCCTTCGTGTCAACATTCAGGCGCATCTTCGACGAGCCAGGCCGGGTAACCTCAGCTTCATCCGAGATTCTCCGTTTACGCCAGGGGTCACGTACTGTAGGACAATATCTGATACAGTTCCAGATCCTGGCATCCGAACTGGCATGGAACGACGAGGCCCTGTATGCTGCATTCTGGCATGGCTTATCTGAGCGTATTAAAGATGAGTTAGCTACCAGAGACTTACCTTCTAAGTTAGATGAGCTAATCTCACTCTGCACGAAAGTTGATTTACGTTTCAGAGAGAGAGCAACTGAGCGTGGAAGATCATCTGCTCCAAAATCTTCTGCTCCTCCTCCTCGTCAACTGTCACCATCTAAAGATGAGCCCATGCAACTTGGCCGTTCCCGTTTAACTCCTGCTGAGCGCCGAAGACGTCTCTCCGAGTTTCTCTGTCTCTACTGTGCAGCTCCGTCTCACACCATTAATGCCTGTCCCAAACGTCCGGGAAACTCCAAATCCTAGCTCGCCAAGGAGAGGGCCGGCTAGGAGTAATGATCTCCTCTCCATCTCCTCAAGATTGTAATCTCCCAGTCTCGCTTCAAGTTGCTCAACGTTATCGGAACGTCATTGCCCTCCTTGATTCCGGAGCAGCTGGGAACTTTATTACCGAAGCCTATGTTAAACGGTGGTCCCTACCCACCGAGAGACTTCCTTCGTCCATTTCTTTAACTGCCGTGGATGGCAGCAAAATTTTTGATGCAGTTATTTCTTTAAGGACTGTACCAGTTCGTCTGAGAGTGGGAGTTCTTCATTCCGAACTTATTTCTTTTTTAGTGATTCCAAGAGCCACACATCCTGTGGTCCTGGGCCTTCCATGGCTCCGTCTTCACAATCCTACAATTGATTGGACGACTACGCAAATCCTGGCATGGGGTTCCTCCTGTGCTGAGACATGTTTGTTTAAAGTATTGCCTGTCTGTTCTTCCTCCCCCAGGTCGTCTGATGTTCCACCTCCTCCATATCAAGATTTCACGGATGTGTTCAGTAAAGCTTCTGCTGATATCCTTCCTCCTCATAGAGAATGGGACTGCCCGATTGATCTCGTTCCAGGGAAGGTTCCACCTTGAGGCCGAACTTATCCGTTGTCTCTGCCTGAGACGCATTCTATGGAGGAATACATTAAAGAGAACCTAGCAAAGGGGTTCATTCGACCTTCTTCTTCCCCAGCCGGCGCAGGCTTCTTTTTTGTAAAAAAGAAAGATGGTGGTCTGCGGCCGTGCATCGACTACAGAGGTTTGAACGACATTACCGTCAAGAACCGTTATCCTTTACCCCTGATTACTGAGCTCTTTGACAGAGTTAGCGGAGCTACCATCTTTACAAAGCTAGACTTGCGAGGTGCATACAATCTCATCCGGATCCGTGAGGGTGACGAGTGGAAGACCGCCTTTAACACCCGTGACGGACATTATGAGTACCTCGTCATGCCCTTTGGATTGAGCAATGCTCCAGCTGTCTTCCAGCATTTTGTCAATGAGATCTTCAGAGACATTCTATACCGTCATGTCGTGGTCTATCTAGACCACAGGTTCTCAAACTCGGTCCTCAGGACCCCACACGGTTCATGTTTTGCAGGTCTCCTCACAGAATCACACGTGACATAATTAGCTCCACCTGTGGGCTTTTTAAACTGTGTCAGTGAGTAATTAATACACCTGTGCACTTGCTGGGTTAACTGCAAAACATGCACTGTGTGGGGTCCTGAGGACCGAGTTTGAGAACCACTGATCTAGACGATATCCTCATTTTTTCCAACGATTTAGAGGAACATCGTTTTTGGGTTAAAGAGGTTCTGTCCCGTCTCCGTGTCAATCATCTCTATTGCAAATTAGAAAAATGCGTCTTTGAAGTCAAGTCCATTCCGTTTCTAGGGTACATTGTGTCCGGTTCCGGACTAGAGATGGATCCTGAGAAACTACAAGCAATTCAGAATTGGCCGGTACCCTTAACCCTCAAAGGGGTCCAGAGGTTCTTAGGGTTCGCCAATTATTACCGAAAGTTTATACGAGACTTTTCCACCATTGTGGCGCCTATTACTGCTTTCACCAAGAAGGGTGCTAACCCGTCCAAGTGGTCTGAAGAAGCCATGCAAGCTTTTCATCTTTTAAAACAGAGGTTCATCTCTGCGCCTGTCCTGAAACAGCCTGACATCGACTCTCCTTTCATCTTAGAGGTGGATGCCTCCTCCGTTGGAGTAGGAGCGGTGTTATCTCAGAGGGCTAAAGATGGCCATTTACACCCTTGCAGTTTCTTCTCCCGGAAGTTCTCCCCAGCTGAGCGCAACTATGCCATTGGCGACCAGGAGTTGCTAGCCATCAAGCTCGCTCTAGAAGAGTGGAGGTATCTGTTGGAGGGAGCTTCTCATTCAATCACCATACTTACAGACCACAAGAACCTTTTATACCTGAAAGGCGCACAATGTCTCAACCCTCGTCAGGCCAGATGGGCACTTTTCTTTTCCAGGTTCGACTTTAAACTCCAGTTCTGTCCGGGCTCTCAGAATCGCAAGGCCGATGCCCTTTCCCGCTCATGGGAGCAAGAAAATGAGTCAGAGTCTTCAGACAAGCATCCTATTATAAATCCGTTGGCATTCTCCACGGTAGGGATGGACTCTACGCCCCCATCAGGGAAAAGTTTTGTGAAGCCGATGCTAAGGAAGAAGCTCATGCATTGGGCCCATGCTTCCCGTTTTGCCGGACATACAGGTATCCAAAAAACCCTGGAGTTTATCTCTAGGTCCTATTGGTGGCCAACTCTGAAAAAAGACGTCTTGGAGTTTATTGCATCTTGCCCAAAGTGTGCCCAACATAAAGTATCCCGCCAGTCGCCTGCGGGGCAACTGGTTCCACTATCCGTTCCCCGTCGACCATGGACCCACTTGTCGATGGATTTCATTACAGACTTACCCATGTGCAACAAGTTCAATACCATCTGGGTGGTAGTTGTCCGGTTCACCAAGATGGCACACTTCATTCCTCTCACCGGTCTTCCGTCAGCTTCCAAGTTGGCTCAAGTATTCATACAAGAGATCTTCCGACTCCACGGTCTTCCTGAAGAAATTATCTCAGATCGAGGAGTTCAATTCACAGCCAAATTCTGGCGAAGTTTATGTCAAGTCCTCCAAGTCAAGCTAAAGTTTTCCACGGCTCACCATCCTCAGACCAATGGTCAAACCGAGAGGGTGAATCAGGACTTGGAGGCCTTCCTCCGCATCTATGTGTCCTCCTCTCAAGATGACTGGGTTCAATTACTTCCCTGGGCCGAGTTCTGTCATAACAACCAGTATCATTCTTCATCTGCTTCAACACCATTCTTCACTAACTTTGGATTCCACCCTAAAGTCCCTGAGTTCCAACCGCTTCCAGCAACATCTGTTCCCGCAGTGGATATCACCTTGCATCAGTTTGCCAATATCTGGAAGAGCGTACGATCAGCTCTGCTCAAGGCATCGTTCAGGTACAAGAAGTTTGCGGATAAGAAGCGTCGAGCAGTTCCTGCTCTCAAGGTGGGTGATCGGGTATGGTTATCCACGAAGAATTTGAGGTTAAGAGTTCCCAGTATGAAGTTTGCACCTCGCTATATCGGTCCTTTCAAGATTGAACAAGTCATCAATCCTGTTGCTTACAGACTCCAGTTGCCTCCCTTCTTAAAAATACCCAGGACATTCCATGTTTCCCTGTTGAAACCGCTGATCTTGAATCGGTTTCATTCCTCACTTCCTCCAACTCCGAAAGTCCAAACTCAACGAGGCGTTGAGTATGAAGTGGCCAAGATCCTGGACTCACGTCACCGTTACGGTCAACTACAATATCTTATTGACTGGAAGGGTTATGGTCCTGAGGAACGTTCATGGACCAATGCTTCTGATGTCCATGCTCCTGCCTTGGTCCGGAGATTCCATTCCAAGTTTCCTCAAAAGCCAAAGAAGTGTCCTGGGGCCACTCCTAAAGGGGGGGGTGCTGTCACGATCCGGGTATCTGGACGCCATTTCTTACCCATCAGATGCCTCCTAAGGCTGGCTCAGCGCTCCAGGACCGGATCCCATCTGTTATCCTGATGTGTACATTCCTGTATCCTCTCCTGTCACTCTGGGACGCTGTCACAGTAAACGCCATATTACACCTGGCATGGCGTCTCCCGCGGCCTCCGCCGCCGTCCCTGAACTTCTGCATGCAGAGTGTCTGAGTGGCGATTACGTCAGCCGCGGCCTCCGCTGTGTCCGCGTGGTTGGATGTGCATCTGTCAGCCTGGCGCCTCCTGTCTCCGGTGGCCGGCGCCGCCATTACTGTTTTCATTACCACATGGATTACAAACCAAACTTCCCTCCAAGTGTCTGCATGGGCGCAGCCATCTTGGATTCTGTCAGCTGATCATTTCCTCCAATCTGTTGTCAGTATTGTTAATCTGCATAATTGCCTAGCCAATCCCTTCCTTGCTGCAGGTATAAATACACTGTGCCTGAGCAAGGAAGGCGTCAGTGCTTTGGTTGTCAAACCTAGTTCCTGTTTGTCTCTCTCCTGTGATTGTCTTCCAGGTTCCAGCTCCTGTCTCAAGACTTCCACCATAGAGACCCGCACCAGCATTCCACCTGCGGTGTAGCCTGACTCTCTAATCCATTGTGGATTCATCTGTTTCCAGCTACAACTTTACCTGCTTCCAGCTCAGCTTCCAGCAGAGTACAGCTTCCCTTAAAGGGCCGGTGTCCTTTCTACACTTTACCACTCTCCACCGGTATTATTATTTCTCCGCTCTCAAGTTCTACATTTCAGTTCATATTTCATCGCTCCCGAGTTCATTTATTATTTAACTGGTTCCAGCCAGTATCCACTCCGTGCTAACAACAGTCTGGTTCCAGCCAGTATCCACAGCAGCTGTTTTATCTTCAGCAACCCAGCTTTTCCTGGAACACCAGCTGGCACAATCCTGGGTTATCTCCATTGCTACAGTCAGGCCTGGTAAGGACTTTCCATCTAGAAGATCATAAGAACTATCTCACACTACCAGTGCCCTGTGGCTCCTGCCATCCTGTAGTACCCAGGAACTGTATTTATTCTTTGCTGACTTTTTACGTTTTCTTTTACTGCTGCTGTGTTGCGGAGTTGTCATAATAAACATCATTGACTTTTATCCAAGTTGTCGTGGTCACGCCTTCGGGCAGTTATTATTCAAGTTACTTACATGTCCAGGGGTCTGATACAACCTCCCAGGTACCGGTACATCTCAGCCCCTACAACTGAGGCTGCCTCCCGTCAGCTCAGGCCCTCAGTTGTGACAATAGCTTAGGGCATAGCAGCTATTGAATCAGCCCCATGAGTCCATGGCTTATTTTCTATCTCATTTCATGGCAATACAAAATCAATTATTGCCCAATTTACAAAAAACGTTTGCAGAGGCATCTGAGCGATAATGAGGTTCACAGCATTACTGGCTAGCAGTGGTCAATCTCCCCTCACCACTTCTCAAGTCTCAGTACACCTGTGCACGAGTTACCCACAAGTGCACTGTGCAGTTGACTAGAAGCTCGGCTTGTATTTCCGGGTTCACTTTTGAAGAAAAAATAAGAATTTACTTACCGATAATTCTATTTCTCATAGTCCGTAGTGGATGCTGGGACTCCGTAAGGACCATGGGGAATAGCGGCTCCGCAGGAGACTGGGCACAAAAGTAAAAGCTTGAACTAGCTGGTGTGCACTGGCTCCTCCCCCTATGACCCTCCTCCAAGCCTCAGTTAGGATACTGTGCCCGGACGAGCGTACATAATAAGGAAGGATCTTGAATCCCGGGTAAGACTCATACCAGCCACACCAATCACACCGTACAACCTGTGATCTGAACCCAGTTAACAGTATGATAAACGAAGGAGCCTCTGAAAAGATGGCTCACAACAATAATAACCCGAATTTTGTAACAATAACTATATACAAGTATTGCAGACAATCCGCACTTGGGATGGGCGCCCAGCATCCACTACGGACTATGAGAAATAGAATTATCGGTAAGTAAATTCTTATTTTCTCTAACGTCCTAAGTGGATGCTGGGACTCCGTAAGGACCATGGGGATTATACCAAAGCTCCCAAACGGGCGGGAGAGTGCGGATGACTCTGCAGCACCGAATGAGAGAACTCCAGGTCCTCCTTGTCACGATCCGGGTGTCTGGACGCCATTTCTTACCTATCAGATGCCTCCTAAGGCTAGCTCAGCGCTCCAGGACCGGATCCCATCTGTTGTCCTGATGTGCACATTCCCGCATCCTCTCCTGTCTCTCTGGACGCAGTCACAGTAACGCCTTATACATCTGGCATGGCGTCTCCCGCGGCCTCCACCGCCGTCCCTGAGCTTCTGCATTCAGAGTGGCGATTACGTCAGCCGCGGCCTCCGCTGTGTCCGCGTGGTCGGATGTGCATCTGTCAGCCTGGCGTCTCCTGTCTCCGGTGGCCGGCGCCGCCATTACTGTTTTCCAGACCACATGGATTACAATCCAAACTTCCCTCCAAGTGTCTGCATGGGCGCAGCCATCTTGGATTCTGTCAGCTGATCATTTCTACCAATCCGTTGTCAGTATTATTAATTTGCATAATTGCCTAGCCAATGCCTTCCTTGCTGCAGGTATACATAGGTTGTGCCTGAGCAAGGAAGGCGTCAGTGCTTTGGTTGTCAAACCTAGTTCCAGTTTGTCTCTCTTCTGTGAATGTCTTTCAGGTTCCAGCTCCTGTCTCCAGACTTCTGCTATAGAGACCCGCACCAGCATTCCATCTGCGGTGTAGCCTGACTCTCCGATCCATTCTGGACTCACCTGTT
The DNA here is from genome assembly GCF_028390025.1 of Pseudophryne corroboree. Lineage (NCBI taxonomy): Eukaryota > Metazoa > Chordata > Amphibia > Anura > Myobatrachidae > Pseudophryne > Pseudophryne corroboree. Next base: position 127,319,762 of record NC_086449.1, on the reverse strand, counting down.
TCCAGCTACAACATCACCTGCTTCCAGCTCAGCTTCCAGCAGTGTACAGCTTCTCTTAAAGGGCCGGTGTCCTTTCTGCAGTTTACCACTCTCCACCGGTATTATTATTTCTCCGCTCTCAAATTCTACATTTCATCTACATTGCATCGCTCTCAAGCTTTATTTATTATTTAACTGGTTCCAGCCAGTATCCACTCCGTGCCAACACCTGTCTGGTTCTAACCAGTACCGACAGCAGCATTTTATCTACAGCAGTCCAGCTTTCCCTGGAACACCAGCTGGTACGACCCTGGGCTTTCCTCATTGCTACAGTTGAGCCTGGTAAGGACTTTCCAACTTGCAGATAATAAGAACTGTCTCATACCACCAGAGCTCTGTGGCCCCTGCCACCCTGTAGTACCCAGGAACTGTATTATTATTTCTCTGCTGATTTTTATGTTACTTTTTACTGCTACTGTGATGCATGGAGTTTGTCATAAATAAATATCATTGACTTTTACTCAAGTTGTCGTGGTCACGCCTTCGGGCGGTTTCTCTTCATGTTACTTACATGTCCAGGGGTCTGATACAACCTCCCAGGTTCCAGTACATCTCGGCCCCTACAACTGAGGCTGCCTTCCGTCAGCTCAGGCCCTCAGTTGTGACAGTAAGCACTGACCAAATGAATCCAGCCGGAGAACAGGTTCAAGCGGCCAGGCTGATGCAAGAACTGGCAGCCCGACTTGAACATCAGGAGGCTGCACAGGGCCACATCATCCGCTGTCTCCAGGATTTCTCTACTCGGCTGGATGGGATTCAGACTACTCTCCGTGGATCAGGCGCATCTGGGGCGTCAACCACAGTGACTCCAACTATAACCCCACCCACCTTACCCGTTTCTGCTCCACGTCTTCATCTTCCAACGCCAGCAAAATTTGACGGATCTCCAAGATTCTGCAGGGGATTTCTCAACCAGTGTGAGATTCAGTTTGAGCTACAACCTGGCAATTTTCCCAGTGACCGTACAAAAATTGCCTACATCATCTCACTTCTCAGTGGCTCAGCCCTTGACTGGGCATCACCGTTATGGGAGAGGTCCGACACCCTGCTATCTTCTTACACTGCATTCGTGTCAACATTCAGGCGCATCTTCGACGAGCCAGGCCGGGTAACTTCAGCTTCGTCTGAGATTCTCCGTTTACGCCAGGGATCACATACTGTAGGACAATATCTTATACAGTTCCAGATCCTGGCATCTGAACTGGCATGGAACGACGAGGCCCTGTATGCTGCATTCTGGCATGGTTTATCCGAGCGTATTAAAGATGAGTTAGCTACCAGAGACTTACCCTCCAAGTTAGATGAGCTAATCTCACTTTGTACAAAAGTTGACTTACGTTTCAGAGAGAGAGCAACTGAGCGTGGAAGATCATCTGCTCCAAAATCTTCTGCTCCTCCTCCTCGCCAACTGTCACCAACTAAAGATGAACCCATGCAAATTGGCCGTTCCCGTTTAACTCCTGCTGAGCGCTGAAGACGTCTCTCTGAGTCTCTCTGTCTGTATTGTGCAGCCCCGTCTCACACTATTCATGCCTGTCCCAAACGTCCGGGAAACTTCAAATCCTAGCTCGCCAAGGAGAGGGCCGGCTAGGAGTAATGATCTCCTCTCCATCTCCTCAAGATTGTAATCTCCCAGTCTCGCTTCAAGTTGCTCAACGTTATCAGAACGTCATTGCCCTCCTGGATTCCGGAGCAGCTGGGAACTTTATTACCGAAGCCTATGTTAAACGGTGGTCCCTACCCACCGAGAGACTTCCTTCCTCCTTTTCCTTAACTGCCGTGGATGGCAGTAAAATTTTTAATACAGTTATTGCTCTAAGGACTCTACCAGTTCGTCTGAGAGTGGGAGTTCTTCATTCCGAACTTATTTCACTTTTAGTGATTCCAAGAGCCACACATCCTGTGGTCCTGGGCCTTCCATGGCTCCGTCTTCACAATCCTACAATTGATTGGACGACTACGCAAATCCTGGCATGGGTTCCCTCATGTGCTGAGACATGTTTGTTTAAAGTGTTGCCTGTCTGTTTTTCCTCCCCCAGGTCGTCTGATGTTCCACCTCCTCCATATCAAGATTTCACGGATGTGTTCAGTAAAGCTTCTGCTGATATCCTTCCTCCTCATAGAGAATGGGACTGCCCGATTGATCTCGTTCCAGGGAAGGTTCCACCTCGAGGCCGAACTTATCCGTTGTCTCTGCCCGAGACGCATTCTATGGAGGAATACATTAAAGAGAACCTAGCAAAGGGGTTCATTCGACCTTCTTCTTCTCCAGCCGGCGCAGGCTTCTTTTTTGTAAAAAAGAAAGATGGTGGTCTGCGGCCGTGCATCGACTACAGAGGTTTGAACGACATTACCATCAAGAACCGCTATCCTTTACCCCTGATTACTGAGCTCTTTGACAGAGTTAGCGGAGCTACCATCTTTACAAAGCTGGACTTGAGAGGTGCATACAATCTCATCCGGATCCGTGAGGGTGACGAGTGGAAGACCGCATTTAACACCCGTGACGGACATTATGAGTACCTCGTCATGCCCTTCGGATTGAGCAATGCTCCAGCTGTCTTCCAGCATTTCGTCAATGAGATCTTCAGAGACATTCTATACCGTCATGTCGTGGTCTATCTAGATGATATCCTCATTTTTGCCAACAATTTAGAGGAACATCGTTTTTGGGTAAAGGAGGTTCTGTCCCGTCTCCGTGTCAATCATCTCTATTGCAAATTAGAGAAATGCATCTTTGAAGTCAAGTCCATTCCGTTTCTAGGGTACATTGTGTCCGGTTCCGGACTAGAGATGGATCCTGAGAAACTACAAGCAATCCAGAATTGTCCGGTACCCTTAACCCTCAAAGGGGTCCAGAGGTTCTTAGGGTTCGCCAATTATTACCGAAAGTTTATACGAGACTTTTCCACCATTGTGGCGCCTATTACTGCTTTCACCAAGAAGGGTGCTAACCCGTCCAAGTGGTCTGAAGAAGCCATGCAAGCTTTTCATCTTTTAAAACAGAGGTTCATCTCTGCGCCTGTCCTGAAACAGCCTGACATCGACTCTCCTTTCATCCTAGAGGTGGATGCCTCCTCCATTGGAGTAGGAGCGGTGTTATCTCAGAGGGCTAAAGATGGCCATTTACATCCTTGCAGTTTCTTCTCACGGAAGTTCTCCCCAGCGGAGCGCAACTATGCCATTGGCGACCAGGAGTTGCTAGCCATCAAGCTCGCTCTAGAGGAGTGGAGATATCTGTTGGAGGGAGCTTCTCATTCAATCACCATCCTTACAGACCACAAGAACCTTCTATATCTGAAAGGCGCACAATGTCTCAACCCTCGTCAGGCCAGATGGGCACTTTTCTTTTCCAGGTACGACTTTAAACTCCAGTTCTGTCCGGGCTCTCAGAATCGCAAGGCCGATGCCCTTTCCCGCTCATGGGAGCAAGAAAATGAGTCAGAGTCTTCAGACAAGCATCCTATTATAAGTCCGTTGGCATTCTCCACGGTAGGGATGGACTCTACGCCCCCATCAGGGAAAAGTTTTGTGAAGCCGACACTAAGGAAGAAGCTCATGCATTGGGCCCATGCTTCCCGCTTTGCCGGACATACAGGTATCCAAAAAACCCTGGAGTTTATCTCTAGGTCCTATTGGTGGCCAACTCTGAAAAAGGACGTTTTGGAGTTTATTGCATCTTGCCCAAAGTGTGCTCAACATAAAGTATCCCGCCAGTCGCCTGCGGGGCAACTGGTTCCACTATCTGTTCCCCGTCGACCATGGACCCATTTGTCGATGGATTTTATTACAGATTTGCCCATGTGCAACAAGTTTAATACCATCTGGGTGGTAGTTGACCGGTTCACCAAGATGGCACACTTCATTCCTCTCACCGGTCTTCCGTCAGCTTCCAAGTTGGCTCAAGTATTCATACAAGAGATCTTTCGACTCCACGGTCTTCCAGAAGAAATTATCTCAGATCGAGGAGTTCAATTCACAGCCAAATTCTGGCGAAGTTTATGTCAAGCCCTCCAAGTCAAGCTAAAGTTTTCCACGGCTTACCATCCTCAGACCAATGGTCAAACTGAGAGGGTGAATCAGGACTTGGAGTCCTTCCTCCGCATCTATGTGTCCTCCTCTCAAGATGACTGGGTTCAATTACTTCCCTGGGCCGAGTTCTGTCATAACAACCAGTATCATTCTTCATCTTCTTCAACACCATTCTTCACCAACTTTGGATTCCACCCTAAAGTCCCTGAGTTCCAACCGCTTCCAGCAACTTCTGTTCCCGCAGTGGATATCACCTTGCATCAGTTTGCCAATATCTGGAAGAGCGTACGATCAGCTCTGCTCAAGGCATCGTTCAGGTACAAGAAGTTTGCGGATAAGAAGCGTCGAGCAGTTCCTGCTCTCAAGGTGGGTGATCGGGTATGGTTATCCACGAAGAATTTGAGGTTAAGAGTTCCCAGTATGAAGTTTGCACCTCGCTACATCGGTCCTTTTAAAATTGATCAAGTCATCAATCCTGTTGCTTACAGACTCCAGTTGCCTCCCTTCTTAAAGATACCCAGGACATTCCATGTTTCCCTGTTGAAACCGCTAATCTTGAATCGGTTTCATTCCTCACTTCCTCCAACTACGACAGTCCAAACTCAACGAGGCGTTGAGTATGAAGTAGCCAAGATCCTGGACTCACGTCACCGTTACGGTCAACTTCAGTATCTTATTGACTGGAAGGGTTATGGCCCTGAGAAACGTTCATGGACCAATGCTTCTGATGTCCATACTCCTGCCTTGGTCCGGAGATTCCATTCCAAGTTTCCTCAAAAGCCAAAGAAGTGTCCTGGGGCCACTCCTAAAGGGGGGGGTGCTGTCACGATCCGGGTATCTGGACGCCATTTCTTACCTATCAGATGCCTCCTAAGGCTGGCTCAGCGCTCCAGGACCGGATCCCATCTGTTATCCTGATGTGCACATTCCCGCATCCTCTCCTGTCTCTCTGGACGCAGTCACAGTAACGCCTTATACATCTGGCATGGCGTCTCCCGCGGCCTCCGCCGCCGTCCCTGAGCTTCTGCATTCAGAGTGGCGATTACGTCAGCCGCGGCCTCCGCTGTGTCCGCGTGGTCGGATGTGCATCTGTCAGCCTGGCGTCTCCTGTCCTCGGTGGCCGGCCGCCGCCATACTGTTACAGACACTTTCCATTCCACCCACACTCCTACCAAGTGCATGCATGGACCCTCCAAGTGTCTGCATGGCGCAGCCAGCTGATCACTTTCTACATCAAGTCCGTGATCCGTAATTATTAATTTGCATAATTGCCTAGCCTCAATGCCTTCCTTGCTGCAGGTATAAAATAAGGTTGTCCTGAGCCTAAATGCTCACTGCTTTGTCATACCAAGTCATTAACCTCCAAACCCTAGTTCCAGTTTGCTCTCTTCTGTGAATGTCTTTCAGGTCCAGCTCCTGTCTCCAGACTTCTGCTATAGAGACCCGCACCAGCATTCCATCTGCGGTGTAGCCTGACTCTCCGATCCATTCTGGACTCACCTGTTTCCAGCTACAACATCACCTGCTTCCAGCTCAGCTTCCAGCAGTGTACAGCTTCTCTTAAAGGGCCGGTGTCCTTTCTGCAGTTTACCACTCTCCACCGGTATTATTATTTCTCCGCTCTCAAATTCTACATTTCATCTACATTGCATCGCTCTCAAGCTTTATTTATTATTTAACTGGTTCCAGCCAGTATCCACTCCGTGCCAACACCTGTCTGGTTCTAACCAGTACCGACAGCAGCATTTTATCTACAGCAGTCCAGCTTTCCCTGGAACACCAGCTGGTACGACCCTGGGCTTTCCTCATTGCTACAGTTGAGCCTGGTAAGGACTTTCCAACTTGCAGATAATAAGAACTGTCTCATACCACCAGAGCTCTGTGGCCCCTGCCACCCTGTAGTACCCAGGAACTGTATTATTATTTCTCTGCTGATTTTTATGTTACTTTTTACTGCTACTGTGATGCATGGAGTTTGTCATAAATAAATATCATTGACTTTTACTCAAGTTGTCGTGGTCACGCCTTCGGGCGGTTTCTCTTCATGTTACTTACATGTCCAGGGGTCTGATACAACCTCCCAGGTTCCGGTACATCTCAGCCCCTACAACTGAGGCTGCCTTCCGTCAGCTCAGGCCCTCAGTTGTGACACTCCTCAGCCAGGGTATCAAATTTGTAGAATTTAGCAAACGTGTTTGCCCCTGACCAAGTAGCTGCTCGGCAAAGTTGTAAAGCCGAGACCCCTCGGGCAGCCGCCCAAGATGAGCCCACCTTCCTTGTGGAATGGGCTTTTACAGATTTTGGCTGTGGCAGGCCTGCCACAGAATGTGCAAGCTGAATTGTACTACAAATCCAACGAGCAATCGTCTGCTTAGAAGCAGGAGCACCCAGCTTGTTGGGTGCATACAGGATAAACAGCGAGTCAGATTTCCTGACTCCAGCCGTCCTGGAAATATATATTTTCAGGGCCCTGACTACGTCCAGTAACTTGGAGTCCTCCAAGTCCCTAGTAGCCGCAGGCACCACAATAGGCTGGTTCACGTGAAACGCTGAAACCACCTTTGGGAGAAATTGAGGACGAGTCCTCAATTCTGCCCTATCCGTGTGAAAAATCAGGTAAGGGCTTTTATAAGATAAAGCCGCCAATTCTGAGACACGCCTGGCTGAAGCCAGCATTACCACCTTCCATGTGAGATATTTTAATTCCACAGTGGTGAGTGGTTCAAACCAATGTGATTTTAGGAACCCCAAAACCACATTGAGATCCCAAGGTGCCACCGGGGGCACAAAAGGAGGCTGTATATGCAGTACCCCTTTGACAAACGTCTGGACTTCAGGCACTGAAGCCAGTTCTTTTTGGAAGAAAATCGACAGGGCCGAAATTTGAACCTTAATGGACCCTAATTTTAGGCCCATAGACAGTCCTGTTTGCAGGAAATGTAGGAAGCGACCCAGTTGAAATTCCTCTGTAGGGGCCTCTTTGGCCTCACACCACGCAACATATTTTCGCCAAATGCGGTGATAATGTTTTGCGGTTACATCCTTCCTGGCCTTTATCAGGGTAGGGATGACTTCTTCTGGAATGCCTTTTTCCTTCAGGATCCGGCGTTCAACCGCCATGCCGTCAAACGCAGCCGCGGTAAGTCTTGGAACAGACAAGGCCCCTGCTGGAGCAGGTCCTTTCTTAGAGGTAGAGGCCACGGTTCCTCCGTGAGCATCTCTTGAAGTTCCGGGTACCAAGTCCTTCTTGGCCAATCCGGAACCACGAGTATAGTTCTTACTCCTCTCCTTTTTATGATTCTCAGTACTTTTGGTATGAGAGGCAGAGGAGGGAACACATACACTGACTGGTACACCCATGGTGTTACCAGAGCGTCCACCGCTATTGCCTGAGGGTCCCTTGACCTGGCGCAATATCTGTCTAGTTTTTTGTTGAGACGGGACGCCATCATGTCCACCTTTGGTTTTTCCCAACGGTTTACCATCTCTTGGAAGACTTCTGGATGAAGTCCCCACTCCCCCGGGTGAAGGTCGTGTCTGCTGAGGAAGTCCGCTTCCCAGTTGTCCACTCCCGGAATGAACACTGCTGACAGTGCTATCACATGATTCTCCGCCCAGCGAAGAATCCTTGCAGCTTCTGCCATCGCCCTCCTGCTTCTCGTGCCGCCCTGTCTGTTTACGTGGGCGACTGACGTGATGTTGTCCGATTGGATCAATACCGCCTGACCCTGAAGCAGGGGTTTTGCTTGACTTAGGGCATTGTAAATGGCCCTTAGTTCCAGAATGTTTATATGAAGAGATGTTTCCATGCTTGACCACAAGCCCTGGAAATTTCGTCCCTGTGTGACTGCTCCCCAGCCTCTCAGGCTGGCATCCGTGGTCACCAGGATCCAATCCTGAATGCCGAATCTGCGGCCCTCTAGTAGATGAGCACTCTGCAGCCACCACAGAAGAGACACCCTTGTCCTTGGCGACAGGGTTATCCGCTGATGCATCTGAAGATGCGATCCGGACCATTTGTCCAGAAGATCCCACTGAAACGTTCTTGCATGGAATCTTCCGAATGGAATCGCTTCGTAAGAAGCCACCATTTTTCCCAGGACCCTCGTGCACTGATGCACTGACACCTGGCCTGGTTTTAGGAGATTCCTGACTAGCTCGGATAACTCCCTGGCCTTCTCCTCTGGGAGAAACACCTTTTTCTGGACTGTGTCCAGAATCATTCCTAGGAACAGGAGACGTGTTGTTGGAATCAGCTGCGATTTTGGAATATTTAGAATCCACCCATGCTGACGTAACACTAACTGAGATAGTGCTACTCCGACTTCTAACTGTTCCCTGGACCTTGCCCTTATCAGGAGATCGTCCAAGTAAGGGATAATTAAAACGCCTTTTCTTCGAAGAAGAATCATCATTTCGGCCATTACCTTGGTAAAGACCCGAGGTGCCGTGGACAACCCAAACGGCAGCGTCTGAAACTGATAATGACAGTTTTGTACTACAAACCTGAGGTACCCTTGGTGAGAAGGGTAGATTGGGACGTGGAGATAAGCATCTTTGATGTCCAGAGACACCATATAGTCCCCTTCTTCCAGGTTTGCTATCACTGCTCTGAGTGACTCCATCTTGAATTTGCACCTCTTTATGTAAGTGTTCAAGGATTTTAGATTTAAAATTGGTCTCACCGAGCCGTCCGGCTTCGGTACCACAAACAGCGTGGAATAATACCCCTTTCCCTGTTGTAGGAGAGGTACCTTGATTATCACCTGCTGGGAATACAGCTTGTGAATGGCTTCCAAAACTGCCTCCCTGTCGGAGGGAGACTTTGGTAGAGCAGACTTCAGGAACCGGCGAGGGGGAGACGTCTCGAATTCCAGTTTGTACCCCTGTGATACTACCTGCAGAATCCAGGGGTCCACTTGCGAGTGAGCCCACTGCGCGTTGAAATTTTTGAGACGGGCCCCCACCGTGTCCGATTCCGCTTGTAAAGCCCCAGCGTCATGCTGAAGACTTGGCAGAAGCAGAGGAGGGCTTCTGCTCCTGGGAAGAGGCTGCCTGGTGCAGTCTTTTTCCTCTTCCTCTGCCCCGGGGCAGAAATGAGTGGCCTTTTGCCCGCTTGTACTTATGGGAACGAAAGGACTGAGTTTGAAAAGACGGTGTCTTTTTCTGCTGAGAGGTGACCTGGGGTAAAAAGGTGGACTTTCCGGCCATTGCCGTGGCCACCAGGTCCGATAGACCGGCCCCAAATAACTCCTCCCCTTTATACGGCAATACTTCCATATGTCGTTTGGAATCCGCATCCCCTGACCACTGTCGCGTCCATAACGCTCTTCTGGCAGAAATGGACATAGCACTCACTCTTGATGCCAGGGTGCAAATATCCCTCTGTGCATCACGCATATATAGTAATGCATCCTTCAAATGCTCTATAGTTAGTAATATACTGTCCCTATCCAGGGTATCAATATTTTCAGTCAGGGAATCCGACCACGCCACTCCAGCACTGCACATCCAGGCTGAGGCGATTGCTGGTCGCAGTATAACACCAGTATGTGTGTATATACCCTTCAGGATATTTTCCAGCCTTCTATCCGCTGGTTCTTTGAGGGCGGCCGTATCAGGAGACGGTAACGCTACTTGTTTAGATAAACGTGTGAGCGCTTTATCTACTCTAGGGGGTGTTTCCCAACGCGCCCTAACCTCTGGCGGGAAAGGGTATAGTGCCAATAATTTATTAGAAATTAGCACTTTTTTATCGGGGGAAACCCACGCTTTATCACACACCTCATTTAATTCATCTGACTCAGGAAAAACTACTGGTAGTTTTTTTACTCCCCACATAATACCCTTCTTTGTGGTACTTGTAGTGTCAGAAATGTTGAATGCCTCCTTCATTGCCGTGATCATGTAACGTGTGGCCCTACTGGACATTACGTTTGTCTCCTCACCGTCGACACTGGACTCAGTATCTGTGTCTGGGTCTGTGTCGACCCACTGAGGTAACGGGCGTTTTATCGCCCCTGACGGTGTCTGAGACGCCTGGACAGGCACTAATTGATTTGTCGGCTGTCTCATGTCGTCAACAGTTTTTTGTAAAGTGCTGACATTGTCACGTAGTTCTTTAAATACAACCATCCAGTCAGGTGTCGACTCCCTAGGGGGTGACATCACTAACACAGGCAATTGCTCTGCTTCCACATCATTTTCCTCCTCATACATGTCGACACAATCGTACCGACACCCAGCACACACACAGGGAATGCTCTGATAGAGGACAGGACCCCACTAGCCCTTTGGGGAGACAGAGGGAGAGTTTGCCAGCACACACCAGAGCGCTATATATATATATATATATAGGGATAACCTTATATAAGTGTTACTCCCTTTTATAGCTGCTGTTTATAATTTAGCTGCCAATAGTGCCCCCCCTCTCTCGTTTTTACCCTGATTCTGTAGGGACTGCAGGGGAGAGTCAGGGAGCCGTCCTTCCAGCGGAACTGTGAGGGAAAATGGCGCTTGTGTGCTGAGGAGATAGGCTCCGCCCCTTCACGACGGCCTTATCTCCCGCTTTTTTCTGGAAAACTGGCAGGGGTTAAATACATCCTTATAGCCCAGGAGCTATATGTGATGTATTTCTTTTGCCATCCTAAGGTATTTCAGTTTTTATTGCGTCTCAGGGCGCTCCCCCCCAGCGCCCTGCACCCTCAGTGACTGGAGTGTGAAGTGTGCTGAGAGCAATGGCGCACAGCTGCAGTGCTGTGCGCTACCTTAGTTGAAGACAGGAACGTCTTCTGCCGCCGATTTCACCGGACCTCTTCGTTCTTCTGGCTCTGTAAGGGGGCCGGCGGCGCGGCTCCGGGACCCATCCAGGCTGAACCTGTGATCGTCCCTCTGGAGCTAATGTCCAGTAGCCTAAGAAGCCCAATCCACTCTGCACGCAGGTGAGTTCGCTTCTTCTCCCCTTAGTCCCACGATGCAGTGAGCCTGTTGCCAGCAGGACTCACTGAAAATAAAAAACCTAAAATAAACTTTTACTCTAAGCAGCTCAGGAGAGCCACCTAGCATGCACCCTTCTCGTTCGGGCACAAGAATCTAACTGAGGCTTGGAGGAGGGTCATAGGGGGAGGAGCCAGTGCACACCAGCTAGTTCAAGCTTTTACTTTTGTGCCCAGTCTCCTGCGGAGCCGCTATTCCCCATGGTCCTTACGGAGTCCCAGCATCCACTTAGGACGTTAGAGAAAAAAGACAATAAATAAAACAGAAAATGTTCCTGAAAATATATTTTCGAAGAAATAATGCTTTATTCATATAAAAAAAAAAATTCTGTTGCCTGTCGCTGCTATCACCATACTGATGTGATCATTGGCACAAGAGGCAAAATAGACAGTGGTGCTGCCCCCTTCTGTCTCTTCAGCCAGCCTCCTTTGTCTCTATAGCTCCAGTTAGCCCTCTTCTATCTCTGCAGATCCAGCCAGCCCCCTTCTATCTCTCCAGCCAGTCCCCTTCTGTCTCTATAGCTCCAGCCAGACCCCTTCTGTCTTTCCAATCCACTCATTCCTCTAACTGCAGACCACAAACCCGTACCATGCCTCAAGTTGTCATTGGGTAGGGTATGGACGGACCCAGGGCTGTAGAGAGGTTTGTTGAGCCCAGGTACTGAGAGGGGGCATGGCATAATCATTTTAGATATATATATTTGTCACAGACTTCATAGTTGTACAATATGGCCAACCAACTTAATTCATTATGTTAAAAGAATAGATAATTAAGTGAACCAGTTTGTATATGTATAAATATAGATACATAAGTGTTTTAAGATTGCGTCTATTAACTTTAGTAAACATAATGTTGTTGCATAGACTAGTAGAGTTATGGAAATGTCGGAACTTAAGAATAATTACTGTATGTTAATTAGAACTGGTTGACATCTGATCTACACGGTGGGCCAGACAAAAATGATAACTTGGATTGCCACCTAGATTTGAAGAAGTTAACTAAGTTCTAAAGACATCTGGCAAGACCTCTTTGCACTACAAAGAAGTGAAGGCTATTATGATCAAGTCTTGATCTAAATTAGGGTTCCATGTAGCAATGGACTGGATGCTATAGCAGATCATAAGACCGACGCCGTTATCCCGACAGGCGGGATCCCGATGGCGTGCGCAGCTTCCCCCTCGCAGACTTGTTGCGCTTGCCACACCTCAGGCTCGGTGGCAAGCTTCATTCACCACACTAATTTATTCCCCCTCGGGGGGTAACATGGACCACCCCCGAAGGGGGGATTCCGGGCCCTGGTTGGGATTCCGACTGCCGGGTTTCCCTTGGCTGTCAGGATTCTGGCATCGATATCCTGACCGCCGGGATACTGACAGTTTCCTGCTAGTTTGGGCTTTTTGCAAGACTGTCCATAGCTAGAGCATCCCGGTTTTATCTGGATTTCAACACACTGAGAAAATCCAGCTAGATATATATGTTAGGGGGTATAAATATAAGTCTGCTCTGCAGTTTGGTTAGGTAAAAACTGAAAGTAGGGTGAAGTTGGAGGAGACACACAGGAGTGTGGAGATGTAGGCCAGGAATTTACCAGGTATCCCAATGGGCCAGTCCTACACTATTGTTTGTACCCATCTTATAATGCAGCACATGTCCCATAAGAGGCAGAGCTAGATATTTTGTGGGCTGAGTCAATTCGTGAGACTGCACCCAATTTATTAGGAACTGGTGACATCACACATGTCTTAAGGATGTCAAGAGTTACTATTGAATCAATAAGCTAATTATTGATCCTGTCCCCTAGGCAACAGATGCAGTCTAGCCTGAATTCTATCGACGTATGGTATAGAGGAAAAACAAAGGGTGATGTAATTTGTTATTGAAGTTACAATATGGTTTCTAAGCAACAATGACATTTCATTAGCACATTGTAGTGTGACCTCTGCCTTGTTTCAGGTTCTAGATATGTCATCTGAGGATAGCAGAAGAGTCTATTCCATTTTTATACCATATACAATAGGGGTAGAATGGAGCTTTTGCACTCACATGTCCTTGAAACTATATATACAGGTAAGCAGGGCTTAAAGTGGTCCTGGAGAGGTGGGGGAACTCACCTCGCCCGCAACACCGTAGAAGGGGTGTGGCCTCACAAGGAAGGGGTGTGGCCACACAAAGTACCACCAATTCAAAATAATGCTTCACATTTCCCGCCCCACATACTAGTGCCCTTTACACACACAATGTCCACAATAGCAGAGTCCCCCTTTTACACAGTACGGCAGACAGAGCCCCCTTTTACACAGTACGGCAGACAGAGCCCCCTTTTACACAGTACGGCAGACAGAGCCCCCTTTTACACAGTACGGCAGACAGAGCCCCATTTTACACAGTACGGCAGACAGAGCCCCATTTTACACAGTACGGCAGACAGAGACCCATTTTACACAGTACGGCAGACAGAGCCCCATTTTACACAGTACGGCAGACAGAGCCCCCTTTTACACAGTACGGCAGACAGAGCCCCCTTTTACACAGTACGGCAGACAGAGCCCCCTTTTACACAGTACGGCAGACAGAGCCCCATTTTACACAGTACGGCAGACAGAGCCCCATTTTACACAGTACGGCAGACAGAGACCCATTTTACACAGTACGGCAGACAGAGCCCCATTTTACACAGTACGGCAGACAGAGCCCCATTTTACACAGTACGGCAGACAGAGACCCATTTTACACAGTACGGCAGGTAGAGCCCCCTCCAAGGGCAAACGCAGGATTTATGAGGGGGTTTTCCAGCTAGATATATACATATATACATACTGGGGGGATGGTGAGGGCATGGGGGGACACATACTGGGGGGCCGGTGAGGGACATGGTAGAACATACTGGGGGGCCGGTGAGGGACATTGGGGGACACATACTGGGGGGGTGAGGGACATGGGGGGACACATACTGGGGGGGTGAGGGACATGGGGGGACACATACTGGGGGGCCGGTGAGGGACATGGGGGGACACATACTGGGGGGTGAGGGCCATACATACTGGGGGGATGGTGAGGGACATGGGGACACACATACTGGGGGGGGGATATGGGAATGCACATAGTGGGGTCAGGTAAGGGATATGGGGACACATACTGAGAGATGGGTGACTAGTGACACACTGGGGCCTGGGTGGGAGGGGACCTGGTTACATGCACATGTACATTAGAGCCTGGTAGATCAGCATTGCTCCCCTCAGATTGTGAATGAGCTGCACCCAGCAGAGGAGGAGCTCAGGCAGCACACAGGACGCAGTACACAGGACGCTGCAGATCCTGAATAAAGATCCTTCCATCGGCTCCACCATAATTTTTTCTATTGACCTGAGCGTTGAGATGAAAGAGAAGTGACAGGCAGCAGTGTACACTGCTAGAGCCTACCTCACTCTATGTCAGCACTCGCGGCTCCGCGTTCCGCCCCCACATGTAGTTGCAGCCGGTGATCATGATCACTGATCAGTGATACTTTCTCCCCTCACCCTGCACGCAGCGGCGCGCGCCCGATTCCACTTCCTGTATGGCAGAACACTAAACACATTCTGCCGGGGGTGACAGGGAGAGCGGAAGTGAGCAATGGAGGAGGGTAGGTGGGGACAGGCAACGAACATGCAGCTCCAGCCCCAGGCAAATCCAGCAGCGGCCAACGAGTGAGCATGGAGTGGGTGCTTCACATCCCTCATGCTGTTCCACTCTGTTCCGCCCTTTAATTGTTAGCGCTCATAGGCAGCTGCCTAGTGGTGGCGCCGGCCCTGGGAGAGGGCACTTTGAATCTGGCGCCGACTGTGCGCCATTCACGGCTCCTGGACCGCCAGCTAATGAGAAGCTGCCACTTGGCAGCTTCTCATTGGCTGGCGGTCTGCGAGCCGTGATTGGCTCACGGCAGATTTTAAAAAAACCTTCCCTTCTTCTGATTGGTGCTGCAGCCGGTCCGCAAGCCATGATTGGCTGGCGGCCGCTGCCACCTTTACAATGGAACAGGGACATGATGCTGTGGCCGGGCGGAGGCGGAACTGGTTCCGCCTGCAATTAGAGGTGACGGAACGCAGTTCCGCCCCGTTCCGGCCCACTTTAACCACTGCAGGTAAGCTATTCCATATATGCATATTATAGAAATATATAGAGGAAAATCAGTTCATAATAAGAAGATCACATGCTGAGAGACAAAGGTAATTGAGGAAGTGCTCTGAATTTGTCTGTAGTCTGTAGTCATTGATGGAAGGGAATTGAGCTTTCATTTATCAAAATAATTTAATGTAAATATGAGTAACACCGCTCAACTGTTCCAAGTTATGAAACGCGTGTCCTTGCTTTGTTTAGAGTTGCTCTCATTGCTTATCATCCCTCATCAATCTGTCTATCATCTCTGCTGATGTCATCCCTGGCTAGGAGCATACAGAGGCCATATTATTTTGTAGTGGCAATGGGATCACAAACAGCACAGAGTATTTCTTTGAGTGGATCACTTAACCTGTCATTCATTCTACTATGACACCTGAACCTTTCTGAAGTATTCTGTACTATTTGGTGGAGGGTGTAGAATGTCTTCACACTAAAGGGGAATAACAAAGAGAAAAGATAACTTACACTTAGCACTTGTGCAGTAGTAGAGAAGATCTCACATACTGTAGTACAAGGCACCTCAGGTATATAGATTGCAGGCAGGGCCGTCTTTTCGTATGGGCTCAACGGGCACTTGCCCAAGGGCCCCAGAAGTATAAGGGGCCTAGGCTGATATCTGAGGGTCCCCTCTTTCCAGGGGTACCAGATTTATGAAAATCGGCCCTGGGGAACCAGAGATATCCTACTTCAAAGCAGTGGTCCCCATCCAAGCCTGTTACTTGCTTTTCCCAGCCAGATATCTCAGGTTCTGTCTTACTTAGAGTTTTTCTGAGTATATACTCCAAAAGCTGGGACTCTCTCCTTTTGGTGGACACTGACAGCTTGTTTATGCTATGCCCAGAACCAGAGATATCAGCCTTCCAGCAGCTGGTCCCTACTCCAGCTCCACACGCCTGGTATGCAGTTTTATATTTTCATTGGTGGATTGCTCTGGCTCCAGAACTCTGATCCTCAAGTCTCTGTACCGCCTGAAAGGTGGGACTCTCTAGTTTTTTTTATACCATTCAAAGCTAAGAATTCTATTTTCAGGAACTTGGGATATGTGCAGTCAAGCAAGCTGCCCTCCCATCAGAAAATTATGAATATTAATCCCACTCCACTATCCACCACTCCCCTATGTATTAAACACCCCCTACCACCCTGGAAGTCATGTACCAGGGCCCCTTCATTTAGCCCAATGCCCACTTTTACAGTTTAGTGTTCTCCCTCTGACCTCATCTGTGCAGTAAAGTAGTGATTAGCAGAAATTACTGCTCCAGGTCCTACATGCTGAGCGGAAGATAGAACACCCCCTACCGCCCGTCAGACATCAAAGCTGCAGCTGATAGCACCCCCCACCCCTACCGCTGGAGGATGGGTAGGGGGCCCAGTGCATTTCTGTGCCCAGGGGCCCACACTGCTGTTAAGACGGCCCTGATTGCAGGTCATTATAATCATTCTTAATCACTTTTCTTTAGTCAAGACTAAGACTAATATCTGGATCTGACTTGCCGTCCATTACTTAGTCATTAAAAATGTACCTGCATTTAGCTAGTTTATTGTTCTCTACTGTACACTTCATTCAGTGCCACCTTTTCAGAGGCGTAACTAAGGCAGGGTGAGTGGGGCACGTGCCCTGGGCGCCTTGGCGGCCAGGGCATCATGCCCACTCACCCCCGTCCCGCTGCAATGTGAGGGTAGGAGAACACAGCGTCTCTACTGACCCTCAATGTGCTCACTGCCGCTGCGTGTCTGTCTGGTCTCCGGCGGCGTTAGCCAATCAGAGCTTTCAGACCGGCTCCTGATTGGCTGCCGGTCCGCGAACTCTGATTGGCTAACGAACCAGCACCGCATTTAAGATGGCCGCCGCCGGAGACATGGAGCGTTGAGGGGCAGGAGAGGCGCTGCGCTCTCCTCCCCTCACATAGCAGAGGGCAGCGGTGACTGACCGGATCCTGACTGAAGTAAGCGGGGGGGGGGGGCATTGTATCTGGCACTGTGGGGCATTGTGTATCTGGCACTGTGTATCTGGAACTGTGTAAAAAGGGGACTCTGCATGCGTACTGTGCAAAAATTGAATGAAGGTGCGCTGAGAGATGACACAAGGGGTAGGTGATAGTGTGCTGAGAGGCGACACGGGGTAGGTGATAGTCATGTTGGCACGCCCCATTTTCAGTGGCCACACCCCTTCTGGTGCAGTGCGCGCGCACATACTTCTTTTTGTGTGTGTGTTTAGTTTTGTGGGTTTTTTTTTTTGGGGGGGGTGCCACTCTTCATCTTGCCCTGGACTTCAAAAACCCTAGTTACGCCTCTGCACCTTCTCTATAAGTGTCACAGGGGAGCAGGCATTTCTCAATACCAAGCTGGTCTAATCAGACTGCAAGCAGCTTCCAGATGGTACGATCACTGATGTGCCAGATACTATGGGTGCTCTAATGACTGGTGTCAAACACATTTTTTATGGATGATCAAGGAGAATTCAAAGCATTACTGAGCTGGGATGGTATCGGGATCTTGGCGCTCGGGATGCTGGCAGTCAAAATACCGATAGAGGCATCCCAACTCTCAGGATCCCGACACCTACTAGGTAAGCAAAGTACTCTTAACCTCTAACCTCCCTAATCCCCCAGCAACCTAACCCTAGCCCTCCCTCCCTGAAGCCTAACCCTAACCCTAACCTCCCCCACCCACAGCCTAACCCTCCCCCCAGAGCCTAATCCTAACACACACACACACACACATCCCCCAGCAGCTTACCAGTGCATAGTTCTGGCAACCCTTGATCGGGAATATGGCATTTGGGATCCCGGCGCTGGCATTTCATTCCATGTCGGGATTCAGGCATTGGTATTCCGACTGCCAGAATCCCGAACGACCGGATCCCACTGAGCTGAGGGGGAGATGTATCAACCTAGGAGTGAGGTAAGGTGGAGAGAGATAAAGTACCAGCCAATCAGCGTAACATGCCAGTTAGAAACACATTGTTATTACTTATATGTATACTGCATTAAGGCCCAGATTTCTCAAGCCTTGGAGAGTGATATATTGCACGGTGAGAAAGTACCAACCAATCAGCTCCTAACTGTCATTTTTCAAACACAGTCTGTAACATGGCAGAAAGGAGCTGATTGGCTGGTACTTTATGACCATGCTATTTATCACTCTCCAAGACAGGAAGCACGAGGGGGATGAGGGGGGTAGTCTCTACACAGCTGGCCAATTGTAAACCATACTTATTGAGAGGGGACAATATTCTAGTTCCCCAACACATAACTTCATTCAATTGAAAAACATAAACATAACAAAGTACTGTAGGATATTTGATTTTAATCAGCAAATAAAACAAACTCCCCTGTACCTTAGATATTAACTATACTGCTGGCCAACATCAGCACAGCCTTTACACAAATTCTGATATAATTTGGCCCAAGTCAAAGAAGAGGAACGTATTGTAGCCGTAGACTTAAATAGCACCATGGACAGTTCTTCTCCTGTGGCCAGCCCCCCGAATAGACCAGATATCCATAGATCTAAATGTGTCAAGTTTTCTGAAAAGCCATCTTCTCGATTAATCCAAGAGGGTCAAAGAAACCGGGAATATGCATTTACTCTACCATTAAGAACTTATAGTCAAGAACTGACATAGGGCCTAATTCAGACCTGATAGTAGCTTGCAGAGCTACGATCAGGCACACTGACATGCGTGGGAAATGCCGAGCACAGGGCTTGCCCGCCCCGTATGTCAGCCCCCCCCCCCCCCCCCCCCCTCGCAGAAGTACAAAAGCATCATACAGCAGCGATGCTTTTGCACTTCAGGAGTAGCTCCCGGCCAGAGCAGCTTTTGCGTGCTGGCCAGGAGCTACTCGTCGCTGCCCAGGTCGCAGCGGCTGCATGTGACGTCACGCAGCCACTGCGGGCCACCTCCCGCATGGTCCGGCCATGCCTGCGTTGGCCGGACTACGCCGTGCAGCCCCTCTCACCCAGTGAATACCTCTGCCTGTCAATCTGGCAAAGGCGATCGTTAGGCAATGACAGCCATCAGCTGTCAGCCATGCGCCAGCACGCATGTGCACTTCTAACCTGATCGCTGTGCTGCAATGAACAACAGCGTGCGATCAGGTCAGAATAATCCCCATAGTCCTGCTCAGACACAAAGGGGGGAATTCAAATGTTTGAAAAGTCGGTTGGGTGTCTGTTTTTCCCTGTCTATTAGATAGAAAAAAACAGACACCCAACTGACTTTTCAAACAAATGAATCTCCCCCAAACTATCTTTAAAACTTCACTGTGAACTGGCACATCTGAGTTTATGAAAAGATCATGCTCCCTATCAACTTTCATTCTTTGCCCAATCCATCACATGGTATATTAACGAGTCTCTCTTACATGAGAAAGAGTTCACCACCCTAACACAGATGTGGCCTCAGCCCCACATACACCTATCCTTAAATCACACCAAATAACCCCATTATCGCAGCACAGACTTTGGTACTAAGTTGCGTCAAACACGCATCCTAAGTATCTAATACAATATAAGTGAAAACTGACAAAAAGTAGCACAATGAAGGAAAAAAGTAGCAAGAAAAGGAGGGATCATGCCTGCAACTTCAGAACAAAATAGCGTGGGGGAAATCGTGGGAGAGTGAGCCATCTCCACACACTTATTTCTCTTTGATGGTATGTGCAATTTCTTCCAATGTCATTTTACCACTCAGCCATTTTTCCGCCTGATGGGACAGTTGGGAAAGATTAGTAACTAAAGGTTATATTTACTTTTTTTTTTTTACCAGTTATTTATATAGCACACACATATTCCGCAGCACTTTACAGAGAATACTTGGCCATTCACATCAGTCCCTGCCCCAGTGGAGCTTACAATCTATATTCCCTACCACATGTACACACACACACAGACACATTCACACTAGGGTTAATTTTGTTGGGAGCCAATTAACCTACCAGTATATTTTTGGAGTGTGAGAGGAAACCGGAGAACCCGGAGGAAACCCACGCAAGTACGGGGAGAATATACAAACTCCACACAGTTAGAGCCATGGTGGGTATCGAACCCATGACCTCAGTGCTGTGAGGCAGTAATGCTAACCATTACACCGTCCGTACTGCCCTAGCCTTGAACGGAGATAAAGCAGCAGCCAATCAGCTCCTAGCTACCATGTCACAGGCTGGGTTTAAAAAATGACAGTTACAGGTTGAGTATCCCATATCCAAATATTCCGAAATACGGACTTTTTTGAGTAAGAGTAAGATAGTGAAACCTTTGTTTTTTGATGGCTCAATGTACACAAACCTTGTTTAATACACAAAGTTATTAAAAATATTGTCTAAAATGACCTTCAGGCTGTGTGTATAAGGTGTATATGTAACATAAATGCATTCTGTGCTTAGACTTGGGTCCCATCACCATAATATCTCATTATGGTATGCAATTATTCCAAACTACGGAAAAATCCGATATCCAAAATTCCTCTGGTCCCAAGCATTTTGGATAAGGGATACTCAACCTGTATTAGCTGGTTGGCTGGTACTTTACCTCCGTGCACTTTACCTCCATCTAAGGCTTAGTAAATAGAACTCTAAGAGAGGAATATAAATTAGACCAATTGACCGGTTTGACAGATGAAAGAGATTATTATAACATTTTTGGAATACCGCTTGGACAGCTATGTGATACACTTTCTTAGATAGGGAAAGCACAGTGCAGAAGGAATTCTTTAATTGCATTATATCATCTCATCAGATGCCACACAAAATATTTTCTTCACTTTGGATACAGTAATCCTGAAATCATTAATATGGGGATCAGAGGATGCACTTTCTGCTGCAGTGCTGGTCAAATTAAATACTGCAAACAGAACAATGGGTTAAATGCAGTGACAGAAATCCCACCTAAAGTTTTTCATATAGTAAATGGATCACTGGATGATGGGTTAATATTACCACTCATTAATCAAGTACAGTATAACCTTGTAAGACTAATGGAATATCAATGATTCTCAATAATACTGATCTCTAACTACCTAATAATGGCCCTCATTCCGAGTTGTTCGCTCGCTAGCTGCTTTTAGCAGCATTGCACACACTAAGCCGCCGCCTACTGGGAGTGAATCTTAGCTTATCAAAATTGCGAACGAAAGATTTGCAATATTGCGAAAAGACTTCTCTGTGCAGTTTCTGAGTAGCTCAGACTTACTCTTCCAGTGCGATCAGCTTGTCGTTCCTGGTTTGACGTCACAAACACACCCAGCGTTCGCCCAGACACTCCCCCGTTTCTCCAGCCACTCCCGCGTTTTTCCCAGAAACTGCAGCGTTTTTTCAAACACTCCCATAAAACGGCCAGTTTCCGCCCAGAAACACCCACTTCCTGTCAATCACACTCCGATCTCCAGAACGAAGAAAAAACCTCGTAATGCCGTGAGTAAAATACCAATCTTCATAGCAAATTTACTTGGCGCAGTCGCAGTGCGAACATTGCGCATGCGCAAATAGCGGAAAATCGCTGTGATGCGAAGAAAATTACAGAGCTAACAACTCGGAATTACCACCAATGAGTCCTGTGATTTGTAAAATCTGCTGCTAGTATCAGTGCATTGCAGGCCTTAGATCACCTTGGGGCACTATTTGGAATGGATCCTCCCAAGCATATACCTATATGTCCTGACCCAGTGCACAGGGTAAAACAGCTCTATTTTTAATCTACATGAATTCATGTTATATGTTATGAATTATACAGTACTGTGATTTTTATTAAATTGGTATTTTAAAATTCTTAGTTTGATTTAAGTATTACTCTTTCCTTGAGCAGAGCCTCCCTCTTTGTTTGTATTTTGCCACAGTGACTTCCCCCTATTCCTGGCTGCAACTTAGCAAGGCACCCCATTTCCAGCGCCCGAATCTACCTGGATAGGTCCTTTTTCACACCATTAAGGAGGTGCCTGATTGGCTCCAAATTTATTCTGCAGCAGGAAAACAACCCCAAACATACAGCCAATGTCATTAAGAACTATCTTTAGCGTAAAGAAGTACAAGGAGTCCTGGAAGAGATGATATGGCCCCCACAGAGCCCTGATCTCAACAGAAGGAGTTGAGTAAGCTTATATCCACAGGAGATCTGTGGTTAGTTCTACAAGATGTTTGGAACAACCTCACTGCCCAGTTCCTTCAAAAACTGTGTGCAAGTGTACCTAGAAGCATTGATGCTGTTTTGAAGGCCAAGGGTGTTCACACCAAATATTGATTTGATTTAGATTTCTCTTCTGTTCATTCACTTTGCATTTTGTTAAATGATAAAATGAAACTATTAACACTTCCATTTTTTAAAGTATTCTTAATTTGCAGCATTTTTTTCAACACCTACCTAAAACTTATTTAAATGTGAAAGTCCTGACTCATACCCCTTTCACACCGCCCAAATAACCCAGTATCGACCCGGTTTATTGCCGAGTCGTAGCGGGTCGCTGTGCGGTATGAAAGGGGTCACTGCCAAATTCCCAGTTCGCTTGACCCGGTAATTTAACCCGGGAATAAAGAAGGGGTCAGGTGCAGTGTGAACGGGTTGCCAGGTCAATGCGACCCGGAACCAATTCACAAAATAGGCAGAGGCGGCATGGAGATGATCTCATCTCCCAGCGCCGCCTCTGCACCAGCCCCCAATGCCACCGCAGTCCCCACCCTTGATGGCAACCCAATCCAGCATATTGCCGAGTCAGGAAGCCAGTGTGTAAGGGTCCAATGCCGAATCGCACCCAGGAAAGGCCCGTTTCCAATTCCCAGGTGCGATCCGGCATTGTGATGTGAAAGCGGCATAACTGACTCATCACTAATTTTCTTACTTCCCGATATGTTAGAAAAATTAAATTTAACAGAAGTATTCTGCAGGTGAGAAATAGGAAAACTACATAATTAGAATTTTAATAAACTTCCCCTAAGGGGATGAAAAAGGGGTTGACATGATGATGTCATTACTGATGTGTGGCTTGCATTGTATAAACGATAATGCTTAAACGGACTATCGGATTAAAATTTGGATAGCACCTCCAGTGTGTAGAATTGAATAAACTAGAAAAATGGTCCTGTCACTTTTTACCATATCTGCTACGGGTGCTCTTCGGGTAACGCCAATAAGCATGGATTAATATTTGCTTATATTAAGACGTCTCAAAGATACATATCTATAGATTTAAAAAAAATTTGAACACTCATTTATATTTACAACCGTGAAAATCAGAAATTTACGTGCGAAGAACAGGTAGAACAGCTAGTACATATATATTGCAAACACAATAGTTGCTTCCCTAAGGATAATCTTCAATTGGTTGAAGATCATAACAATCCAAACTCTACTACACTTTCCCAAGGAGCATTTGATTTTTATAAATTGTCCATGGTGCACAATATAGAGTGTCCAAGCCAGTAATGACTTTTATCTTTTTCCTTTTTGTTGATGGTTCAAGGGAAGTGTGGCTAATGATGTTTTTCTGAAATGAAACCTTTGCATCAAGAAATCACCCAATAAAAAGCAATCAGCCTTACGGTTAAATTCAACAAATATATATACTACGGGCAACGTTAAAATTCCATCCATGTCAAACCTTCAGCTTTTCAATTGACTATTCTGCGGCCAATGCTGTGTCTTTGTCGCTTGGATTTGTTAAGCAGCCGATAGGCTTCTCAATTACAAATCCTTTCAGGTGCAATATCTGCATAGTATTTCCATACGACGATGCAGCAGCGGCTGTATTAGCGCACATCTCTGAACCAGGCCCCGAGTTTGGATACACACCTCCTCCGTGCAACATGGTTTAGCCAAGGTGCATTGGGCCTGACTCAGAGATGGACATAAATTCAATACCGCTTGTAAGACGCTTTAAATTTCCATAAGATTTTAAGGCGGAACATGCAGGAGATGTCTCAGTAGAAAAATAATGCCGTCTGTATGTAGTTGCGATACCAGCACCGACATCGGAAGCTGGGATTCAACGTCACAACCATCGGCTCCATACAGACGGCCAGCTGAGTAAGTGAAGTCGTGAAGTGGTGGGTAAGCCCATAATTTTGGCCAAGATTATGCGAAAAACCTCATATTGCAAAATGTATGTGTCACTGACCTGGGTTGGAAGTGTTGAGAACTCGGGGGTTCTTCCGATGATCCGGAAGAGGAACCACAGCTGGGCCAGAGCAGGGAGGGCCGGATGTAGGTTTTCCTCATGCAGAACTCAGCCGTTGTAACTGACGTGTTATGCTAAAGAATTAGTTGCAGCCAAGACTTGGGGGCGATGCTGAAGTACACATTAGAGTGAAGAACTAGTGAGCGATGTTGAAGAAATGAACGAAGATTTGAGAACGATGTTGAAGCACACAGAAGAATGAGGAACTTGTAAGTGATGCTGAAGAAATAAATGAGGATTTGAGATTCAGTGTAACTCTGGAAGTTTGGGAGACGTTCCACTTAGGGATACCCTGTAATACTGGAAGCACAGGAGGTGTCCCTCTGAGAGATACACTGTAACGCTGGTAACGCTGAGAATGTCCCACTGAGTGATACACTGTAACGCTGCTAGCACAGGGAAGGTTCCACTGAGTGAAACGCTGGTAGCACGGGGAAGGTTCCACTGAGTGATACACTCTAATGCTGGCAGCACAGGGAAGGTTCCACTAAGTGATACACTGTAACGTTGGTAGCACAGGGAATGTCCCACTGAGAGATACTCTGTAGCGCTGGTAGCACAGGGAATGTCCCACTGAAAGATACTCTGTAACGCTGGTAGCACTGGGAATGTCCCACTGAAAGAAACTCTCTAACGCTGGAACACAGGAGACGTTCAGCTTGAGAACACGCTGAACGCTGCTAGCACTGGTGATCATTGGAAAGACGATACTCAGGCGCCGGGGCTCTGTACGGCGTCAGCCTTTGAACTTCCCGCCTTCTCCCGATAGGCGGAAGGGGCCGATGACATCACCCGCTCACCATGCTCTCGTGGATGCCGGGCGCAATGGCGGCGCCCACACCCCGGGAACCCGCCGGAGGCAGCACCAGCAAGACGCGACGACCCGGAGCCCACCGGGGGCGACTACCGCCGGGAGACCCAGAGCACCCGGAGCGGCAAGCGCGGCAGCCACAGCGCCGCGAGTGTGACAGTATGACTGTTCCAATTAGTAATAGTACACCTGCATTCATTCTCTTTGTGTGTGGCACTACAGGTCTCAGCAAGGTAGAACCTCTCATGACTTGCAGTTAGGGTGTGAAGCCGAGGGGCCCTTCCCTATATATATATATATATATATATATATATATATAGTATTTATATATATACACTTAAAGGTTTGAGACCCCTTCAGCCTAGATTATCACCCCTACCCTCCTGTCACTCATTGATCTTAAGTTGGAAACCTAGCATTATCAGACTGCACATTTTGAACAAGGCACAATTAAGGTAACAACTAAAAGTTTATATAATGGGGGAGATTCAAATGTTTGAAAAGTCAGTTGGGAGTCTGTTTTTTCCTATCTAATAGACTGGAAAAAATAGACTCCATACCGACTTTTCAAACATTTGAATCTTCCCCCATTATGTCAGTTGTGGGGTTAGTTTTGAGTCATGGGTGCCCCTGAATTGCTTTGATTGGGAAGCTTCAGGGCATCACAATATAATACTTACTTTAGCACCCTATAGCACTTTTATTGTTTGTTTTTTATATATATATATGGAACAATTTTCACACATTTATTTTTCATCCCTGTAACATTAGCACATGCCGTATCTGCTCTTATCTATCCAACTTTCTAACTTCACTTCACTTTCCTCGCTAGCGTGATGCCTTGCGGTGGTTTTGGATGGGCTGTTTTTGGGGGTGTCGGACGCCCCAGACTTGAACACTTAGAATGTTAGGAACTTAAGCACTATGAGGTTACTGTGAAGTGGGGGGGTAAGCCCATAATGTTGGCCAAGATTATGCAAAGAACCTTTGAAAAACAAAAATCAAAATCAGTTCAGGGCTGTGTGAGCCAGTCCTGATTTAGAAAATATTGGGAAAAAAACATCATGGGGATCCCCCATATTTCAGTGAACCAGCACCGGGCTCTTGAGCCAGTCCTGGTGCTGAAAATATGGAAAAATAATGCGTAGGGTCCCTCATTTTAAGCACTGGACTCTTACTAGCTGGGTGGTAATGCCACATCAAGGGGAATCCATACTCACCTGCCCTTGCATCGGTCAGTCCATTTCTCTATGTAGCATTCAAGGGCTTTAAAAATAAAAAAACAAGTTACCCAAACCAATCTGGACCTCGAGGAGCTATATGTGTATACACATATAGCTCCTCTCCACAAACGTTGAAACCCACATGGTTTCCATCATTTGCAAGGCCCCCTGCCAATCACCGGCAATTACCATGGGAACAGGCCACTGATTGGCTGTGAGTTCCCTGACTGCCAATCAATAACCTGGTAGGTCACTCACACAATGGCCCTCATTCCGAGTTGTTCGCTCGCAAGCGGATTTTAGCAGATTTGCTCATGCTAAGCCGCCGCCTACTGGGAGTGAATCTTAGCATCTTAAAATTGCGAACGATGTATTCGCAATATTGCGATTACACACCTCGTAGCAGTTTCTGAGTAGCTTCAGACTTACTCGGCATCTGCGATCAGTTCAGTGCTTGTCGTTCCTGGTTTGACGTCACAAACACACCCAGCGTTCGCCCAGACACTCCTCCGTTTCTACAGCCACTCCTGCGTTTTTTCCGGAAACGGTAGCGTTTTTTCCCACACGCCCATAAAACGGCCTGTTTCCGCCCAGTAACACCCATTTCCTGTCAATCACATTACGATCGCCAGACCGATGAAAAAGCCGTGAGTAAAATTCCAAACTGCATAGCAAATTTACTTGGCGCAGTCGCAGTGCAGACATTGCGCATGCGCATTAAGCGGAAAATCGCTGCAATGCGAAGATTTTTACCGAGCGAACTCGGAATGACCTCCTATGTTTGTTCCGATGGTGATTTGCTTTGATTTGGTTTGCAAGATAAATTTTGACATGCGATTTCCATGCAAATTGGCCTTTAGTAAAGTTGTGATTTGAAAATCACGACTTTATCACTTAAAAATACAAACTGAGTCCAAACACTATTCTTAGTAAATGCAAAGTCCCAAATTCTTTAGAGGCCTGTAACTCACATGTGAGACTACCTACCCTGGACTGGTGGCCTCTGGCTTCTGGCTGTCTTAGCCCCACTCGAGCATATACACAGGACAGCCCTCATGTGGGCACACACCCTTTTTCTGCTCTGTGTGGGCAGATTCCATAACTTCATCTTGCCATAGAGATTTTGAGACATTGAAGCATTAATTTATTAATTAATTAATTAATTAACAATACTCATCACCAACAAAGTTTCCACTGAAGTTGAAGACAAAGGGAGCACAGCTACAAACTTCCAAAAACGAAGTTTACTAAAGGTTACAGCCAGTAGCGGATCTTGCCACGGGCAAGCAGGACTTTTGCCCGGGGCGCCACCTTCCGGAGGGCGCCAGCGCCAACCTGGAGGGCGTCGCACCATGGCAAGATCCGCTACTGCTGTGTCGCCCGCTGTGTCCCCCTGTGAAGGGAACTAGACGCTACGCGTCTAGTTTCCCTTCGTGGAGAGGACCTTTGCTGTGCGGTGCGCGATGACGTCATCGCGCACCGCTCAGCATTTCAGCGGCGCTACTCTACTGTACAGGGGGCATAACTGACCACGCCCCCTGTATGAAGCCACACCCCTATTTACAGCAAAAAGACTTATCTGAGGAAATCACTGTTCTGAGAGGAATGTATGGGATCAGTAGCTGGTGGGTATGCTGATCTTGTAGTGTCAAAGTGGAAGATTCTGGGGTGTCTAAAGGTGAGTGGGCTCTTAGGGGCAGATGTATTAACCTGGAGAAGGCATAAGGAAGTGATAAACCAGTGATATGTGCAAGGTGATAAACGAACCAGCCAATCGGCTCCAATATGTAAATTAACAGTTAGGAGCTGATTGGCTGGTTCGTTTATCATCTTGCACATATCACTGGTTTATCACTACTTATGCCTTCTACAGGTTAATACATCTACCCCTTAGTTTCTAATTACATAAATGTATGACCTAAGGTGATGCTATTATCATGTAGCGTAGAGATACCTTGCTGGGGCTGGTGGATTACCATATGTTTGTAAATGTAGTGTACTGTATGTGACTGAGATCTCTTCATTTTTATTATCTTGCAGGATGTAAATCCCTTTTGCTGATCCATAGCAGTGATCTGGAGAAATCTGTTTTGCTCTTTCTAGATTAACCCTTCCCTTACATGGACCTGTGTTGGGCCAATACATTGATTTGGGATGCAGTTAAATTGCCGCCAGCCAGAATCCCCGGCTCACAGGGGCTATTCCCACTTGTGGGTGTCCATGATACCTATAGAGTGGGAATAGAACCTGTGATGAGCACAGCATAGCGCGCCCGCAAGAGGACTCTCTGCATTCGCCCCGCTTCCGGCATACTGATGGCCGCAATGCCATTGTCTGTATACTGACGGCTGGCATCCCGACTGTTGGTATTACACACTGATCCCATTGATTGAGCAACTACCATTATATATATCACTTATCTGAGGAAATCTCAGGATCTTTTGTCACCATGGCATTCTGGATGCTGTAAGGACACGGGAGGTCATCCTGCATAACTGTACCTTGTGCAGCCTTGTCACTATGTGTACCACAAAAAAAATAGCTGATGTGTCCACTTTGCACGCAACTCTGATTGCGGCCCTTCAGCATGCCCAGATCAATATTCATTATTCAATATTCATTATCTAACATTGTGATTCAACCACAATATATAGTAGAAGATACTGTAGGTGCCCATCAGCCCCAGCCCCTCAAGTGACATGCCTTCATCAAGGTGACATTCCCCTCATCCTGTACCACAGACTAGATGGTAATTAAGATTTTAATCCCAAACTCAATTCTACATGACCTTGATGGTGTAATATGTATTTATAAAACAATACCTTATTTGCATTTGCAGTAATGAAAAGCAGTCCATTTTTTCCAATAGTAAGAATAAATGTATGCCTATGGAACCCCCATCTAACATTTAAGTACAGTGTAATTGTAACTCAAAGCAGCTCTGGCAGGTTTCTGGTGTATTTCCAGTGTCTTCTGAATGGCCATAAATACAGTAGAATGAGAATACAGGCAATCTGGTCCTTAGTTTAGTGAGATTAATGTGATTCCATACGTGTGTATGTAAAATCTATCTATATACAGTATATACGTGTGTGTCTGTGTCTGTGTGTTTGTGTGTGTGTGTGTGTGTGTGGGGGGGGGGGTTGTGTAACTGGCGGTCAGAAAAAACTGGCATTTAGATGGCCGGTAGGGGGAGCAAGGCAACGATGCCCCTTGCAGGATCGCTGCGCTCGCTACAGGTTCTATTACCTCTCTATGAGTGTTGTGGACACCCATGAGTGGGAATAGTCCCTGTTGGTCTGAATGCCAACCAGCGAGATATTCAGGTTTCAGGATCCTGGCGTCGGTATTGTGACCGGCAGTCCCCTGACCACCGGTCACATAACTGCATCCCTGTGTCTATCTATCTATCTATCTATCTATCTATCTATCTATCTATCTATCTATCTATCTATCTATCTATATATCTATCTATCTATCTATGTCATGGCTGGCACTCTGTCCAAAATATGCATAGTTGCCCTTAGTGCACAGGTTCTCAAACCCCACACGGTCCATGTTTTCCAGGTCACCTATAGATTTTTAAAATATGACAGTTGGTGATACATAGAGCAGCTGCTGGGTGACCTGGAAAATGTGAAACGTGTGGGGTCCTGAGGACCGAGTTTGAGAACCACTGCCTAAGTGGGATGACAGGTAATATAAGCAGAAATACTGTGGCACTCTGGGGATTTACTAATGTAACAATATATTCTGGTGATGACCACTAATGTGCAAGTCAACATTTCAGTTTATTCAACTTTGAACACTTTTGTCCCAACTGCTGGGAGGTATGTTATGCTCCTGTGAGTGGGTACATCTCGTGTTTTAGAGTTGGTACTTCTCATGTTCTAGACATGCCCCTAAAGTGGTGCAGCCATGCAACTAACAGGTTGTGGCCACACCCCCTGCAGGGGCCCCCCGGGATTTTACTGTACCAGGGCCCAGGATTTATCTTGGCAGCCCTGTCCATACCTGAGGTTTAGTAACACACATACAGTATGTGGCCTATCAGAACACATTCTAAGTAACCTTATATAAACTTTCCCACAGACCATTTCTCTTCTGAGTGGTTGTAAGAATGGCTGCAGCACTTAATGCAACTGAGCTGAAAGTTTCTGGCTCCTCACTGTGAGTAAGGAGCAGCGTAGGAGGCAGGCGGGGGAAGGCAGGTAAGAGAGAAGCTCTTCCGGCTATACTTCACATCAGGAGCTAGCTGGTGGGGGCAAATGCAATCAAGTGGCCCCGGCTTCTCTACCAGTGCACGGCAATGGCAAAATAGATGTGGCATTGATGTGGAAAAAAACTGCAGGCATGGTTTATCTAATGGAGATGCAGCTAAATGTGTATTGAAATATCTGAATAATCATTACGTATAAGAACAATAATCAAATCACTCTCCTACCAGCCTTGTCTGACAAACAGAAACTATTCTAATGACTGATATATAACATAGGAAACAATGGACCTGATTCAGAAGTGGATGGAGTGACTGTCACTTCCTTGGAAGCAGCAGTGATAGCGCTGTATGGTGATGCAGCAGGAGGCGTCTATTACAAGTAGATGCCTCCTGCTGCATTAGTGATCCAACCTGTGTCCTCTAGGATGCAGGCATCAGATCACTAACTCCCCATCGGGCAGATTGCAGAGATCCCTGGCCTCTTCCCCCCACGAGGTGTCAGTGAGCACAGGTGGGGCTGTATAGTACCAGTGTACACAATGTGGGGGAACAGGGAGGGATGCACGGTGTCAGTGGGCACAGGTGGAGCTGCATAGTACCAGTGTACACAGGGTGGGGGTACAGGGGGGATGCATGGTGTCAATGGGCACAGATGGGGCTGCATTGCCAGTCAGTGCCAGATTTTACCTATGGGTTCCAGGACTTCAGTGCTTCAATGCAGGACTACCTATGGGCTGCAGGTAAAATTCACCACCCCTCTGATTGTTAGTGAAGCTAGATGGATGCCGTCTGTGACTGCTCTGGCTTCACTGTAACTGGAAGTGACCTCCTATTGGAAGTCCTACTTTCAGTCACAGACACAGAAGTCAGTCCTATTGGGAGGTGTCTCCTCCTCTGGGACTGCCAGACAGGGCTGCGATTAGCAGAGATCTGGCTTCTTGTAGGAAGCCACTCTTTGACTATTGCACAGCCCCATCTGGCTTCTTTGGGCTGCAGTCAGTCCAGTCCATAGAAGCCAGCGGTATGCGCATGGGCAGTTGCACTGCAACGTCTGTGTATGCGCCGGTCCCGGCACTTGCCGGATCCATTGCACAGGTGGGACTGGGACTGGCTCTGTTCTCTTTGGGGGCACAGGGTTAGCGGCAGCCCCCTTAGAAAATGCCACCGCTGGTACCAGGGTGGGGACACAGGTGGGATGCATGGTGTTAGTGGGCACAGGGGGGGCTGTATAGTGCCAGTGTACACAGGGTAGGAGCATAGGTGGGACTGGGACGGCACGGTGTGAGTGGGCACAGGGGGAGCTGCATAATACCAGTGTAAACAGGGTGGGGTCAGAGGTGGGGCTGCACAGTGACAAAGTATACACAATGGGGGAACAGGCGGGACTGCACAGTGTCAGTGTATATGGGGAAAGAGCTTTACAGTGGCAGTGTCTATAAGGTGGGGACAGACGTGGAGCTATACACTACAATACCAGTGTACTAGTTTTCACCTGCTTTAGTTTGCATGACAGATGGCCAAGAAGTTCATTCTTTATGCAGGGAGTTCACATAGCACTATTCTAGACTGCTCTTAACTGCACTGGCCTCTGCCGCCCCCTCCTTTCCTCCCTGTATATACTCCAGCAGAAGGAGGAGCTGTCTGATTCCTCCAATAAGCCCCAACCCCTTTATCCACTCTTCAGCCCCTATGGTCCTGGGAAAGGCCATCTGGCCTCCCATTGGTCAGCGGTGGCCAGCTATGGGGGCAGCCATTTTCTGCTAGCCCCTGCTGTTCAGTAGCCAGGCATGGGGATTAAATAATAAATAATAAATAAATAAATTATAACTCAGAGCAGTCAGGAGCAGGAGGACCTCTGTTTGTCTCCCGCAGCCAGGCGGCCCTGGATCACTTAAATTTTACTGGCCCAGGGGGGCAGATAGCACCTGGCCCCCTTGTCAGCTAGCCTCTGCTTTACATATATACATAAATTCTCCATACATGATAGAGGTGCTGCCTTACTTCTGTCACACTTTCATATGTTAAATCATTTAAAAGGTCTTATTCCAAAGACTCATTACCCACCTTTCTCCTCACTCTTTCATGGGCGCACACACTCATGCCTAGGTGGAGTTGTATTAGTTGATGGTGGTGTTGTTGTCTTATTGCTTGTAGATGATGTGC
This sequence comes from Pseudophryne corroboree, assembly GCF_028390025.1. Lineage (NCBI taxonomy): Eukaryota > Metazoa > Chordata > Amphibia > Anura > Myobatrachidae > Pseudophryne > Pseudophryne corroboree. The sequence goes on along the minus strand of NC_086449.1, from coordinate 127,286,958 downwards.
CAGGTGGTACATTTTGTCCCTTTTCCCTACTACTCCTTAAGTATCAGAAGTTGGCTTATAGTTTGCTCATGAATGGCTTCAATTAATTCGACCAACCTCCTATCAATATTTGCTGCCTTTCTGTTGGGGTTGATTTGGGCCTCTGTTATTTTCCCAGTTGGAGCTGATAAATGCAACTGATCCCTATAAAGTCAAACTGCAGATGCCTGTACTCCTCAAATGAGACATACACTTGGGATAATCTTGGCTGGGGTTGTGGTCGGGAGGCCAAGTCTTGCTGGGAATTCTGTGTGGGCTGAAAGGTGCTGGTACTGTCTCCTCCGCAGCCTCCACAGTATCTAAGACAGGTGTGCTCCTCCTCCAGCTCTACCTCCACAACTTCTGGAAAAGGACAGCGTGTAAAAGCGTGAGGTGAGTCTGCTAAGACAAAATAATGTGCAAATATTCAGTAGCATCAAGTATTGCTGTTTACTCTGACCTTACAATGTCCTTGACTTGATTTATAGAAATGTATGTAAGGATTAAACTCATACTTGCCAACTCTGATTGTCAGGGAGACTCCTGAAATAGCAGCAATCTCCCTGCCTCCCCAAAGAGTCTAATAAATCTCCCTGATTGCACCTTACCACATTATGTAGCTGTTGTATTCTTGAGAAAAAAGAAGATATCAGAGATACATACATTCAAATTGTATTATCAGTGCCATTTCCCTGCATTTGTTATAAGGCACAATAATCCCTATGACTACATGTATTTTCAAATAAGATTTCTTGGGGCCACTTACTGTATATGGAACCACATGTGCGTTGAACACAATACAGGAATAAGCATAGAAAAATGTCAGTGTCTTTTCATCAAGTAGATCTTACTGAGCAACAATACTCACATACAGCTGTACCCATGTCCACTTTAACTTCACACTCACTGACGTATCTATAATGGGTGCCAGGGGTGCAGTAATCACAAGCCCCTGGGTCCAAAAAAGTCAACACACCACACCCTGTACCCATTTAATTATACGCACCTGTCCGTTGGCCCAGCGCTGTCTGTGGAGTGGCAAATATCACTCCGAAAATGGCCGCCTTGGCTATTTTCTGGTAATTCGCACATCCGCCATACTGATGTTCTGGTAACGTGCGCTGGTGGCATTTTCCTGGAGACCTGCGCATGCGCAGTAGACTCTGGAACAATACCAGAGTTTACTGCACTCCTCTCTTAAAGCACCCCTGACTACACTCATAAATGTTGCTTTCACAATCTCCCTTAAATGCTTTTTAAAAAGAAGTAAATATGATTTCATTGATTTTTCTGTTACTTTTTACAAAAGTAACATTCAACGTTTTTCTTGGTTTAAATGTTTTTGGCTTAAGTTAGGTGATACTGTTTTAAACAAAAATAAAACACAAATAAAGTTACTGACAACCACAGTCTTTAGTAAGTCACTGTTAGGCGGCCACATTACTGTATAAAATCCTCATGTAATGCAGGATATTCTTACCATTACTAAAACCTTCATATATCTGTGTTTCACCCAAAGCATTTTCACACTTATATATTTTATATACTGAGAGGATGCCTCCTTTTACCTTATTTTAAGTATGATAAAAAATTATATTAAGTATTCTAAGTAATTCTGAATTGTTAACATTGCTAATGTCAACATTTTTTACACTTTATAATTTAGGACATCAACTACTTCCCCATCATCCTGCAGGTGTTGGCAGCATTTAGCTGTGGCCTTCTTTCTGGGTGGTGCAGCTGTATAAACGTGCTAATCAGTTGGAGATTTCACCACTCCCTGCTAATCACAGCCAGGCAGTCAGTCCCAGGGGGAGGTGTTTTCCCCTCCTGGGATGGCCAGTCCGCACTACAACTGGTAAAGGTTCTTGGAGGGCTGTATGATGTGGTTACTCAGCAATGGTGGCCAAGGGTCAGGAGGATGTGAAAGTGAAGAAAGAGAAAATATATGAGGTCTTTACAGTGGGGATACAATTGGATGGGAAAGCCTTTGAAGGTTATGTGGGTGGTTCTGGAATTTGATAAGCTTGCCTGAAGAGGTAAGTTTTCAGTGAAAGCTTGAAGGGTTGGAGACTAGAGCCAGCAAGTAATGGGAGCTGAGTTTAGTGTCTGGGAAAAGACGCACAAAGTCGGGCATTATAATGTTCAACTTTTTCTCGGAACTGAGCCAATGTAATAGGTGGCGTCTTTTACGTTCACAATGCAAATCGGATCCAACTTCTCATGGGTTATTTAGACCAGGAAACGTCCGATCTATTTCAGACCAACCGGAAAGCGTCTTTTAGTATAACAGTTGCACAGTGTGATAGAAAGTCATCCATTGTCACCAAAAAATCCCATGATTGAAGCAACACACCCTATATAAACTGCAGTCCTACAGGATGCACAAGCAGCTCCTGCTGATTAAAATGATATGCAGCATGCCTATATTGAGTGTGTAATTGCGGCTCTATCTGCATAACAAAATATGGGCTTAATTCAGACCCGATTGTTCCTCTGCATTTTTGCAGAGGTCTGCAACCAGATAGCCGCCGCCCATAGAGAGTGAAAACTGCCCGTGCAAGTGTGCAAATGCATGCGTACACCATGCGAAAACTTTGCCAGACAGCGGACATCTGCAAATCTGTTCGCATCTCACTCACCATCGAATGATTTTTCCAGTCTGTGCAGTCTGTGCGTAGCCCAGGACTTACTCCTGCAGTGCGGAAAAAACAGGCTGACCGGGGCCGGAGCTGACGTCACACACCCTCCCAGAGGACACTTGGGAACGCCTGCGTTTTTCCTGACACTCCCAGAAAACGGATTGTTACCACCCCCAAACGCCCACTTCCTGTCAAGCAGCCTGCGTTCATCTAGCGATAAAAAAAATGCAGGATTTTTGTGCTGTTTGGTGTCGCGCCTGCACTTTATGATCCGTACACATGCACAGTCAGTCGATAATCAGCCGCTGTGCGAATTCACACAACATCGATCAGGTCTGAATTAGGCCCTATGTTACACTGTAGCATAATATTTCATATCCAGATACAGCCACAATTACACACAGAATATAGGTATGCGCAATATAATTTTAAATAGCAGGAGCTGCTTGTGCATCCTATTCACATCGTATTGTGTCTAGACGCATTTTCCATGGCAAAATGTGCAAAAATAACATGTACTGTACACGGACTGTTTTGAGAGATCAAAGGTTTTTTAAAGTTATAAATAATATAAAAAATGTTTATTTGTTGTAAATGTGCTGTAATTGTGTACTAGTAATAATTTTTCAATACTGACAAATGTACAACTCGCCCCCCCAAAAAAGCTCTATTTATGTCCAACTTTCTAGAGCTGTTTTGTATTTTCAAACTCGGACTCCATTACATCGGCCTAGTTGTATGTTTAACATGGGGAAAACATCTGGATCTGACTTTTTATCAAGCGCTCTCTTTAAGTGGGGTATTCAATTAAGTGCAGTTTTTTTCGACTGGTCAAAAAAACGGCACTATTTCGACATAGGGTATTCAATTGCTGGTCTTTTCGCCCATTTTTGTACCCACTTTCTCCCATGCCATTTCACTTTTTTTGTGACGAATAGGCATGCGGCAAAAGCGGGCAAAAACTGCAGTGAATTCGCCAAACGTGTATTGGCGGCAAATTTGCCAATACACGTGGTTTTCGCCAGTGCCGAAAACCAGCCAAAAAACAGCACGGGCATTGAATAGGTTAAATGTAAATTCAACCTAAAAATGGGCAAAAAGTGCAGTTTTTTTCGACTGCTTGAAAAACAGCACTAATTGAGAAAAGTAGAGGACCTAAGACAGAGCTTTGCAGTACTTCAACTGACAGAGGTAGCGAAGAAGGTGGATTCCAAGAAACGGCCCATGAAAGAGCAATTAGATAGGTAGGATGAGAATCAGGAAAGGGCTGTGTCCAGAAGACCTAGGGATTGCAGTGTTTGTATGAGAAGAGAGTGGTCAACAGTGCCCAAAAGCAGAAGAGAAATTTAGAAAAATAAGAAGTGAGTAATGGCCTTTAGATTTGGCAGTTCAGATCATTCATTAATTTATAGTCAGTGCTGTCTCTGTGGAATGTTGAGCACCAAAGCCTGACAGAAGTGGGTCCAGTAAGTTGTGTGAGTTAAGAAAGTGTGCAAGGCGAGTCTAGGCGAGTCACTCAAGTAGCTTGAAGGGACATGGGAGCTGCAAGATGGGACAGTAGTTAGAGAAAGAGTTAGGGTCAAAATTTAGTTTTTTCAGAATGGGAGTAATCATTGCAGTGATGGAAAGATACCAGTAGAGAGAGAGGAGAGAGAGAGTTTACAGATTTTAGTTATGGTTGAGATGAGCACAGGAGACAGAGCTTTACTTGCTTGTGACGATACAGTATAAAGAGGAGAGGTGCAGTAGTAAAGTAGCAGGATGAGAAGAGTGTTGATACTTCATCTTCATGTGTGGGTTAAATGAAGAGAAAGTGCCAGAGGATTCAGGTACGGAATTGAGCAGGTCACTGACTGAGTAAGAGCACACCATACTCTTGCTGTATAGTGCTCCCCTGCAAGCTTTTCTTTCAGCCACCTTTTGATATTTGCGAAACGCTTGCTGTAATTTTCAATGTCTCGCTTGACATGGCGCACAGCATGATGGCATCATAGACCACCTGCCACAGTTACTTCTTCCAGGGCAGTCATGCATGGTGTTCTTGCATGCCCGATACCCTGTCATAAACTGGCACAATAGCATGCACCAGTGCACAATGCTCCTGGAAACTGAACCACATATTACAGCCAGTATTGACTTTTCCAGGTGCATGTTCTGCTGGCTCTTCCTCTGCCACAGCCTCCTCATCTCCACCCTCTTCCATCAACTCATGGGGTAATACCTGGGCTGCAGTCAGGAGGTCGGTGGCCAGTAATCCCACACCAGGCCTGTGCAGCTGAGGGGGCCTGGCCCACGGCAGAATTGATCAATAATTATACTCCCACAACACAATGTAAGCTCCTAGCACTGGACAGAGCTCTACATTGATGGCTTATCACACTGTGTATGATGAGTCATTCATCAATTAACTGTCCAGCCAGCACTAGCAGCACTGAAGCTAACGCAGCAGACCTGTAATCAACACTGGAGCCTGGAGGAAATGCACACAGCCAATGAAGACTGCAGCAGACACAGTAGGGGCTATTTTGCCGTAGAAGACACCCCTGGGATCCCTCATTAGCAGCACAGGGACCAGTATGCCTTTCAAATGCTAATCCCATACAATGCCTTCCCACACATTCAAACAAACACAATGGTAGCAGCTCAATCATATATGTCACATATATTTGCAAATACATAATAAACTGTCAAGCCTATACCTCCCAACATGACCCTCTCCAGGAGGCACAGAACGCTCTGCTCCTGGACTTCCCTCTTAATGTATGATTGCCATCACCTGTAGTGAAACACCTTTCTTATCCATTACCCTGTTCAAAACAGGTGCCAGCAATCATAAATGAAGAGAAAAGTCCAGAAGCAGAGCATTCTGTCCCTCCTGGAGACGGTCTTGTTGGGAGGTATGGTCAAGCCCCTTCACGGCTTCTCTGATTACTGGCAGTCCCTATACTACATGATATTAGTGCCCACTTAGGGCCATGTAATTGTCTCTAGTAATGCTACCACTGTGTTTGTTTGCATGTGTGAGGAGGCATTGGGGTATATTTACTAAGGTCCCGATTTTGACCGAGATGCCGTTTTTTCATCAAAGTGTCATCTCGGTAATTTACTAAGCAATAATCACGGCAGTGATGAGGGCATTCGTAATTTTTTGGTAGTCCAACAAAAAAAATACGAATGAATACACCATCGGTCAAAACGCGGCTGTTTAAGTATGAATCTCGGTAATTTACTAAGAAGTGCAAAGCAAAAAAAAAACAAACACTGCCGTGAAAAATTACAACTCGTAAAAAAGAGCTAAAAAAAAACAGACCTGCTTTTTTAATCCGTGATTGTATAGGCATGCAGGGATCCATGAGATCCGTGCATGTATATCAGTGGGAAGGGGTGGGAAAGTGGTTATTTTCTTTAAAAAAATTGCGTGGGGTCCCCCCTCCTAAGCATAACCAGCCTCGGGCTCTTTGAGCCGATCCTGGTTGCAGAAATATGGGGAAAAAATTGACAGGGGTTCCCCCATATTTAAGCAACCGGCATCGGGCTCTGCGCCTGGTCCTGGTTCCAAAAATACGGGGGACAAAAAGAGTAGGGGTCCCCCGTATTTTTAAAACCAGCACCGGGCTCCACTAGCTGGACAGATAATGCCACAGCCGGGGGTCACTTTTATATAGTGCCCTGCGGCCGTGGCATCAAAAATCCAACTAGTCACCCCTGGCCGGGGTACCCTGGGGGAGTGGGGACCCCTTCAATCAAGGGGTCCCCCGCCCCAGCCACCCAAGGGCCAGGGGTGAAGCCCGAGGCTGTCCCCCCCATCCAATTGGCTGCGGATGGGGGGCTGATAGCCTTTTGTGAAAATGAAAAGATATTGTTTTTAGTAGCAGTACTACAAGGCCCAGCAAGCCTCCCCCGCATGCTGGTACTTGGAGAACCACAAGTACCAGCATGCAGCGGAAAAACGGGCCCGCTGGTACCTGTAGTACTACTACTAAAAAAATACCCAAAAAAAGACAATACACACACACCTTGAAAGTAAAGTTTTATTACATGCATCCACACAAACATACATACATACTTACCTTATGTTCACACGAGGGTCTGTCCTCTTCTCCAGTAGAATCCATGGGGTACCTGTTGAATAAATTCTACTCACCAGATCTAGGGTCCCAGGCTCCTCGTAGCATCCATTTGTAATCCACGTACTTGAATAAAATAAAAAAACGGAGAGCCGAGCCACGCACTGAAAGGGGACCCATGTTTGCACATGGGCCCCCTTTCCCCGAATGCCAGAAACCCACTCTGACTGATGTCTAAGTGGGTTTCTTCAGCCAATCAGGGAGCGCTACATTGTAGCACCCTCCTGATCGGCTGTGTGCTCCTGTACTGTCTGACAGGCGGCACACGGCAGTGTTACAATGTAGCGCCTATGCGCTCCATTGTAACCAATGGTGGGAACTTTCTGCCCTGCGGTTGACCGAAAGTGACCTCACCGCTGAGCAGAAAGTTCCCACCATTGGTTACAATGGAGCGCATAGGCGCTACATTGTAACACTGCCGTGTGCCGCCTGTCAGACAGTACAGGAGCACACAGCCGATCAGGAGGGTGCTACAACGTAGCGCTCCCTGATTGGCTGAAGAAACCCACTTAGACATCAGTCAGAGTGGGTTTCTGGCATTCGGGGAAAGGGGGCCCATGTGCAAACATGGGTCCCCTTTCAGTGCGTGGCTCGGCTCTCCGTTTTTTTATTTTATTCAAGTACGTGGATTACAAATGGATGCTACGAGGAGCCTGGGACCCTGGATCTGGTGAGTAGAATTTATTCAACAGGTACCCCTTGGATTCTACTGGAGAAGAGGACAGACCCTCGTGTGAACATAAGGTAAGTATGTATGTATGTTTGTGTGGATGCATGTAATAAAACTTTACTTTCAAGGTGTGTGTGTATTGTCTTTTTTTGGGTATATTTTTAGTAGTAGTACTACAGGTACCAGCGGGCCCGTTTTTCCGCCGCATGCTGGTACTTGTGGTTCTCCAAGTACCAGCATGCGGGGGAGGCTTGCTGGGCCTTGTAGTACTGCTACTAAAAACAATATCTTTTCATTTTCACAAAAGGCTATCAGCCCCCCATCCGCAGCCAATTGGATGGGGGGGACAGCCTCGGGCTTCACCCCTGGCCCTTGGGTGGCTGGGGGGGGGGACCCCTTGATTGAAGGGGTCCCCACTCCCCCAGGGTACCCCGGCCAGGGGTGACTAGTTGGATTTTTGATGCCACGGCCGCAGGGCACTATATAAAAGTGACCCCCGGCTGTGGCATTATCTGTCCAGCTAGTGGAGCCCGGTGCTGGTTTTAGAAATACAGGGGACCCCTACTCTTTTTGTCCCCCGTATTTTTGGAACCAGGACCAGGCGCAGAGCCCGATGCTGGTTGCTTAAATATGGGGGAACCCCTGTCATTTTTTCCCCCATATTTCTGCAACCAGGGTCGGCTCAAAGAGCCCGAGGCTGGTTATGCTTAGGAGGGGGGACCCCACGCATTTTTTTTCTCCGTTTTACAGTGTTTATTTAAAAAAAAAAAAATGAAACCCAGCACGGATCACACAGATCCGGCCGAGATTCATTGTGATAAAGTCGGCAGTGTTTTGCTAATCACTGCCGTAAAAAACGGGGAAAAAACACGAATGACATCGACATCGGAACAAATGAAAAATCCGAATACGACATCTTAGTAAATTAGGCGTAATAAATTCAAAAAGTTGCAGTTTTACACTTTCGATGTCATTCGTGATTGAACTTTGACCTTTTTCCGAAAATTACGAATGTTAGTAAATATACCCCATTGTATGTGATTAGCATTTGGAAGGCATGCTGCCCCTGTGGTGCTAATAGGAGATACCAGGGGTGTCCTTTCTGTCTGCTGCATGCACACATATGCTAGGGTTTATTCTTTTTGGGAGCCAATTAACCTACCAGTATATTTTTGGATTGTGCGAGGAAACCAAAGTATTTGGAGGAAATACATGCAAGTAGGGGGAGACTATACAAACTCCACACAGTTAGGGTCATGGTGGGAACCCATGACCGCAGTGCTGTGAGGCAGTAATGCTAACTATGACATCATTTGAACTGCCCAAATAGACCCCTAAATCTGTGTTAAAACAAAAATAAAAATGTTGTTTGACTTTATGAGGACAATTCTCAAATGTTTTTGACCTCATAGTTCTGACATCAGCTGTTTATAAGTACACAGTTCCTGAAAATATTTTGATATAGGAGCTTCATGTTCCCTCTTACTTGCACTACTGTTGCATAATTTTAGCATTCAGAACATAGAATTGTAACATGATAAGAACTACTATCACGTAATATTTATAATCAGCTGTGACATGGCAGAAATGCATGGGACCCTAGCTAAAGGCACTAATAGAAGGGGACAGAGCATCAGCTGAGGAACAATCTGTGTAGCAGAGGTACAAAGTTCCAATACTTTAATATTCTGTTTTTGCTTGCCCATTCCAACCGGAGCTGGTACACCATACTTGCCTACTTTTGAAAACTAGTTTCAGGGAGATTCCAGGTGGCAGCAGAATGTGCCATTGAGGGGTGTGTCTAGCTCTGCCTATGGGCGTAGTTATTGCCACTCAGGGGTGTGTCCTGCAATGGCAGGTGAAAACTATAGCACTATAAGCAGCAAAAAAAGAAAAGAAAAGAGTAATATAGGTACACTATATACTGTGTACATTCGTGAGAAGGGACGGAGAAATAGAAAATCTATATACACTGGTGCGGGATTGATATATATTACACCCACATATACAATAATAAATACTTTGGCACCCCTGGAGTACTCTTGTGCACGCCAAAGGTGCTTGCCTGAAAAAATAAAGGGGGTGTGATCTCACAAAAAAAACAGTTGTAGTGCTCCATACACATTACGCCCACATCAGTAGTGCTCAGTACACATTACGCCCACATTAGTAGTGCTCCGTACACATTATGCCCACAATAATAGTGCCCCTTACACATTAGTATACATTACTTTTAGGAGTGAAGACACTTGATGGTACTGGGAGCCTGGCCCGCTTACTCAAGGGGTGCTGCCAACTGCTGCCACTACTAACATATGCATGCAGGCTCAGCAGAGTCCTCATGTCAGGGACTCCTCACAAACCACCTGTCGCAGTCCAATGCCAGTGTGGAACAGCAGTCGGCTAAGCAAAGGAGCCGCGGCTCACCCACAAACACAATGGCACTGTGCAGGCAGCTGAGACACAGACTGCCACTTCCCCCACCAGAGCTTATTTCTGCATGTGGCTGACTGGGACCGGGTCAGGGTGCTCTACTCTGGTGCGTACCCAGAGTAGCTATCAGAGCTGCAAGTATAAAAAAGTGTCAGTGGTACTGTGTGTGTGCGCCGAAGGCGCGCATGCCCCCCAAAAATGGGTGTGGCCAAATGCCATATGGGGCGTGGCCAATGAAAATGGGGGCGTGATATACATATGGGGGGGCCAGATACACATATGACCCCAATAGTGCCAGATACACATATGCCCCCACCGTGCCAGATATGCTCCTACAGTGCCTGATATGCCCCCACGGTGCCAGATACACAAATGCCCCACGGTGCCAGATACACAAATGCCCCACGGTGCCAGATACACAAATGCCCCCAAGCAGTGCCATATATGCCCCCAGCAGTTTCAGATACACGTTGCCCCAGCAGTGCCAGATACACGTTGCCCCCAGCAGTGTCAGATACACGTTGCCCCCAGCAGTGCCAGATACACGTTGCCCCCAGCAGTGCCAGATACACGTTGCCCCCAGCAGTGCCAGATACACGTTGCCCGCCAGATACACGTTGCCCCCAGCAGTGTCAGATACACGTTGCCCCCAGCAGTGCCAGATACACGTTGCCCCCAGCAGTGCCAGATACACGTTGCTCCCAGCAGTGCCAGATACACGTTGCCCCCAGCAGTGCCAGATACACGTTGCCCCCAGCAGTGCCAGATACATGTTGCCCCCAGCAGTGCCAGATACACGTTGCCCCCACCAGTGCAAGATACACGTTGCCCCAGAGGGTACGGTACGCCATACCGCCATACTTGCAGCACTGGTATCTATAGAAGCACCCTGCTCAGTACACATTACATTATACACAGCCCCCCATAATTACACCCAGTACCACATTACAGTAAACACAGCATACAGTACATAGCCCCCTTCCCCATATTACACAGATCCCCTCACCCATATTACATTATACCCAGCATACAGTACACTACACTGCCCCCTCCCCCCCCCCATATAGACCCAGCACCACATTATACACAACGCTCCCACCCCCATATTACACCCAGTACTAGATTACATCATCTTATACACACATTATATAACACACAGCCTCCATTCTCCCACATTAGCTCCAGCACCCACCTGGGTATGTTGCTCCTTCCAGTAAAGGCTGGGAGCTGACCCTGGGACAGTGAGGTGAGACAGCCCAGTGCAGACACCCCTAGTGAGAGGCGAGGAGCAGGAGCCAGGAGGAGGAAGCTGCTGCTGGGCTGATCCAGGCTGCAGCCCCGAGTGTGGTGGGAGGGGCCAGCCACAGGAAAGCAGAAGCAGAGCCCTGCTGCAGTGTGCCTCTGCTACTCAGTACACACAACCATGCTGTGGTCAGCCAGGCAGTCTCCCGTGCTGGCCCCGCCCCCCGACCTCTCCGAACTTGCGCATGCGCAGTCCATATTTTCAGCCTCGGACCTGTAAAAACCTGGAGGACTGTCAAGGTTTTCAGGGCAGCAGGAGGCTCAACTAAAAATCGGGAGCCTCCGTAAGCCTGTGGTACACCAGCAGCAGTATTTCTCTATGTGCTGGGGTATGGTAGGGGCTGGGTAGGCGGAGCTAAGCAGTTACCTACAGTATGGCACTAGGGGTCTATTTACTAAGTCCTGGATGGAGATAAAGTACCAGCCAATCATTTCCTAACTGTAATTTTCAAACCCAGCCTGAGACACGGCAGTTAGGAGCTGATTGGCTGGTACTTTATCTCCATCCACTTTATCTCCATCCAAGGCTTAGTAAATAGACCCCTCAAGTCTTAGAGGGTTACCGGAACAATAATTGAGTGAGCTAATTCAGTGGTTTTAAATAAACCCATTTAGTAGTTGATGATATCTTGTGATCTCCATCTTACTGAACTACAAAGCTTCTAAATTAACTGAAAACATCAACAACAACATTAAGTAGCAATGAAAGGGCCAGGACCAGGGGCCTAACTCAGCATGAATCACTAATCTGAGAAATTCCAAATTTAGCAATTGGCCAACGACTGCGCATGCTCAAGGGGTAATAGGAGCAGAAATTGCGTACAGAGCCTAATCGCAATGTAGCCCCTGTCTGAGTAACAGGGTGAGATGGAGTTTCTGGGCGGAAACCTGCTGTTTTCTGGGTGTGTCAGTAAAAACTCAGGCATGGCCAGGCATTTCTGGGGAGGTTCTCTGACGTCAGCGGAGACCACTTGTAGGCCGTCTCAGTCACAGATTGTTGGTAGCCTCAGATCTACTTACATTTGCTCAGACCGCAAAAAAGCTTTGATGTTCCGGAAATTGCAAATGCATCTGCGAGTGGATAGCGATCTCCGAATCTGCGATCTGCAAATTTACAGGGGGCATTTTTTCTTTCTGTCAGAGCAGCGCCTTTTTACTCAAAGACTACTTCAATTTCTCAGATTAGCAATCCATGCTGAATTAGGCCCCAGATCCATGACCACAGTGAGCAAATCGGCAGGGTGTTGTTGCTGATCCCTGGAAGGCCAGTATCAGCCAAGAGCTTACTGTGAAGGAGTGTATATCAAGTATTGCACAATTATGGAAACTGATCTGCCGATTTTGGGTGGGGAAGGACACACAGACAAAAACTTCCCCAGAATGCACAGACCAGTCTAATAAAACCTCCTACTGCCAAACCACTCCTACACATACAGAGTTGGACTGGCCCACAGAGGAATAGGGGAAACCCCCGGTGGGCCTCACTGCCCCTCCTCTAGGGATTAGGTTCCAGACTCTATCCTAGTGCATTTAGTTGTACATTATTAATTTGTTACATTATACTGCACAGGACTATGGTGTATTTTCTACAGTGCATTCCTGTTATTAATCTGGTACATTGTCATGCATACATGTACTAGTTGTATTTATTATATATTTACTATATATATATATATATATATATATATATATATATATGTAGCGCCCAGCGCTTATGACAGGCAGCAAATGTGAAATTGGACACCGGCCATTTTGTGTTTAGAGACTACATCTCCCAGACAGCCTTGGGTTTCAGAGGATATACAGAGAGACACGCAGAGGCTGTCGGGGGGTGGAGGAACAGGGCATGGGGGGAGTGGAGAATGGAATGCTTTTGTCCAGAGGAGTGGAGGAGGAGATGGCCAAGGAGGGAGAAGGAACCATGTCTGGAATATAGCTAAGATGCAGCGGACAATGACTGGAGAATACTGGGGAAGAAGTCCACGTGACTGTACAGAAAGAGCCCTACGGAGAGGGAGAACCCCAGTCTGATGAAGTTAAGTGGCCTACAGAGGATAATGCATTTCAAACCTTCCTTTTTGACCCCTGGAGAGGACAGTTTGCAGAGGGACACACTTTGGAGGAATGTGAGATAAGTAACGGTTTACAGTGTTATGTTTCTTGGTAAAGACTGATAAATAGTAGCTAACAAAGTGTGTGATTTCACCAAGAATCAGTTTGTGGAACTACAAGTACCAGCATTGCTGAAAGTGCCAATTGGAACCTGTTAAAGTACCTTTTCAGTCAAGCTATAGCATGCAGAAGATAAGGAACTCTGAAATAACAGTGCACTATAGTGGGGGATGTATTGTCTAATGCTGTATGTGGTATGTGTGAAATTCCTTGTGATACTGCTGTTTTAAGTTGTCATTACCCAGTCAGTGATTGCAAAGGCCAGGGTTTTATCTGCATACAAAAGGGAAGTTCAGGAAGGGACAGACAGACAGGAGAAAGCAGATTCATGTGTTATGTTCATTTTTCTTATTACTGCATTATACACCCTTTAGATATGTGTGTGCATTACTGACCAACATGTTCATATGCCTTTAGTATATGTCCTCTTTTATTGATCTACTATAGTCCCTTGTATATAAATGCATAAAAGCAATTGCTATTCCAGACCCTTTAATAAATGTGCCAGAGTGGCTTTTGCAACATATCCGTGTGATATATTCCTGTAGTGGGGTCAGTCTAAGCACGTGGTGGGCAGAGGGTTTCCCGAGTCTCCCTCTGGTGTTTCCAAAATTTAACACTTCCCAGAAGAGCACGTCACGTCAAGATTCGGGTGGAGGCACTAATACCAAGAGAAGTACAAGGTGAGAAGCATTGCAAAGCGGGAAGAGTTTAAATACACACCATTACCCAGAAAGCCCAGGTAAAGGGGTGTTACATATATATATATATGTGTATATATATTTATATATACATATATATATAGGGAAACTGCAAGGACCGGCACTCCCCCTCCTGGACTTAGTGCTTGGGTGCCATCCCAAATGGGACTGGATAATAGATAACAAAGCAGGCGGCACTCCAAGTCTGTTGAGAATTCAAGTGTATTTCACACACAAAACATGATCCGACGTTTCGGGGTCCAAGCGCCCCTTTGTCAAGGTGAACAATGGGGCGCTTGGACCCCGAAACGTCGGATCATGTTTTGTGTGTGAAATACACTTGAATTCTCAACAGACTTGGAGTGCCGCCTGCTTTGTTATCTATTACATATATATATATATATATATATATATATATGTGACCAGTCAGATAGAGAGTGTTAGCAGCGGCAGGGAAGATAAACTTCCATCCGCTGCTGCTGTCAGAGGTCCCTCTGCCTCCCTGCACTGTCTCTCCCCCTGTGTCTGCTGTGCGTCCGATCACTTCTGATCGGTCAGCACGGCAGGATCCCCCCCCCTCCTCCCCATCCAGCGGCTGCAGACAATGGCAGCCGCTGGGGAGTGTAAATTAACTCTCCCAAGCCACCCCCAGATCCCCCTGTATATACCTGCAGGCTGTCCAGCTTTCAAAAAGAAAGCAACGATGGTCGCAATGTTCCGATGGTCGCAATGTTCCCGAACGATGTTTCAATGTTTGCAAAAATGTAAAAAATATATTATTTTTTTATTTTTTTTTATTTTTTAACTAAAATCATTTGGGATAGGGTTAAATTGATGTTCACCTAATTCACTAATAGAAAAATCCCCGACAATTTCGGAGCAGTTTTCGGCGAAATAAATCGTCAGTTAAGTGGTCAAAAACAGCTGCCATATTGGTGGCAGATGTCACAGATCTGTCACATGCAAAGAGAACTGAGCTGAGATTACGTATACAACTTCTGAAACGGAGTACTGGTCATAACTCACAAACAGTTTCTTGTCCTATGGCCAAATAAACAGACTACCATTGCCTACTAAACAAAATCACTTCACACAGAGAGGATTGCTCAAGAACACTACACATTAATAACCATTTCTACCACATCGTTCAATGAAATATAATTTCCCAGATGGTTCTCATTGTTCTGAGTAATTTTGCATTGTTTTATCTCAAATAAGGATCATCTGGGAGACATAGAAAAAATGATATCATCACCCAGGCACGTCTGAGCTCCCCATCTGATAATTGCTTTTTAATAGGTAATTACATTTAATGTTTATGTTTTATACATATTAAAAGACCTATGTGTTGAACCTTTATTTCCAGTTTAACCACAATGTGATATGACCTTTCAGTTCTCTATACTATAGAAACAAATATTTGCATTCATGGAATAATAATCATCTGAAATGACACTATGTAATGATTGATGCTGGAAGCAGTTCATCAGACGCCGAACAGGTCCCATATGTGAGGACTTGGCATCTGCTGAATTTAAGATGATAGTACAAATATTTTATGGAAACTAAACAGTTGTGTGAAGTTTATAGCACATTCTAAGGAAAAATTATTTTAAGACTCTGCAAGGAGAAAATCAATCTATGATTTGCAGTGTATGATGTGCACCCTTCCTGAGATAATAGGTATCTGGATGATAGGTCTACTCTCTGGTTAGTCAATAGGTTGACATGCATTAGACCAACAGCTACAGAAGATCGACAGTGCTTATGGTCGACAGGTACAAAAGGTCAACAGGTTTAAAAGGTCAACATGACAATGACCGACACACAAATAGTTGACTTGCGTTTTTTTAGCTTTTCATGTGTTTTCTCAACATTTGCTTAATTTATTATCCACGTGGACTACAACTGGGAATAGTAACCAGAAGCGAGCACTGCATTAGCGGAGTGAGCCACCTTGCCCAAAGTATGGCGAGCAAAGTGAGTGAGGGTCTATGTATCTAGTAATGCTGGTCACAGAACATGAAATATGCAAGATGTGTAAAAAAAAAAAAAATGTGTTGACCATTTTGATGTTGACTATTGTCATGTCAACATTTTGAACCTGTGAACCTAATGCATGTTGATCATGTGATGTCGACCGATTTACTGTCTATCTACTGTCTACCACACCCTGATAATTATTTATATATATATATATATATATATATATATATATATATATTCTCCAATGGGTGCGCCACTCCCAGGGTAAATAACAAATTACTGGCAACAGTTTAACAGTAACGTTTCAGTGTTTTAGCCAGCACTTTCATCAGACCAATAGCACAGAGTTGTACTGAAACGTTACTGTTAAACTGTTGCCAAAAATTCGTTATTTCCCTGGGAGTGCCGCACACATTGGAGAGTGTATCGTGGAATTGGTGAGGGCACCCGGTTCCAGGGTTGGACTGGCCCACAGGGGTACAGGGGAATTCACCAGAGGGCCCTACTGCCTGGGAGCCCTCCTCCTCCTCCAGGGATCAGATTCCAGACTGTGCACTTAAGTTATACATTATACACAGTATGTTACCTTATACTGCACTGGACTATGAAGTATTTTCTACAGGGCATTCTGGTTTTAATCTGGTACATTATCATGCATGTGCTATCAGTAATTATCTATATATATTTATGAAAGACCCCAGCTCATGCACTCTCTACTGATTAGGCAAACCAATATGACGGCTAACCATACCCCCTCTGGAGACTGGCCACACCCCTAAACATGGGCCTCTACCACTGCACCTCCTGGTGGGCCTTTCATGCTCCAGACTGACACTGTCTGGTTCAGCAAATACCTAACAGGGAGAGCCGGACACAAGGTCACGCACCCTACATGCGAGGCTATGCCTTTTACCTGTGAAGCCTCACCCCTTATTACTGGCATGCAGACATTAATACACCACACCGGGTGTCACTATTTGATAAATTCACACATAGAATCAAGATTCAAGCATTAATGAGTGCATGGGGTGTGGGGGCCAGAGGTTTAGGGGGCCTGTCTCTAGAGCCTGTCTCCCCTAATCCTAGGTCACATAGTTGTCTACTAAGTTTCTAGAATTTCCCACTTAGCATTCGAAAGGTGGGGGGTTATTAATTTGTTTAATCACACCTGCGCCCGTGACGGGAGATCGAGGGTCGATATTCAATTGCACCCACTTATTGTGCTGTTAGTGTCCACTAGAGTCGGGGTTTAGGCGCGCAAAGCACCTAAACCTACTAAACTAATAAGCGCGAGCGTGAAAAGTCCCGTTTGGGCACCCAAACGGGTCTCTTTAGGCTAATTTCAGCTCACCACCCCTGGGGGTAGCGAGCTGAAATGAACTTCTCGCGCCCATTGGCAGCAACATTTGAAAAGCTGCCGGCAGGAGCTCGAAGGTGCGGGGACCTGCAATAAGATTTGAATACCGCCCTAGGTTTTGCCTTTTGCCCAGCCTGAAAAGAGGTATGTGTCAGTGTTGTGGTCTCTGGGCCTGATTCATAATATTATGCTAGGTAGTAACAGCTGCAATGGCTAAAGTATGCTAATGTCTTGTGTAATTATTAGCCACCTCTTGCTGACTTCGGTCCGTAGGCACAGCATCAGATCACTTGCATGAACACTGGCCATACTAATACCGCATTCACATCGCAAATGCCGGATCCTACCCGGTAAGACAAACGTGTACTTACCGGGTGGGATCCGGCATTTGCGCTCCTCTGCTGGCTTTGCGACCCGGCAATATACCGGGTCAGTTGCCATAGCAGCGGAGGGAGCAGCAGCAGCAGGGGCGGGGGTGGAGGCGGCGCCGGGAGATGAGCTCATCTCCTGCGCCGCCTCTGCCTATGCTGTGAATGGGAGCCGATTCGCATCGGAACGGCTCCCATTCACACTGCGCCTGACTCGGTAATCAACCCGGTAAGAACCCTTCTTTTTTACCGGGTTGAATTACCGGGTCAGGCGACCCGCTAATTCACAATTGAACCTTTCACATCGCACACGGACCCGTTTCGACTAGTGATGAGCACCGGAAATTTTTCGGGTTTTGTGTTTTGGTTTTGGGTTCGGTTCCGCGGCCGTGTTTTGGGTTCGAATGCGTTTTGGCAAAACCTCACCGAATTTTTTTTGTCGGATTCGGGTGTGTTTTGGATTCGGGTGTTTTTTTCAAAAAACCCTAAAAAACAGCTTAAATCATAGAATTTGGGGGTCATTTTGATCCCAAAGTATTATTAACCTCAATAACCATAATTTCCACTCATTTTCAGTCTATTCTGAACACCTCACACCTCACAATATTATTTTTAGTCCTAAAATTTGCACCGAGGTCGCTGGATGGCTAAGCTAAGCGACCCAAGTGGCCGACACAAACACCTGGCCCATCTAGGAGTGGCACTGCAGTGTCACGCAGGATGGCCCTTCCAAAAAACACTCCCCAAACAGCACATGACGCAAAGAAAAAAAGAGGCGCAATGAGGTAGCTGTGTGAGTAAGCTAAGCGACCCTAGTGGCCGACACAAACACCTGGCCCATCTAGGAGTGGCACTGCAGTGTCACGCAGGATGGCCCTTCCAAAAAACACTCCCCAAACAGCACATGACGCAAAGAAAAAAAGAGGCGCAAAGAGGTAGCTGTGTGAGTAAGCTAAGCGACCCTAGTGGCCGACACAAACACCTGGCCCATCTAGGAGTGGCACTGCAGTGTCACGCAGGATGGCCCTTCCAAAAAACACTCCCCAAACAGCACATGATGCAAAGAAAAAAAGAGGCGCAATGAGGTAGCTGTGTGAGTAAGCTAAGCGACCCTAGTGGCCGACACAAACACCTGGCCCATCTAGGAGTGGCACTGCAGTGTCACGCAGGATGGCCCTTCCAAAAAACACTCCCCAAACAGCACATGACGCAAAGAAAAAAAGAGGCGCAATGAGGTAGCTGTGTGAGTAAGCTAAGCGACCCTAGTGGCCGACACAAACACCTGGCCCATCTAGGAGTGGCACTGCAGTGTCACGCAGGATGGCCCTTCCAAAAAACACCCCCCAAACAGCACATGACGCAAAGAAAAATGAAAGAAAAAAGAGGTGCAAGATGGAATTGTCCTTGGGCCCTCCCACCCACCCTTATGTTGTATAAACAGGACATGCACACTTTAACCAACCCATCATTTCAGTGACAGGGTCTGCCACACGACTGTGACTGAAATGACGGGTTGGTTTGGACCCCCACCAAAAAAGAAGCAATTAATCTCTCCTTGCACAAACTGGCTCTACAGAGGCAAGATGTCCACCTCATCATCATCCTCCGATATATCACCGTGTACATCCCCCTCCTCACAGATTATCAATTCGTCCCCACTGGAATCCACCATCTCAGCTCCCTGTGTACTTTGTGGAGGCAATTGCTGCTGGTGAATGTCTCCACGGAGGAATTGATTATAATTCATTTTAATGAACATCATCTTCTCCACATTTTCTGGATGTAACCTCGTACGCCGATTGCTGACAAGGTGAGCGGCGGCACTAAACACTCTTTCGGAGTACACACTTGTGGGAGGGCAACTTAGGTAGAATAAAGCCAGTTTGTGCAAGGGCCTCCAAATTGCCTCTTTTTATGCCAGTATAAGTACGGACTGTCTGACGTGCCTACTTGGATGCGGTCACTCATATAATCCTCCACCATTCTTTCAATGGGGAGAGAATCATATGCAGTGACAGTAGACGACATGTCCGTAATCGTTGTCAGGTCCTTCAGTCCGGACCAGATGTCAGCATCAGCAGTCGCTCCAGACTGCCCTGCATCACCGCCAGCGGGTGGGCTCGGAATTCTGAGCCTTTTCCTCGCACCCCCAGTTGCGGGAGAATGTGAAGGAGGAGATGTTGACAGGTCGCGTTCCGCTTGACTTGACAATTTTGTCACCAGCAGTTCTTTGAACCCCAGCAGACTTGTGTCTGCCGGAAAGAGAGATCCAAGGTAGGTTTTAAATCTAGGATCGAGCACGGTGGCCAAAATGTAGTGCTCTGATTTAAACAGATTGACCACCCGTGAATCCTTGTTAAGCGAATTAAGGGCTCCATCCACAAGTCCCACATGCCTAGCGGAATCGCTCTGTGTTAGCTCCTCCTTCAATGTCTCCAGCTTCTTCTGCAAAAGCCTGATGAGGGGAATGACCTGACTCAGGCTGGCAGTGTCTGAACTGACTTCACGTGTGGCAAGTTCAAAAGGTTGCAGAACCTTGCACAACGTTGAAATCATTCTCCACTGCGCTTGAGACAGGTGCATTCCACCTCCTATATCGTGCTCAGTTGTATAGGCTTGAATGGCCTTTTGCTGCTCCTCCAACCTCTGAAGCATATAGAGGGTTGAATTCCACCTCGTTACCACTTCTTGCTTCAGATGATGGCAGGGCAGGTTCAGGCGTTTTTGGTGGTGCTCCAGTCTTCTGTACGTGGTGCCTGTACGCCGAAAGTGTCCCGCAATTCTTCTGGCCACCGACAGCATCTCTTGCACGCCCCTCTCGTTTTTTAAATAATTCTGCACCACCAAATTCAAGGTATGTGCAAAACATGGGACGTGCTGGAATTTGCCCAGATTTAATGCACACACAATATTGCTGGCGTTGTCCGATGCCACAAATCCACAGGAGAGTCCAATTGGGGTAAGCCATTCTGCGGTGATCTTCCTCAGTTGCCGTAAGAGGTTTTTAGCTGTGTGCGTATTCTGGAAAGCGGTGATACAAAGCGTAGCCTGCCTATGAAAGAGTTGGCGTTTGCGAGATGCTGCTACTGGTGCCGCCGCTGCTGTTCTTGCGGCGGGAGTCCATACATCTACCCAGTGGGCTGTCACAGTCATATAGTCCTGAGCCTGCCCTGCTCCACTTGTCCACATGTCCGTGGTTAAGTGGACATTGGGTACAACTGCATTTTTTAGGACACTGGTGAGTCTTTTTCTGAGGTCTGTGTACATTTTCGGTATCGCCTGCCTAGAGAAATGGAACCTAGATGGTATTTGGTACCGGGGACACAGTACCTCCAACAAGTCTCTAGTTGCCTCTGCAGTAATGATGGATACCGGAACCACGTTTCTCACCGCCCAGGATGCCAAGGCCTCAGTTATCCGCTTTGCAGCAGGATGACTGCTGTGATATTTCATCTTCCTCGCAAAGGACTGTTGGACAGTCAATTGCTTGGTTGAAGTAGTAAAAGTGGTCTTACGAGTACGACTTCCCCTCTGGGATGACCATCGACTCCCAGCAGCAACAACAGCAGCGCCAGCAGCAGTAGGCGTTACACGCAAGGATGCATCGGAGGAATCCCAGGCAGGAGAGGACTCGTCATAATTGCCAGTGACATGGCCTGCAGGACTATTGGCATTCCTGGGGAAGGAGGAAATTGACACTGAGGGAGTTGGTGGGGTGGTTTGCGTGAGCTTGGTTACAAGAGGAAGGGATTTACTGGTCAGTGGACTGCTTCCACTGTCGCCCAAAGTTTTTGAACTTGTCACTGACTTATGATGAATGCGCTGCAGTTGACGTATAAGGGAGGATGTTCCGAGGTGGTTAACGTCCTTACCCCTACTTATTACAGCTTGACAAAGGCAACACACGGCTTGACAAATGTTGTCCGCATTTCTGTTTAAATACTTCCACACCGAAGAGCTGATTTTTTTGGTATTTTCACCAGGCATGTCAATGGCCCTATTCCTCCCACGGACAACAGGTGTCTCCCCGGGTGCCTGACTTAAACAAACCACCTCACCATCAGAATCCTCCTGGTCAATTTCCTCCCCAGCGCCAGCAACACCCATATCCTCCTCATCCTGGTGTACTTCAACACTGACATCTTCAATCTGACTATCAGGAACTGGACTGCGGGTGCTCCTTCCAGCACTTGCAGGGGGCGTGCAAATGGTGGAAGGCGCATGCTCTTCACGTCCAGTGTTGGGAAGGTCAGGCATCGCAAACTACACAATTGGACTCTCCTTGTGGATTTGTGATTTCGAAGAACGCACAGTTCTTTGCTGTGCTTTTGCCAGCTTGAGTCTTTTCATTTTTCTAGCGAGAGGCTGAGTGCTTCCATCCTCATGTGAAGCTGAACCACTAGCCATTAACATAGGCCAGGGCCTCAGCCGTTCCTTGCCACTCCGTGTGGTAAATGGCATATTGGCAAGTTTATGCTTCTCCGACGACAATTTTATTTTAGATTTTTGAGTCCTTTTTTTACTGATATTTGGTGTTTTGGATTTTACATGCTCTGTACTATGACATTGGGCATCGGCCTTGGCAGACGACGTTGCTGGCATTTCATCGTCTCGGCCATGACTAGTGGCAGCAGCTTCAGCACGAGGTGGAAGTCGATCTTGATCTTTCCCTATTTTTGGAACCTCAACATTTTTGTTCTCCATATTTTAATAGGCACAACTAAAAGGCACCTCAGGTAAACAATGGAGATGGATGGATACTAGTATACTTATGGATGGACGAGCGACTGCCGACACAGAGGTAGCTACAGCCGTGGACTACCGTACTGCGTCTGCTGCTAATATAGACTGGATGATAATGATATAAAAAATATATATATCACTACTGCAGCCGGACAGGTATATATTATATAATGACGGACCTGCTGGACACTGTCAGCTCAGCACTGCAGACTCCTAAAGTAAGCTACTAGTAGTATCAAGAAGATAGAAAAAAAAAAAAACACCACAGGTAGGTGGTATACAATTATGGATGGACGAGCGACTGCCGACACAGAGGTAGCTACAGCCGTGGACTACCGTACTGCGTCTGCTGCTAATATAGACTGGATGATAATGAGATATAAAATATATATATCACTACTGCAACCGGACAGGTATATATTATATAATGACGGACCTGCTGGACACTGTCAGCTCAGCACTGCAGACTCCTAAAGTAAGCTACTAGTATCAAGAAGATAGAAAAAAAAAAAAAACACCACAGGTAGGTGGTATACAATTATGGATGGACGAGCGACTGCTGACACAGAGGTAGCTACAGCCGTGGACTACCGTACTGCGTCTGCTGCTAATATAGACTGGATGATAATTATATAAAAAATATATATATATATATCACTACTGCAGCCGGACAGGTATATATTATATAATGACGGACCTGCTGGACACTGTCAGCTCAGCACTGCAGACTCCTAAAGTAAGCTACTAGTATCAAGAAGATAGAAAAAAAAAAAAAACACCACAGGTAGGTGGTATACAATTATGGATGGACGAGCGACTGCTGACACAGAGGTAGCTACAGCCGTGGACTACCGTACTGCGTCTGCTGCTAATATAGACTGGATGATAATTATATAAAAAATATATATATATATATATATATCACTACTGCAGCCGGACAGGTATATATTATATAATGACGGACCTGCTGGACACTGTCAGCTCAGCACTGCAGACTCCTAAAGTAAGCTACTAGTATCAAGAAGATAGAAAAAAAAAAAACACCATGGGTAGGTGGTATACAATTATGGATGGACGAGCAACTGCCGACACAGAGGTAGCTATAGCCGTGGACTACCGTACTGCGGAGGTCATTCCGAGTTGTTCGCTCGCAAGGCGATTTTAGCAGAGTTGCTCACGCTAAGCCGCCGCCTACTGGGAGTGAATCTTAGCATCTTAAAATTGCGAACGAAGTATTCGCAATATTGCGATTACACACCTCGTAGCAGTTTCTGAGTAGCTTCAGACTTACTCGGCATCTGCGATCAGTTCAGTGCTTGTCGTTCCTGGTTTGACGTCACAAACACTCCCAGCGTTCGCCCAGACACTCCTCCGTTTCTCCAGCCACTCCTGCGTTTTTTCCGGAAACGGTAGCGTTTTTTCCCACACGCCCATAAAACGGCCTGTTTCCGCCCAGTAACACCCATTTCCTGTCAATCACATTACGATCGCCAGAACGATGAAAAAGCCGTGAGTAAAATTACTATGTGCATAGCAAATTTACTTGGCGCAGTCGCAGTGCGGACATTGCGCATGCGCATTAAGCGGAAAATCGCTGCGATGCGAAGATTTTTACCGAGCGAACAACTCGGAATGAGGGCCTGCGTCTGCTGCTAATATAGACTGGATGATAATGAGATATAAAATATATATATATCACTACTGCAGCCGGACAGGTATATATTATATAATGACGGACCTGCTGGACACTGTCAGCTCAGCACTGCAGACTCCTAAAGTAAGCTACTAGTAGTATCAAGAAGATAGAAAAAAAAAACACCACAGGTAGGTGGTATACAATTATGGATGGACGAGCGACTGCCGACACAGAGGTAGCTACAGCCGTGGACTACCGAACTGCGTCTGCTGCTAATATAGACTGGATGATAATGAGATATAAAATAAATATATATCACTACTGCAGCCGGACAGGTATATATTATATAATGACGGACCTGCTGGACACTGTCAGCTCAGCACTGCAGACTCCTAAAGTAAGCTACTAGTAGTATCAAGAAGATAGAAAAAAAAAAAACACCACAGGTAGGTGGTATACAATTATGGATGGACGAGCGACTGCCGACACAGAGGTAGCTACAGCCGTGGACTACCGTACTGCGTCTGCTGCTAATATAGACTGGATGATAATGAGATATAAAATATATACATATATCACTACTGCAACCGGACAGGTATATATTATATAATGACGGACCTGCTGGACACTGTCAGCTCAGCACTGCAGACTCCTAAAGTAAGCTACTAGTATCAAGAAGATAGAAAAAAAAAAAAAACACCACGGGTAGGTGGTATACAATTATGGATGGACGAGCGACTGCCGACACAGAGGTAGCTACAGCCGTGGACTACCGTACTGCGTCTGCTGCTAATATAGACTGGATGATAATGAGATATAAAATATATATATATCACTACTGCAGCCGGACAGGTATATATTATATAATGACGGACCTGCTGGACACTGTCAGCTCAGCACTGCAGACTCCTAAAGTAAGCTACTAGTATCAAGAAGATAGAAAAAAAAAAAACACCACGGGTAGGTGGTATACAATTATGGATGGACGAGCGACTGCCGACACAGAGGTAGCTACAGCCGTGGACTACCGTACTGCGTCTGCTGCTAATATAGACTGGATGATAATGAGATATAAAATAAATATATATCACTACTGCAGCCGGACAGGTATATATTATATAATGACGGACCTGCTGGACACTGTCAGCTCAGCACTGCAGACTCCTAAAGTAACTAACTAGTAGTATCAAGAAGATAGAAAAAAAAAAAAACACCACAGGTAGGTGGTATACAATTATGGATGGACGAGCGACTGCCGACACAGAGGTAGCTACAGCCGTGGACTACCGTACTGCGTCTGCTGCTAATATAGACTGGATGATAATGAGATATAAAATATATATATCACTACTGCAACCGGACAGGTATATATTATATAATGACGGACCTGCTGGACACTGTCAGCTCAGCACTGCAGACTCCTAAAGTAAGCTACTAGTATCAAGAAGATAGAAAAAAAAAAAAAACACCACAGGTAGGTGGTATACAATTATGGATGGACGAGCGACTGCTGACACAGAGGTAGCTACAGCCGTGGACTACCGTACTGCGTCTGCTGCTAATATAGACTGGATGATAATTATATAAAAAATATATATATATATATCACTACTGCAGCCGGACAGGTATATATTATATAATGACGGACCTGCTGGACACTGTCAGCTCAGCACTGCAGACTCCTAAAGTAAGCTACTAGTATCAAGAAGATAGAAAAAAAAAAAAACACCACAGGTAGGTGGTATACAATTATGGATGGACGAGCGACTGCTGACACAGAGGTAGCTACAGCCGTGGACTACCGTACTGCGTCTGCTGCTAATATAGACTGGATGATAATTATATAAAAAATATATATATATATATATATATCACTACTGCAGCCGGACAGGTATATATTATATAATGACGGACCTGCTGGACACTGTCAGCTCAGCACTGCAGACTCCTAAAGTAAGCTACTAGTATCAAGAAGATAGAAAAAAAAAAAAACACCATGGGTAGGTGGTATACAATTATGGATGGACGAGCAACTGCCGACACAGAGGTAGCTATAGCCGTGGACTACCGTACTGCGGAGGTCATTCCGAGTTGTTCGCTCGCAAGGCGATTTTAGCAGAGTTGCTCACGCTAAGCCGCCGCCTACTGGGAGTGAATCTTAGCATCTTAAAATTGCGAACGAAGTATTCGCAATATTGCGATTACACACCTCGTAGCAGTTTCTGAGTAGCTTCAGACTTACTCGGCATCTGCGATCAGTTCAGTGCTTGTCGTTCCTGGTTTGACGTCACAAACACTCCCAGCGTTCGCCCAGACACTCCTCCGTTTCTCCAGCCACTCCTGCGTTTTTTCCGGAAACGGTAGCGTTTTTTCCCACACGCCCATAAAATGGCCTGTTTCCGCCCAGTAACACCCATTTCCTGTCAATCACATTACGATCGCCAGAACGATGAAAAAGCCGTGAGTAAAATTACTATGTGCATAGCAAATTTACTTGGCGCAGTCGCAGTGCGGACATTGCGCATGCGCATTAAGCGGAAAATCGCTGCGATGCGAAGATTTTTACCGAGCGAACAACTCGGAATGAGGGCCTGCGTCTGCTGCTAATATAGACTGGATGATAATGAGATATAAAATATATATATATCACTACTGCAGCCGGACAGGTATATATTATATAATGACGGACCTGCTGGACACTGTCAGCTCAGCACTGCAGACTCCTAAAGTAAGCTACTAGTAGTATCAAGAAGATAGAAAAAAAAAACACCACAGGTAGGTGGTATACAATTATGGATGGACGAGCGACTGCCGACACAGAGGTAGCTACAGCCGTGGACTACCGTACTGCGTCTGCTGCTAATATAGACTGGATGATAATGAGATATAAAATAAATATATATCACTACTGCAGCCGGACAGGTATATATTATATAATGACGGACCTGCTGGACACTGTCAGCTCAGCACTGCAGACTCCTAAAGTAAGCTACTAGTAGTATCAAGAAGATAGAAAAAAAAAAACACCACAGGTAGGTGGTATACAATTATGGATGGACGAGCGACTGCCGACACAGAGGTAGCTACAGCCGTGGACTACCGTACTGCGTCTGCTGCTAATATAGACTGGATGATAATGAGATATAAAATATATATATATATCACTACTGCAACCGGACAGGTATATATTATATAATGACGGACCTGCTGGACACTGTCAGCTCAGCACTGCAGACTCCTAAAGTAAGCTACTAGTATCAAGAAGATAGAAAAAAAAAAAAACACCACGGGTAGGTGGTATACAATTATGGATGGACGAGCGACTGCCGACACAGAGGTAGCTACAGCCGTGGACTACCGTACTGCGTCTGCTGCTAATATAGACTGGATGATAATGAGATATAAAATATATATATATCACTACTGCAGCCGGACAGGTATATATTATATAATGACGGACCTGCTGGACACTGTCAGCTCAGCACTGCAGACTCCTAAAGTAAGCTACTAGTATCAAGAAGATAGAAAAAAAAAAAACACCACGGGTAGGTGGTATACAATTATGGATGGACGAGCGACTGCCGACACAGAGGTAGCTACAGCCGTGGACTACCGTACTGCGTCTGCTGCTAATATAGACTGGATGATAATGAGATATAAAATAAATATATATCACTACTGCAGCCGGACAGGTATATATTATATAATGACGGACCTGCTGGACACTGTCAGCTCAGCACTGCAGACTCCTAAAGTAACTAACTAGTAGTATCAAGAAGATAGAAAAAAAAAAAAACACCACAGGTAGGTGGTATACAATTATGGATGGACGAGCGACTGCCGACACAGAGGTAGCTACAGCCGTGGACTACCGTACTGCGTCTGCTGCTAATATAGACTGGATGATAATGAGATATAAAATATATATATATATCACTACTGCAACCGGACAGGTATATATTATATAATGACGGACCTGCTGGACACTGTCAGCTCAGCACTGCAGACTCCTAAAGTAAGCTACTAGTATCAAGAAGATAGAAAAAAAAAAAAACACCACGGGTAGGTGGTATACAATTATGGATGGACGAGCGACTGCCGACACAGAGGTAGCTACAGCCGTGGACTACCGTACTGCGTCTGCTGCTAATATAGACTGGATGATAATGATATAAAAAATATATATATATCACTACTGCAGCCGGACAGGTATATATTATATAATGACGGACCTGCTGGACACTGTCAGCAGAATGCGTTTATAGAATAAAAACACCACACGACGAGTGTTTAACTTTTTCAGGCAGACTATCACAATATACTGGTGGTCAGTGGTCACTGGTCAGTCACACTGGCAGTGGCACTCTGGCAGCAAAAGTGTGCACTGTTAAAATATGTACTCCTGCTATAACTGCTCCCCAGTCTCCCCCACATTTAAGCTGTGTGAGCAGTGAGCACTCAGCACAGTCAGATATACAGTATTACATAGATGATGCAGCACACTGAGGGCACACTGAGGCTGAGCACAGATATGGTATGTGACTGTGTCACACTGTGTATCGTTTTTTTTCAGGCAGAGAACGGATTAATTAAACTGGTGGTCACTGGTCACACTATCGGCAAGTAGTACTCCTAATATGCTCCCCAAAATTAGTAAATCAAGTGTCTCTACTACTCTCTAGTCTACTCTAAACGGAGAGGACGCCAGCCACGTCCTATCCCTATCAATCTCAATGCACGTGTGAAAATGGCGGCGACGCGCGGCTCCTTATATAGAATCCGAGTCTCGCGATAGAATCCGAGCCTCGCGAGAATCCGACAGCGGGATGATGACGTTCAGGCGCGCTCGGGTTAACCGAGCAAGGCGGGAAGATCCGAGTCTGCCTCGGACCCGTGTAAAAAGCGTGAAGTTCGGGGGGGTTCGGTTTCCAAGAAACCGAACCCGCTCATCACTAGTTTCGACACGGCAATATGCCGTGTCGGTACCCGGGTTTTCAGTGCGATGTGAAAGGGGTATGAGTAACCCTCACGTTAATCAGTATGGTCAGGCTGTGCACACTGCCAGGGTCAGGAAATCTGCATCAGATGACGAATACCCTGGCCTTGGCACACCCACAAATGGGAGCAACACACTATACCATTTTTGTAAAACGGTCCCCTTTGCCAACCCCTCCCTGCACCCACACAGATGCAGCATGTCAATATGGAAGCGACTCAGGGCGCACAGTGACCAATAACGCAGACCCATTCTGTCAATGCGCTGAATGTGTTGTGCACATGTGCAGTCCTCCCACCATCACAGTTGTACACACACCATTAGGGTATCAATCAGTCCCTCTGTCTGTCTTTCTCTCCCTCTCAGTTACACCTAACACTGATATGAACCATCTCCCATACTCCGAGTCCTGTTTTGCCCTGACAGACACAACTACAATGTGGCATAATATGACCTGGAGGCACTGTGTGGTATAATGTGATTTAGGGCACTATGATGGGGCATAACATTAACTAGAGCATTACTATAGGGCACAGAAATGAACAACTGCTGTGAAGAGAGGTGTCTCCCTAGAAGCATCAAAATGTTGGCACGGAGCCCACAAAGTTCTGATTACGCCACCTGCCGGCAATAGAAGCACCAACGACAGCATTTACAGCAGAATCAAGCACTGTAGCAGCAAGTGTCTCCGTCAGTAAAGTCAGCCGGATTAAGAGGACGGGACGTGTGTGTGGGGAGGGGGGGGGGGGGGGGTGGGGAGGGGAGTACACAGGGGGTGAGTACACCCCTGGCCATAGTTAACTGCGTGAGACATCCTTATTGTAGTGAATGAATGCTTACCACAAATTCTGTATGCTGCTATGGCCCCGCCCCAAAACTTCACCAGGTCGGCTGTTCTTATTAGACAGTGACAACAATGTCAATGAAAGTGTGTGCAGCACCAGGAATATAGTTAGTCAGGCAACACCGTCCCCTTCCTTGCCATGCCAGTCAGTCCGTGAAGTTCCTCCCGCTCCGTGCTCTTCTACAAGGAACTTCTACTGGAGCTGCTGACAGTGTGAAGATAGATGGAGCTGAGCATAGGCAAACAGAGGGGGAGGAAGGTTCCAGTTGCCTGGATACCCCCTTCCCCACAGCCTGGCCAGGGGCCACAACATGTAGTATAAAAGGCAAGCGGGCCACACATAATGGCCAAGCGGGTCTTGTTCAGCAGGACCCACTTGGCCGCAAGGAGACTGCATATGGGCGCCTATGCAGGCGCCCATACATGTACGGCAGTCCCACTGCTGCCAGATCCAACCGGTTTGGCCGGATGACAGGATGGCGGGATTTCATTGTGAACACATACACCTCAATGTATGTATTCACACAGTGCGGCTGTGCTCCATTAAAATCCCGCGTGTCGCCGGCCGGAACCTGTTCTACGGCATCCCGCAGAACAAGATCCATGTGCTCACAAAAAAAACCTCCCGGCCAAGGGGGTCCTGTTCAGTGGAACCCGC
Source organism: Pseudophryne corroboree (assembly GCF_028390025.1). Taxonomy (NCBI): domain Eukaryota; kingdom Metazoa; phylum Chordata; class Amphibia; order Anura; family Myobatrachidae; genus Pseudophryne; species Pseudophryne corroboree. The sequence goes on along the minus strand of NC_086449.1, from coordinate 127,256,305 downwards.
TTGGCCGCTATGTGTGGCCCTAGCCAGGGCCGGCGCTTACACTAGGCAGCTTTAGGCAGCTGCCTATGAGCGCAGGGAACTCAGGGGGCGGCACGCTGAGGCTGCCAGGAGCCCTTGTCATTTTGGTAGTTAGCCCCCCTCCCTGTAGCCCCCATGCAATACAGCAGCAGGACACCCGGCGGCATGGACACACTACTAGTAGCAGCGCTGCGGGTAGTCCTGCAACGCTGCTAAATCGAGTGACAGGCAGCTGATGCTTTTTGGCCATTCCAGGCCACTATACCCTACCCAGTGTCCCAGGATCCACCACTGATTTTCTTTAAGACACCACCTCTCTGCAGAAGCTATGCAGTGGGAACAGAGAGGTGGTTTCCCCCTCGGCAGGTCCCGTCACCGTGTCCCTTTTCTGCCGGCCGGAGCAGCCTCCATAGTGCTGAAACACACTACCCGGCTTTTGCCGGCCGGAAAAAAGCCGGACGGCTTTTTCCCGTGCCGGCATTGTAGTTAACAGTGTGAGGGCTAGGGTCCCTTCACACTGCATGGCCCCGGCCCGGCTGCCGGGTTGCAGCCGGGTCTCACCACTGGAAGGTCCGGCGGCCTGGCGGCCTCCGGGCCGTCTTTGGAGCCAGTAAACCATGTGTGTGAATGGGAGCTTTCACACACAACGGTTTTTTCTGAAGCCGTGTCTGATGCTGCGCACAGCATCACACACGGCTCAAAGCCGTCCTGTGTGAGCGACTCTGCCGGTTTCTCCCGGATGGCAAAAAGCCGGACAAAGTTTGTCCGGCTTTTTGCCATCCGGGAAAAACCGGAGTGTGTGTTACAGCCCATAGACTGCTGCTTTGTGGGTTTTTTTTTAAAGGGGGTGGGGCCACATATCCGTGATTAGGCCACGCCCCCCGACTTTGCCAGTTCTCCCTGCGGTCTGTCTGTGGCTCTGCCTGGCCTGCCTGCTCTTTGGGAGACTGGCTCCTGTGATCAGAGCTGGAGGTAACTACTGTGGTAGTGGGTGTGTGCCTCCAATATGAGTGTGTCCCAGAGTGTCAGTGTGTGTCTCAGTATGAGTGTGTGTGTGTGTCTCAGTATCAGTGTGTTTCTCAGTATGAGTGTCAGTGTGTGTCTCAGTATCAGTGTGTGTGTGTCTCAGTATCAGTGTGTTTCTCAGTATGAGTGTCAGTGTGTGTCTCAGTATCAGTGTGTGTGTGCCTCTGCCTCGGTATGAGTGAGTGTGTGTGTGTGTGTGTGTGTGTGTGTGTGTGTGTGTGTGTGTGTGTGTGTCTCCGTATCAGTGTGTGTGTCTCAGTATGAGTGTCAGTGTATGTATTTGTGTGTGTCTCCGTATCAGTGTGTGTGTTTCAGTATGAGTGTGTGTGCCTCTGCCTCAGTATGAGTGTCAGTGTGTGTTTGTGTGTGTCTCAGTATAAGTGTGTGTGTCTCAGTATCAGTGTGTGCGTGTGCCTCTGCCTCGGTATGAGTGAGTGTGTGTGTGTGTGTGTGTGTGTGTGTGTGTGTCTCCGTATCAGTGTGTGTGTCTCAGTATGAGTGTCAGTGTATGTATTTGTGTGTGTCTCCGTATCAGTGTGTGTGTTTCAGTATAAGTGTGTGTGCCTCTGCCTCAGTATGAGTGTCAGTGTGTGTTTGTGTGTGTCTCAGTATGAGTGTCAGTGTGTGTGTTTGTGTGTATCTCAGTATGAGTGTCAGGGTGTGTCTCAGTATCTGTGTGTGTCACAGTATCAGTGTGTGTGTGCCTCTGCCTCAGTGTGAGTGTCAGTGTGTGTTTCTCAGTATGAGTGTGAGTGTGTGTCTCAGTATTAGTGTGTGTGCGCCTCTGTCTCAGTATGAGTGTCAGTGTGTGTGTGTGTGTGTGTGTGTGTGTGTGTGTGTGTGTGTCTGTGTCTTAGTATCAGTGTGTATTCCTCTGCCTCAGTATGCGTGTCAGTGTTTGTGTGTCTCAGTATCAGTGTGTGTGTGTCTCAGTATGAGTGTGTGTGTCTGCCTCAGTATTTGTGTCAGTGTGTGTGTGTGCCTCAGTGTGTGTGTGTGCCTCAGTGTGTGTGTGTGTGTGTGTGTGTGTGTGTGTGTCTGCCTCAGTATGAGTGTCAGTGTGTGTGTGCCTCAGTATGAGTGTGTGTGTGTGTGTGTGTGTGTGTGTGTGTGTGTGTGCATCTGCCTCAGTATGAGTGTCAGTGTGTGTGTCTCAGTATGAGTGTGTGTGTGCCTCTGCCTCAGTATGTGTGCCTATGCCTCAGTATGAGTGTGTGCCTCTGCCTCAGTATGAGTGTGTGTGTGTGTGTGTGTGTGTGTGTGTGTGTGTGTGTGTGTGTGTGTGTGTGTGTGTGTGTGCCCCTGCCTCAGTATGTGTGTGTGTGCCTCAGTATGAGTGTGTGTCTCTGCCTCAGTGTGTGTGTGTGTGTTTGTGTGTGTGTGTGTGTGTGTGTGTATGTGTGTGTGTGTGTGTGTGTGTGTGTGTGTGTGTGTGTGTGTGTGTGCCTCTGCCTCAGTATGAGTGTCATTGTGAGTGTATGTGTGCGTCTGCCTCAATGTGATTTCTCTGACGTCCTAGTGGATGCTGGGTACTCCGTAAGGACCATGGGGAATAGACGGGCTCCGCAGGAGACTGGGCACTCTTTAAAGAAAGATTAGGTACTACATCTGGTGTGCACTGGCTCCTCCCTCTATGTCCCTCCTCCAGACCTCAGTTAGAATCTGTGCCCGGCCAGAGCTGGATGCACTTAGTGGGCTCTCCTGAGTTCACTATAAAGAAAGTATTTGTTAGGTTTTTTTTATTTTCAGTGAGATCTGCTGGCAACAGACTCACTGCTACGTGGGACTTAGGGGAGAGAAGCAAACCTACCTGCTTGCAGCTAGCTTGTGCTTCTAAGGCTACTGGACACCATTAGCTCCAGAGGGATCGAACACAGGGCCCGACCTCGATCGTCCGTTCCCGGAGCCGCGCCGCCGTCCCCCTTGCAGAGCCAGAAGACGGAAGATACCGGAGAAAATCGGCGGCTGAAGACTCCGGTCTTCAATAAGGTAGCGCACAGCACTGCAGCTGTGCGCCATTGCTCCCACAGCACACCACACGCTCCGGTCACTGGTGGGTGCAGGGCGCTGGGGGGGCGCCCTGGGCTGCAATTAGTATACCTTACATGGCAAACTGCACATAATACAGTTCTAAACTGTATATGTGCCTAATCCCCCGCCATAATTTTCATTAAAAAAGCGGGAGAAGCCCGCCGCTGAAGGGGCGGGGCTATATTCCTCAGCACAGCCAGCGCCATTTTCTCTTCACAGCTCCGCTGGAAGGACGCTCCCCAGGCTCTCCCCTGCAGTATACACTACAGAAAGGGTAAAAAAGAGGGGGGGGGGGGGCACATAAATTTAGGCGTATATTGTGACATAAGCAGCTATTGGGGGAAAATTCACTTTGTATATAGTGTATATTCCTCTGTTATATAGCGCTCTGGTGTGTGCTGGCATACTCTCTCTCTGTCTCCCCAAAGGACTTTGTGGGGTCCTGTCCTCAGTCAGAGCATTCCCTGTGTGTGTGTGCGGTGTGTCGGTACGGCTGTGTCGACATGTTTGATGAGGACGCTTACGTGGAGGCGGAGCAGGTGCCGATAAGTGTGATGTCGCCCCCTGCGGGGCCGACACCTGAGTGGATGGATATGTGGAAGGTATTAACCGACAGTGTCAACTCCTTGCATAAAAGATTCAATGACACAGCTTTGGGACAGCCGGCATCTCAGCCCGCGCCTGCCCAGGCATCTCAGAGGCCATCAGGGGCTCAAAAACGCCCGCTACCTCAGATGGCAGACTCAGATGTCGACACGGAGTCTGACTCCAGTGTCGACGAGGATGAGACAGATGTACAATCCACAAGGGCCATCCGATGTATGATTACGGCAATGAAAAATATGTTGCACATTTCTGACATTAACCCGGTTACCACAAAAAAGGGTATTATGTTTGGGGAGAAAAAGCAGCCAGTGACTTTTCCCCCATCTGATGAGTTAAAAGAATTGTGTGAAGAAGCGTAGGGTTCCCTAGATAAGAAACTAGTGATTTCTAAGCGGTTACTGATGGCGTACCCTTTCCCGCCAACGGATAGGTTACGCTGGGAGACATCCCCTAAGGTGGACAAGGCGCTCACACGCTTATCAAAAAAGGTGGCACTGCCTTCTCAGGATACGGCCGCCTTAAAGGAGCCTGCAGATAGAAAGCAGGAGGCTATCCTGAAGTCTGTGTATACACACTCAGGTACTATACTAAGACCTGCTATTGCTTCAGTATGGATGTTTAGAGCTGCAGCCGCATGGTCTGACTCCCTGTCTGATAACATTGATTCCCTTGACAGGGACACTATTTTGCTAACCATAGAGCAAATTAAAGACGTAGTCTTATATATGAGGGATGCACAGAGGGACATTTGCCGGCTGGCATCTAGAATTAATGCAATGTCCATTTCTGCCAGGAGAGTATTATGGACTCGGCAGTGGACAGGTGATGCTGATTCTAAAAGGTACATGGAAGTTTTGCCTTATAAGGGTGAGGAATTGTTTGGGGACGGTCTCTCGGACCTAGTATCCACAGCAACAGCTGGGAAGTCGACATTTTTACCTCAGGTTCCCTCACAGCCTAAGAAAGCACCGTATTATCAAGTACAGTCCTTTCGGCCTCAGAAAGGCAAGCGGGTTAGAGGCGCGTCCTTTCTGCCCAGAGGCAGGGGTAGAGGGAAAAAGCTGCACCAGACAGCCAGTTCCCAGGAACAAAAATCCTCCCCTGCTTCCACTAAGTCCACCGCATGACGCTGGGGCTCCACAGGTGGAGCCAGGTGCGGTGGGGGCCCGTCTCCGGAACTTCAGCGACCAGTGGGTTCGCTCACAGGTGGATCTCTGGGTACTACAAGTGGTATCTCAGGGATACAAGCTGGAGTTCAAGACGTCTCCCCCTCGCCGTTACCTCAAATCAGCCTTGCCAGCTACTTACTCCCCAGGACAGGGAGGTAGTACTGGCGGCAATTCACAAGCTGTACCTCCAGCAGGTGATAATCAAAGTTCCCCTCCTTCAACAGGGACGGGGTTACTATTCCACAATGTTTGTGGTACCGTAACCTGACGGTTCGGTGAGACCCATTCTAAATTTGAAATCCTTGAACACTTATATAAGGAAGTTCAAGTTCAAAATGGAATCGCTCAGGGCGGTTATTGCAAGCCTGGAAGAGGGGGATTATATGGTATCACTGGACATCAAGGCTGCTTACCTACAAGTCCCCATTTACCCACCTCACCAGGAGTACCTCAGGTCTGTGGTACAGGACTGCCATTACCAATTCCAGACGTTGCCGTTCGGTCTGTCCACGGCACCGAGGGTATTTACCAAGGTAATGGCCGAAATGATGATACTCCTTCGAAAGAAGGGAGTTATAATTATCCCGTACTTGGACGATCTCCTTATAAAGGCGAGGTCCATGGAGCAGTTGTTGGTCGAAGTAGAACTATCTCAGGAAGTGCTACAACAGCACGGCTGGATTCTGAATATCCCAAAGTCGCAGCTGGTTCCTACGACGCGTCTGCTGTTCTTGGGTATGATTCTGGACACAGAACAGAAGAAGGTATTTCTCCCGGAGGAGAAGGCCAAGGAATTGTCATCTCTGGTCAGAGACCTCCTGAAACCAAAACAGGTGTCGGTGCATCACTGCACGTGAGTCCTGGGAAAGATGGTAGCTTCTTACGAAGCGATTCCCTTCGGCAGGTTCCATGCAAGGATCTTTCAGTGGGATCTGTTAGACAAGTGGTCCGGATCGCATCTTCAGATGCATCGGCTGATCACCCTGTCCCCGAGGGCCAGGGTGTCTCTGCTGTGGTGGCTGCAGAGTGCTCATCTTCTAGAGGGCCGCAGATTCGGCATACAGGACTGGGTCCTGGTGACCACGGATGCCAGCCTCCGAGGTTGGGGGGCAGTCACTCAGGGAAGAAACTTCCAAGGACAATGGTCGAGTCAGGAGGCTTCCCTACACATAAATATTCTGGAACTAAGGGCCATTTACAATGCCCTAAGTCAAGCAAAACCCCTGCTTCAAAACCAGCTGGTGCTGATTCAGTCAGACAACATCACGGCGGTCGCCCATGTAAACCGACAGGGCGGCACAAGAAGCAGGATGGCGATGGCAGAAGCCACAAGGATTCTCCTATGGGCGGAAAATCACGTGATAGCACTGTCAGCAGTGTTCATTCCGGGAGTGGACAACTGGGAATCAGACTTCCTCAGCAGGCACGACCTCCACCCGGGAGAGTGGGGACTTCATCCAGAAGTCTTCCAGCTGATTGTAAATCGTTGGGAAAGGCCACAGGTGGACATGATGGCGTCCCGCCTCAACAAAAAGCTAAAAAGATATTGCGCCAGGTCAAGGGACCCTCAGGCGATAGCTGTGGACGCTCTAGTGACACCGTGGGTGTACCAGTCGGTTTATGTGTTCCCTCCTCTTCCTCTCATACCAAAGGTACTGAGGATAATAAGAAAGAGAGGAGTAAGAACTATACTCATCGTTCCGGATTGGCCAAGAAGAACTTGGTACCCGGAACTACAAGAAATGATCTCAGAGGACCATTGGCCTCTGCCGCTCCGACAGGACCTGCTACAGCAGGGGCCCTGTCTGTTCCAAGACTTACCGCGGCTGCGTTTGACGGCATGGTGGTTGAACGCCGGATCCTGATGGAAAAGGGCATTCCGGTTGAAGTCATTCCTACGCTGATAAAAGCTAGGAAGGATGTGACAGCAAAATATTATCACCGCATATGGCGAAAATATGTTGCTTGGTGTGAGGCTATGAAGGCCCCAACAGAGGAATTTCAGCTGGGTCGATTTCTGCACTTCCTACAGTCAGGAGTGACTATGGGCCTAAAATTGGGATCCATTAAAGTCCAGATTTCGGCCCTGTCGATTTTCTTTCAAAAAGAACTGGCTTCACTGCCTGAAGTTCAGACGTTTGTTAAGGGAGTGCTGCATATTCAGCCCCCTTTTGTGCCTCCAGTGGCACCTTGGGATCTCAACGTTGTGTTGGATTTCCTAAAATCACATTGGTTTGAGCCACTTCAGACCGTGGAGTTGAAATATCTCACGTGGAAAGTGGTCATGCTTTTGGCCTTGGCTTCGTCTAGGCGTGTGTCAGAATTGGCGGATTTGTTATGTAAAAGCCCCTATCTGATCTTCCATATGGACAGGGCAGAATTGAGGACTCGTCCCCAATTTCTCCCTAAGGTGGTATCAGCGTTTCATTTGAACCAACCTATTGTGGTGCCTGCGGCTGCTCGGGACTTGGAGGATTCCAAGTTGCTGGACTTAGTCCGGGCCCTGAAAATCTATGTTTCCAGGACGGCTAGAGTCAGAAAAACTGACTCGCTGTTTATCCTGCATGCACCCAACAAGTTGGGTGCTCCTGCTTCTAAGCAGACTATTGCTCGCTGGATCTGTAGCACGATTCAACTTGCACATTCTGCGGCTGGACTGCCGCATCCTAAATCAGTCAAAGCCCATTCCACGAGGAAGGTGAGCTCTTCTTGGGCGGCTGCCCGAGGGGTCTCGGCTTTACAACTTTGCCGAGCTGCTACCTGGTCGGGATCAAACACGTTTGCAAAATTCTACAAGTTTGATACCCTGGCTGAGGAGGACCTTGAGTTTGCTCATTCGGTGCTGCAGAGTCATCCGCACTCTCCCGCCCGTTTGGGAGCTTTGGTATAATCCCCATGGTCCTTACGGAGTACCCAGCATCCACTAGGACGTCAGAGAAAATAAGATTTTACTCACCGGTAAATCTATTTCTCGTAGTCCGTAGTGGATGCTGGGAGCCCGTCCCAAGTGCGGACTTCTGCAATACTTGTATATAGTTATTGCTTAACTATAGGGTTATTGTTCTGAGCCATCTGTTTAATGAGGCTCAGCTGTTGTTCATACTGTTAACTGGGTATAATTATCACAAGTTGTACGGTGTGATTGGTGTGGCTGGTATGAGTCTTACCCTGGATTCCAAATCCTTTCCTAGTAATATTAGCTCTTCCGGGCACAGTTTCCCTAACTGAGGTCTGGAGGAGGGGCATAGAGGGAGGAGCCAGTGCACACCAGATGTAGTACCTAATCTTTCTTTAAAGAGTGCCCAGTCTCCTGCGGAGCCCGTCTATTCCCCATGGTCCTTACGCAGTACCCAGCATCCACTACGGACTACGAGAAATAGATTTACCGGTGAGTGAAATCTTATTTTTTTAACCCTGTGGAGGCCAAAGTGTTTTTTTATTTTTTACTGAAAGGGGCAAATGTTTTTGTTATAATTTATTCCTGTGGTGGCCAATGTCTCTTTTTTTTTTTTTTGGGGGGGGGGGGGGGGGGGGTTGGAGATTGAAGTTTTGCCTAGGGTTCCAAGAAACCTTGCACCGGCCCTGGCCCTAGCCTAAGGTCACTGGGAGAACTGTCAGTACTCTTTACAAAGCAGATAAGCAGTTGCTGATTATCAAGCTTTCCTTTAATGCATTTCAGAGTCAAAATATCTATCTCTCCTTTCCTCCTATTGCTCTCTGAGAGGTTCGGCAATGTTTAGTTCAAGTGACAGGTTACCTCTAATAATTGAGACACTATCCAATCTCCTGACTGGAAATTGGTTAATTAAGTACTTATATCTGAAATATATATATATATATATATATATATATATATATATATAACAAGAAATCTCTGTGGAGCCCACTTATTTTGTAAACTAATGTGATTGAATTGATTTTACCGGATAATTTATTGTGAGAGGATGACCATACACATATAGACACCAGTATTAAAACACATATTTTTTATTGTAAAAACAATATAGTTTAAATTCACATTTATATTAAAATGAATTGATAATAAACATTTCTTTTACATTGAAAACACAGTTGTGTAATTCAACATTATTCATGTAAAGAAAATTAAAGAGCTTTCACCCAACGCGTTTCGTCTTATAGCGACTTCTTCAGGTTTGTTTTTTAAATGGCAGCTCTCTATTTATTTTGAAAAAGCTGTCTCATTCATAAAAGGTAAAGGATTTTAATTGAGCCAATAATTGTGCTAAGGATTATTTTTAAAATGAGTTAGAAGACTTGAGGAAAAGGACTCCCATAATCTGACGACATTTGGTGGGGTTCCTTATTTCTTAAACTTGTGGAGTATAATTCTCATAACATAACGATATTAAGTGGGGTTCCTTATTATGGGTCACCTAGTAGAAAATACTCTTCTCCCAAGTGTGGATATATTGATTGTTTATCGAACCTCGTTATATCTCTATTCCAGCAGTTTTTCTAAATATCTATAAATCACAAAAGAAGGATCCACCTATGGACTGGATGTGAATAATTCCCTTTCGGTTTCCAGCAAATGTCCTATAGGTCTGCATGCAAAGTGATCCAAAACTAGATAATTTATATATATAAATTATATATAAACTAATTATATATATATATATATATATATATATATATATATAGTGTGGCAGAGACAGCAGTTTTCCATCTGAAAGTAATGTGGAGGATCCAGACCAGGTTTTAAAAGCAGCAGACTCCCAGGTGTGTGATCAGCAGCACCTGGGATTTTCTCATATAAGGGTTTCCAGGACAGAGTCACCTTGCTCTCAATGGTGGAATAGCTACCCGAGTGATAGGTTAGGTTAGGTTGTGTGGGTTAGACTAGGGACCACTGGAGCCTATCAAGAGTCTGTTATGCTGTGAGTACCTGTATGCGACTGCCTGTAATACCGACTGTATGTGTGTGATCCTTGTCACAAAATATATATATATATATATATATATATATTATTTGCCCTGTGACTCTGTGCCTGCATTTCTAACGCTGGGTGGAGTCACAGCGGTGGGCGGAGTCACAGAGCCCGCCCACCACATGTGTAGCAAGTCTCTGCTCCTCCTCCCCCCCTCCTCCCCCCCTCACACATCAGCCACTCCGACTCCCCGGCCGCGGTGCAGAGCGAACAACAACTGCTGCCATTAGGAGGGACGGGTGGCGCAGGAGAAGGCTTCATAGCCCTCCCTGCCCCGCGTACACACACCCGCCACCTCCTCCGCACACATCCCGCTGTCCGCTCTCCTGCTGTGACAGGAGCCGGGTGCTGCAGTGACGTCATCTCCTGCAGCACTCGCCTCCTGTCACAGAGAAGAGCCGGCACACACACTCCAGTCTCCGGGGGCTGCCAGCATCAACAGGCTAGCTGGAAACACCCCCGGAGCGAGATAGAAAAGACCTGCGAGGCCACGCCCCTTTTGCATTAGACCACGCCCTTTTTCATCCACCGTGCAGCACGAACAGTGGGGGAATGTGTGTAATAGTAGCACAGACTGCCTCTGAACACTGTACTGTTTACCAGCCTGCAGCAGCCGCCCACAGCCCCAACGGTGAGTCCCTCCGGCCATCCTACCCACTGTATCTATGTCTGGTCACAGCACCTGGGATTTTCTCATATAAGGGTTTCCAGGACAGAGTCACCTTGCTCTCAATGGTGGAATAGCTACCCGAGTGATAGGTTAGGTTAGGTTGTGAGGGTTAGACTAGGGACCACTGGAGCCTATCAAGAGTCTGTTATGCTGTGAGTACCTGTATGCGACTGCCTGTAATACCGACTGTATGTGTGTGATCCTTGTCACAAAATATATATATATATATATATATATATTATTTGCCCTGTGACTCTGTGCCTGCATTTCTAACGCTGGGTGGAGTCACAGCGGTGGGCGGAGTCACAGAGCCCGCCCACCACATGTGTAGCAAGTCTCTACTCCTCCTCCCCCCCTCCTCCCCCCCTCACACATCAGCCACTCCGACTCCCCGGCCGCGGTGCAGAGCGAACAACAACTGCTGCCATTAGGAGGGACGGGTGGCGCAGGAGAAGGCTTCATAGCCCTCCCTGCCCCGCGTACACACACCCGCCGCCTCCTCCGCACACATCCCGCTGTCTGCTCTCCTGCTGTGACAGGAGCCGGGTGCTGCAGTGACGTCATCTCCTGCAGCACTCGCCTCCTGTCACAGAGAAGAGCCGGCACACACACTCCAGTCTCCGGGGGCTGCCAGCATCAACAGGCTAGCTGGAAACACCCCCGGAGCGAGATAGAAAAGACCTGCGAGGCCACGCCCCTTTTGCATTAGACCACGCCCTTTTTCATCCACCGTGCAGCACGAACAGTGGGGGAATGTGTGTAATAGTAGCACAGACTGCCTCTGAACACTGTACTGTTTACCAGCCTGCAGCAGCCGCCCACAGCCCCAACGGTGAGTCCCTCCGGCCATCCTACCCACTGTATCTATGTCTGGTCACCACTTTGCAAATGTCTCCGCTAATGGTGTCCACCCTCTCCACTACTTTCCCTCCTCTCTTCATCAGCTTCCTCACTGGGGACCCTCCCTACCGCCCCGCGTCTCTGCGTCCCCTCCGTACCGCCCCGCGTCTCTGTATCCCCTCCTCCCTACGCCTCTGTATCCCCACCCTGCCGCCTGCTTCTCTCTATCCCCTCCCTACCGCCCCGCATCTCTGTGTCCCCTCCCTACCGCCCCGCGTCTCTCTATCCCCTCCCTACCGCCACGCGTCTCTCTATCCCCTCCCTACCGCCCCGCGTCTCTGTGTCCCCTCCCTACCGCCACGCGTCTCTCTATCCCCTCCCTACCGCCCTGCGTCTCTGTATCCCATCCCTACCACCCCGCATCTCTCTATCCCCTCCCTACTGCCCCACGTCTCTCTCTATCCCCTCCCTACTGCCCCACGTCTCTCTCTATCCCCTCCCTACCCCTCCATGTCTCTCTATCCCCTCCCTACCCCTCCATGTCTCTCTATCCCCTCCGTACTGCCCCGCGTCTCTGTATCCCATCCCTACCGCCCCACGTCTCTCTATCCCCTCCCTACCGCCCCGCATCTGTGTCCCCTCCGTACCGCCCCGCGTCTCTTTGTCCCCTCCTCCCTACGCCTCTGTATCCCCACCCTACCGCCCCGCTTCTCTCTATCCCCTCCCTACCGCCCCGCGTCTCTCTATCCCTTCCCTACCGCCCCGCGTCTCTCTATCCCCTCCCTACCGCCCCGCGTCTCTGCATCCCCTCCCTACCGCCCTGCGTCTCTGTGTCCCCTCCCTACCCCCCTGTGTCCCATACAGGGTCCATACCACCGGCTCCTGGATAACTCTCTGACAAACCCTCACCAGGAGGACAGGAGCCATAACCCCCTGCGGTGCCCCCCGTAGCTATCGGTATATCGGTGATGCTTCGCTGTGCCGCCTCCTCCCTATCCCTCACACAGCACCTGAGGGGGGCGTGCACATAGTGTATGCAGATGGGACTGGTGCACCTGCGGCCGCGTGGAGACATTGCGTGCGCAACATGTCCGCGTTGCTACACCTGAAGGATGGTACAGTGTAGAGAGAGGACACAGCTGCCTCTGTTCCTCATTGTACCAGCACTCCCCTCTGTGTCTATTGACACCATATACCTCTACATGCGGGTATGTCTATATCACATACATCCTTATCCGTGTCCTATATATTGTTACACATAAAATCACATAGCTATAGGTCCCGCACCCCCCCACATGCATCCACCCCCCCTCCACCAGCAGCATCTACATACTCCCTGCCCCCCCCCCGCACCCGCTACATTCTATACATCGTGCCCTGCAGGCACTGTTCACGCCGTCGCAAGGGGCTACGCCCCCTTCACCATCGGAAGCACTTTCGTCTTGCAATATTTAACCACTAACAAACCTAGGAATGCAGGTAATACTCCATATAATACAAATATTGAGCCCCAGCAAGGCGTGCAGGAGTTAAGGGGGCGTAGCCCCTTTCGATGGTGTGAAGAGCGCCCGTAGGGCGCGATGAAGCGCCTAGTATATATATATATATATATATATAGCAAATACCACTGACTCATCACAAAATCTCCTGAAACATAAGGCTGGATTTCCTTGCCAGTTGCAGTTGCAGAACAGTCCATTAATCAAATAGGGGAGCCACGTCCAGAGATGTTTGACAGTGTTTATAGGTGACAGTTGATGTGGCTCCCCTATTTGGATAATGGACTGCTCTGCACCTGCCACTGGCAAGGAAGTCCAGGAACAGAGCATTGTGTCCTTCCCCTCTTCGCGACTTGGTATCACCAGCACCATGCATTCTTTATAGCCCTGGCTGGGTGGCCTGTCTTAACTCTCTTCTATGAGGGGGGATTTCCCAACAATCAACTACATTTATATATGTATGTATGTATATATATATATATATATATATATATATATATATATGTATATATATATATATATATATATATATTAGTGATGAGCGGGTTCGGTTCCTCGGAATCCGAACCCTCCCGAACTTCACCCATTTTACACGGTTCCGAGGCAGACTCGGATCCTCCCGCCTTGCTCGGTTAACCCGAGCGTGCCCGAACGTCATCATCCCGCTGTCGTATTCTCGCGAGATTCGTATTCTATATAAGGAGCCGCACGTCGCCGCCATTTTCACTCGTGCATTGGAGATGATATGGAGAGGACGTGCAGCGTTCTCTCAGTTGTGTTCAGTGTGCTGCAAATATCTGTGCTCAGTGTGCTGCAAATATCTGTGCTCAGTGTGCTTGCAAATATCTTTTCTCTCTGCCTGAAAAAAAGCTCCATATCTGTGCTGCATTGTAGTATATAGTAGGAGGACAGTGCAGAATTTTGCTGACCAGTGACCACCAGTATTATATCAGTACGGTACAGTAGTCCACTGCTCTACCTACCTCTGTGTCATCAAGTATACTATCCATCTATACCTGTGGTGCATTTTAGTTGTGCGCAGTATATATAGTAGGAGGACAGTGCATAATTTTGCTGACCACCGGTATATAATATATAGCAGTACGGTACAGTAGTCCACTGCGCTACCTACCTCTGTGTCGTCAAGTATACTATCCATCCATACCTGTGGTGCATTTAAGTTTTGCGCAGTATATATAGTAGGAGGACAGTGCATAATTTTGCTGACCACCAGTATATAATATATAGCAGTACGGTACAGTAGGCCATTGCTATTGATATATTACTGGCATATAATTCCACACATTAAAAAATGGAGAACAAAGAGGGTAAAATAGGAAAAGATCAAGATCCACTTCCACCTCGTGCTGAAGCTGCTGCCACTAGTCATGGCCAAGACGATGAAATGCCATCAACGTCGTCTGCCAAGGCCAATGCCCAATGTCATAGTAGAGAGCATGTAAAACCCAAAAAACAAAAGTTCAGTAAAATGACCCAAAAATCAAAATTAAAAGTGTCTGATGAGAAGCGTAAACTTGCCAATATGCCATTTACGACACGGAGTGGCAAGGAACGGCTGAGGCCCTGGCCTATGTTCATGGCTAGTGGTTCAGATTCACATGAGGATGGAAGCACTCATCCTCTCGCTAGAAAAATGAAAAGACTTAAGCTGGCAAAAGCACAGCAAAGAACTGTGCGTTCTTCTAAATCACAAATCCCCAAGGAGAGTCCAATTGTGTCGGTTGCGATGCCTGACCTTCCCAACACTGGACGGGAAGAGGTGGCACCTTCCACCATTTGCACGCCCCCTGCAAGTGCTGGAAGGAGCACCCGCAGTCCAGTTCCTGATAGTCAAATTGAAGATGTCACTGTTGAAGTACACCAGGATGAGGATATGGGTGTTGCTGGCGCTGAGGAGGAAATTGACAAGGGGGATTCTGATGGTGAGGTGGTTTGTTTAAGTCAGGCACCCGGGGAGACACCTGTTGTCCGTGGGACAAATATGGCCATTGACATGCCTGGTCAAATTACAAAAAAAATCACTTCTTCGGTGTGGACTTATTTTAATAGAAATGCGGACAACAGGTGTCAAGCCGTGTGTTGCCTTTGTCAAGCTGTAATAAGTAGGGGTAAGGACGTTAACCACATCGGAACATCCTCCTTTATACGTCACCTGGAGCGCATTCATCAGAAGTCATTGACAAGTTCAAAAACTTTGGGTGACAGCCAGAGCCGGCCATAGGCAAACTAGGCAATTGCCTAGGGCATTTGATATGCCCAGGGGCATCAGCAGCTTCTGCTGATTAAAATGATATGTGGCATGCCTATATTCTGTGTGTACCCACAGTCTCACACAGTATATAGGCATGCTGCATATCATTTTAATCAGCAGAAGCTGCTTGTGTATCCCAGTCAAATAGTAATGCAAATAAGATGCATTTTCATAAAAAAAGGTGCCCGACATTAGCAATGAGGCAAGATTTATGAGGACACATCTGTATCCAAGCAGAGGCAGAAGTCACAGTGTTAGTGGCAGTGTGAGTGCTGTGTGCATGTGAGTGGGTTGGTTGTGCAGTAGTGTTTGGAAAATGTGTAAGGAGCATTATGTGTGTCATGTAAAAATGCATTAATAATGTGCAACATATGTGTAAGGGGCACTATGTGTGTCATTATGTGTATAAGGGCATTAATAATGTGCGGCATATGTGTAACAGGGTACTACTGTATGTGTGTCATTATGTGTATAGGGGCACTAATAATGTGCAGCAAATGTGTAGGGGATGCTATGTGTGTCATTATGTGTATAAGGGCATTAATAATGTGCGGCATATGTGTAAGGGACATTATGTGTAAAAGGGCATTAATAAAGGTTGTCATAATGTGTAAGGCGCATTATGTTTATAAGGACATTAATAATGTGTCTCATTACTAATGCATTACTAATGTGTGGCATTATGTGTATAAGGTGCTCTACTGTGTGGCGTAGCATATAGAAAGGGCACTACTGTGTCGTCTAATATGAATAAAGAGCAATAGGGTGTGGTGTAATGTGAATAAAGGAGCAATTCAGTGTGATGTACTGTAATGTGAATAAGGGGCTCTACTGTGAGGAGTAATGTTTAAAAGGTAAAGTAATACTACTGTGGGATGTAATATGAATTATGGACACTATTGCATCATCAAATGTGAATAAAGTTGCAGTACTGTGTAGCGTAATTGGAATTGGGGTTACAGGCCATCCCCCTTGACAGCAAAAACACACCCCTTTTTGGGCTGTGTGCCAAATGTGCGAACTATTCCTATTTAAAATATAGGGGGTACAAACACCAAAATAAGGACTGGTATGGGTGAGGGTCAGAGGTTCGGAATTCAGGACTGGATCCTGTTAACCATGGACGCAAGCCTCAGAGGTTGGGGAGCAGTCACCCAGGGGTTGCAGTTTCAAGGAATTTGGTCAAGTCAGGAAGTCATCCTTCCAATCAACATTCTGGAACTCAGAGTCTCAGGCCTCTTATCTTCTTCACGATTGGGCCATTCAGTCGGACAATGTGACGGCAGTGACATACATAAACCGACAGGGCGGAATGAAAAGCTGAGCAGCAATGTCAGAGGTGTCAAGAATTCTCCTCTGGGCAGAAAAAAACCCACTGTGGCATTGTCAGAGGTCTTCATTTCGGGAGTAGACAACTGGGAAGCAGACTTCCTCAGCAGACATGACCTAGACCCGGGGTAGTGTGGTCTTCACCCGTGTTACGATTCCTGTACTCCAGACTGGAGAAGATCTTATGGCAGAGATCTGAGTACAGGAATGAAATACAGGTTGTGGGAGCTGGAGAGCCTAGTAACCCCTGGCGCCCTAACTCCGTTGTCTCGCCCGTGTTATCAGAAATCCCCTGCGAGACTATGGTTGCTTGAGCCCATGGCAGCCGCGTTCGAAGGGCGGATTATGTCTGCCCAACCCCGATGCCCCCGCAGGTCTTTAATGGGAGACAAGGGGAAGTCCGAGACAGGGAGATAACAAGGGGCCCTCTGACTAAGCAACCAAGCCAGGGGTTACAAGCTAACTAAACTAAATCAAAAGGTATGTGCGGACTAACCGCCAGGGAAAAGGACAACCAAGGATCCACGGATCCGACACTCCTATCCGGCACCGCTGGACACCAGAGTGGATCTTGTGGAAGCGGAATCCTCCGCAAAGCACCAGAACTCAAAATAAACAATAATAAATAGTAGCGGACAAGCCGCAACACACGGCTGCGCCGCGACTCACGAACACCACCAGATGTTAAAGGTGCTCGGTCAGACTCCAGGAACAGATGGTAACTTCCGAGTACTGGATCACTGAGAACAGGAACAAACGAACAGACCGGGACTGGGAACTCTCTCTGCAGCAGAATCAGGCAAACAGGAAGCTATCACCGGCGTCTGTGAGGAGTCCTGGGAGTGCTTTTAACAGAGAGTCTTCCAATCAGCTGTTTGGAGGCTGATTGGATTAAATGCCATGCAGCTGACAAGCTGCATGGCCAGGGAAACAGATGAGTGATAATTACAACATGCCGTGCAGCTGCATGCTACACAGCCAGGAAACCAGTGATGATATAAACTTAGACCCAGCAACGGGGAACACGATCCGACAGTGGCGTCCCCGTTGCTAGGCGCCGGCCGCACTGACGAGCGGACCCTCGGCGCCTAACAGTACCCCCCCCTTGAGGAGGGGTCAAGGAACCCCTAAATCCGGGTTTCTGAGGAAATTCTTGAAAAAATGCCCTTTTGAGCCTTGGGGCATGAAGGTCCTCATCTAGGACCCACGACCTTTCCTCAGGACCATAACCTCTCCAATGCACCAAAAAATAAAGCCGACCCCGGGACAGCTTGGAATCGAGAACCTTCTCAACCACGAACTCCTGCTGACCCTGTACATTAACTGGTGATCTCCCCTGAGGTTTTTTACGAGGAAATCTGCTAGATGAAACATATGGTTTGAGCAAAGAGCAATGGAAGGTATTTCCGATTCGTAACGTTTTTGGTAGCTGTAACCGGAAAGCAACTGGATTGACTTTTTTGATAATGAGAAATGGTCCAATAAATCTAGGACCCAATCTGGCTGAGGTTTGTCGAAGTTTGATATTGCGAGTCGACAGCCACACCCTGTCTCCTACTCTAAAAGTGCACGGCCGCCGGAACCTGTCCGAAAAATCTTTTTCCTTGAAAGCTGCTTTTCTGAGAGCTATGTGCACTTTTTTCCAAATAAGTTTAAGATGAGAGGTCAGGGCCAGAGAGGAGACAGAGGAATGTTGGAAAAATGAATTAGCTCTGGGGTGGAAACCAAAAACTGCAAAAAATGGAGACACATTGGTAGAGGAATGACAGGCATTATTATAAGCAAACTCTGCCAATGGAAGAAACTCAGACCAGTCATTTTGGAGTTTGGCCGAGTACAAACGCAAATATTGTTTTAAGGATTGGTTCACTCGCTCAGTCTGTCCATTTGATTGTGGATGATAACCGGAGGTTAATGATAATTTCATTTTTAACGAAGCACAAAAAGACTTCCAAAACTGTGCAATGAATTGTGGACCCCTGTCAGAAACAATATCAGTGGGTAACCCATGGAGTCTGAAAACATGACGGAGGAACAAGACTGCCAATCCCTGGGCAGATGGCAATCGGGGAAGACCAATAAAATGAGCCATCTTACTAAAACGGTCCACTACCACCCATATGACTGTGCATCCAGCTGACAGAGGGAGATCCACCACAAAATCCATGGAGATATGCGACCATGGTCTAAGAGGAACATTCAATGGCATAAGTTGACCAATAGGCAAAGAACGGGGAACTTTATGCTGTGCACAGACCTGACACGAAAAAACAAACTCTATAATGTCTTTAGAAAGACCAGGCCACCACACTGCGCGGGATACCAATTCAAAAGTTTTAGCGACTCCCAGATGCCCTGCAACTTTGCTATCATGAAATTCCTCCAAAACAGTTGCTCTCAAAAACTCAGGAACAAAAAGACGACCAGCAGGAGTATTTCCCGGAGCTTGATGTTGAAGCAGCTTCAATTGAGAAAAAACATCCTGTGTGAGACCTGCCTGAATGACTGAAGGCGGAAGTATGAGAGT
Organism: Pseudophryne corroboree; assembly: GCF_028390025.1. Classification (NCBI taxonomy): domain Eukaryota; kingdom Metazoa; phylum Chordata; class Amphibia; order Anura; family Myobatrachidae; genus Pseudophryne; species Pseudophryne corroboree. The sequence continues at coordinate 127,237,369 of NC_086449.1, read as the reverse complement.
AACAGGACTGTTGTCTTGAGCTGGAAGAAAACTGCGTGAGAGGGCATCTGCCTTGGTATTCTTGGAACCAGGTCTGAAGGTGATAATGAATTTGAAACGAGTGAAAAATAAAGCCCAACGAGCCTGTCGGGCATTCAGTCGCTTAGCTGATTCAATGTATTGAAGATTTTTGTGATCTGTCAAAACAGAAATGGTATGGGTCGCTCCTTCAAGCCAATGTCTCCACTCCTCAAAAGCCCATTTAATAGCCAGCAACTCCCGATTACCAACATCGTAGTTGGATTCAGCAGATGAGAATTTCCTGGACATAAAGGCACAAGGATGTAACTCAAGGGAATCTGGATCCTTCTGAGAAAGGATAGCCCCTACACCAACCTCCGAGGCATCTACCTCAACGATGAAAGGCAATTCTGGGTTGGGATGTCTAAGGACAGGGGCTGAGACAAAGGCTTGTTTCAAGGCCTGAAAAGATACTTTAGCTTCACATGACCAATTGGTAGGATCTGCTCCCTTCTTAGTGAGTGCCACAATGGGAGCAACTATGTCAGAGAAAGAGTGAATAAACCTTCTGTAGTAGTTCGCAAACCCTAAAAAGCGCTGAATTGCTTTTAAGTTGGAGGGTTGCGCCCAACTCAGGATGGCTTGGAGCTTCTTAGGTTCCATTCGGAATCCCCGAGGGGAAATAATGTACCCTAAAAAGGATACCTCCGTGACGTGAAATTCACACTTCTCCGGTTTGGCATACAAGTGATTTTCACGTAATTTCTTAAGTACCTGACGCACCTGGGTAACATGTTGTTCTATAGAGTCAGAAAAAATCAAAATGTCGTCTAAATAGACCACAACGAATCTTCCCAGAAACTCACGGAGCACATCATTAATGAGATCCTGAAAGACTGCCGGAGCGTTAGATAGGCCGAAAGGCATGACCAGATACTCATAGTGACCTGATTGAGTACTGAATGCCGTTTTCCACTCATCCCCCGATCTGATTCTAATGAGATTATATGCTCCTCTCAGGTCAATCTTGGAAAAAATAACAGCCGAACGTAGCTGATCAAAGAGGACAGAGATCAGAGGCAGAGGGTAAGTATTCTTTACTGAGATTTTATTCAGGGCTCGAAAGTCAATGCAGGGTCTGAGGGAACCATCCTTCTTCTCTACGAAGAAAAAACCTGCACTTAAAGGGGATTTAGATGGCCTGATAAACCCTTTCTCAAGACTTTCTTTCACATACTCATTCATGGCCACAGTTTCAGGACCAGACAATGCATATAACCTTCCTTTAGGCAACGTGGCACCAGGAATTAACTCAATGGTACAATCATAAGGCCTATGGGGAGGCAAAATATCCGCATTGCCCTTGGAAAACACATCCAAAAAATCTTGGTACTCTCCAGGAATATGTGCGGGCCTGGCAGCAGCTACTCGGATAGGAAGTGTAATACATTCTTTATCACAGATGGTACTCCATTGTAGAATCTCCCCAGACTGCCAATCTATGATGGGATTATGAAAGGCCAGCCAAGGGTGACCCAGAACCACAGGAACTGCTGGACAATGGGTAAGAAAAAACTCAATCTTTTCAGAATGTAGAGCTCCCACCGAGAGCAAAACAGGAGGTGTACATAGAGAAATAACCCCATTGGATAAGGGACTCCCATCTAAACCATGCATGGTGATACACCTACTTAAGGTTAACTGAGGAATACCTAAGGCCTTGGCCCATGTTAAGTCCATAAAGTTTCCTGCAGCTCCACTGTCCACAAAAGCAGAGACCGAGGAACAGAGGCTGTCATAAGAAACTTTAGCAGGAACCAATAGTGAATTATTTGAGGAGATGAGCTGTAGACCAAAGTGAACCCCCTCACTATTCACTTGGTCAGGAAGTTTCCCGACTTGTTTGGGCAACTACGGGCAAAATGTCCCTTACCTCCGCAGTACAAACACAGACCAGAATTTTGCCTCCTGGTTCTTTCTTCCGGAGACAATTTGGAGAGACCAATCTGCATAGGCTCCTCCATGTCTATCGGAACGGAAGAAACACAGGGAAAAGAAACTACAGATGCCCCTTTCTCAGTCCTCCGCTCTCTGAGCCGACGATCTATTTTAATAGAGAGCTCCATGAGTTTATCAAGGTTCTCAGGAGCGGGATACTGAAGGAGGCTGTCTTTTATAGATTCAGATAAGCCGAGGCGAAACTGACTGCGCAGGGCAGGATCATTCCAGCCACAGTCGTTCGACCAACGGCGAAACTCCGTACAATAATTCTCTGCAGGATTCCTACCCTGTCTTAGAGCACGCAACTGACTTTCTGCGGATGCCTCTCTATCAGGGTCGTCATACAATAGCCCTAAAGATTTCAAAAAAGCGTCTACAGACGATAAGGCCGGATCGTCTGTCTTTAAACCAAAAGCCCAGGTCTGAGGATCCCCCTGAAGCAGAGAAATTATAATTCCAACCCGCTGAGCCTCCGTACCTGAGGAAACTGGTCTTAAACGAAAATACAGTTTACAAGACTCTTTAAAATTAAAAAACTGTTTTCTATCCCCAGAAAAACGGTCAGGCAGATGCATTTTTGGTTCAGGGATGACCCTCGGGGAAGTCCGTAACAGATCTTCCTGTGAGCTCACCCGGAGGGACAGATCCTGAACCATCTGGGTAAGTTCCTGAATCTGACTAACCAAAAACTGGCCAGGATTTGGCCCAACACCGGTGGGATTCATGAGGCCGACAAAATTCTCCCTACTGGATAAGTGAAAAAATTAACTCCTGTTGAAATTTTTTCTTTTGTCGGGCCGGTGATAATGTTACGATTCCTGTACTCCAGACTGGAGAAGATCTTATGGCAGAGATCTGAGTACAGGAATGAAATACAGGTTGTGGGAGCTGGAGAGCCTAGTAACCCCTGGCGCCCTAACTCCGTTGTCTCGCCCGTGTTATCAGAAATCCCCTGCGAGACTATGGTTGCTTGAGCCCATGGCAGCCGCGTTCGAAGGGCGGATTATGTCTGCCCAACCCCGATGCCCCCGCAGGTCTTTAATGGGAGACAAGGGGAAGTCCGAGACAGGGAGATAACAAGGGGCCCTCTGACTAAGCAACCAAGCCAGGGGTTACAAGCTAACTAAACTAAATCAAAAGGTATGTGCGGACTAACCGCCAGGGAAAAGGACAACCAAGGATCCACGGATCCGACACTCCTATCCGGCACCGCTGGACACCAGAGTGGATCTTGTGGAAGCGGAATCCTCCGCAAAGCACCAGAACTCAAAATAAACAATAATAAATAGTAGCGGACAAGCCGCAACACACGGCTGCGCCGCGACTCACGAACACCACCAGATGTTAAAGGTGCTCGGTCAGACTCCAGGAACAGATGGTAACTTCCGAGTACTGGATCACTGAGAACAGGAACAAACGAACAGACCGGGACTGGGAACTCTCTCTGCAGCAGAATCAGGCAAACAGGAAGCTATCACCGGCGTCTGTGAGGAGTCCTGGGAGTGCTTTTAACAGAGAGTCTTCCAATCAGCTGTTTGGAGGCTGATTGGATTAAATGCCATGCAGCTGACAAGCTGCATGGCCAGGGAAACAGATGAGTGATAATTACAACATGCCGTGCAGCTGCATGCTACACAGCCAGGAAACCAGTGATGATATAAACTTAGACCCAGCAACGGGGAACACGATCCGACAGTGGCGTCCCCGTTGCTAGGCGCCGGCCGCACTGACGAGCGGACCCTCGGCGCCTAACAACCCGGAAGTGTTCAGGTGCTTGACGCGTTGGTGGGGATATCCACAAATCAACATGATGGCCTCTTGTCTCAACAAGAATCTCAAGCAGTATTGTTCCAGGTCGAAAGACCCACAGGCAGTGGCGGTAGATGCTCTGATGACTCCATGGGTCTATCAGATGGTGTGGGCATTTCCTCCACTTCCTCTGATCCCAAGAATTCTCAAAGAATAAAAAGGGAAAATGTTCAAGCAATACTCATTGCTCTGGACTGGTCAAGAAGGGCCTGGTACGCGGACCTACTGGAGATGCTCCTCGAAGATCCGAGGCTTCTACCTCTTCGTGAAGATCTTCTGCAACAGTGCCCATTCGTCTATCAGGACTTACCGCGGCTACGTTTGACAGCATGGAAGTTGAACGGTTTATTCTAGCCAGAAGAGGGATCCTTAACAAAGTTATCCCGACTAATATCCAAGCCAGGAAGGGGGTAACGTCTAAACATTACCACTGTATTTGGAAGAAATACTGTACGTCTCTTGGTGTGAGAGCAGAACTTATTCTGCTGTGGAATTTCACCTGGGACGTTTCCTGCTTTTTCTGCAGGCAGGTGTAGATGTGGGCCTATGTCTGGGTTCCATAAAAGTCCAGATTTCGGCCTTGTCGATTTTCTTTCAAAAACAATTGGCTTCTCTCCCTGAGGTCCAGATGTTTTTGAAAGGTGTTCTGCGCATCCAACCTCCCTTTGTGCCTCCCACGGCACCTCGGGATCTCAATTTGGTGCGCAGTTCCTCCAGTCAAACTAATTTGAACCATTACAGGAGGTGGACGTAAAATATCTTACGTGGAAGACCATCACACTGTTGGCCTTGGCTTCAGCAAGACGTGTTTCGGAGCTAGGGGCTTTGTCTCACAAGAGCCCCTATTTCATTTTCCATGAGGATAGAGCTGAACTCAGAACTCGTCAGCAATTTCTTCCGAAAGTGGTGTCTACGTTTCACATAAACCAAACTATTGTGGTTCCGGTTATCACCGACATTTCTACTACTTCAAAGTCTTTGGATGTTGTGAGGGCTGTGAAGGTCTACGTAAAGAGGACAGCTCGTCACAGGACATCCGACTCGCTGTTCGTTCTATATAATCCCAATAAAACTGGGTGTCCTGCTTCAAAGCAGACAATTGCACGCTGAATCAGGCTCACTATCCAGCATGCTTATTCCACGGCAGGTTTGCCGGTTCCAAAATCTGTACAGGCCCACTCTACTAGGTCGGTGGGTTCTTCATGGGCAGCTGCCGGGGTGTCTCGGCTTTACAGCTCTGCTGAGCAGCTACTTGGTCAGGTTCGAACACGTTTGCTAAGTTCTACAAGTTCCATACTTTGGCCTTTGGGAACCTTCAGTTTGTCAATCAGTTCTGCAGGAACCTCAGCACTCTCCCACCCTGTTTGGGAGCTTTGGTACATCACCACGGTACGAAATGGATCCCCAGTATCCTCTAAGACGTAAGAGAAAATAGGATTTTTATTACCTACCAGTAAATCCTTTTCTCGTACTGGGTGCCCACTCAGTGCTTCATTCTTCCTGCACTGTTACTTGGTTAAGTATTGTTGGTTCAGCTGTTGCTGTTCCTGTTTAAAGTTGGGTTTCCTCTGTTGGCTTTCCTCTGTTTGTGTGTGCTGGTTCGGAATCTCACCACTATCTTTATCTATCCTCTCAAAGTATGTCCATCTCCTCGGGCACAGTTTCCTAGATTGAGTCTGGTAGGAGTGGCATAGAGGGAGGAGCCAGCCCACACTATCAAATTCTTATAGTACCCATGGCTCCTAGTGGATCCGTCTATACCCCATGGTACTAAATGGAACCACAGTATCCTCTATGGACTATGAGAAAAGGATTTACCGGTAGGTAATTAAAATCCTATTTTCTGTTTCAGCCCTGCTCATTTTTCCATGCATGCACAAACTAGGAGCAGTGAACACACCGCTTTTCCAAGTTAAATAAATGGAGATTTAATATCCGCATACTGTACATCACAGAATTAAAATGAACCTAGCCCTCACTCATGGCACTAAATCACTTCTTGACCCCTAGCTAAAAGGACAGCTAGTCTACAACACAAAGTCTCAGTCCTGCCTGCTTCTTGCAGTTGTGGCCACATCTTCCTGGCCTTGCTTGGATTCCATGATTTCAAAGAACATGGGGGGTAATTCAAAGTTGATTGCAGCAGCAATATTTGTTAGCAGTTGGGCAAAACCATGTGCACTGCAGGGGGGTCAGATATAACATTTGAAATAGTTGGCAATAAGATTAGCCCTAATCTGCCTTCATGCCTGCCTTCCACTTTCTGTAGTCAGTTGTTGGTAATAAAACCTCTGCCTGCTCCCTATTGATTGCATAATCTGAACAGATTGGTTTATTTAATGCACGATTATGCAATAGACAGCAGCAGAGCACAATATCAGACACTTTTGCCAAATGAATGATAATATGCTTCCCAAATTATCAACCTTGTATAGTCCAAAGGTGCATTTTGTCTGGATTTTGTTGCTATATATGCCTCTTTATACTTATGCTCAGCAGGAGTTTGATTTGACAGTGGAGTCAGAAGCCAGGAGCAACAGCCATAGCCTAAATCACCTGATTTGGTGGTGGTGGTGGTGGTGGTGTGGGAATTAGAACAATATAGCAACAAATACTATTATACCCCTTTTACACTCGCATGAAAATCCCGGGATATTGCACGTGAACGCGCATCATCCCGGGTTTTTTGTCAGTGTGAAAGGGTACAGGGACAATTTCCCGGGTCGAGCATCCCGGGATTTCAACCCAGGTCTCGACCAGGGTTGAATCCGGGACCGTCCCGGGAAGCTGGGTAGTGTGAAAGGGCCCGTCCCGGGATTCACTACCCGGGACTGTTAAAAGGCCTCCGATTGGAGCTTTCATGGGCTCAGAAATGATGATGTCATCTTTCAGAGCCCAGGGGAGCGTCCTGGATGCATGTGAGGAAGGCAGCATGGCGACCTGGACAGACCAGGAGGTTAGAGAGTTGCTGAGCATTAGGGGAGAGGGGGAAATAATGAGGCAGATCACAGGCACAGTTAAAGATGCAGTGATTTATAAAAACATCTCCAAGATGCTGGACACCAGGGGAATCATCCGCACACAGCAGCAAGTGTTAAACAAAATGAAAACTCTTAAAAAGCAGTTTCTGAAGGTGCATGACAACAACAGGAAAAAGAGCGGTGTTGGCCCTATCGACTGGCAGTACTATGACATCTGTGCCAATATCTTTGGAAACACAGCTATATGCAGTCCGGTGAGTCTGTCTTCCAGTTCACAGTACACTGCTATAGAAGGCACCCCAGAAGAGACACAGACAAGCAGTGACGTCTGTCCGTCATCACCGTTGTTAATTGACGACACACCTGAGGACAGCGACACATCCTCCCAGCCGTCCATAAACACATCCAGAAACGACGACAGCATAACTGCAACCATTGAAGACGTCGTGGATGCTCAGACCAGTGACAGTGGGACTGTACAAAGTACCGTCACCCCAACTTTACAGAAAAACAGTAAGTACATGTTTAGAAATTAACACTCATAGCACAAATCCACAATTGTTAATCATCCGGTTATGTGTGTAGTATGAGTGGCCAGTGTGGCAGCAGCGTGGCGAGCGCAAATGAGCCCCTTGTAGGATCACTGCGCTCATCATGCTGCTGGCACGGTGGAACGCTTTGCAATTTCTGCCCCCACCCAGGGGGGCTTTGCATTTTTATAATAGTTCAATGTTGCAGAGTAGCTAGTGTGTAGGTGGATTAATGCCACAAACACATGTTTGCTAACGCTGCTATTTTTATATATGCTCATTTTGTATTTCTTCTCTTCACAGTTTACACTGTACCGCCTAGAAGGAAGAAACTGAGCAAAGCGGAGCAAGTGGCTAAAGCCATGTCAGATGTCCTTGTCGACCAACTCCGAGAGATGGACGCTACAATGTCCGCACAGGAGGATGCAAGGCTCGACAGGTTTCTAGAGGCAGAACGCCAAATGCATGATGCATTTCTTTCCCAAGTCATGACAATGCAGGAACGCATGAGTAGAGAGCAGTATAACCGGCACAGGGAAATGCACCAAATGAACATGGCGTTCTATGAGCGTATGAGCAATACCTCAAGAGCACCAATCCAACACCACAACTCACAATACCCTGAGCAGGGTTTTTCATCATTTAATCCTGGCCCATACTATGCCCCAAGTACCCCAAATGCACCATCTAGCGCGCAAAGCACAGAGTTTACTGTATTGCGCAATTTTCCGTGAAACACAGTGAATTTCTTATTGTTGTTATTTGTTGTTAAATAACCACAGTGTGGTCAGTGGTACTCATCCTGGATAATATGAGGGCTCTCCTCCTGCGCAAATATTGGCGGCGACTAGCAGCCCTATCCACCATAAATTGCGCCCTCCTCCTCCTCATAAAATATATGTGCAATATACTGCACAGTGTGACAAGTTGCATCATGCTGTCACTGGGTCTGGCTGTATGAAACATCTGCAAAGCAGAAAGAATCATGAGCTCAGGCATACACAATGGTACTCCGTCGGCCATGACTGCAGCAATGGTGTGAGCAGGCACCACCCCTCCTTTTGTTGACTACTGTGACCTCATCTATGTGAGCTAGAAAAAAGGCCATTTCTAATGACATACATATGCATTTGCAGGGATATCCCGGGATCAGTGTAAATGGGGCTGTCCCGGGTCGATCCCAGGTCTTAGTGCAGTGTGAAAGGGGTCAGTCCCGGGAATGCATCCTGGGACGCATCCCGGGAAGCATCCCGGGAGTGACCCGGGTGTGCGAGTGTAAAAGGGGTATTAGTTGCTTCATTAACACATACAGTACAGGTAACTTACCCAGCAACCATCCCTCTGGCATTTGACTCACCTCAAATTCTGCAGACAGGGATGATTTGCTGAGGATGTAGGCATTATGGCATGAACTGGTATAGCCAGTTATAACATTCATGCATTTAAGTTTCATTATATCATCCAACAAAAGTGTCAGCTATTGTGCTGTGCTGCTATCTATTGCACATTCATGGACTAGGTAAGATGCCTATTTGTATAACAATGTGCAGTATTCAACTTATGAAGCTGCTGATGTTGCTCCTGGGTTCTCTCAGTCAGGTGGTTATTTGCAAACTGCAGGTAGGTGCATCACATATCATAACAGCCATTATTCATAAAGCCACACTGCTCCACGTGCTTTTGGATACTTAAAAATCATCGCCATCAATTTCCTATCAATAGAATGGTGTTTAGAAGCACAATTCGAAGTCTAACATGATTCAATTCATTTGGGGATTCGAAGTTCGATCTAAAGTTCGATTTTAAATCAATTTGCAAATCGAATTTAAGTAAATGAGGGGATCCTATATTCAACTTTGGAAAAACATCTATGTTTTTTAGAAATTCGATTTTGAGTGGGATTTAAGTGGAATTCAGTTTTAGAATCGATGTGACATTTGATTTTGCCTATAGTAAATCTCTTCAATCAAGAACTAATGGAAATCGAATTAAAATCAAATGCAAATTCCTAAAGACTCAAAATCGAACTTTAGAAATATACCCCCCTGGGCTGTATGCACAGGGCAGCAGCCTCACTTGGCTGTACAGTCCCTCGAGGACTGTCTACACTCAGTAGCACAACACCTCCTTTTTCTTCCCTGTGTGGGCAGTTTTCTCCAGCTACATACAGAATCTATGGTTCATCTATCGTAATATTGTCACAGATAGTATTTGTATGTGTTGGAGTGTGGAAGAATATGTTTGGTGAAATTTTCTTTACTGAGTGTATATTACTGCAAATGTAAGTGTTTTTTTTTTTTTTTTTTTATAAATGGAAAGCTAAAAAAGTTTAAAAATATAATAATTTTTTGGTTATTTATATTAGTTTGTATACATAGTATTTATGTATGCCATCATGTTTAAACTATACAGACAGGAGTATACAAAATATATTTATTTTGTACTTGACAATAATTTTTCTTGATTTATGTACTAATTCTAGTCATATTTACAGGAAAATGTGACCACTTTTAAGTCTATTTTATTGTCATATATTATATACAAAACAGTACATTTTTGTATTTAATTTTATTGTCCCTTTAAATCTTGTGGCCACATCACTGAAAACGTCGTTCTGAAAAAGGCTGCATAGCAAATGTATCCCTTATTATTATATACTGTATAGTGGTAAAAGTCCTACTGCTAAGGGACGAAGGGGGTGACCAGAGGCAGAGAAATTGACTGCAGGCTACAATTCTCAAGGGAGATAGGGGTCTATTCATGAAGCAGTGAAAAGAGTGAAGTGAGCCGCTGAAGAAGTTGGCCATGGCAACCAATAAGCATTGAAGTAACATTTATAGTTTGCATACTCTACAATTGTACAAAGCAGCTGATTGGTTGCCATGGGCAACTTCTCCACAGGCTTATTTCTCCTCTCTTTTCACTGCTTCATGAACAGACCCCATAGTATGGAATTGTGCACATTATTCTGAGCCTAGTGCTGTATTGAGGAGGGCAATATAAGGTGCAAGTGTTTAGTTACAAAATTTTTGTAGCTCATTGAGTTTTTTGAGGATTATGAAGATGTCAGTTTATCCACATGGCATATGTTATACGAGGGAGTACCCTAAAGAAACCGGAATCGTGTTCTAGTGGGCAGGGCGCTTGTAGTACTGGCTTCTGCCAATAGGCGAATGTTTGTGGAACCCTTCTGAGCCAGTATCCTCGCTGATGTTGGAGGGGAAAGTAGCGTTTGACTGCAGTGATTTTTTTTTCCAATGAGTTATTCTCTTTTTGGTCTATTTTTAGTGAACTCAAATGTGATAACTGTAGTCATTTGTTTCTTTGATGTGAGAGGGATTGTGCACTTAGAATGTGTACCCCAGGATCAAACTTGGAACAGAAGGTAGGGAAAAAATGTGCGCAATTAAAACCAGAGGTGCAGCCTAAATATGCGTGATAGAGTGTACATCCAAAGAAACACTTAAAACAATATATAGAAGTAGAAAAGCACGCATACACAAGGCGCTCAGAGGTTAAAAATAGTACACCACAATAGGAGCTTTAAAATATAAGTATAATCACCCCGCTATTTCCAGAGAGAGCAGGCTTGCAATCTAGACTCAAATTTTCTTATTTCACCTTTCTTAATAGGAATCTAGAAAGACACAACGTGACTACCTCCACATATCATGTGTTTGAGGTAGAGCACAAAGAATACAAGAGATAGTGTAGTAGTCCTTTTACAAAGGGTAGTCTCTAAATAAATCAATGCACTTACAAACATATGTTAATAAACAGCGTGTTTCATGATCCCACACGGCAAACTGCTTATCATCCAGCTGAGGATATCTGGGCAAGGATCTGGACCGATGTATAAATCTAAAAAATAAGTGCGACTACCTCCACATAGTATGTGTTTTGAGGTTTGAGGCACATAAAGAAGAGATAGTGCTATAATCCTTTTAACATGTAAAGAATTTAATACATCAATGCACTTACAAACGAACGTAGTTAAAACAGCATTTAAAACCAAGTTTCCACAAGGTATCCAGCTTAGCAGATAGTAGCAGCCACCCTCAGATCCCGGTCTAAGATGGAAAGCTAGACAGGTGAGTGATCCCTCAGTCCGGATAAGAGGGTCCACACAGAGAGTAGTTTACCACGTTCAGCCGTCGGGTCCTTGTAGATCGAGTGTATGGAAGAGGAACACTTAACGCGTTTCTGACCTTATAGTCCTTCGTCAGAAGTGTAAGTTCCTCTCCCATTAGAGCCTTACTTATACCTCCCCATACAACGAACACCTGTGTCCCATTAAGACGGCATCCATCATTCGCGCCCTATCGCGCATGCGCCGTTGGATCCGGAAGTTGCACATGCGTTCCACATCAAAGCGGATGTCCATAGTGCGTTCCACCTCGGGCGGAAATACGTCACTTGCGTTCCATTTGCCCGGAAGTGCACTCCGTAAATCGTGAGCGGAAAAAATGAAAGGATAGATCCATTGAGATGACATTTCTCACACAGGTGTCCATAAGCATAAAGTCCCAAGATAGAGTCCATAATATAAAAGTAAAAACAACAATAATACCAATAGTTAAAAACATATAATAGCCATCATTATTACATAGTAAAATAAATCTTCAAAAAAGTGCCATAAAGTGCAAAAGGAGAAAGAGGAAGAAGTGCATACATATACACATATTAGGTGAGGAAACATTTAAGTTCAAAGTCCCCGTTGAGGCCCTTTGGTATAAGGGTCCTCAAACGGTGGATCCACCTCATTTCTGCCCTAGAGAGTCTATCCTCTAGACCCCTATTTCTCCATGATGGTAGTATTTGTTGTATTCCTATAAAGTTCTTCAGATGACATTCATTTGAACTATGAGAATTCTTAAAATGAGCCGAAACTGTATGGGTTTCAAGACCCTTACGTATATTGTATACGTGTTCGGCCATTCTCACTTTAAGGCACCTTGTGGTCTTCCCTACATAAAATAGGCCACAGGCACATTCCAAACAATAGATGACATTTTTGGAATGGCAGGTGATAAATTCACTGATTGAAAAGACCTGGTTATTTACAGTAAAATTAACCTGTTTGCGTTGTTTATCCTTCACAGTTTTACACATTAGACAGTCTCCACATTTGTGGAAACCCTTTGTTCTGATGCTTTGTCGGATTTCTGGTTCTATGCTGCTTTTTACAAGGTGATCCTTCAAAGCTGGTGCCTTTCTATATATGAAGGACGGTTTGTCCGGTATGTGTTGACCCAGGACCGTGTCCAACTTCAAGATTTTCCAGTTCTTTTTGATGATTCGTTCAATGTCCCTATGGCATGAATTATATTGTGTGATGAAAGCCCACTGTGATCTGTCATTATTGGGTGGTGGCTTCTCCTTAATTTCTAATAGGTTTTTTCTATCTACTATGTCTATTCGATTCCTAGCCTTACTGAGAATCTCTTTGGAGTAACCCTTTGTCTCAAAACGCTCAGTCAATTCATCTAGTTGTTCTCCACATATATTCGGTTCTGTACAGTTTCTTTTTATCCTTGAGAATTGCCCAAAAGGGATTCCGTCCAACCAATTTTTGTGATGTTGACTAGTTCTTTCGATAAAGTTATTGCAATCAGTCGGTTTCCGATAAGTCATCGTTTGTAGGGAGCCTTCTATCAGGATCAAACTGTCAACCAAAGTTTTTATTTGGAAGTTTTGAAAAGGTTATATCAACATTCCGATTTGTGGTAATCAGGTGACTGGTTCTTCCATCATGACAGCGTACCTGCCCACACAGCGCTGAGTGTTAAGCAATTTTTAACCAAAAATGACATAACACCTTCACTTCACCCACCGTATTGACCCGATCTCGCCCCTTGTGACTTTTTATTTTTATTTCCTCGGATGTAAAGAGACCTTAAAGGAAAACGTTTTGCTGATATTGAAGAGGTGAAACAAAGAACGGCAAAAGTGCTAAAAGGCATCAATGAAGATGCAAAGGAAAAAGATGCAAAGGAAAAAACATTTGGACAAATGTATTAATTCAAGTGGAGAGTATTTTGAAGGTGACTGAATTTCAAAATGTACAAATAAATAATTAATTAATAAGTCATTAATTCCTGTTTCTTTTAGGTACCCCCTGGTATACAAGGTTTCTTTCCTTACTCAGGACTTTGAACCTGTGTCATTTGCCTTCACTTTTACATTTCCCTAAAAGTAGATTTTAGGGGTGCATTTACTGATAGCTTCTAAAAATGAAAAGTGGTGATGTTGCCCATAGCAACCAATCAGATTCTGTCTATCATTTCTCTATTGCATCCTAGAAAATGATAGACAAAATCTGATTGGTTGCAACATCACCACTTTTCATTTTGAGAAGCTACAGTATAGTAAATGTATGTCTTACAGTTAATTAGCCAACACCATATTGCGTATTACACTTTGATCTGGAGAAGACATATTGGGTGGTATTCAATTCTTTTCACACCCTTCCATACCCGTTCTGTTTCTACTGACGGGCTTGGTATTATCATTTCAGGTCGCTACTCCCAGGGTAGCGAGGAGCCCTAACCCTTTATGCAGCTAAATCTGATTACTATGGGCACAATATGCACAATAACGTGAATCACTTTAGAAAGGAGATTGGGCGTGATATATCATTTGAATACCGCCCATTGAATGTATTAGAATTTTCAAGCACAGGGCTTATCTGGGGATGTAGTTATGTGACCGGCACTTACATCCCACCCCCACACCCCACACCCCAATCTTCCATGCCGCCGCCAGGCATCTTAATGCCAGGATCTCAACGGTCGTATGGTGACCGGTGCTCTCCCGGCCGCCAGTCACGCAATACCAACACCTTATCTGTGTGATCCTACCTTCTCCAAGTTTGTGTGAAAGTATTTTACCAACTAACATTCCATACTGGTGAAAATCTTCATCCACAGTCTCCTGTCCTCGATTAAACTATTCCCTTAATATAGTCAGTCTTCCTACATGGAAACCAGTGAGTTACAATAGCAAAATACAAGTATCTGCTTTGAATGAGGGTGAAGATATTTGTGTGTTTTTTTTTGTTTTTTGTTTTTATAAAAGTGTTATGACCCCCCCCCCCCCTACATTGTTAGCTGATGTTATTTAAGGGGTCACCTAAAAGAGCAGCATTAACGCATCACCCCCTATGTCTTATTACACATTTTGGAAGACACTGAAATGAGAATATTTTTCCATAGAGAGTGACATAATGTTCCTGTGCGCGCTCTGTGTCTGGTCTGTGGATTTCACACTCAGCATCATCTCACATCCCATATATTATCGAGAAAATTGTGCATTCCTTCACACAGCACCAATCCGTTCTGATTTTGCAGCTTTGGAAACTGGAGGTCTGGAACATTTTTATGGTGGATTTCTCAACCATGCACCGTGACTTTGGCCCAAGCACTTATATTGGAGCACCCTGCAAAATGACAAATATTCTTTTTTATGTACAATAAGTGCCTCCAGATGTGGTCCCGTGATAGATTATTTGTGTCTTCTATTAGATCTTGGTTGCTATGTTTATTAGACAAGTGAAAGATATTCTTTGCAAAAGTTTTCCTATTTATCTTTCTGAAGAAGAAATCTGTCATCCATTATTTTCATCCAAATGTAATGTGTACTGAGAATATGGTAACCAGCAGGGCCGTCTTAACAGCAGTGTAGGCCCCTGGACACAGCAATGCACTGGGCCCTCTACCCATCCTCCAGTGGTAAGGGTGGGGGGTGCTATCAATGGCAGCTTTGATGTCCTGCAGGCAGTAGGTGTTGTTCTATCTTCCACTCAGCATGTAGGACCTGGAGCAGTAATTTCTGCTAATTACTCCTTTACTACACAGATGGGGCTAAACTGTAGAAGGGGATATTGGGCTGAATGAAGAATCCCTGGTATATCACTTCCAAGGTGGTAGGGGGTGTTTAATATGTAGCGGAGGGGTGTTTAATAGAGTGGGTTTAATATTTATCATTTTCCAGTGGGAGGGCAGCTTGCTTGACTGCAGATATCTCAAGTTCATGAAAATATATTTCTTGGCTTTGAATGGGATAAAAAAAACTAGAGAATCCCACCTTTCAGGAGGGACTGGGGACTTGGGATATCAGAGTTCAGGAGCCAGAGCAATTCACCAATGAAAATCTAAAACTGTATATTAGGCGTGTGGAGCTGGAGCAGAGACCAGCTGCTTGAAGTCTGATATCTCTGGTTCTGGGCATAGTAGTGACAAGGAGCCAGTGTGCACCAAAAGGGGAGAGTCACAGCTTTTGGATTATACCCTCAGAAGAACTCTACAGTAAGTCAGACAGAACCTGATATATCTGGCTGGGAAGAGCAATTAACAGGCTTGGATGGGGACCACTGCTTTCAAGTCAGATATCTCCGGTTCCCAAGGGCCGATTTTCAAAAATCTGGTACCTCTGGAAAGAGGGGACCCTCAGCTATCAGCCTCAGTCCCTTATACTCCTGGGGTCCTTTGGCAAGAACCCATTGATCCCATACAAAAAGACAGCCCTGGCGACCAGCATATTAATGTGTGTCCATATCATGTAGAGCAATATGAATTATGCTGTAGAAATGGACTATACACAAGTGTGGGTTTGATTGTGGAATTACGCATAAGAGAGCAGATCTGGTTCAGAGTTGGGAACTGTGGAGGCTGCAATGCTGGGGCTGCAGCGCAGGCTGAAACTAACATAGAGGGGCAGGACAACATACTGTACAGTGCATCTAAAAGTATTCACAGTGCTTCACTTTTTCCACATTTTGTTATGTTACAGCCTTATTCCAAAATGAAAGAAATTCATTTATTCCCTCAAAATTCCACACACCCCATAATGACAACGTGAAAAACTATTTTTGAGATTTTTGCAAATGTATTACAAATAAAAAACTAAGAAATCACATGTACATAAGTAATCACAGCCTTTGCCATGAAGCTCAAAATTGAGGTCAGGTGCATCCTCTTTCCACTGATCATCCTTGAGATGTTTACAGCTTAATTGGAGTGCACCTGTGGTAAATTCAGTTGATTGGACATGATTTGGAAAGATACACACCTGTCTATTTGAGGTCCCACACTTGACAGTGCATGTCTGAGCACAAACCAAGCATGAAGTCAAAGGAATTGTCTGTAGACTCCCAAGACAGGATTGTCTCGAGGCACAAATCTGGGGAGAGGTACAGAAAAAAACATCTGCTGCTTTGCATATCTCAATGAGCACAGTGGCCTCCATCATCCGTAAATGGAAGAAGTTCGGAACTACCAGGACACTTCCTAGAGCTGGCTGGCCGTCTAAACTAAGTGATCAGGAAGAAGGGCCCTAGTCAGGGAGGTGACCAGGAAACTGATGGTCACTCTGTCAGAGCTACAACATTCCTCTGTGGAGAGAGTAGTCCTTCCAGAAGGACAACCATCTCTGCAGCAATCCAGCAATCAGGCCTGTATGGTAGAGTGGCCAGACGGAAGCCACTCCTTAGTAAAAAGCACATAGCAGCCCACCTGGAGTTTGCCAAAATGAACCTGAAGGACTCTCAGACCATGAGAAACAAAATGAATGCCAGGCGTCATGTTTGGATGAAACCCGGCACTGCTCATCACCCTGCCAAAACCATCCCTACAGTGAAGCATGGTGGTGGCAGCAGCATGCTGTGGGGATGTTTTTCAGTGGCAGGAACTGGGAGACTAGTCAGGATAGAGGGAAAGATGAATGCAGCAATGTACAGAGACATCCTGGATGAAAACCTGATCAGTAGCTCTCTTTACCTCAGACTGTGGTGACGGTTCAGCTTTCAGCAGGACAACGACCCTAAGCACACAGCCAAGATATCAAAGGAGTGGCTTCAGGACAACTCTGTGAATGTCGTTGAGTGGCCCAGCCAGAGCCCAGACTTGAATCCTATTGAACATCTCTGGAGAGATCTGAAAATGGCTGTGCACCAATTCTTCCCATCCAACCTGATGGAGCTTGAGAGGTGCTGCAAAGAGAAATGGGTGAAACTGCCCAAAGATAGGTATGCCAAGCTTGTCGCATCATATTCAAGAAGACTTGAGGCTGTAATTGCTGCCAAAGGTGCATCAACAAATCACTGAGCAAAGACAGTGAATACTTATGTACATGTGATTTCTTAGTTTATTATTAATACATTTTCAAAAATCTAAAAAAAATTTTTTTTCATGTTGTCATTATGGGGTATTGTGTGTAGAATTTTGAGGGGAAAAATTAATTTATTCTATTTTGGAATAACGCTGTATGTAACATAACAAAATGTGGAAAAAGTGAAGCGCTGTGAATACTTTTTGTATGCACTGTTACAATGCCAATCATACCAACATCACCTGTAGTCAGTTGGAACAGCAAGCCCACTGAGGGTTTGGGATGCACCCTGTTACAGCACTGATTGTCATAAATATGAAACTGTCCTGTTACCCAGGTCCCTTCACTGGCTACCAGGATGTGGTCATGGGTACAAAAGTGTCCGCATGTACAGCACCAAACAGGTTTCCTACATAAGGTGTTTCTTCTTTGGTTCGGAAGATTATAATATAAATATACACATACTGTATAAATGGTTTGTTAACATCTCTGCCTTTGGGGTACTTACTCCAGTATATTTGGTCTAAAACAACCTTTTTGATGTTAAGAAGTCAGGAATGTCTTCAAATATATAAAATATTCACTCTCTACCAGGACAGGATGTATCAAGCATTGGAGACAAAGTGGAGAGAGATCATTTTGCCAACCAATCAGCTCCTAACTGCCATGTTACAGGTTGTGTTTGAAAAATTACAATTAGGAGCTGACTGATTGGTATTTTATCTCTCTCCACTTTATCACTCTCCAAAGCTAAGTACATCTCGCACCCAACCTTTTCAAATTTCACAGTCCTTAAAACAAAACCCCAATCCCGCACATCTTATGTTTAGAGTTCAGCAGGTTCGGTTCCCTGAGAACCAACCCCCCCCCGAACTTCACTACCCGAGCCTGGATCCGAGTCCGGCTCGAGTTTTCCCACCTGACTCGGAAACCAGAATGAGGCAAAACATCATCATCCCGCTGTCGGATTCTCGCGGGTTTTGGATTCCATATAAGGAGCTGCGCATTGCCGCCATTTCCACTCCGGCATTGGAGAGTGTAGCGATAGGACGTGTCTCCGTCTTCAGTGTCTGTGCAGGAGGGAAAGTGGGGTGACGATTCCAGTGCTGTCTTGTGCTGCTCAGTCCAGTGTAGTGTCTTATGCTGCATCAGTCCAGTCACAGTGGCGGTGTCCTCTGCTGCCATATGTCCAGTGTAGCTTTATAAGTCCAGTGCAATGGTGCTGTATTGTTCGGCATCAGTACAGTGGTAGTGTCTTGTGCTGCATCTGTCCAGTCACAGTGGTGGTGTCCTCTGCTGCCATATGTCCAGTGCTGCTGTATAAGTCCAGTCCCGTGGTGCTGTGTTGTGCTGCATCAGTCCAGTGGTGGTGTCCCTGTGCTGCTGTATAAGTCCAGCGGTACTGCCATATAAATCCAGTGGTACTGCCGTATAAATCCAGTGGTATTGGCGTATAAATCCAGTCCAGTGACACTGCCGTATATGTCCAGTGGTACTGCCGTATAAATTCAGTGATACTGCTGTATAAATCCAGTGGTACTGCCATATAATTCCAGTGATACTGCCGTGTATATCCAGTGGTACTGCCGAATAAACCCAGTGGTACTGGCGTATAAATCCAGTCCAGTGATACTGCGTATATGTCCAGTGAAACTGCCGTATATGTCCAGTGGTACTGCCGTATATGTCCAGTGGTACTGCCGTATATGTCCAGTGATACTGCCATATAAGTCTAGTGGTATTGCCATATAATTCCAGTGATACTGCCATATTTGTACAGTGGTACTGCCATATAATTCCAGTGTACTGCCGTATAATTCCAGTGATACTGCTGTATAATTCCAGTGATACTGCTGTATAATTCCAGTGGCACTGCCATATAATTCTAGTGGCACTGCCGTATAATTCCAGTGGTACTGCCATATAAGTCCAGTGGTACTGCTATATAATTCCAGTGATACTGCTGTATAATTCCAATGGTACTACCATATAATTCCAGTGATAATGCCGTATAATTCCAGTGATACTGCCGTATAAGTCCAGTGGTACTGGCGTATAAATCCAGTGGTACTGACATATAATTCAAGTGGTACTGGCGTATAATCCAGTGATACTGCCGTATAAATCCAGTCCAGTGGTACTTCCATATAAGTCCAGTGGTACTGCCATATAAATCCAGTGGTACTGGCATATAAATCCAGTCCAGTCGTACTGCCGTATAAAACCAGTCCAGTGGTGCTGCCATATAAATTCAGTGGTGCTGACATATTTCTACAGTGGTAATGCCATATAATTCCAGTGGTACTGATGTATAATTCCAGTGGTACTGATGTATAATTCCAGTGGTACTGGCGTATACTTCAAGTGGTACTGGCGTATAATCCAGTGATACTGCCGTATAAATCCAGTCCAGTGGTACTGCCGTATAAATCCAGTTGTACTGCCATATAATTCCAGTGATACCGCTATATATGTCCAGTGGTACTGCCATATAAATCCAGTGGTACTGCTCTGTAAATCCAGTCCAGTGATACTGCAGTATAAATCCAGTGGTACTGCCATATAAGTCCAGTGATACTGCCGTATATGTCCAGTGGTGCTGCCATATAAATCCGGTGGTACTGGCATATAAATCCAGTCCAGTCATACTGCTGTATAAGTCCAGTCCAGTGGTGCTGTCCTGTGCTGTATATTATTTACTCCAAATAAAGGTATTATTAATATGTAATCCAAATAATTTTTACAGGTTTGACCTGTGTGGTGTAGAGGTACGCTCTCCTTTGCTGCATTTTGTTATATAACTCCAGAAACATAATGGAGAACAAAAATTTGGAGGCTAAAATAGGAAAAGATCGAGAACCACTTTCTCCTAGTGCTGAAGCTGCTTCTGCTGCTGTTGTTGCTGGGAGTCAATCGTCAACCCAGAGGGAAAATTGGAAGACCACTTGTACTACTTCAACTAAGCAAATGACTGTCCAACAGTCCTTTGCGAGGAAGATGAAATATGACAGCTGTCATCCTGTTGCAAAGTGTATAACTGAGGCCTTGACCGCTATTTTGGTGTTAGACGTGCATCCGGTATCCGCCATTAGTGCAGTGGGACTGCAGTGCCAACCCTAGATGGGCCAAATGTTTGTGCCGCAAACTTGTATCGCTTAGCTTAGTTATACAGCTACCTCATTGCACCTCTTTTTCTTCTTTGCATGATGTGCTGTTTGGGGACTTTTTTTTATGTGCCATCCTGTCTGCCACTGCAGTGCCACTCCTAGATGAGCCAGGTGTTTGTGCCACACACTTATGTCGCTTAGCTTAGTCATACAGCCACCTCGGTGCAACCTTGTGGCCTAAAAACAATATTGTGAGGTGTGAGGTATTCAGAATAGACTGGAAATGAGTGGAAATGAATGTCATTGAGGTTAATAATAGTAGAATTAAAAGTACCCCAAAATTCTGTGATTTTAGCTGTTTTTATGGGGGTGGGGTTTTCAAAAATCATTCAGATCAAAAACCAAAACATAAAAGGGTGGTTTTGGCAAAACCAATCCAGATCCAAAACACGAGCATTGAACCAGAACCAAAACCAAAACACGAAAATTACCTGCCGCACATCTCTACTTATGTTGCATTAATTTCGATGATGACATTCATTATACCAACAGTAGTAACGGGATCAGCTTCAGATAAATATAGTTTAATTAGCCGGCAAGAGCATGGACTGGGCACTCTCATTAATGCTGCTAAACATGTACAATGCACTGTCTAGTCCTTATATTGACCTGACTATCAGTAGCGGATCTTGCCACGTGCAATCAGGACTTTTGCCCGGGGCGCCGCCATCCGGAGGGCGCCGCACCAGGGCAATATCCGCTGCTGCTGTGCCCCCCGCTGCCCGCTGCCCCCCGCTGCCGCTGGCCGCTGTGAAGGGAAATTAGAGTTTCCCTTCGTGGAGAGGTCCTTTACTGTGCGGTGCGCGATGACGTCTTATATTGAATACAAATTTAGATAGGAGTGCTGGCATACCAAATCCTGGGCCTGATTCAGATACCAACAGTCTTCCTGCCCATGTCATAAAGTACCGATGTTTGGTACTTTGCACATGTGCGGGACACGTACTGCAGTATGGGTCCTGCGTCACAGGAAGCAGAACAACTGCAGACGTAAAATAATTGACAATCTGCATGTAGTGCAGGAGGCATGTCGGAAGACAGAGATTTCCTGGTCTTTTGGTAGGAGCTGTGTCGTACGGCTTGCATGACCCTATGGGTCACATGACCAGCCAATGGAGTTGCAGATGATCCGATGCCGCATCTTCGGACACAGCACAGGATCACATATGCACATATGCTTCTACTTATACAAGACTCCTTCTGCTGTGTTACCATATCTGTGTATTACTGCAGCTTCCCATTAATAAGCAGCAATGCATACTGTACTCTGTCCACATCTGAATCAGGCCCCTGGAGGGTTGTGATATGAGTGACCAGTGTTCGGGATGCTGGCGGCCAGAGGACTGGTAGAGGGATCCAGATGGAGAGTATCCCGACAGGCATACAGTAAGTATACTTATACCACCCCCACCCCCACCCCCCACCCCACACACACACAAACAGCCTAACCCTAACTCTCCCTGGTAGTACCTAAATCTAACCCCCCTCCCCGCAGCCTAACCCTAGCCCCCCCCCTCATCCTAGGACTAACCCTCTGCATTAGTGCATAAACCTCCACCCCCCCCCCCCCCCCCAGTATCCTGACTACCAGCATCCTGAACGGGATCCGGTCTCTAGGTCGACAAGACTTAGGTCGACAATGTCTAGGTCGACCACTATTGGTCGACAGTAAGTAGGTCTATTTTTTTTTACTTTTTCATACTTTACAATCCACGTGGACTACAATTGGGAACGGTAACCTGTGCTGAGCGCAGCGGTAGCGGAGCGAGGCACCTTTCCTGAAGCATGGCGAGCGAAGCGATCCAGTGCACAAATTGGGGTTCCCAGTCACTCTACGAAGAAAACGACACCAGTTTTTTTTAAAGAACTCATGTCGACCTTTTTTCATGTCAATCTAGTACATGTCGACCTAGAACCCATGTCGACCTACTTACTGTCGACGAATAGTGGTCGACCTAGACACTGTTGACCTAAGTCTAGTCTATCTAACATACCACACCCATCCTGAACGTATCCCCCCTGGAGAGAGTATGCTTTCAACCCTGGTAAATGCAACATTGTTCAGATGAATGAATAATTGTCTAACACAGACAGAAAAAGAACTGAAAGATGTCACTTTTTTGTTTCAATTCAAATTGATAATGATTTGCAAATGATCCTTCCCTTTCAGTGTCTCTCCTTCTGTGGCTCAGGCTTGCCACCATTTAAATGCACATTGTAACACTGTTATTGTAACAGCGTTATTGTAACAGCGTTATTGGCAGCTCTGGCTATAGTAATATAATCACACATGGCAGCTCACTCATCTCCTGAAAATTGCTGCTATGAACATTCCAATGATCTGATTGGCTGTTGAGGATGCCCAGAAATATATCGGATGAGGAATGATAAGAAAAAGCTGCTCTGGTCCTATTTAAAAACACCTAAAAAAAAATCCCTGTTAATTTAGTTCTCTTGTTTGATTGCAGTGAACAGAGACATGAGGGAGATGTGAGAGCACTAGAGATGTATGGTTCGGTTCTCCAGAAATCTGAATCCACATGAATTTTGTGGCTCTGAACCGAACTAAAACCCGGTCTGGATCTCCCGAGGATCTGTCCATGGTTCAGAATTCGGATTTTAAATCTGAATTTTGGATTGAAAAAAATTACTTGATTTTAGCTGATTTAATCGATTTTTGGCATTGAGTATCATTTTTTTTTTTTTTTATTGACTTTGAAATATTCCAAAAACCGAATCCAGCCCAAAACACTTGAGGGTGATTTTGCTAAAACCAAAACACGATGAATTAGAACCAAAACCAAAGTCTGGGGGTCCGCGCACATCTCTAGAGAACACAGGTTTGAAATGAATTGGTACATATAGGCTGCAATCTCCAACTCACAATTACATAGGTTAGAACCAACTTTAATAAATATTTATAATATTTATTCCTCTTTGAGAATGCAATCATTTTCAAGCCAGCTTATCATATGGTACAGGATCTAAAAAGTGTAGACTCATTTTTACATGTAATTAAAACATAGTTTAATCTGCTTCTTTAAAGTTCTGGAACCTTCTGTGGCTATGTGATAAGTATAACCTTAGCTTCAGAATAAAAGCAGAAAATGTTTTTCTTGCTATAACTTTATTATTACCTATAGCTAGAAGAACACACACTTAATTTGATTTTCTTGATTTAATAGGATAATCCCTTCATGCTTTTCAGCGCTGGGAACGCACTGTGCAATAAGCGGCTCCAGGTGGATCATTCCTGTCTGGTTTGTATTTGTACATACAAGCAAAGATTTATACAGACTGATGCAATAATAGGGATCCTATAAATAGTGCAGCAATTGGAGTACACTGTGAACTCAGAATAGAATGGCTTCCATGGTAGGCGATGACATTTCTGGGGGTGGTGATGAGTTAGAAACAGAACAGGCAAAGTGACCCAAAGTAAGATGTTTTCCATTGCTGCCATGGCTTAGAGATGTGTCCAGATAGAATCATCACAGAGGATGGGAGATTCTTATCATGACATGAAAGCAATTAGTCCCCTGATTTCATGCTTCCTGTGCTATGAAATGGGAACAATGCAGAGTCTTTAGCCTGACACAATGAAAGATACGTTTGGTCTTTCTTCTCACCATTATCCTACACAAGTATCCGGCTTTAGAGAATCTTCATCAAATAGCAAGTTGTGACTTTGTAAATCATTTTTAAAACATATATATTCTGCAGGGGCGTGGCCAGAACTTTGGGTTTCCCATGGCAACATTTTGAAGGGGCCCCTGTCCCAATACTACTCTCCAGCAGGTGTTAATGTTATGCCCCATAGTAGTGCCCTAGTTCATATTATGTCACATTGCAGGGCTGCCAGTACAAATTACGCCACACAGTACCCCAATTCACACTATGACATGACGAGATTTATGGTAAGAATTTACCATTGTTAAATCTCTTTCTGCGAGGTACACTGGGCTTCACAGGGAATGACATTGGGGTGTAGAGTAGGATCTTGATCCGAGGCACCAACAGGCTCAAAGCTTTGACTGTTCCCAGAATGCCTAGCGCCGTTTCCTCTATAACCCCGCCTCCGTGCACAGGAGCTCAGATTTTGTTAACCAGTCCAATGCAGAAGCAGGTAAAAGAGACGACAACTGTTAGTAGCCACAAACACCACACACTCACGACTGGAGAAGGTGTCTGCGGCTAATGCCATACCAAACCAAAGGAGCTAAGTGCGTCAGGATGGGAGCCCTGTGGAGCCCAGTGTACCTTGCAGAAAGAGATTTAACAATGGTAAGTTCTTACCGTAAATCTCGTTTTCTGCTGCAGAGTACTCTGGGCTCCACAGGGAATGACATTGGGTATGTCCTAAAGCAGTTCCTTATGGGAGGGGATGCACTGTAGCGGGCACAAGAACCCGGCATCCAAAGGAAGCATCCTGTGAGGCGGAAGTATCAAAGGCATAGAACTTTATGAACGTGTTAACTGAGGACCACGTAGCCGCCTTGCACAATTGTTCAGGGGTCGCACCAAGGTGGGCCGCCCAAGAAGGTCCAACCGACCGAGTAGAATGGGCCTTTATGGTAGCAGGAGCTGGAAGGCCAGCCTGTACATAAGCATGTGCAAATACCATTTTAATCCATCTGGCCAGGGTCTGCTTGTGAGCAGACCAGCCACGTTTGTGAATACCAAACTGAACAAAGAGAGAATCCGACTTCCTGATGGAGGCAGTTCTCTTCACGTAGATACAGAGAGCCCGTACCACATCCAAAGACCGTTCTTTGGCAGACAAATCAGGAGAGGTAAAGGCCGGAACCACGATCTCCGGATTAAGGTGGAAAGAAGACACCACCTTTTGTAAATATCCTGGGCGTGTTCTAAGAACTGCCCGATCACTGTGAAAAATCAGATATGGTGACCTACAAGACAAGGCACCCAAATCTGACACCCGTCTAGCAGAGGCAATAGCCAGCAGAAACAACACCTTAAGAGAAAGCCACTTAAGGTCTGCAGATTCAAGAGGCTCAAACAGAGACTCTTGCAACGCCTCCAAAACCACAGACATGTCCCAAGGAGCCACCAGCAGGACATAAGGAGGTTGAATCCGCAACACACCCCGAGTGAACGTATGCACATCAGGTAAGGTAGCAATTTTTCTCTGAAACCAAACCGACAAGGCAGAAATATGAACCTTGATGGAGGCCAGACAAAGGCCCAAGTCCAGGCCTTGTTGTAGAAATGCCAAAAGTTTGGCCGTACTAAACTTGTAAGCGTCATGATTGTTAGATGCGCACCAAGCAAAGTAAGAATTCCAGACCCTATGGTAAATCCGAGCAGAAGCTGGTTTCCGGGCCTTCAACATGGTTTGAACGACCGCCTCAGAAAATCCTTTGGCCCTTAAGACGGAAGCTTCAAGAGCCACGCTGTCAAAGCCAATCGGGCCAAATCCTGATATACACAGGCAGGGCCGGTGCTAGGGTGTTCGGCGCCCTCCTGCAAAATATAAATTTGCGCCCTCCCATACTTTACATGTAGGGCCGGGGGGGGGTTACCATGGCCTCCTGGCCCCTGAGCTGCAGGAGATCCGTGTAAGCCTATGGATGTGAACTCTCTGCCCACACTCACTCTGTGCAGCGCTAGTTACGGCCCTGCACACAGACAGTGCCGTAACTAGACATTTTACCGCTGTGTGCAAGAGAGGGAATCGGCACCCCCCCCCCCCACACACCTGTATGTAAAATAGGGGCAGTGCGCGCCGCAGGCGCGCACCAAAAATATAGGGGCGTGGCTTTGCGGGGAAGGGGTGTGGCCACAAAATAATACCAATTCATATTACATATTATAGTAGTCTCCATTATTCAAACTATGCCGCACAGTAGCGCCACTACACCAGGCAGAGCCCCTTTTACACATTACGGCCGACAGATTCCGCTTTTTACACATTACGGCAGACAGCGTCCCCCTTTTTACAAATTACGGCGGACAGCGCTCCCCTTTTTACACATTACGGCGGACAGCGCTCCCCTTTTTACACATTACGGCGGACAGAGTCCCCTTTTTACACATTACGGCAGACAGCGCTCCCCTTTTTACACATTACGGCGGACAGCGCTCCCCTTTTTACACATTACGGCAGACAGCGTCCACTTTTTAAATACAAACAAACACACATACATATACACACACACACACACACACACACACACACACAAACACACTTTCTCTCTCACACTCTTTACATACCCTTACTACCACAATCTTGCTGGCCAGATCTTCTACAGTCTGCTAGCATGGTCCGTGTAGCTCCGCCCCCCTTGGTCCGTGTAGCTCCGCCTCTTGGTCCGTGTAGCTCCGCCTCCTTTCGTCAGACCGAAAACACTCCTCTCCCTGTCACAGGGGACAGAGGAGAGGGAGTCACGTTGCCGGCGCTGCTGCGGCTGCCTGTCAGTGTGACAGGGCAGGCGCAGCAGCAGCAGGGGGGACAGGACGGCGCTTCAGCTATGCAGAGCAGTGAAGGCGCCTCTCCTACCCGGCGCCTACCTGCACTGCATCTCTTGCTGAGCGGCTAGCGCCGGGCCTGTACACAGGGGCCCTGAACAAGGAGATCTGGGCACTGCAGGAGTAGGAGGGGACGCTCTATCGAGAGACCCTGAGGGTCTGAGAACCAATGCCATCTGGGCCACGCTGGAGCGATCAGAAGTAGGATTCCTCCTTCTTGCTTGAACTTCCTTATTACTCTGGGCAGGAGTGACACCGGAGGGAACACGTATGGCAGCCGAAAGTTCCATGGAATTGCCAGTGCGTCCACGAACGGTGCTTGAGGATCACTTGTTCTTAAATGGAGAAAAAGAAGGTCGCACAAGTCATTTATTTATTTAAATAAAGCCCCTTGAGTATATTCTATTTCATTCGTATGAGTAGTCTTTACTGGGGGGTGCTACCACAGGCAAGATAAGATAATATGTATACAAAAAGAGAACAAGATTGTCTTATAGTGGTGCACACTACGAATAATAAAATTTTACTTGTAATTCGTATTATTAAAAAACATTGCGAAATATAGGATAAAATATAGAAGTGAAAAAGATAGAGTATTTAAAATATGTGACTTCCTGCCCACAGGCTCCCGCCAACCGCAAAATCTATGTGCCTTTATAATGTCCAGATGTGCGAATATTTTGCCTGTGCTTGTTAATAAATATTATATAATTCCCAGCAATTATTCTTGTCTTGTTTTTTATTGCCCTGTTAGTGTATACCCTATAATTCCAACAGTGGTTTGTATATTGGGGGTCATTCCGAGTTGTTCGCTAGCTGTTTTCGGCCGCAGCGCAGCATTCAGTCAAAAAAGCGGCACTTCTGCGCATGCGTATGCGGTGCAATGCGCAGGTGCGACGTACTTTCACAACAGCCGAAGTAGTTTTACACAGGCTCTAGCGAGGCTTTTCAGTCGCAATGGCTGCCGCAGAGTGACAGGAAGAGGGCGTTTCTGGTTGTCAACTGACCCCTTTCAGGGAGTGTTAGAAAAAACGCAGGCATGCCAGGAAAAACACAGGCGTGCCTGGGAGAACGCAGGCGTGGCTGGCCGAACGCAGGGCGTGTCAAATCAGGAACTGAACAGTCTGCAGTGATCGCAAGATAGGAGTAGGTCTGGAGCTACTTTCAAACTGCACACATTTTTTTGTAGACTCTCTGCGATCCTTTCGTTCGCACTTCTGCTAAGCTAACATACACTCCCAGAGGGCGGCGGCTTAGCGTTTGCACGGCTGCTGAAAGCAGCTAGCGAGCGAATAACTCGGAATGAGGGCCATTATTCCTTGTTTTTGGTATGGCCAATATAGGATATATATTGCAAAGTATATTTGTGTTTAATCAGTATACAGGAAAATCACCATAAGAGTCCCTGAGAAATCAGTCTCCTCATAAGTGTTCCTGAGAGATAAGTCTTATTTATTGTGCAGCAACACATCTGAGTAGCCACACTAACCTAAAATACTATGGGGTAAATTTACTAAAATGGGAGTTCTGTTTAAGATGGGATGATGTCCATTACAACCAAACAGATTTTACTTCTCATTTATTTAGTACCTTCTAGAAGATAATACCTGGAATCTGATTGGTTGCTATGGGCAACATCCCATCTTAAATAGAACTCCCATCTTAGTAAATATACCCTATACCTCAATGGCCTCAAATTGTAATGGTTGTTGTAAAGGTATACACTTCTTCACAGCAAAATGGTCACCAATGATTTAAAATAGCTTATATACAGTATATAGAGAGTGTGACTCAAAGGGCCAAACAGTCTTTGCTTAGTTATATTCCTAAAGTAAGTAGCATCCAGCCAGAGGCGGATTGCCCATAGGGCTTACAGGGAAGATCCCCGGTGGGCCGACGCACCCGCGGGCCTGTTTTGTTTGAGGACATGTGGTCCTATTTATAGACATAATGAATAAGATGCAAAATTATTTGCATATATGAAAATTTCTTTGCCACTTAGCCTGTGATTGCAGATGATCTAGTGTATGCTCTGTCTGCCTGCTTGGCTGACATATAAGATTGAGTGAATAGTGATTGAGATACGCGGTTGGTGTAATAAGCAAGACAATATATCTTTCTAAAGAATTATATAGTTTCCTAAATTCTAAAGGCGTATCATATAATGTGCTCATAATATTTAATTTTATTTCCTTTTAACTTCCCCCTTGATGCTGGACATGTCCACTATCTGGAAAGTCTTGGGGGGAGGGTGCTGCTGCCATGGCCCATCTAGACCTTACACCTCTGGTGCTGCCCATGTGGGGCCACTAGTACAAATTTTTCCAGGGCCGCTTTTTGTTCCCAATCCGCCCTTGCATCCGGCTAATCCCAATCTATATTTCACAGCCATCTGAATGATGTTACTGTAAATGTTTTAATATTATAGCTATTTCTGTGGAATTAGTTTCTATAGACACAAGCAGCTTTTAATAAATATTGTTACACCGCATCTGTGTCCTCTATTGGTAACACAGTTGTATAGTCTAGCTGTGTCTCATATGTTACTGTGAATGTTTCAATATTGTAGCTGTTTCAGAGGGATTAGTTTCCATCAGTATAAACAGCTATAGATAAATGTTTTTACACCTTCATTTCCATCAGCATAAGTAGCTATTAGTATTCCTGTAAATGTTTCAATATTGTAACTATTCCTATGAGATTAGTTTCCATCAGCACAAACAGCTATTGGTAAATGTTTTAATTTCCATCAGCACAAGTAGCTATTAGTATATGTTGTTATACTGTCTCTGTATCCTCTATTGGCAACACTGTTACACAGTCTAGTTGAAACTCATATATTGTTATAGATGTTTCAATATTGTAGCTATCTCTGTGGGATTAATTTCCATCAGCACAAGCAGCTGTTTAACAAATGTTCTCACCCTATATGTCTGTGTCCTTTATTGACAGTACTGTTATACAGTCGAACTATGACTCATACGTTGCTGTGAATGCTTCAGTATTGTAGCTTGTCCTTGCACCGAAGACCGGAACCTTGTGGTTGTGTCGAGATGCCATCAGGTCCACATCTGGAAGGCCCCACTTGTCCACGAGGAGTTGAAACACTTCTGGATGGAGGCTCCACTGTTCGGCGTGTACGTCCTGACGACTGAGAAAGTCAGCTTCCCAGTTTAGGACCCCCGGAATGAACACTGCTGATATGGCTGGCAGATGGCGTTCTGCCCACTGTAGAATCCGTGAGACTTCCCTTATTGCCATGTGGATTCGAGTGCCGCCTTGATGATTTATATACGCCACCGCGGTGGCGTTGTCTGACTGTACTTGAACAGGTCTGTTCTGTATCAAACGCTGGGCCAAGTTCAATGAGTTGAAAACTGCCCGCCATTCCAGAATGTTTATCGGTAGGAGAGACTCCTCCTTGGTCCACCGACCCTGAAGGGAGTGTTGCTCCAAAACCGCACCCCAACCCTTCAGACTGGCGTCCATCGTCAGAAGAACCCAGTTAGAGATCCTGAAGGGACGACCCCTGCACAATCAATGGTCCTGAAGCAACCAGCTTAGTGACAGACGGACCTCCAGAGACAATGAGATCATATGAGGCCTGATCCGGTGAGGCAGGCCGTCCCACTTGGCAAGAATCAGCCTCTGGAGAGGGCGGGAATGGAATTGAGCGTACTCCACCATGTCAAAAGCAGACACCATGAGACCTAGCACTTGCTTTGCCGATTGTATCGACACTTGCAGATGAGATGGGAAGCATCGAATCCTGTCCTGAAGCTTCAGGACTTTCTACTGAGACAAGAACAACCGTTGGTTGTGAGTGTCCAACAACGCTCCCAGGTGCACCATGCTCTGAGCAGGGACCAGGGAGGATTTCTTCCAGTTGATGAGCCACCCGTGGGCTTGCAGGAACCGGATAGTCAAATCTAGATGACGCAGGAGAATCTCTGGGGAATTTGCCAGGATCAACAAGTCGTCCAAGTACAGTAGGATCCTGACCCCTTGACGGTGGAGTACAGCCGTCATTACCGCCATAACCTTGGTGAAGACTCGTGGAGCCATGGTCAAACCAAAAGGTAACACCCAAAACTGGTAATGGAGGTTGCCAACCGCAAACCTCAGGTACTGCTTATGCGACACTGCAATGGGAATATGCAGTTAAGCATCCTGTATGTCCAGTGAGACCATATAGTCCCCAGGCCAGAGGCGTATCTAGCACGGGGCGAGCAGGGCACGTGGCCTGGGCGCCGTGAAAGCCCCAACAGAGGGGGCGCCACCGGCACGGCCCGCTCACCCCATGCGACAGGGATTCCGCCGGCGCTACCTGCGGCGCTCTCCCTGTCTCCCCGGCTGCTGTGCCTGTCACACTGGACAGGCAGCGGCAGCCAGGAGCCTCCCGTCACCCCCCCCCTCCTCCCTGCACATTGTACAGTACGCGATCGCGCGTGCACGCGACCTCGGAGGTACGCGCGCGCTCGTGCGCGGCCTTAACAGGTGAGCGGGCTTTACATATGTTTATAGTTTTTTTCTGTCGGGAGAGGGGGGTGTGGGACACTGTGTGTGTGTTAATTGTGTGTGTGTGTGTGTGTGTGTGTGTGGGACAGTGTGAGTGTGTGTTAATTGTGTGTGTGCTAATTGTGTATGTGGGACAGTGTGAGTGTATTAAGTGTGTGTGTGTGTGTGTGTGTGTGTGTGTGTGTGTGTGTGTGGGACAGTGTGAATGTGTGTTAATTGTGCGTGTGTGACAGTGTGCGTGTGTGTTATTTGTGTGTGTGTGTGTGTGTGTGTGTGTGTGTGTGTGTGGGACAGTGTGCGTGTGTGTGTTAATTGTGTGTGTGTGTGTGTGTGTGTGGGACAGTGCGCATGTGTGTTAATTGTGTGTGTGTGTGTGGGACAGGGTGCGTGTGTGTTAATTGTCCCGGCGGTGATTGGCGTCTGCAGTGTGCGCCCCCTCCCCCCCCCCCCCCCGTCCTCCTCCGCTGCCGCTGACAGGAGCGGTGTTGAGCGGCTCTCCCCCTCCTCCGTCGGCTCCGTCCTCCCGCTGACAGGAGCGGCGGTGTGCGGCTCTCCCCCTCCTCCGCCGGCTCCGTCCTCCCGTCGTGGCCCTGCAGTGTGTGCCGGTCTCCCCAGCAGCAGCAGCAGGTTAGTCTCTCTCCCCCCCCTCCTCCTCCCCCCCCTCTCTCTCTCTCTCGCTCTCTCTCCTCCTGTGGATTGTAGTTTGTAAGTATCATTTTCATTTTTACAGGTGCCCCTATTGGATTCTACTGGACAAATGGACGTGACCGGCGTGGGATGTAGGTAAGTAATCTGTCTCTCATTTTTACAGGTACCCCTATTGGATTCTACTGGACAAGTGGACGTGACCGGCGTGGGATAGAGGTAAGTATGTGTGAGTGTGTAAGTTTGTTTTAATAAATTTTTACTGTCACGGTGTGCGAGTTGTGTTTTTATTTGGGTATTTTTTCTGTTGTAGAACTACAGGTACCAGCGGGCCTGCTATTTCCCCGCATGCTGGTACTTGAGGTTCTCCAAGTACCAGCAAGCGTGGGAGGCTTGCTAGGCCTTGTAGTTCCACAACAAAAAACAATATTCTTTTTTTTAATTACATGGCTATCAGCCTCCCATCCACCGCCCACGGATGGGGGGGACAGCCTCGGGCTTCACCCCTGGCCCTTGGGTGCCTGGAGGGGGGGGTGACCCCTTGATTTAAGGGGACCCCACTCCTCCAGGGAACCCCGGCCAGTGGTGACTAGTTTGGGGGGTAATGCCACGGCCGCAGGGACCTACATAAATGTGTCCCCCGGCTGTGGCATTATGTCCCTGGCTAGTGGAGCCCGGTGCTGGTTTTAAAAATACGGGGGACCCCTACATCTTTTGTCCCCCGTATTTTTGGAACCAGGACCAGAATAAGAGCCCGGTGCTGGTTGTCTAAATACTGGGAACCCCTGTCCAATTTTTTCCCAGTGTTTAAACAACCAGGACCGGCTCATAGAGCCCGAGGCTGGTTATACTTAGGAGGGGGGACCTCACGCATTTTTTTTTTGTATATTTTTTAACCCATTCAGACCTTTCTCCATTAAGATAATGGAAGCCCTGGACAACAAAATTGCATTCATGTCCTCCTCCCACTCCCTTCCCAGTCCCAAACACTAATTATTATTTTTTTCTATAAAAATGTACAATATATCACAAGTATGATGAGCGGGCATTGGCGGCATCAGACTGAGATGCAAATTAGTGGCGGAGGGCTGGGTCAGTTGATGGTGGGCAGGTTTGTAAGCCATTGGTGGTGGCAGCGGATATCGGCTCAGAGGCAGTGGCGGCAATTGGCTCGGTGGCGGTAGGGGTCATCGGCAGGATTCGGCGGACATTATGGCTGTAGTGCCTCACCAGCCTCTAACCTCACCGCAAGCCACTGGAGAGTGGGACAGTTTGCGTGTGTATGTGGGACAGTGTGAGTGTGTGTTAATTGTGTGTGTGTGTGTGTGTGTGGGACAGTGTGAGTGTGTGTAAATTTTTGCAGTCCAGTGTGTGTGGGGGAGGGGAAAGTATGAGAATGTGTGTGTAGTCTAAGTGGGTGTGTGTGGGGTTTGGGGGTGGCCAGTCTGTGTGTGTGTAGTCTACAGCGTGTGTGTGTGTGTGTGTGTGTGTGTGTGTGTGTGTGTGTGTGTGTGTGTGTGTGAGTAAGTGGGTCGGGCAGTCTGTGTGTGTGTGTGGGCGGAATGTACTAATGGCCATTTACCGAAGAGGGATATGTATTAAACCACGGGCACTGAGATGCCCTTCTCACTCACCATCCAGCTGGGTGGGAGAGCCGGGCAGGTGGAAAGTCAGCAGCAGGGGCAGCATGCCGGATATCAGCAGCCGAGGGTGCGGACTGTAAGGCACGTGCGGAGCCCAAAGCCGGAGATCAGCAGCATGTTGACCGGCAATTAGCGGCTTCTACTTCCGCGTTCAACATGCTGTCGATCTCCGGCTTTGGGCTACGCAGGGTTCGGGGGATGGGTGTCCTCTGCCGGTGTACTGCATCTCCGGGGGTGCGGGCTCCGGAGGCTTTCAGCACTGTTGAATATCCAGCTGCCTCAAGTATGTACAGCCCGCACCCTCGGCTGCTGATATCCGGCATGCTGCTGGCTGTCCCCCCGCCCGGCTCGGCCACACAGCTGTATGGTGAGAAGGGCATCTCAGTTCCCGAGGTTTAACACATATGCCTCAGTAAATGGCCTCTGCGGTAAACGATACTAATGCTTACCGTGGCAGTAACAGCGGGGAGAACGGCGCACATCGGGATCCTGCAGCAGGAGAGAAGAGCCCCTTCGGAGCGCAGCAGACCACACTGAAAAGGGTGCATCCCCGGTGCGGTGCTCTGCATCCCGGGTGGCGCCGAAGATGTGGAGTGTCGGAGGTGGCAGAAGTGCCACAGCTTGGGGTGAGAAACCGCTGCAGCCCTTCCACTGCTAAACTCTGCAATTAGTCTATTAATTGGGTAGGCTCCCCTCACCACAGTGCCCCGCAGGATTAGTTAATTAAGGGGGTAGGATCCCTCACTCTATAATGGGAATTTTGGCTCATACCATGTGCTGTAACGTGAATTTTGGCTCATACCGTGTGGGGTAATGTGAATTTCGGCTCATACCATGTGGGGTAATGTGAATTTCGGCTCATACCGTGTGCTGTAATGTGAATTTCGGCTCATACCGTGTGCTGTAATGTGAATTTCGGCTCATACCGTGTGCTATAATGTGAATTTCGGCTCATACCATGTGGGGTAATGTGAATTTCGGCTCATACTGTGTGCTATAATGTGAATTTCGGCTCATACCGTGTCGGGTAATGTGAATTTCGGCTCATACCGTGTGCTATAATGTGAAAGGGGCACCAGTACTAGATAGTATAAGGGGTCCTACTACACTGAAGGACACGCCCCTTTTGAGTGACTACGCCCCTTTTCCGGAGCACGCGCCGAAATTGCTATCTACACTCTCATTCCACCTTCAAAAATTCAACCTCAACCATTGCACCTACATCTATACATACACACCCTGACATCTTTATATACAGTGACACCGGTGGCGTCTGCACATACTTTCCTTTTGTATTTTTTTGTGTGTGTGTGTGGGGGGGGGGGGGCGCCATTATTGATCTTGCCCTGGGCTCCAAAAACCCTAGCTACGCCTCTGCCCCAGGCTCCAAGGCCTGAACAATAGAGCAAAGAGTTTCCATATGAAACTTGGAGACCTTCACAAACTTGTTCAAGGACTTGAGATTGAGAATGCGCCGGGAAGACCCATTTGGTTTCGGGACTAGGAACAGCGGTGAATAGAACCCCTTGCCTCTCTGAGCCAGAGGCACCTGTACTACCACTCCTGTGTCCAGGAGGGACTTTACCACCGAATGAAGAGTCTTTGCCTTCACCTGATCCGAAGGGATGTCTGTCAGGCAAAATCAATGAGGGGAACGATTCTTGAAGGATACGGCGTAACCTCGAGTGACGACTTCCCATACCCAGGCATCGGAAGTAGTCATCAACCATTCCTGGGTAAACCCTAGAAGTCAGCCCCCACCCTGGGATCCCCCAGAAGGAGGCCCGCCCCATCATGTGGCAGGCTTCTCAGTTTTGGAAGCAGGCTGACGGGCAGCCCAGGCCCGTTTGTGTTTGGGCTTATTGGGTTTGAAAGTGTGCACCTGTTTTGGGTACACCTGACCTTTTGCTTTCCCTGAAGGATGAAAGGAGTGAAAGGAAGTACTCTTAGCCACCGAAGGAGCCACTATCTTGTCAAGGTTTTCTCCGAAAAGAATGTCACCTTTGAAGGGGAGTACCTCCAGGGTTTTCTTAGAGTCCATGTCCACAGACCAGGACCGTAACCAGAGAATTCGGTGAGCCAAAATGGACGTAGTAGAAGCCTTGGCCGCCAGAATACCGGCATCAGAAGCTGCCTTTTTAATGTAATGGGACACTGTAATAATATACGACAGGCATTGTCTAGCATGATCAGAAGCATTGGAAGGCAACTCCACCTCCAGCTCCTGAGCCCACCCTTCCACAGCTTCTGCAGCCCATGTTGCTGCAGTAGTGGGCCTATGCACCGCACCATTTAGTGTGTAGATTGCCTTCAAACAACCCTCCACACGCTTGTCCGTCGGCTCTCTCAAAGACGTGACAATAGTTACAGGCAGAGCAGAGCCAGCCTGTACTACCAGCCGTGCCACTTGCGAATCCACTGGTGGTGGTGTTTCCCAATTTTTACTAAGCTCCGCAGCGAGGGGGTAGCGAGCCAGCATCTTCTTTTGAGGCGTGAACTTCTTTCCTGGATTTTCCCAGGACTCCTGACGTATGTCAACTAAATGGTCAGAGTGAGATAAAACTTGTTTAACCACCTTCTGACATTTAAACCTGTCCGGATTCTTAAGGGCAGTGTCAGGCTCCTGTTCATAATCAACCTGAAGAATGAGCCTGATAGCCTCTAACAAGTCAGGAACATCCACCTGCGAAACAACTTCCCCATCAGAAGCATTAGGATCAGAATCTGTGGGTTCCGTATAAGCGCCATCCTCATCAGACAAGGTGTCTGGGATGTGGGTGGATTGTGAGGAAGTAATTGCCTGCTTAGAGGACCCCTTGGTCTTAGGCGGGTGAGGTAGAGCCGGCCCTAACCAATATGATGCCCTAGGCAAGATTTTGGCTGGTGCCCCCTAGCACCACCACTAGTTCCACCTCTGACGGTGCACCCCTTTCCCAGCACCATCTTCCCTCACCCATAACAGTCCTTATTTTCAGTTTCCTACCCCTATATTTTAAATAAGAACAGTCGGCGCACAGCCCAAAAAGGGGTGTGTTTTTGCTGGCAAGGGGCATGGCCAGACAATAGTACCCCTAATTCAAATTATGCCACACAGTACTATAACTTTATTTACATTTTATCATGTGATAGTGTCCCTAATTCACGTTATATCACACAGTAGTAACACTATACCTTATATACTCCTCTCAGTAGTGCCCCTTATACACATTACACCACACTGAATTGCTCTTTATTCACATTACACCACACAGTAGTGCTCTTTTTATACATCACGCCACACAATAGAACACCTTATACACATACTGCCACACATTAGTAAGGCATTTATACACATAATACCACACAGTTATGCCCCTTACACATATGACACACATTATTAATGTCCTTATATATATAATGCGCCTTACACATTATGACAACCTTTATTAATGCCCCTTACACATATGCTGCACATTATTAGTGGCCTTATACACATAATGACACACATGATGTCCCTTACACATATTCTGCACATTATTACTGCACTTATACACATAATGACACACATAGTGCCCCTTACACATATGCTGAACACTACTGCACAACCAACCCACTCACACACAGCACTCACACATCTGCTAACACTGTGACCTCTGCCTCTGCTTGGATACAGATGTGTCCTCATAAATGCAGCTTATTTGCATTGCTATGTGGCTAGGATGCACAAGCAGCTTCTGCTTATTAAAATGATATGCAGCATGCCTACATATTATTATTATTATTATTATTATTATTATTATCATTTATTTATATGGCGCCACAAGGGTTCCGCAGCGCCCAATTACAGAGTACATATGCACATAATCAAAACAGTGACTTACAGTTGAAATCAATTTTGGACAAGTACAGGGTAACTAAGCATAACTACACAAGTAAATGACAGATATAAGTTCCAGGTGGCCCAAAAACTGTGATTTGGGCAGTTGAGAATTATTAAAGAAGAAAAGGGTGAGCACATGAGGGAAGAGAGCCCTACTCGTGAGAGCTTACATTCTAAGGGTAGGGGTAGACAGTCAGGGGTGACACAGATGGGGTACATAGAGAGCATGGAACAGGGGGTTAGGATGAGATTTGGCTGGGTTTGGTAAAGAAATGGGTCTTGAGAGCCCGTTTGAAGTTTTGTAGAGAGGTGGAGAGTCTGAGGGGGAGAGGTAAAGAATTCCAAAGGAAGGGAGCAGCACGTGAAAAATCTTGGAGATAGGAGTGGGAGGAAGTAATCAGGAGACAGGAGAGGCGGCGTGCATTAGCAGAGCGAAGAGGACGGGTGGGAGAGTAAAGGGAGATAAGGTCAGAGATGTAAATGGGAGAGGATTGGGTGAGAGCTTTGTAAGTGAGAGTGAGAAGTTTGAATTGGATTCTGAAGGGGAAGGGAAGCCAGTGAAGGGCTAGTAGGAGAGGGGAGGTGGATGTAGTGCGTTTGGTGAGGAAGATGAGCCGAGCAGCAGCATTGAGGATAGACTGGAGTGGAGAGAGGTAATTGTCAGGGAGGCCAGTTAGGAGGAGATTACAGTAGTCCAGTCTGGAAATAATCAGTGAGTGAATAATGATCTTACTGTGCATATACTGAAACTGTGTGAGACTGTATTTTCATATGAAATGCTACA
This sequence comes from Pseudophryne corroboree, assembly GCF_028390025.1. Taxonomy (NCBI): domain Eukaryota; kingdom Metazoa; phylum Chordata; class Amphibia; order Anura; family Myobatrachidae; genus Pseudophryne; species Pseudophryne corroboree. Next base: position 127,198,836 of record NC_086449.1, on the reverse strand, counting down.
CACAGAATATAGGCATGCTGCATATCATTTTAATCAGCAGAAGCTGCTGATGCCCCTAGGCATACCAAATGCCCCAGGCATTTGCCTAGTTTGCCTATGCCTATGGCCGGGGCTCTGGGGCGAGGGTTAGACTTTTGAGCAGTCAGTGATTGGTTCAATTGCTGTAACTGATTGGACAGTTGATCTGCCCATGGCGGATTAACTGCAGGGACCATAAGCGGTTGTACCAGCACAGGAGGTCCCATAGGGGGCGTTAGTCTAGTTACCAGCATATTCAATAGCGTGGAGAAGGTAGCCCAAGGTGGGTCATTTTGCATTCCCATTGCTACAGTCTCAGGGGGGCAAGGAACCCCCAGAACCTGAACCCTCAGCTGCTATGTTATCCTCAAATGTGTCTGTAGCGTCAACACCATGCAATGTGGGATCAGCCCCAGCTCCATTGCCCTTTGTAGTTGACATAAGCAAAAGCTCAGTGCAAGGCAACACAGTACAATATCAGCAGCACAATACCTGACAAGCACCCCCTGTGTGGTGTATCAGCACAAATAGGGAATTCAAAATGTATATGTTGACTAAAAATCACAGAGAAAAATACACACTGAGTATATACTGTGAACTGCCTATATTATGATAAACCTGACACACTTAGTCCCCTCAGGTTGTAGAATATAAGGATAGCAATCTGAGTGAGATACACGAAATGGAGGTCACGCAGCAGCTATATGCACACACACATAGTCACAGTTTGTACAATGCAGAAATTATAACATGCAATAAAACTTCACTGGACTAGCAATACAGAGTAGTACTATGTATAGCTATACACTGAATAGATATAACAATGCACAGTAAAGACTGGATGTATATCACAGGGTACTTGTACTAAATAACCCTGGTTAAATGCACTCTTTCTTAACTAACACTGTCAGCAGACATGTAGAATACTTAAGTGTCCTTCAAAATGCACAGCGCTGACAGGCAGGCGGCTTTACAGAGGAGGATTTGCCCAAACAGTCCCAGGATCAGCTCTGCTTGTTATAATGGTGCCCAAACGCTGACAGGGAGTGGGGACTCTGTCTGCCGTACTGTGTATAAAAGGGGACTCTGTCTGCCATACTGTGTAAAAGGGGGACTCTGTCGGCCAAACTGTGTAAAAAGGGGACTCTGTCTGCCGTAATGTATAAACAGGGGACTCTCCCTGCCGTAATGTATAAACAGGGGACTCTGCCTGCCGTAATGTGGTGGTATAGTGGGGTCCCTGTACTACCACAGTGTCTATGCCAGCGCGCGCGGCCCACCTCCCATTGTCCACGTGGGATAGCGATTTACAGCTGGTCCCGTTGAGGGGACCCCTTACCTCCTCCCTGTAGTGCGGCCACGTGATCCGGGAGAGCAGCGGTCGTGTGTGTGACAAACAATGAAGAAAACCGGAGCCTCCGCTGTAGGTACCCGGCAACCAGGGCGCGGGAGTGTACAGCGCCGCTGGGGGAGGTGATGGAGCTGCAGCAGGAGATGTCTGACTGACATCTAACACAGTCAGTCTCTCTGCTGCAGCCCTTGAAGTCTTCAAAATTCTTTAAAAGCTTCACTCAGGGCTGCTGGAGAAGTCCCCCTGTTAAGTGCCTACTTATTGCATGGCACCAACTACAAAACTGAGCTCCTGTGCACGGTGGCGGGGTTATAGAGGAGGCGGCACTAGGCATTCTGGGAACAGTCAAAGCTTTAAGCCTGTTGGTGCCTCGGATCAAGATCCTACTCTAGACCCCAATGTCATTCCCTGTGGAGCCCAGTGTACCCCACAGCAGAAACAATGTCTTCAGTTTATATTATGCCACACTATAGTGCCTCCACTTCATATTGTGCCACATTACAGTTCCTTAAGTTCATATTATGTGACATTATAAGGCTATTCAGTTCATCTTATACCACATTGCAAGGAACAGGCCCAGGGGTGTAACCAGTGGCGTCACAAGGCGGGTGCGGGGGGTGCGGCCCGCACCTGGGTGTGACGCCTGGAGGAGGGTGACACCAAATGTCAGCTCCTCCGCACTGACAGGAACCAGGTGCTGCAGTGAGAAAGTCTCCTACAGCACCCGGCTCCTGTCACAGAAGAGGAGCCGACAGCGGACGGAGACTGGCTCTGGGGGAAGCCCAGCATCTCCGGAGATGCTGGGCACGCCCCCAGAGTGACGATTCCGGGATCCCCGCGAAGCCACGCCCCCTAAGTACAAGACCACGCCCCTTTTTGCCGCGATCGCGGCAGGAGATCAGGGGTGCGCACCGGGTGTCACCACACCTGGTGACGCCTCTGGGTGTAACTAGTTGTATTGTAGGCCCCAAGGCAAGAGTTTGTAAGGGCCCCTATGTACCACTCAATGGTGGAAAATGTATATAACACATGCAACTGTGACAGGGAAGGTGGTTCCTCTCAGCTCTGGGTCCCATAGCAGCAGCTGCACTCCTTGCACCTATGGTAGCTATGCCCTTGATATTTTGTATTTTTGATCCAGGACCGTAACAACGTGTGTGCCAGGTGTGCCTGGCACAAAGCACAGTTGCCATGAGGGTGAAACTGCCCACATCACCATTCAGGGGGCCCAAATTCTGCGGCACTGTAATGAGTCAGACTGACTCATTACAAGCCACCTCTGTGCTGCCGCTGGAGCGAGCATTGAAAGAGGAGGAAATGTTTCATGACAGTGTGCCTGTCTCCTGAACCCACACTCCGGCTGACAGTTCCCGCCTCCTGACCACCGCTGCCAGCTCCCGCCTCCTGAGCTCCGCTGCCCAGCTCCTGTCTCCTGACCGCCGCTGCCAGATCCCGCCTCCTGAGCTCCACTGCCTGGCTCCTGTCTCCTGACCCCCTGCTGCTGGCTCCCGCCTCCTGAGCTCCACTGTCCAGCTCCTGTCTCCTGACCCCCGGCTGCCGGGCACCCGCACGCAGATGCAGGCTGTCTGGCTCCCGCACATAGAGGCAGGCTGCCCGGCTCCCACAGGCAGAGGCAGGCTGCCTGGCACCCACGTTATAACCCCTGGAGTGCACGGAGCCTGCACCCACACTCCAGCTCCCGCACACAGATGGAGGTCCGGCAGTGGCAGATGCATGAGGAGGTGAGCAGAGGGACTGACACGGGAGAGTTCCAGGGTGGAGAGAGCGAGTATATATGTGCCTGATAACTGTACATGTCTGCCGTACTGTGTAAAAAGGGGACTCCGTCTGCCGTACTGTGTAAAAAGGGGACTCTGCCTGCCGTAATGTGTGACAGGGGCTCTACCTGGTGTAGTGGTGCTACTGTGCGGCATAATTTGAATAAAGGAGACTACTGTGCAGCGTAATATGAACTGGTATTATTTTGTGGCCACACCCCTATATTGTTGATGCGCGCCTACGGCGCATACTGCCCCTATTTTAAATAAGGGGGGCACTGATGCTGTTAGTTACGGCACTGTTACATATATTGTGTTCTTTGTGATTGCAGATACATTTTGTTTTAAATGTACAAAAAACACATGTACGCAAAATGTGTGTACTCTTTGTGTATGGTCACCTTCTTGCCCAGTCACGGCGAAAGACAAGGAATCTGATCAGATGGCGGTGGCAAGGTGTACAGTCAGCAGTGTTGTCAGCTGTATGCCCAGGGTGTTAGACTACATAAGGTTACAGGTGTGCATGTGAGGAACTCCCGCTCCTGAGATCTGTTATTTACCATACAAAGATCATTATCATAAAATATTATGTTTTCTTTTAGAAAGCTCTATGCAAAGACACATTCCTACACTGTATGGAACAAATGGTTATTACAGGACAGTACAGATGGTGTTATGGTTAGCATTACTGCTTCACAGCACTAAGGTCATGGGTTTGGTTCCCACCATGGACCTAAATGTGTGGAGTTTGCATATACTCCCCTTGCTTGCGTGGGTTTCCTCCGGTTACTCCAGTTTCCTCCCACAGTATAAAAATATACCGTTAGGTTAATTGGCTACTGACAAAATTAACCGTAGCATGAATGTGTGTAAATGTGGTAGTGCATATAGATTGTAAACTCCCCTGGCAGGGACTGGTGTGAATGGCCAAATATTCTCTGTAAAGCGCTGCGGAATACGTGTGCGCTGTATAAATAACTGGTAATAAAAAAATAAATATAGAATTTTCTACATTTCAAAACCTAACCAGTGAAATCCCAATATATATGGACGTCATAATTTACATTTAATAACTAATAAACACTGAAACCAGTCTGAAAAACCTATACAGCAAGTCTTTATGACATTTAAATGCAAAAAGTATAAAATCAAAGGGCAAATGTTACATTGTGAAGCCAAGCACCTACTTTACAAACAGTAATAAAGTAAATTGCATGAACTTGTGATCCAAAATCTGTATCTGTGTGCAAAAGTTTCACTGACCGATGGGAGGAGTCAGGTAGGTGCACTGACTGATGGGAGGAGTCAGGTAGGTGCACTGACTGATGGGAGGAGTCAGGTAGGTGCACTGACCAATGGGAGGCATCAGGTAAGTGTTCTGACTGGTGGAAGTAGTCAGGAAGGTATACTGACTGGTGGAAGGAGTCAGGTAGGTGTACTGACTGATGGGAAGAGTCAGGAAGGTTTACTGACTGATGGAATGAGTCAGGTTGGTGTCTGACTGATGGAATGAGTCAGGTAGATGTACTGACTGATGGGAGGAGTCAGGTAGGTTTAATGACTGGTGGGAGGAGTCAAGTAGGAATACTGACTTATGGGAAGAGTCAGGTTAGTTTTACTGACTGATGGGAGGAGTCAGGTAGGTTTAATGACTGGTGGGAGGAGTCAGGTAGGTAAATTGACTAATGGATGAGCCAGGTAGGTGTACTGACTGATGGTAGGAGTCAGGTAGGTTTACTGACCGATGTAATGAGTCGGGTAGGTGTACTGACTAATGGGAGTTATCAGGTAGGTTTACTGACTGATGGGAGGAGTCAGGTAGGTTTACTGACAGATGGAATGAGTTGGGTAGGGGAACTGACTCATGGGAGGCGTCAGGAAGGTGCACTGATTGATGAGAGTTGTATATGTACTGACTGATTGGAGAAATCAGGTAGGTGCACTAACTGATGTGAGTGGTCAGGTAGGTGTACTGACTGGTGTTAGGAGTCAAATAGGTATACTGACTGATGGGAAGAGTCAGGTAGGTTTATTGACTGATGGAAATAGTCTAGCAGGTGTACTGACTTATGGAAGGAGTCAGGTAGGTATACTGACTTATGGATGAGTCAGGTAGGAGTACTGACTAATGGGAGTTTTCAGATGGGTGTACTGACTGATGGGAGGAGTCAGGTAGGTTCACTGACTGATAGGAAGAGTCAAGAAGAGTTGCTGACTGATGGGAGGAGTTAGGTGGGTGTACTGACTGATGGGAGGAGTCCTGTGAAACTTGCTGACTGATTGGAGGAGTCAGGCAGGTGTACTGACTGATGGGAGAAGTCAGGTGGGTGTATTGACTGATGGCAATAGTCATGAAGGGGTGCTGACTGATGTGATGAGTCAGGTAGGTGTACTGACTAATGGGAAGAGTCAGGAAGGGGTACTGACTGATGGGAGGACTCAGGTGGATGTACTGACTGATGGGAAGAGTCAGGTTGGTGTACTGACTGATGGGAAGTCAGGTAGATTAAGGCCATTGTTAAGTACATGTAAGACACATAATAAGGCTATTTATAAACTGAATTTCTGAAATTAGAATTATTTAAATTAAAGGTTTGCACACCCTCTCCCACCCTTGAAAATTGGTACGTTTCAAACCTCCCAGAAATCACTGCACATCATTTGCAATTTCCAGTAGAACCCTCCAAATCACTGGGTATCACATCTTATGATTTGGAGGGCAATATTACCATCGTTTTGCCTAAATTGCATCCTATTACATTTTCCACTATGATTGCTAATAATGGGGGTCATTCCGAGTTGTTCGCACGCAAGCTGCTTTTAGCAGCTTTACACACGCTAAGCTGCCTACTGGGAGTGAATCTTCGCTTCTTAAAATTGCGAACAAAAGATTCTCTAAATTGCGACCACAGACTTACTCAGCATCTGCGATCAGTTCAGTGCTTGTCGTTCCTGGTTTGACGTCACAAACACACCCAGCGTTCGCCCAGACACTCCTCCGTTTCTCCAGCCACTCCCGCGTTTTTCCCAGAAACGGTAGCGTTTTTTCGCACACACCCATAAAACGGCCAGTTTCCGCCCAGAAACACCCACATCCTGTCAATCACACTCCGATCACCAGAACGAAGAAAAAACCCTCGTAATGCCGTGAGTAAAATTTCTAACTGCATAGCAAATTTACTTGGCGCAGTCGCACTGCGGACATTGCGCATGCGCATTAGCGACTAATCGCTCCGTTGCGGAAAAAAAATACCGAGCGAACAACTCAGAATGACCCCCAATGTTCATAGTTCACTTCAGATAGATATATGCTTCTCATATTTATTGTACTTTGAAAAAACAAACCACTTTTCAAAGTAACTGGAAAATAACTGAGTAACCCATTTATTCTGAAGATAACGTTTCTTCTAATTAACCCGTGCCAGACCCTTATTTGCATAGAATAATAAAAGCAATTTCACTTCATATAGCAGCTGTAACATCAGTATATGGAAATATTTTGTGAAATAATCAGTAGGCTCAGAATGCTTGTTAATAAAAAGAACATGATAGAGATGGAGTAAGAAGGTGAGAGAGAAGAGAAGAAAAAGAGAGGAGGAACGCTGAAGAGAGACAGGATGAAAAAGACAGGAAAAAAAAAAGAAAAACGTTTTTTGGGCAACATCTAGTAATAATGTAAATGCGATGGGCTCTGCTAAATAAAATAAAGGCTGTGGGGGTAATTCAGACTTGATCGTAGCAGCAAATTTGAATAGCAGTTGGACAAAACCAAGGGGGTAATTCCAAGTTGATCGCAGCAGGAATTTTTTTAGCAGTTGGGCAAAACCATGTGCACTGCAGGTGTGGCAGATATAACATGTGCAGAGAGAGTTAGATTTGGGTGCGTTATATTGTTTCTGTGCAGGGGTAAATACTCTCCTTGGAGGTGGCTACTATCTGAACACAGGACGGCAAAGTTAGCAGCCTAGCGATCAGGTCTGAATCACCCACCCAGTTCACTATGGGTGGTTTTCAGTATGCCGACTGTCAGGATCCTGGCGCACAGTATACCGGCGCTGGAATCCCGACAGCCGACATACCGACACTTTTTCTCCCTCGTGGGGGTCCACAACCCCCCTAGAGGTAGAAAAAATAGCGTGGCACGCGTAGCGCGCCACCGTGCCCGCAGCGTGGCGAGCGCAGCGAGCCCACAAGGGGCTCATTTGCGCTCACCACGCTGTCGGTATGCCGGCGGTCGGGCTTCTGGCGCCGGTATGCTGGTCGCTGGGAGCCTGGCCACCGGCATACCATACTACACCCTTCACTATAGTTAGTAAAAGCAAGACTGAAACATAGGGGGTCATTCCGAGTTGATCGCTCGCTAGCTATTTTTAGCAGCCGTGCAAATGCTATGCCGCCGCCCACTGGGAGTATATTTTAGCTTAGCAGAAGTGCGAACGAAAGGATCGCAGAGCGGCTACAAAAAAAATTTGTGCAGTTTCAGAGTAGCTCCAGACCTACTCAGCGCTTGCGATCACTTCAGATTGTTCAATTCCGGATTTGACGTCACAAACCCGTCCTGCGTTCTCCCAGCCACGCCTGCATTTTTCCTGGCACGCCTGCTTTTTTCTGAACACTCCCTGAAAATGGTCAGTTGACACCCAGAAACGCCCACTTCATGTCAATCATTCTGCGGCGGACATTGCGAATGAAAAGCCTCACTAGATCTTGTGTAAAGCTACATCGGCTGTTGTGAAAGTACGTCGTGCGTGCGCATTGCGCCGCATACGCATGCGCAGAAGTGCCGCTTTTTCAATTAATCGATGTGCTGCGAACATTTTTATCTAGCGATCAACTCGGAATGACCCCCATACTTCAAACATTTTCACATAAACATTTATGGAAGAAAAAGTTTTGTTTCTGTTGTCATTATAATAATACACATAACAACAGCATGTGATATCAGAAAAACAGCAGCTTAACGTTTTGAGTCATGCCACACTGTCAGGGTTATAGGAAGTGAAAGTGATAAAGAAAAAGGGGTGTTTAGTTTTTTCTATTTATTTTTTATTTATTGTCTTTCGGCCTCTGGCCTGGATCACCATATAAAATATTAGCCAAAAATGTTGACTGATTTCATGCGTAAAAATTACCTTTGGACAGTTGTACGTTAGTTGGAGTCTTAGCGATATCACAACTACTCCTCAGGTGTGCTCACAGAGAAGTAATGATCACATTTTGAGATACTGTTTCTTCTGTGGTTTACAAATAATGCTCTCATTGCTGCAGTAAGAAGTACTGTATAGTATGTGTCACTTCTCTTTCTGGGGAAAAATGTCCAGACAATTCTCAGAGCTTTACAACAATATTTGTCTTGCATAGAATCATGAACAGGCATGGAATAGATGTGTCCATCATATGCGGAAATAGCTCTGCGAGTTCTTACATGTCGTTTTTTCAATGATGGCAAATGTGTATAATTTGGGTGACGTGGATGAATGTATGTTTCTCCCGATTATGTTATTTACATAGATCTAGTATAAAGGTAACATAGATCTAGTATACAGTGCATCTGTACATATAAGCCAGTTACAGAATACATGCAGCTGAAAACAACGGCTGTAAGTTCCGTAGCAGAAGAGTAAAGTATATATATATTGCCCAGACAGTATAGTACATGTAAGTGTAAGTAACTAATGGGCTTTACAGACTCGGCGATGTGCCGCCGAGCTGCCCGACCGCCGATACGGCAGACGGGCGACCCAGCGACGGGGGGGCAGTGACGGGGGGAGTGAAGTTTCTTCACTCCCCCCGTCACCCGGCTCCATAGACGTGCAGGCAAATATGGACAATCTCGTCCATATTGGCCTGCATGCACAAGCGACAGGGCACCAGCGATGAACGAGCGCGGGGCCGCGCATCGTTCATCGTTGGTGCCTCCACACTGACAGATATGAACGTTATCTCGTTCAATAATGAACGAGATCGTTCATATCTTGCAGTGTTATCGCCCAGTGTGTAGGGCGCATAACTGTTATCACAAACCACAGCGTTAATCAAAATCAAACAATCCTCTATCACGGAATAGAGGCAGAGATCCATAAACTTTTACAAGGGTCAGGGCAGGTAGCACAAAATTGTAGTCAAGAGCAAAAGCCAATGTCATAACAAAATAAGTCAATAAACAAAACAGAATCCAGGAGCACAGGTACAGTAGTCACTGCTGTAGAAGGAACAATTAGGCCCTACACACGGGATCAGTACTAAATGCCGGTGGTCGGAATCCCGGCGGTCGAAATACCGACACCGGAATCCCGACCACACAATCCCGACAGGGGTGGCGAGCGGAACGCAGCCCCTTGCGGGCTCGATTCGCTCGCCACGCTGCGGGCACGGTGCCTCGCTATGCTCGGCACACTATTATATTCTCCCTCTATGGGTGTCGTGGACACCCACGGAGGGAGAATATGTCGGGATTGCGGCGGTCGGGATTCCGGCGTCGGTATTTCGACCGCCGGGATTCCGTCCGGCGGCATCTTGACCGGATCCCCTACACACTGGCCGACATCACTCAAAGATATGAACGATCTTGTTCATTAATGAACGAGATACCGTTCATATCTTTGAGTGTGGAGGCACCAGCGATGAACGATGCGCGGCCCTGCGCTCGTTCATCACTGGTGCCCCGTCGGCTGTGCATGCAGGCCAATATGGACAATCTCGTCCATATTTGTCTGCACTGCTATGGAACCAGGTGATGGGGGGAATGAAGAAACTTCACTCCCCCCGTCACTGCCCCGCCGCCGCCGGGTCGCACGTCGGCCGTATCCGCCGTTGGGCAGCTCGGTGGTGGATCGGCCAATGTGTAGGGCCCTTATAACTGGGTCCTGGGCCTTTTAAGTCACAGGACACAGTGGGAACTTTCCTACACATGAAGGCTTAGCTGACTAATTGGCAGTGTGGTCATGTGACCACTGCAGTCAGGGCCAGATTAAGGGAGGGGCGACAGGGGCTATTGTCTCAGGGCCCCCACACATTAGGGGCCCGCGCTGGTGTTCTGAGTGTAGACTGGTACCTGCGCCGGCTCAGCTGTTACATCACGGCAGCTGCCGAGGAGGTCTGTACAGTGCCTCACGAGACCCTGACACTGTGTGGCCGCTTCTGCTGCAGCCAGCAATCTATTCTAGATAGGAGGTGGCTGATGCTGGGATGTAATAAAGTGTTATCAGCTGAGAGTACAGTAGGTAAACAATAACGCTTACAGAAGGTATCCACCCATAGAAGCATAAAATACACCACTCCCCCTAGAAGTCCTAATGGCAAGACTCCTTCCTTTTGGGATATCTGATGGCTGATTAAATCTCTCTTCAGTTCATCCAAACAGTGCATGTTTTCTGGATCTCTTCATAGGTTTGCATGATACCATCCTTCGGCAATATTATTATTACCAGTTATTTATATAGCGCACACATATTTCACAGCGCTTTACAGAGAAAATTTGCCCATTCACATCAGTCCCTTCTCCAGTGGAGCTTACAATCTAAATTCCCTACTACACGTACATACACTCACACCAGGGTTCATTTTGTTGGGAGCCAATTAACCTACCAGTATATTTTTAGATTGTGGGAGGAAGCCAGAGTACCCGGAGGAAACCCACACAAGTACAGGGAGAATAAATGTGACCAAATGTTCAGAGGTAGGCCTGTTCTTAATCAGAGACAGTATTTCTTTAGATTCAGTTAAGGGGTCAGCTTGCTGGGGGGTAGCTTGCGTGGAATTTATTAAGTGTGGAATTAAGAAGTGTGTTATCCGAACAGTTAAAAAAAAACAATTGAACAAACATTGGGGGTCATTCCGAGTTGTTCGCTCTGTAAAAATCTTCGCATCGCAGCGATTTTCCGCTTAATGCGCATGCGCAATGTCCGCACTGCGACTGCGCCAAGTAAATTTGCTATGCACTTATGAATTTTACTCACGGCATTTTCATCGTTCTGGCGATCGTAATGTGATTGATAGGAAATGGGTGTTACTGGGCGGAAACAGGCCGTTTTATGGGCGTGTGGGAAAAAACGCTACCGTTTCCGGAAAAAACGCAGGAGTGGCTGGAGAAACGGGGGAGTGCCTGGGCGAACGCTGGGTGTGTTTGTGACGTCAAACCAGGAACGACAAGCACTGAACTGATCACAGATGCCGAGTAAGTCTGAAGCTACTCAGAAACTGCTACGAGGTGTGTAATCGCAATATTGCGAATACATCGTTCGCAATTTTAAGATGCTAAGATTCACTCCCAGTAGGCGGCGGCTTAGCATGAGCAAATCTGCTAAAATTCACTTGCGAACGAACAACTCGGAATGACCACCATTGAACAACATCAAGGAAAGGTAACTTACTTTAACAACTTACTCTAACTCCACTTAACTCAAAAAACACAAACAACCTCAGCATGTTCATCAAACTACTGTTTCTTATTTCAATTCATGGAATTCTCATAAAATTTAACACATTCTACACTCACCCTGAAACTCACCCCTCTGTACACATTACAGCTTCTATTCTCCCCTCACCTCTTCTAAACACTCATGAGCTTTATACTTACTTCTTTGCAAGCACTTTGACAACCACAATTGGCCACCAGAATAAACACTCACAAACATCCACCAATCTTTATCTCACTCTTCTGCTTTTATTAGCTGGTGACATATCACCAAATCTAGGCCCCAACCACCTTTCCCTCTCACACTCTGCTGTCTCAAAACAACATAGAAATCCATCTAACCTCATAAATATCACGTGTCTCCCATCCCCCTCCAAGTCACTAAAATGTGCCTTATTGAATGCACGCTCTGTTTGTAACAAATTAACATCCATCCATGACCTCTTCATATCTCACAACTTTAATCTGCTGGCTATAACAGAAACATGGCTCACACAATCAGACACGGCCTCCCCTGCAGCACTGTCACACGGTGGTTTCCACTTCTCAAACACATCTAGGCCTAATAATAGTAAAGGTGGTGGAGTTGGAATCTTACTGTCACAGTTTTTCACATACACTGTTCTACCTCAGGTTCCATCACTCGCATTCACATCATTTGAAGTTCACTCTATCAGGATTTTCATCCCCTTCTCTCTGCGTGTTGCAGCTATCACCCTCCTGGGCAACCCAAACAACAATCTCTAGAAGATTTTTCTGCCTGGCTCCCACACTTCTTATCCTCTGATATTTCCACCATCATTATGGGCGATTTCAATATAGCTCTTGACAGTCCACAATCTGTTCATGCATCCAAACTCCTCTCTCTAACCTCCTCTCTTGGCCTAACCCAATGGTCCGACTCCTCTACTCACCAGGAGGGCCACTGCCTTGATCTTGTGTTCACCAGGCTCTGATCAGTTTCCGAATTTATTAACACTCCTTTCCCTCTCTCTGATCACAACCTGATCACCTTCACAATCTCTTCTATTACTTTAAATTCTAGGACACTAAAACCAAGCAAGCCTCCTCTAACCCGCAGAAATACTAACAATATACATTTTCAACAACTTTCCACTTCTCTGCAACAACTACTCTCACCAATCTCTACATTCTCCACACCTGACACTGCTGTATTCCACCTGCACCAGACCCTAGAGAGTGCCCTTGATGAAGTGGCTCCAGCTACCCATCACACTCCACGTAGGCTTAGATGCCAACCATGGCACTCTAAATCAACAAGACACCTACAAAAACTGTCACGTAAAGTAGAACGTCAGTGGCGGAAATCTCAGAATCCAAGTGACTTTCTCACATATAAGACTACCTACTACTCCTATCTTCAGGCCCTGGACACTGCCAAACAAACATATTTCCAATCTCTCATCTCTTATCATGCCACCAACCCCAAGTGACTTTTTAATACATTTAAATCACTTCTTTACCCTCCCTCACCTCCCCCACTAGCTACTATCAGTGCACAAGAACTTGCTTCCTACTTCAAGGATAAGATTGATAAAATCTGAGATGAAATGGTATGCTCTAACTCAGCCAGTGACCAGCTCAATTCCTTACCTAAACCCTCTGGCACTTTCTCTTCATTTGATCCCACAAGTGAAGATGAAGTATCAACACTCTTTTCATCCTCCTACTCCACTACCTCTCCTCTTGATCCTATACCCTCACAGGTCAGTAAAACTTTGTCTCCTGTGCTTATCCCAACCTTAACTAAAATCTGTAATCTCTCTCTCTCTCTACTGGTATCTTTCCCTCTCTGTTTAAACATGCAGTGATTACTACCATTCTAAAAAAACACAACTATGACCCAAACACACTCTCTAACTACCGTCCCATTTCTCAGCCACCTAGTCCCTCCAAGCAACTTGAGAGACTTGCCTACACTCGCCTTACACACTTACTTAACTCCCACAACTTATTGGACCCACTTCAGTCAGGCTTTCGTGCCCAACACTCCACAGAGACGGTACTGACCAAAGTAGTGAATGATCTAGTCACTGCTAGATCAAAAGGCCATTACACACAACTTATTCTTCTAGATCTCTCTGCTGCTTTTGACACTGTTGACCACTCTCTTCTCATACAAACACTACAATCCATAGGTCTTCAGGACACAGCCCTTACTTGGTTCTCATCCTACCTATCTAATCGCTCTTTCAGTGTTCACTTCTCTGATTCTACCTCCTCTTCTCTACCTCTATCAGTTGGAGTACCGCAAGGCTCAGTCTTAGATCCTCTGCTTTTCTCTATCTATACCTCCTCTCTTGGAAAACTAATCAGCTCCTTCGGATTTCAGTATCATTTGTACGCTGATGATACTCAAATCTACCTATCCTCCCCAGATTTGTCACCATCTGTATTGGCTCGTGTCACTGGATGCCTGTCTGCCATTTCATCTTGGATGTCATCACGCCACCTCAAACTCAACATTTCCAAAACAGAATTAATTATTTTCCCACCAGCTAAGAGAAGTTACCAACCTGATATCTCCATAACTGTTGACAATGCAACTATCCACCCTACCCCATAAGCTCGTTGCCTAGGTGTCACCCTTGACTCTGAACTGTCCTTTGTTCCACACATTCAATCTGTCTCTAAATCATGTTACATGCACCTTAAAAACATATCCAAAATACGCCCTTATCTTACACAAGACACTGCAAAAACTCTAATACATGCACTCATCATTTCCCGCATTGATTATTGTAATAGTCTCCTTACTGGTCTTCCCAAACAAAGGCTCTCACCACTTCAATCCATTTTAAATGCAGCTGTGAGGCTAATCTTCCTCGCCAGATGTACTTCATCTGCTGATCCGCTCTGTCAGTCCCTCAATTGGTTACCGGTATTCTACCGTGTCAAATATAAAATACTTTTACTTACATACAAGGCTATTAACCAAACTGCACCATCATACATCTCCTCACTCATCTCAAAATATCTCCCTACCAGACCTCTCCGCTCTGCACAAGATCTGCGTCTCTCATCCACATGTATTACCTGTTCCCACTCAAAATTACAGGACTTTACCCGGGCTTCACCCACTCTGTGGAATGCACTCCCACACACAATAAGACTCTCCTCTAGTCTCCAAACCTTTAAACGTTCCCTGAAAGCTCATCTCTTCAGACAAGCCTACCAAATTTCAGACCCACACACATAACCTTCAATGCTTCCCTATCCAGTTACATCCCCTCTGTACAGTCCACATAACCTCACATTTTGTCTTCCAACATTGCTGGGTGATCATATCATACAACCCATTAAGAACCTAGCAATCTGGGGAACCATTATGTAACAGGTAGCATCTATCCTTGTGTATCAATGCCTATTTCCCTATAAATTGTAAGCTTGCGAGCAGGGCCTTCCTACCTCTGTCTGTCTGTCTGTCTTTGCCCAGTTTTGTTCTATAACTGTTGTTCTAATTGTAAAGCGCAACGGAATATGCTGCGCTATATAAGAAACTGCTAATAAATAAATTAATTAATTTACAAACTCCACACAGTTAGGAACATAGTGGGAATTGAGCCCATGACCTCAGTGCTGTGAGACAGTAATGCTAACCATTACACCATCCGTACTGCCCCAGGAAATATTATAAACATGCAGGCCACCATTATGCCAGCAGCTGAGAGAGCGCTAGAATGCCCCTTGCGAGAATGCTGCGGTAGCCACAGAATCTATTCTACCTGTATGGGTGTTGTGGACACCCATAGAAGGAGAAAAGCCTGTAGTGCCAGTATTTCAGCAGCAGCATTTCACCATCGTCGGCATTGTGACTGCCAGGATCTCGATAGGCAGTCTCGTGATCGCCTCCCTCTTTAAGTATAGGGTGTGCTATCCTAAGGATATTGCTTATGTACTACCATTATTATGAGGAACTGCCAAGGGTTCTATATCTCTGCCCATCCCCCGTATAAATACAAATGGGCCTGAAATCTTCAATGAGCTTTTGTTATATCAGCTGAAAGCAGAACAGTTTTATTTCCCATTTTGACAAACAGACAGGGGCGTTTCTACAGAAGAGGGGGCCCGTGTGGACCTCCGGGTGGGCCCCCTCCTCTGAATGGCGCTGTAAACTCTGGCAATGTGGCGGAGTCTACTGCGCATGCGCAGGTCTCCGGAAAAATGGCGCCCGCCATGATCCGGAGACCAATTTGGCTACCGCACATGCGCGGAGGCCATTTTGCCGGTGATTTCCACCATGGATGCTGCGCCCGCCGCTGGACTCCGGTTAGGTAAGTATTTAAATGGGTGCAATGTGTGCGGTGTCGGCCCCCCCTGGACCCAGGGGCATGTGAGCACCGCACACATGGCACCCATTATAGGAACGCCAATGCAAACAGAGGAAATATAAATAAATTCTGTCAGCCAGTAGCAGATCCTACTCTAGCACCTCCTATTTCAGCTTTCTCCTATTCCAATTAGAATGTAATAACTGTAATGAGCAGCGCCCTCCAGACCCTTTGTTTCCATATATGTATTTCATTTGCTTAACCTGTATGCCACTGTTATATGTAGCTCTGGTTTTTCCCACTGTCCAATGTTGTGGTGGTAATAATAATAATAATAATAATAATAATAATAATAATAACATTTAAAAAAATGATATAATAGAATAAAGGACACTGGAAATCTTTGCTTTCAGTAAAGAAAATATTTTGTTACATTTCTTTCATAAAACGTTAAACATAAATGGGTATTTAGGAATCAGCCAATTGGACCTGGATTTATGTTCTATTAGAGTTCTTGATGCTCTGGACAATGGGTCTAATTCAGACCTGATCGCTGCTGTGCGTTTTCGCACAGCGGGTGATCAGGTCTGAACTGCACATGCGTTGGAACCGCAATGCGCAGGCGCGACGGGCCACAGCACCGGGGAGCGCCGGGAAGCAACAGGATGGTGCAAATAATCTGATCGCACTGGCAATCGCAAGAAGATTGACAGGAAGAGGGTGTTTGTGGGTGGCAACTGACCGTATTTAGGGACTGTCCGGAAAAACGCAGGAGGGACCCGGCGTTTTGTGTGAGGAATCGTGACATCAGCTCCGGCCCCAATTATCTCAGCGGCTGAGTAAGTCCTGGGCTGGGCTGAGACTGCACAGACTTCTGTTTGTGCAGCTCTCCTGCACATGCGGTCTCACACCTGTACAGCGAATTCCCCCTCCCCCTATAGGTGGCAACTAGCAGATCGCAGGGATGCAAAATAACACACCCTAGCGATCAGGTCTGAATTACCCCCAATGTTCTGCTGGGGAACCTTGGGTCCTGCCACTTATGTTAATGCTACTTCAACATTTACTACCTACGCAAACATTGTTGCAGACCACGTATACCTCTTCACCATAGGTGTGCGCAGGGTGGGTGCCTGGTGCGCACAGGCACCCCCTAATGTCTGGCACCCCGATCTCACATGCCTGATGCAGCGATCGCCGAGCAAGCTGATTACTGTCCCCTCTGCGCTGTACCCTGTCAGGACTGCATTACTGACCGGACGCCTGGGTTAATCAAGGGTGTCACTGCCACCGGCTTTCAAACTCCCAGCTCCACCTCCATGTACAAAAACAGTGTGATGTGACGTGATTACGTTATGCTGCTCGTACGCCCAGCCGCCACATGCCCACCTCTCTCCTTTTATGCTATGCCAACGCCAGCCACTGATGAGGATCAGCATGCAGCCAGCGTTCCTCTTTGGAAGACAAATTCAATACTGGCAGGCGGTCAGCAGCAGCATTGACACGTCACTCGTTTTTCCAGCAGCAACAGTACTAGTCTGCGACTGTCAGTGACAGTGAGTGACTGACTTGTAAGTAAGCTGCTGCAGCTTGCAGGGGAAAGAGAGGGGGAGCCAGACCGGGCTGAGGAGGACCAGTGTAATTGCAGTTAGTGCCATCAGGGGTGTTTGTTTGGAGCACACCACTACATTTGACAATGTATCTGCTTTATTAGGATTGGAACAAGTGTGGATATTTTATATTGCATTGACCGTCAATAGATGGTGCTAGACACGTCCAAAAGGCGGTGCTAGACACACCCCTCCGACAGTGCACTCCCTAATAAAATGGTCTGCGCACGCCTATGCTCTTCACTCTGTTTAAATTCCTGACAGGAAACAGGCTACATGCTGGCACTCTGCAAGATTTTAGGCATAAATCATACCTCCCAACTGTCCCGCTTTCAGCGGGACAGTCCCGCTATTCGGACCCTGTCCCACTGTCCCACCCGCGGGCAGCAGTGTCCCGCGGGTGGGGGGGCAGTTGGGGGGAGGCTTTGATCACCCGCTGCTCTGCTCTGCAAAGCAGCCGGTGATCACTGAATACATGCTGTGCGCACGCGCACGGCATGTATTCAGAGCTAGGAGGGGAGCGGGGGCTGCCCAGCTGCTCGGGGAGCGCTGGGCACGCCCCCAAAAGGCAGAAAAACGGTCCGTTTGGCGATGCCACGCCCCTCGAGCGAGGCCACGCCCATTGCGGATGAGGCTACTCCCCCTTTTCGGGTCCCGCTTTCTTACAGCCACAAGTATGGAGGTATGATAAACTGTTTGAAGAAGCAGAGAACAGTCCTATGAAATGCATAAGAATAGTTTATGCAGAATTGATGCATGCTGTATCGCACTGCAGCATGTGTCAGAAAGGATCCTGTTGAAGAGAATATAGAGTCCCTTTCTCCTTTCAAAGCAGCAAACACAACTAATTGACTGGATTTAATTCCCTAAACTGTTAAATTGCTGGTCCTTAACACCTAAAATTGCCCTCTATATGCATCAGGTATAGACCTCTATATACATCAAACACATACCCTCCAACTGTACCTTTTTGGCAGATATAGTACCTTTTTTTTTATGGTCTGTACCGATTTTTGGCTCTCCAATTTTCCATTGAAAGTGTAGGAAAAGGGGCCCTTTACACATGGCCACGCCCCTTTTCAAATTTGTACCAATTTTTTTGTGTAAAATGTTGGAGGGTATGCAGACATAAGCCTCCATACACATCAAACATAGGCTCAGAAAACCAATCCCCCCCAAACTTCACGATCCGAGCCAGGAACAGAATCCGGCTCGGGACTTCCCGCCTGACTCGGATCCCAGGACGAGGCAAAACATCATCATCACGCTGTCGGATTCTCGTGGGTTTCCGATTATATTAAAGAGCCGCGCGTCACTACGGACTCGGAGAGTGAGGGAAACAGACCTCTGTCTCTCTCTGTGGGTGGCGGCATTGGGTGGGGTCAGTGTGCGCTATCTAGGGGTGCTGTTAGGTGTGATGTCCTGTCACTGTGCAGTTAGGGGTGCTGCAGCTGTACATTGGTGTTGCTGTCCTGTATGCTGTGAAAATACAGGGGTGCTGTGAAAATACAGGGTTGCTGGTTCTGTCCTGTATGCAGTGAAAATACAGGGGTGCTGTGAAAATATGGGGGTGCTGGTTCCGTCATGTATGCTGTAAGAAATACAGGGGTGTTGTAAAGGTACACTGGCCCTGTATTGTATGCTGTAAAAATTCAGAGGTGCTGTGAAAATAAATGTACACTGGCTTATATGCTGTAAAATTACAGGGGTGTTGTTAAAATACAGGGGAGATGGCCCTGTCCCATATGCTGTAAAAATACAGGGGTGCTGTGAAAATAAATGTACACTGGCCCTGTCTTGTATGCTGTAAAAATACAGGGGTGCTGTGAAAATAAATGTACACTGTCCATGTCTTGTATGCTGTAAAAATACAGGGATGCTGTGAAAATAAAGGGGCACTGTTCTTTGTGCTATAATAATAAAGGGATGCTGTCCTGTGAAATGGAGAACAAAAAGTTGGAGGAAAAAATAGTGAAAGATCAGGAACCACTTCCAGTTCCTAGTACTAGTGCTGAAGCAGCTGCTGCCACCAGTCATGACATTGACGATGCAATTCCATCAACGTCGTCTGCTAAGGCCAATGCCCAATGTCATAGAGGGCAAGTAAAATCAAAGAAGCAAAAATTATGAACCAAAAAAAAAAAATTATCTGATAAGAAATTTAAAATTGGCAATATGCAATTCACGACACGAAGTGGGAAGGAAAGGCTAAGGCCTTGGCTTATGTTCATGACTGGTGGTTTAGCTTTTCATTAAAATAGAAGCCCTCCTCCCTCTTGAAAAATTAAAAATATAAAGCTTGTTAAAGCACAGGTAAAAAAAACTGTTCAGAGATATAACAGATCCCCAAGGAGAGTCCAAGTGTGTCAGTCTGACCTTCCCAAGACTGTATGGGAAGAGGAGGCTCCTACCACCATTTACACGCCCCTTGCAAGTGCTGGGCGGAGCACCACCAGTCCAGTTGTTGATATTGAGATTGAGGATGTCACTGTAAAAGTACACCAGGATGAGGAGGATATTGGTGTTGCTGGCACTGAGGAGGAAGTTAACGATGCTGATTCTGATGTTGATGTTGTTTGCTTGAATAAGGCACCAGTGGAGACAGTTGTTGGCCATGGGATGAAAAAGCCCATTGTCATGCCTGGGCAAAACACCCAAAAAATCAACCTCTTCAGTGTGGAATTATTTCTCTGTGAGGATGTTTGTCAACACTGAAGGGGGGGATCTGCAGATGAGTATAAGGACAACATCTTGCCTCTGTAGAGCCAGTTTGTGCAAGGAGAGATTACTAGCTTCTTTTTTGGTGGGGGCCCAAACAAACCAATCATTTCAGCCACAGTCGTGTGGCAGACCCTGTCGCTGAAATGATTGGTTTGTTGTGCATGTCCTGTTTATACAACATAAGGGTGGATATGATAGCCCAAGGACAATTCCATCTTGCACGTCTTTTCTTTGTTTGCTTCATCATTCCAGAGGTGCTGCCCTATATGGGGTGCTGCCTCTCTGCCCTATCAGTCCAGGGGTGCTGCCCCACTGCTGTTTAAGTCCAGGGGTGCTGCTGCCTGTCTGCTGTGATGTGTAGTTCTCCAGGGGTGCTGCCTATGCTGTATAAATCCAGATGCACTGCCGCATAATTCCAGGGGTGCTGCTGTACTTGATCCTAGGTTTAAATTAAAGCCTAGAGCAGAATATGAAAAAAGCTTCAACATCATAAACAGATTTGTGAAAACATATAGCCACAAAGGTGGAAATGGAAATTACAATTCTGAGTAAGTGTTTTCCAATGAGACCATATTTGTGGCCAAACTCATTCAGACTCAGAAGGGACAGAATCATAATCCAGTGCAACTGCCAGAGAAAACTAGATTTTCAAAACACATCTATGTCAATATGTCTGCCATATAATTCCAGGGGTACCCAGTCTGAACCCGCTCATCTAGATCTTCTAGTGTGCACTGGGTACTCAGCATTAGAGAGAGGTTCTTCTCAATTATTTCATGTTAGGGACTCAAATTAATGGCTCCTATTAGTCAATCTTAATTTTGATTTATTATTAATGTTCCGTATTTTGGGATTATTTCCAAGATGCACATTTGTTGTTCAGGGTTAATTGTACAATATAAGGGCTGCGTAGGATTATTGCAAGACCTTGCGGTGTTAGAAGAACAGAATTTCAGTGATCTTGCATTGCATCAGCTTTACATTGCACTGCAGCACTAGATGGGCCAGGAGCTCGTGTGAGGCACAAACAGTTGCTGAATAAGGCCCAGTATGGAGTGTCATAGTAGTTTACAGCCAGGAAGATGTCTGGCTTGCCAGGCTGAGGCATGCTTTGGTCACAGAGGTTAGCATTGCTTCCTCCCACAGTCCTACTTATAGTATGAAAGGAGTTTTGACTGTAAAGAGTGGTAAGCTCCACTAGGGCAGAGGCTCAATAACAAAAAATTTAAAAATAAAATATGAATAAAATAAACAAGACCAGACACACAGGTATGCTCACATGTATGTAACTGGGACACACAGGTATGCTCACATACGTGTAACTGGGAGCTGGGAAAAAAACAAAAATAAGGCATCTGCCACACAATATGTAAATAAAAATGCTATTAAAAAATGGGAAAAAAAGAAAACCACGAGATTTTCACAAAATAAGTCTCCAGATTCCGTGGAGGGAAAAATATCCAATCTTGATCCTGTGGTATACACCAGTTTATTTGCATCCAAGCAATAAATCCAAGATTATCTTAATCCCTAAAAATGGAGAAGGGGGTACAAATTTGGCGGCTTTGGTCCCTAGTTTTTCAGTTTGTCCAGTAATGTGGTAATTATATATTTGCTTGGCTGAAGCCCCGTCTGTTCCATACCAAAATAGGAGTGGGGGTGAAAGCCTGTGTGTTTTTCCTGCTTCTGTGTGCCTCTCTAATTTATAATCACCTTCTTGACACTGTCCTCTTCCTCTTGCCTCTTCTCATAATGTGAAAAGTCATCAAATATGGAGTTGGTATGTTTGTAGCTAGCTATGATTCTGAGAAATTGGGGAGCTTTTTCCAGGGGGACCACTAGTCTCTGAAATTATGGGATTATTAAACTGTGCATGTCCTGTTTAAACAACATAAGGGTGGGCGGGAGGCTCCAAGGACAATTCCATCTTGCACCTCTTTTTTTCTTTGCATTATGGGCTCTTTGGGGCCTAGTTTTTAAAACCACCATCCTGTCTGACACTGCAGTGCCACTCCTATATGGGCCACGCGTTTGTGCCGCCCACTTGTGTCGCTAAGCTTCGTCATCCAGCTACTTCGGTACAACCTTTTGGCCTAAAAACAATATTGTGAGGTGTTCAGAATAGACTGGAAATGAGTGGAAAATAATGTTATTGAGGTTAATAATACTATGGGATCAAGAATGTCCCAAAATATCCCAAAATTCTGTGATTTTAGCTGTTTTTATGTTTTGTGTTTAAAAAAAAAAAACAGATCCAAAATCAAAGCTGAAACACGAAAGGGTGGTCTTGGCAAAACCAATCCTGATCCAAAACATGAACGGGGATCCAGATCCAAAACAAAAAAAACAAAAAGTGTCCGCCGCACATCTCTAGTGTGTACTATTTTGTGGTGTACACAGTGAATAATAGACACCAGCAGATAGAAATGTTGGAGACACAGCAGCCAAATAGACTTAAACAGGAGCTTGTTTTTTTCACAGTGCACAGTGTTAGTAGAGTCGTACTCACAGTTACAGACACAGGTAGCAAAGATGGTGTGTAGCAGACAGCAGAACAGGCAGTCATGTGTGTAGGCAGGATAATGCAGGATATCACTGGGTCAACCACAGAGTTTAGTACTACACATCTACTGTATGTAGTACTGTGACGCTCAAACACAGTGTCAAGATGGTGCCACACATGTGCAGACTAGTTAACAGTGGCCATCTTTGTAAAGGATAGATGCTTCATGTTATGGAGCATCAAAGAGGTAGTGCAGGACTGCACTCCATATATCAACATTACATCAATTATAGGCCTCTACTGCATATAAATAAGGTACAGTCTACTATAAACATCAGGCATAGCCCTCCATATACATCAGGTATAGTCCTTTATAAACATCAGACATAGGCCTCTATATACACTGAAGTGCCAAAAGTCATGGGATAGCAGTAACGATAATGGTAAGTGGAGCCACCGTACTGTGATGTTTTGGAAATACCCAGACCTGCATCATTTATAATCTGGTATTTTATGAGTCAGTTTGAACATCGGTTAGGCTGCTCATGGCAAGGTGACTTTAATTATCGGAGTTCAAACAGGGCATGATAGTGGGTGCCCTACGGATGGGCCATTCCATTTCTGAAGTTGTGTGAATATTCAACATTCCTCAGTCTATGGTGTCATGTATGTACCGGGAATACCTCAAACAAAGAACTACCCAACACCATGAACAGTGCAGTGGTTAATCATGGGTGCTAAATGATTGTGATCAGCGGCATCTAGCCAGAATTGTCTGTGGTAATAGACAAGCAACACTGGCTCAAATCACATCCACATTCAATGCAGGAGGTACCAGACGCATATCCAACAGGTCAGTGCAGCATTCTTTAGCTTATTTGTGATATGGGAACAGAATACCCACCAAAGTGTACCTGTTAACACTATGACTCTGGACACAGCGCCTCATCTGCGCTTGTGACATTGCTAATTGGACCCTGGAGGACTGGCAACACATTGTCTGATGAGTCCCGGTTCCAGTTATTTCGGGCTGATGGTAGGGTTCGGTTGTGGTGAAGTCCCCATGAGGCCATGGACCCCAGTTGTCAAGGAAGCACTGTGCAAGCTGGTGGTGGTTCCATAATGGTGTGTTCACGTGGCAGGGGTTGTGTACGCTGTTCCGCCTGAACAGGTCATTAACCGGTAACCACTATGTAGCATTGCTTGATGACTATTTGCAGCCCTTCATGGACTTCATGTACTGCCACAATGATGGAAAATTCCAGTAGGGCACAGTGTCATTGGCCCCAAGTTGTTCAGAATTGGTTTGAGCAGCATTCTGGAGAATTCTGACAAATGATGTGGCAACCACATTCACCCAACATGAACCCAATTGAGCATTTATGGGATATTGTGGAGAGGTCCATTCGCACCCAAAATCCAGCACCTACAAATATCAGGAAGCTGTGGTAAGTTATCCAAAGGCATGGATCAACATCTCTCCAGAGGTCTTCCATTCACTTGTGGAATCGATGCGATGTCGAGTTGCTGCACTTCACTGAGCTAGATGTGTTCCAACACGATACTAGGCACCTATCCCATGACTGTTGGCACATCAGTATACCTCAGGCATGGGCATCTATATACATCGGCTAAAGGCCTGTAACCAGGGCCTAGTGACATGCAGACATTGCAGAGCCAGCATCTCACCACACAGAACTTTCCTTCCCAGCTGGGGAGAGAACAGGTGATGAATGCAAGTACTGTAGATGTTAATCACTGAATGGCTTATCTGTCCAGTTTACTTGCACATACATACGCACTTCCTAATCTAAAAATAGTTACTTCTTGTGTTCCTCATTCACAATGTGATTACTTATATATTAAGTCAACTTTAATATAGGTAATATTTAACCAACTAATATTTCACACTTAAAGTGTAAGTAAATACTGTATGTCCTAACACGGATCACTGAACAAATTACTATTCACTAAAGAGAACCTGTAACCAAGGGGGATTGGCATTTGTGTCCTATAGTCCCTGGTACAGTGTGTACTGTATGTACTGTATGAAACATGCAGTGATTCTTCCCACCACCCTGGACAGCGCCTGTATAGAAAGCATAGAAAGCATGTTCCTACAGTATGTGTTCCTCTCATGAGAGCTTCCTGCATACGTCACTGCTCCCTGGCCCTCCAGGAAGCTGTAGGGAATCTGCCTGGGAGAGAGAGAGCACAATCCAGTATACAGCTAATAGCACAGGGCGTGATATATTACAGATGTTCCTCAGAGCAGTGGGGACACTAGTATTTTCTAAACATGAAAATAGCACCAAAAAAAACTACATAAAAATGTCAGTCCTTCCTGGTGATAGGTTCTTTGTAAATATCGGTATACTGTATCTCAGGGATATATTTATAATACAGTACAGATTTGCTTTAATAAATTGTATCTGTTACCACTGCTATATGCAGCAATAACACGTCTTTTAGAGGCAACTTAACAAAACCTTTTGGTTGGGACTAGTGATGAGCGGGTTCAGTTCCTCGGAATCCGAACCCCCCCGAACTTCACCCATTTTACACGGTTCCGAGGCAGACTCGGATCCTCCCGCCTTGCTCGGTTAACCCGAGCGCGCCCGAACGTCATCATCCCGCTGTCGTATTCTCGCGAGATTCAAATTCTATATAAGGAGCCGCGCGTCGCCGCCATTTTCACTCGTGTATTGGAGATGATAGGGAGAGGACGTGCAGCGTTCTCTCAGTTGTGTTCAGTGTGCTGCAAATATCTGTGCTCAGTGTGCTGCAAATATCTGTGCTCAGTGTGCTTGCAAATATCTGTGCTCAGTGTGCTGAAAATATCTACGTTCTCTGCCTGAAAACGCTCCATATCTGTGCTCAGTGTGCTGCAAATATCTGTGCTCAGTGTGCTTTATTGTGGGGACCACCAGTATTATATAGTAGGAAGACAGTGCAGAGTTTTTCTGACCAGTGACCACCAGTATTATACGTTCTCTGCCTGAAAAACGCTCCATATCTGTGCTGCTTTGTAGTATATAGTAGGAGGACAGTGCAGAAATTTGCTGACCAGTGACCACCAGTATTATATCAGTATGGTACAGTAGTCCGCTGCTCTACCTACCTCTGTGGTCAAGTATACTATCCATCCATACCTGTGGTGCATTTTAGTTGTTGTGCGCAGTATATATAGTAGGAGGACAGTGCATAATTTTACTGATCACCAGTATATAATATATAGCAGTACGGTACAGTAGGCCACTGCTCTACCTACCTCTGTGTCGTCAAGTATACTATCCATCCATACCTGTAATGCATTTTAGTTGTTGTGCGCAGTATATATAGTAGGAGGACAGTGCATAATTTTGCTGACCACCAGTATATAATATATAGCAGTACGGTACAGTAGGCCACTGCTCTACCTACCTCTGTGTCATCAAGTATACTATCCATCCATACCTGTGGTGCATTTTAGTTGTTGTGCGCAGTATATATAGTAGGAGGACAGTGCATAATTTTGCTGACCACCAGTATATAATATATAGCAGTACGGTACAGTAGGCCACTGCTCTACCTACCTCTGTGTCATCAAGTATACTATCCATCCATACCTGTGGTGCATTTTAGTTGTTGTGCGCAGTATATATAGTAGGAGTACAGTGCATAATTTTGCTGACCACCAGTATATAATATATAGCAGTACGGTACAGTAGGCCACTGCTCTACCTACCTCTGTGTCGTCAAGTATACTGTCCATCCATACCTGTAGTGCATTTAAGTTTTGCGCAGTATATATATAGTAGGAGGACAGTGCAGAATTTTGCTGACCACCAGTATATAATATATAGCAGTACGGTACAGTAGGCCACTGCTCTACCTCTGTGTCGTCAGTATACTACAAAAGTTCAGTAAAATGACCCAATAATCAAAATTAAAAGCGTCTGATGAGAAGCGTAAACTTGCCAATATGCCATTTACGACACGGAGTGGCAAGGAACGGCTGAGGCCCTGGCCTATGTTCATGGCTAGTGGTTCAGATTCACATGAGAATGGAAGCACTCATCCTCTCGCTAGAAAACTGCAGTGCCACTCCTAGATGGGCCAGGTGTTTGTGTCGGCCACTTATGTCACTTAGCTTAGTCACACAGCTACCTCATTGCACCTCTTTTTTTCTTTGCATCATGTGCTGTTTGGGGACTATTTTTTAAATCTGCCATCCTGTCTGACACTGCAGTGCCACTCCTAGATGGGCCAGGTGTTTGTGTCGGCCACTTGGGTCGCTTAGCTTAGTCATCCAGCGACCTTGGTGCACCTCTTTTTTTCTTTGAATCATGTGCTGTTTGGGGACTATTTTTTGAAGTGCCATCCTGTCTGACACTGCAGTGCCACTCCTAGATGGGCCAGGTGTTTGTGTCGGCCACTTGGGTCGCTTAGCTTAGCCATCCAGCGACCTTGGTGCACCTCTTTTTTTCTTTGCATCATGTGCTGTTTGGGGACTATTTTTTGAAGTGCCATCCTGTCTGACACTGCAGTGCCACTCCTAGATGGGCCAGGTGTTTGTGTCAGCCACTTGGGTTGCTTAGCTTAGTCATCCAGCGACCTCGGTGCAAATTTTAGGACTAAAAATAATATTGTGAGGTGTGAGGTATTCAGAAGAGACTGGAAATGAGTGGAAATTATGGTTATTGAGGTTAATAATACTATGGGATCAAAACGACCCCCAAATTCTATGATTTAAGCTGTTTTTGAGGATTTTTTGTAAAAAAACACCCGAATCCAAAACACACCCAAATCCGACAAAAAATTTTCATGGAGGTTTTGCCAAAACGCGTCCAAATCCAAAACACGACCGCGGAACCGAATCCAAAACCAATACACAAAACCCGAAAAATTTCCGGTGCACATCACTAGTTGGGACAGAGTCCAATGCTCCTGTGAAGAGTAAGTAGTGAAGTGGTAGCTTTTGCAATCACATTACAGCTGAGTTTGGACCCTATTTACCAACTAGGCATTGCAAAGCCATCTGACAGCTCATGAGCACAGTCCAGGTCACGGAAGACTGATCTTAAGATGCCTCTCCAGAAATATCATATCCTGATGATGAAAGTAGCTGTCTGTATCCTGCAGATGATGACAGTAGCCATCTGCAGCCTGATGATGACGGTAGCTATCGTACCCTCCGGTTGATGGTAGCTATTGGTACCCTACAGATGGTGTTTGCTATATGTACCCTAGGGGCATATTAAGGAGGTCATTCCGAGTTGATCGTTGGCTGCCATTTTTCGCAGCGCAGCGAACAGGTTACTACTGCACATGTGTATGCACCGCAATGTGCAGGCGCATCGTACGGCTACAAAGCGGAGCGGAGCTGGGCGATGGATTTAATGAAGAATCCATTCGCACAGGCAATCGCAAGGGCATTGACAGGAAGAGGGCGTTTGTGAGTGTCAACTGACCGTTTTCTGGGAGTGGTGCGGTGAACGCAGGCGTGTCCAAGCGTTTGGAGGTCGGATGTCCGACGTCAATTCCAGGACCTGCAACGCTAGATTCATCGCACAGGGTAAGTAACTCTTACCCTGGTCTTGTTATAGACAAAACAATTTTTGCATAGCAGGGCTGCACAAGCGATCGCAGCATTGCTATGCAAAAATACACTCCCCCATAGGCGGCGTCTAGTTGATTGCACGGGCTGCAAAAAGTTGCGGCGTGCGATCAACTCGGAATGACCCCCTAAGAGAGAAGGGGGCCCGTGTGCAGTCTTTGCAGTACTCCCTCCTCTCTAGCTGGCAGCGGTGTGTGTAAGTATTAGTAGACTATAGCACTGTGCTAGAATCTACTAGAAGTAGCGCAGATTTGTCAGGAAAATGGCGGATATTTCCCTACAAAATCCAGAGAAAATGGCCACTGCTCATTTGAAGCACCGTCGCAGGACTCCCGAGAGGTAAGTATAGAAGAAATGGGTGCAGCATGTGCGGTGTGGACCCTTGTTCAACGCACACACTGCACCCATTACAGACACACCATGGCTGTACCCTACAGATGGATTAGCTATTAGGACTATATCATAGTTCCAGTAGAGGTCCCTTATTCATGCAGGAGGTATCTGTGAGGTCTCCTGCTTTACTGCTTTCCTGCATGCACCCGGTAATAAAAGTTCTTATAATCACATGGCAGTTTCCAGTGATTCACAGAAAAATGGACAATGACAAACAGGCCTCTTACCGCAAAACTCAAATCTAAAAATCCTAATACTCACATACTGTACATGTAGATCCCGGAATTATTTGGATTATGATTAGAATACTCATTAGATGGATATTTATCAACCACTTACTGTAGCTCTTAACTGTCATTTTTTACAGCCTGTAAAATGACAGTTTGAATCTGATTAGTTAGTACAGTACTTTATCTCTCTCCAAGCTTTCATACATCTCAGAGTCTCTGCACATGTTTGTGGCTGATGTAATATGTGCAGAGTGATGCAGCCTCTTTGCCAGGGAGAGACTGCATTAGTTAATAGTAATCTGCAATCTTTCATGGCTGCTGTTCCTAGATCACACACAAATTTTTTTTGCTTCTTATCACCAACGTTGATGCCTGTAATCCATTTTATTTTTATCATAATTGCTTATATCTTTTGAATAACTCTGGAAGTTTTGAGTTTCATAAGAAGGGAGAGCAGCGTGTAGTCTCTTGGGCATGACAGCTGGTAAGCATATGCTCTCTAACACTGAGGTATCAGCTCATCTCGCAGAGAAGTGCAGACAATGACAGCAGATAAGCGTCCTGTCTAGTCTGTCCATTTCCTTATCTGCAATAAAACCACAGATCCTCTGCATGTCCTCATTCTTAAGACATTGTCATGACTGACTGTATTGCTCTATTTTAAACAGTCCTCGCTGAGCTAGACATTATTGGGTACATGCAATTGCGTTCGAATTCCGGCTGGAATTCGACCGTTTTTTAATTCGACACAATTCGACAGTCAGACACCCTGCCGCCGGGACCCGAATTCGACATATTCAATAAAAAACGGATTTGACAGTCCCGCTGTCGAAAAACGGACCAATTGACAGATAGTGTGCGTCCTGGATTCGACTTTTTGGATGCCACAAAAGTGTTTAAAAACCCAGAAAAAAATTGCGTGGGGTCCCCCCTCCTAAGCATAACCAGCCTTGAGCTCTTTGAGCCGGTCCTGGTTGTAAAAATACGGGGAAAAAATTGACAGGGGATCCCCCATATTTTTACAACCAGCATTGGGCTCTGCGTCTGGACCTGGTGCAAAAAATACGGGGGACAAAAAGCGTAGGGGTCCCCCGTATTTTTAACACTAGCACCGGGCTCCACTAGTCAGAGAGATAATGCCACAGCCGGGGTACACTTTTATATCGGTCCCTGCGGCCCTGGCATTAAATCACTAACTAGTCACCCCTGGCTGGGGTACCCTGGAGGAGTGGGGACCCCTTAAATCAAGGGGTCCCCCCCTCCAGCCACCCAAGGGCCAGGGGTGAAGCCCGAGGCTGTCCCCCCCATCCAAGGGCTGCGGAAGGGGGGCTGATAGCCTTGTGTCAAATAAAAGAATATTGTTTTTTGTAGCAGAACTACAAGTCCCAGCAAGCCTCCCCGCAAGCTGGTACTTGGAGAACCACAAGTACCAGCATGCGGGGGGGAAACGGTCCCACTGCTACCTGTAGTTCTACTGCAAACAAAATACCCAAATAAAAACAGTACACGCACACCGTGAAAACTTTATTACATACATGCATGCCGACACACACATACTTACCTATGTTCACACGCCGACTCGGTCCACTTCTCCATGTAGAATCCATGGGGTACCTGAAAATAAAATTATACTCACAAAAATCCTGTGTAGCATCTGTCCTCTTCTCCTTGTAATCCACGTACTTGGCAAAATAATAAAACGCAATAACCGGACCACGCACTGAAAGGGGTCCCATGTTTACACATGGGACCACTTTCCCCAAATGCCGGGACCCCACGTGACAGAGGGTCCCTTCAGCCAATCAGGGAGCGCCACGTCGTGGCACTCTCCTGATTGGCTGTGCGCGTCTGAACTGTCAGAAGGGCGCATAGCACTATGCCGCTCCATTATCTTCAATGGTGGTAACTTTGTGGTCAGCGGTGAGGTTACTCGCGGTCAGCTGATAATGGAGCGGCATAGTGCTATGCGCCGTCTGACATCTCAGACGCGCACAGCCAATCAGGAGAGTGCCACGACGTGGCGCTCCCTGATTGGCTGAAGGGACCCTTTGTGACAGGAGTCACGTGGGGTCCCGGCATTCGGGGAAAGGGGTCCCATGTGTAAACATGGGACCCCTTTCAGTGCGTGGTCCGGTTATTGCGTTTTATTATTTTGCCAAGGACGTGGATTACAAGGAGAAGAGGACAGATGCTACACAGGATTTTTGTGAGTATAATTTTATTTTCAGGTACCCCATGGATTCTACATGGAGAAGTGGACAGAGTTGGCGTGTGAACATAGGTAAGTATGTGTGTGTCGGCGTGCATGTATGTAATAAAGTTTTCACGGTGTGCGTGTACTGTTTATATTTGGGTATTTTTTTTGCAGTAGTGTAAGAGGTGCGGCTGCGTGTGGTGGTGCCTGCTGCCGTGCAGGTGTAGAGTCGGTACTCACCAGGCGCCGCTCTCTCTCACCTTCAGGTACCGGAACCTTCAACGGACCTGGCAATCTTCAATCGGATCCGGACACGGCGATTCCCTCTCGGAGCTGAGGAGAGAATAGGTTACCTCAAGGGGGTATCAACCCTTCTTCCACCGGAAAAGGGGATACCCCAGGGGTGACGGCGACCTTCACCGGTTGGGTGAAAGGTCATCACAGGCACAAAGCCTCAGCCACCCAGAATTCACACACTCGCACTCACGGGCGTAGTGTGATGAAGGGGATTCTCACGTCCGTGAGCAATCCCTATTCCGGCGCTCAGGGACAGACAAAAGGACAAACGTACACGGATGCTACTCACCGTCTCAAGTCTTGCACTCCGATCTTCTCCACTTACAGGTCCCTGTAAGGAGGCAAACAAACAAACAGACGTGCAGGGCCTAGAACTACCCTAGTGTGCGTCCGCTACACTAGCTACATAAACAGAGCTCTCAAACTAGCTCGTGTGAGTGGTGCAACACAACTATGCACAAACTTAAAACAAACAGACACTTTGCCCTGCACGGTAACAACATACATCCCAATATCGGAATACAAGATCACACGGTGCTGTCCCTTTAATTCCTACCTGCCGCTGGAACACAGCCTGCCCACCTAAACACCTCCGGGTGCTAAGGTCAAGCGGACCTGCCTACCTAACACCTCAGGGTGGCCTGGACCTAGTGCCCGGTACCACCTTTATTTACCTCGGGGGAACACTTATTCACTGGGCCTAGCGCCCCCTGACTGCACACAGGCCGGAGGCCTGATTTCACCCACGGGCCTAGCGCCCGCCTAACTTGTCCCTCGTTGGGTGACCTGGGCCTAGTGCCCAGGGTCACCTTATGCTGCCCTAATTGGCCAGAATACACTAGGGCCTAATGCCCTCTAATGCCCCACAGGCCTATTGCCTGGATTGCCCCCGGGCCTAGTGCCCGCCTACTGCGCCGCTTGGGCGGCTGGGCCTAACGCCCAAACCACCGTCTGGGTATGTGTGCCCCCTTTGCTCCGGACCGGGCCACGGGCCGGGGGGAACCCCGACTACTCGCAGCCTCGGACCAGAGGAGCCGATTGACTATACCCACGGGCCGGGAGGGCCCAACTGAATGCCCACAGGCCGGAAGGGCCTGACTTTACCCACGGGCCTAATGCCCGAACACCCGGTGGTCTAATGGGAAAAGGAGAGGGGGTGGAAGTAGCCTCACTGAGGCCTCACCTGCTCCAAGGGGTCTCCGGCTGCTTCTTCTGCCGCTGACCCGTCCTGGCCAGCGGCGTCGCCTCCGCTGCTCCGCGTCCAGCCGCCGCTGGACATCTTCTTGTAGGAGCCCGACGTCTTCCGGCCTCTTCAGCGGCCACTGGAGCTCCTCTTTCCACGGCCGTCTTCGTCTTCTCGCGGTGTCTCCTCCGCTCACCCACGCGGTCTTCTCTCTCCGGGTCCCGGACGCTTCTTCGCCGCTCTTCGGCGCGGCCTCCTTCCTCCGCTGCTCCCGCCCGGCGTCTCTTCTCTTCGCGCTCCTGCACGCAGACTTAACTTCAGGCTCCCGCCCGGCGTCTGACATCAGACGCCGGGGGCGGGGCCTATGACGCGGCGAGCGCCGATTGGCTCACCGCGCCCCTCTCCGATTGGTTGCCGCTCCGGGAGCCACGATTGGCTCCCGGAGGGCGCCAACATTTAAATGCCCCTGCAGCCTCTGCTCCGGTGCAGGGAAAAGGGTAATCCCTGCACCGGACACCCGCCGCCGCCACATACTGACAGGCGCTGGGGACAGACAAGCTGTCCCATCGCTGTCAGCGACGTTGTCCCGCAGGGGGCACAGGCTCCCTAGCTGCTGCAGCTGGAATGTGTCCTGTAAAACAGGACACATTCCCACATTTCCCCCCCCTTTTTCCTTTGTAGTCCCTACAAAGGTCTCCACGACGTCCATCGTCCGCGGGTCAGGGAATTCCGAGGTCCCTCCGGCGAGGTTGTGTTCGAGGGTCCAGCCCGGACAGACAGTGACCCCACACCCTTCCACCTCCGGGTTCCTCTCCTTACCTCCGGACCTCCATCGGCGGATCCTCTGGGGGAGTGGCATCTCCTCACGGTCGCTTGACGTTGGCCACCAAGGGGACTCTTCCTCCACGGGGACAACCGTCACCCACTCCTGGCCTTTCAGATCGTCTGTGGCATCGTCCCTGTCTTCAGGGTGTGAAGACCACCCAACAGTGGAATCCTCCGGGGCATCCGTTTCCTCCCGGGCAACAACCACCATCTGTCGCATCTCCTCGTGGGGCATCTCCAAAGGTCCCATGTCTTCCTCTGGAACGGGTCCTCCCACGGCATCTCGATCCTCTCCCCATACGTCCGTCCATTTCGGCACTCCCGGCAGGTATTCTTGCTCCAGGACTATCTCCTCCTCTTTACGGAGGGCATTCAACTGGGAGCACGACTCCACCCGATCCTGGCAGTCACTCTCGTCGGCGCTTCCGATGCCAGAGTCGTCCTCCATCTGTTCTTGGAGGGATTCGTCGGCGGACAGCTCACCGTAGTCCGAGTCCTCCTCCGATATCTGGACTGGGGTATTATTTTCCTCCTCAGCGTACTTAGTCTCTTCCGCTGGTACCTCTGCTTCCTCAGCGTACTCCGTCGCTTCCGCTGGCATCTTTACTTCCTCAGCGTACTCCTCTTCCACTGGCATCACTAGGTACCCAGGACACCCCTGTTCCGCACGTCCTGGGCGTGGATGGTTCCACCGCAGGGAGATTCCGGACGTCTCCGTCACAGGGTCTTCACGCTTTTCTTCGCAGCGTGGTCTCTTCACCTCCCAGTCGTCCACCTCCGCCTTATGCGGGAAAGGATTCTGCCTTAC
The DNA here is from genome assembly GCF_028390025.1 of Pseudophryne corroboree. Lineage (NCBI taxonomy): Eukaryota > Metazoa > Chordata > Amphibia > Anura > Myobatrachidae > Pseudophryne > Pseudophryne corroboree. The sequence continues at coordinate 127,164,618 of NC_086449.1, read as the reverse complement.
TGCGGTCACTTTCTTGGGACAGAGTAGGTCCGCGGCATCTTCCCAGGGGCACTCACTGGCCACATGTCCTGGTCGCCGACACTTCCAACAAGGGAGGGCCACTGCCACCTGCTCCAAGCCGGGTTCCTTGTCCACCTCCTTCACTGGGGAATCTTCACCCGTTGGTTCCGGCTCAGAGGAAATGGGCACCTGCGAACTAACTTCAAGCAGGGTCTTCCGCTCCATTTCCCTGGTTTCCTCCTCCCATCTCTGGGCGCGACCATCCGCAATCACTCGGTCTTCATTCCACGGACAATCGGGAAGCGCATGTCCTCTCGCCTCGCAGAGCGCACACACAGGCTCTGCAGCCACCCGGTCCCAAAGCTGCTGACGAGATTTCGTCAGCTGCTTCACCGTGGCCTCGTAGTCCGTCCTGTCTTCAGTCCATGGACATTCCAGGAGCCGATGTCGGGGATCTCCACAGCTTTCACACCAGGAATCAACCTCGTCTTCGCTCAACTCTTCGTCCGAGGGACAACTGTTATGCTCATGCCCGTAGTTTCCGCAGAGCAAACACCAGGACTCCTTCTTCGCTTGGCCCCTCTGACGTCTTCGGTCCGCTTCCTGGACCACCTTCTTTGGGGACGTCTCTCGCCAAGTACACTCGTCGGCAAAGTGCCCTGTTTGCCGACATTTCTTGCAGGGCGTCACAGCGGCCTTCTTGCGCCCCTTCTCCCGGCGCTCTTCCTTTCCACGCTGGACCGACCGCTGCACCATCATCAGGAGGTCTGCCCCAGACACCGTCACCCAGTCGCTCTGGTCCGCACGCGTCCGTGGGTGAGTCTGTTCCGGAGCCATCCGCAGGGAGGTCTTCTTGGTGGCGTTCCACATCGTGTCCGTGATCCGGTATCCTTGATCCTGCCGACTACGCCAAAATGTAAGAGGTGCGGCTGCGTGTGGTGGTGCCTGCTGCCGTGCAGGTGTAGAGTCGGTACTCACCAGGCGCCGCTCTCTCTCACCTTCAGGTACCGGAACCTTCAACGGACCTGGCAATCTTCAATCGGATCCGGACACGGCGATTCCCTCTCGGAGCTGACCGACGACCGAGCTGAGGAGAGAATAGGTTACCTCAAGGGGTGTATCAACCCTTCTTCCACCGGAAAAGGGGATACCCCAGGGGTGACGGCGACCTTCACCGGTTGGGTGAAAGGTCATCACAGGCACAAAGCCTCAGCCACCCAGAATTCACACACTCGCACTCACGCGCGTAGTGTGATGAAGGGGATTCTCACGTCCGTGAGCAATCCCTATTCCGGCGCTCGGGGACAGACAAAAGGACAAACGTACACGGATGCTACTCACCGTCTCAAGTCTTGTACTCCGATCTTCTCCACTTACAGGTCCCTGTAAGGAGGCAAACAAACAAACAGCCGTGCAGGGCCTAGAACTACCCTAGTGTGCGTCCGCTACACTAGCTACATAAGCAGAGCCCTCAAACTAGCTCGTGTGAGTGGTGCAACACAACTATGCACAAACTTAAAACAAACAGACACTTTGCCCTGCACGGTAACAACATACATCCCAATATCGGAATACAAGATCACACCGTGCTGTCCCTTTAATTCCTACCTGCCGCTGGAAGGGGGTGGGCGTCACACAGCCTGCCCACCTAAACACCTCCGGGTGCTAAGGTCAAGCGGACCTGCCTACCTAACACCTCCGGGTGGCCTGGACCTAGTGCCCGGTACCACCTTTATTTACCTCGGGGGAACACTTATTCACTGGGCCTAGCGCCCCCTGACTTCACACAGGCCGGAGGCCTGATTTCACCCACGGGCCTAGCGCCCGCCTAACTTGTCCCTCGTTGGGTGACCTGGGCCTAGTGCCCAGGGTCACCTTATGCTGCCCTAATTGGCCAGAATACACTAGGGCCTAATGCCCTCTAATGCCCCACAGGCCTATTGCCTGGATTGCCCCCGGGCCTAGTGCCCGCCTACTGCGCCGCTTGGGCGGCTGGGCCTAACGCCCAAACCACTGTCTGGGTATGTGTGCCCCCTTTGCTCCGGACCGGGCCACGGGCCGGGGGGAACCCCGACTACTCGCAGCCTCGGACCAGAGGAGCCGATTAACTATACCCACGGGCCGGGAGGGCCCGACTGAATGCCCACAGGCCGGAAGGGCCTGACTTTACCCACGGGCCTAATGCCCGAACACCCGGTGGTCTAATGGGAAAAGGAGAGGGGGTGGAAGTAGCCTCACTGAGGCCTCACCTGCTCCAAGGGGTCTCCGGCTGCTTCTTCTGCCGCTGACCCGTCCTGGCCAGCGGCGTCGCCTCCGCTGCTCCGCGTCCAGCCGCCGCTGGACATCTTCTTGTAGGAGCCCGACGTCTTCCGGCCTCTTCAGCGGCCACCGGAGCTCCTCTTTCCACGGCCGTCTTCGTCTTCTCGTGGTGTCTCCTCCGCTCACCCACGCGGTCTTCTCTCTCCGGGTCCCGGACGCTTCTTCGCCGCTCTTCGGCACGGCCTCCTTCCTCCGCTGCTCCCGCCCAGCGTCTCTTCTCTTCGCGCTCCTGCGCGCGGACTTAACTTCAGGCTCCCGCTCGGTGTCTGACGTCAGACGCCGGGGGTGGGGCCTATGACGCGGCGAGCGCCGATTGGCTCACCGCGCCCCTCTCCGATTGGTTGCCACTCCGGGAGCCGCGATTGGCTCCCGGAGGGTGCCAACATTTAAATGCCCCTGCAGCCTCTGCTCCGGTGCCGGGAAAAGGGTAATCCCTGCACTGGACACCCGCCGCCACCACATACTGACAGGCGCTGGGGACAGAAAAGCTGTCCCAGCGCTGTCAGCGACGTTGTCCCGCAGGGGACACAGGCTCCCTAGCTGCTGCAGCTGGAATGTGTCCTGTAAAACAGGACACATTCCCACAGTAGAACTACAGGTACCAGCGGGCCCGTTTTCCCCCTGCATGCTGGTACTTGTGGTTCTCCAAGTACCATCTTGCGGGGGAGGCTTGCTGGGACTTGTAGTTCTGCTACAAAAAACAATATTCTTTTATTTGACACAAGGCTATCAGCCCCCCATCCGCAGCCCTTGGATGGGGGGGACAGCCTCGGGCTTCACCCCTGGCCCTTGGGTGGCTGGAGGGGGGGACCCCTTGATTTAAGGGGTCCCCACTCCTCCAGGGTACCCCGGCCAGGGGTGACAAGTTGGGGATTTAATGCCACGGCCGCAGGGACCAATATAAAAGTGTCCCCCGGCTGTGGCATTATCTGTCCAGCTAGTGGAGCCCGGTGCTGGTGTTAAAAATACGGGGACCCCTAAGTCTTTTGTCCCCCGTATTTTTTGCACCAGGACCGGACGCAGAGCCCGGTGCTGGTTGTAAAAATACGGGGTATCCCCTGTCAATTTTTTCCCCGTATTTTTACAACCAGGACCGGCTCAAAGAGCCCGAGGCTGGTTATGCTTAGGAGGGGGGACCCCACACTTTTTTTTTCTTGATTTTTAACCCATTCTCACCCCTTCCCACTGAAAAACATGCTATGATCTCTCCATATTATTTTAGTCAGTAAAAAAAAAAATATTCTTTTAAAAAATATATAAATAATACTTGTGGCTCCTAAAAGACAAACCAAGTAGATAATCCCTTCTAATATAAATAGAAATGCTATTAGCAACAAAAAAAACACAAAAAAAACATGTTTTTAAATTTTTTTATTAGATTCCGCCACCAAAATGAGGCGGACTGAAATTGACGAAATGACTGTCGAAAAGCACTGTTGTCGAATCGACATTCTTCAATTGAATATACTTTTGTCGAAAAGCCACATTTTTACCATTGCAGACATGTCGAATTTGACAACTGTCGAATTTCAAAAAGTCGAATCTGAAACGGACTTTTTTTGTCGAAAAGTATTGTATTGCATTGTCGAATTTTTTTTTGTGTCGAAAATGCCCCGTTTTTCGACATTTGCGGCAATTCGACCGCAATTGCTTATACCCCTATGTGTCAAGATCTTGTTTTCCCTCATCAGTATTTCTTTCTATGCAAATGAAGATGAGCACACAATGCTGAAGTTACATCAATTATAATAAAATAGGATAAGGGGATGATCCAATTGGACAACCAATCATCTTCTAGCTATCATTTATCAAGTACATTCTATAAAATGATAGGTTGTGTGGTACCCTAGACCTTTGGTGTACCTACTCATGTCGGGTCCTAAGAGAAATGTATATGCATGTGAAGATATGCATAGCTTTACATTGAGTGACAAGATCACTAGAATAGTGGTGGAAGGCAGGTACTGTATGTTTGCTCCAGATTTCTCACCTATGTGTTTTAATACCCCAGGAAATTGTGTTGGGGAGGCTCGACATCTCCGAACTATCAAACCCGAACAAATTTGCACGACCGGACAAGGAATCGGAGGTTGATAGTGAGGAAATGACGGTGCCGGAGGGGACTGCTCCCTTTAGCATCCAGAAGAGCGGTCCCTCTGGCGCAGTTGGGATAAAAGATAGTGAGGTACCTAGTCAGATTGTGGTGGTAGGGAATTCTATCATCAGGAAGGCAGATAGGGCAATCTGCTACCGGGACCGTGATCGCCGTACAATCTGTTGTCTCCTGAGTGCTCGGGTATGGCACATCGTGGACCGGGTAGATAGATTGTTCGGAGGGGCTGGGAAAGACCCGACGGTCTTGGCGCATGTTGTCACCAATGACAAAGTTAGTGGAAGGTGGGATGTCCTTAAGAAAGACTATAGGGACTTAGGAAAGAAACTTAAGGCAAGGACATCTAAGGTAATATTCTCCGAAATATTTCCCGTGCCACGCGCTAGTCCAGGGAGGCAGGGGGAGATTAGGGAGGTAAATGTGTGGCTTAGGGATTGGTGCAGGAAAGAGGGGTTTGTGTTCCTGGAACACTGGGCGGACTTCTCAGTCAGGCGCCATCTCTTTTGTCGTGATGGATTGCATCTGAAAGAGGAGGGGGCGGCGGTGCTGGGGGGAAGGATGGTTAGAAGGTTGGAGGATATTTTAAACTAGGAGCCTAGGGGGAGGGTTTAGCTAGAAACTACGGGTCATGCAGTGAGAATAGTGGGGATGGCAGTAGTAAACGAAATGGGGGAGAAGTTGGGGGGAGGGTAAGAACAGCCGGTAAGGTTACTAACATGGGTACTAAAAGAGATTTTACCAAAGCACTAACCAATGATGATTACAGGTCATCCTTGCTACATACGGTGAAAGATGTCCCTAACACAAGGGAAAATACTTATCTTAGTTGTATGTATGTGAACGCTAGAAGCTTTACTGGTAAAAAGGGTGAACTAGAAATACGTGCAGCAAGCAAACAGTATGATATTATAGTCATTACTGAAACTTGGTGGGACGAATCTCATGATTGGACAGTCAATCTAGAGGGCTATACGCTGTTTAGGAGAGACAGACTAAATAAAAAGGGTGGAGGGGTGTGTCTTTATGTAAAGCCATTTTTAAAACCTGATATACGGGAAGATATTCAGGAGGGGACTGTAGACACTGTCGAGACGATATGGGTAGAAATTGCATGCGGGGATAAAGGAATAAAAAAGTTGGTATTGGGTGTATGCTACAGGCCACCTGGTATTAATTTATCGATGAGGAATTGTTACTGAAGCAAATTGAAAGAGCAGCAGGAGTAGGAGACATAGTAGTGATGGGAGATTTTAACTATCCAGAGATAAACTGGAAAAATGATTCATGTGACACTGCTAGGGGTAATATGTTTTTAAACACACTAAATGATAACTACTTAGTTCAAATAATTGAGGAACCTACCAGGTACAATGCAATCTTAGACCTGGTATTAACAAACAATGGGGATTTGGTATCAGGTATTATAGTAGGGGAACCCATAGGAAACAGCGACCACAATATGGTCACATTCAATATCAGTTTTCATAAACAGTCCTATACTGGCTCAACTAGGACAAAAATCCATGCTAGCTAAAAATACTCTCACATTTATTCCTACAAGCAGCAAAAAAAGGAATAAAAATTATAAACCGATGTGGCTTAACAAAAAGATAAAGGAACTTATGGGCAAGAAAAGGCGAGCATTTAAAAAATACAAATCTGACAAGGAAGCGGAGTCATTTCAGCACTAGAAGGATTGTAACAAAATATGCAAAAAGGAAATAAGAGCGGCTAAAGTAGAAACTGAAAAACTAGTAGCAAAGGAAAGCAAAGCGAATCCCAAAAAATACTTTAAATGCATTACTAGCAAGAGATTAAAGAAAAAGAGTATAGGCCCTTTAAAAGACAAGTTGGGAGTCTTAAGCAAAAATGATAATGACATAGCGGACACACTAAATGAGTTTTTTTCAACAGTATTTACTAGAGAGGACCCAATACAGGGACTAACACAATCTCAATAATGAGACTATCCCACTGATAGGTACTTATTTAAGTGAGGAGGTAGTCTGTGACCGATTAAAATATTTAAATATTAATAAGTCACTGGGTCCCGATGGAATTCACCGAAGGGTTCTAATGGAGCTTCACTCTGAACTTGCAAAACCGCTATTTTTGATCTTTAAGGATTCAGTAATATCAGGTATGGTTCCCAAAGACTGGCGTATAGCAGAAGTAGTGCCTATATTCAAAAAGGGAAGTAAAGCTTAACCAGGTAATTATAGACCAGTTAGTCTTACATCTATAGTGGGGAAAGTATTGGAAGGTATTCTAAGGGATAGTATTCAGAAGTTCCTTGAAGTCAATAAGGTCATTAAAAGGAATCAACATGGATTTGTGAAGGACAGATCCTGTCAAACCAACTTACTTGGTTTCTATGAAACAGTAAGTGCAAACCTCGATCAGGGTAAAGAGGTGGAAATAATCTTTTTAGACTTTGCAAAAGCTTTTGACACTGTACCACACATGAGACTTATCTACAAGCTACAAGAAATAGGGCTATGAAGCACAATATGCACTTGGATCAAAAATTGGTTAGATAAAAGGGAGCAGCGCATTGTGGTTAATGGATCTTTTTCAAATTGGACTGAAGTGCTAAGTGGTGTGCCACAAGGCTCGGTATTAGGACTGCTATTGTTCAATATTTTCATTAACGACCGAACAGAAGGTCTAGAGAGCATGGTGTAAATTTTTGCAGATGATACCAAATTGTGTAAGGCTATAAATACGGAGGAGGATGCTGAGTTGCTTCAGAACGACTTAGTTAAATTAGAAGCATGGGCAGCGAAATAGAGAATGCGCTTCAATACGGACAAGTGTAAGGTAATGCTCTGTGGTAACAAGTAAAAAAATAACACCTACATACTAAATGGGGTAAAATTAGGGGATTCTGTACTGGAAAAGGACTTAGGTGTCCTCATAGATAGCAAACTAAGCAGCAGTACCCAAAGTAGGATTGCAGCAAAGAAGGCTAATAAGATATTAGCATGCATAAAATGGGGAATTGATGTAAGGGACGAGAGTGTTATACTCCCGTTATATAAATCACTAGTGAGGCCACACCTTGAATACTGTGTACAATTCTGGGCGCCATACTACAAAAAGGATATCCTGGAGCTAGAAAAGGTTCAGAGGCGGGCGACCAAACTAATTAAGGGCATGGAGATGCTGGAATATGAGGAAAGGCTTACAAGTCTAGGCATGTTTACACTGGAAAAGAGGAGACTAAGAGGGGACATGATCAACATCTACAAATATATAAGGGGATAATACACAGATCTTGCGCAGGACCTGTTTTTGGTTAGATCAACAGAGGACTCGTGGATACTCGCTCAGGTTAGAGGAGAGGAGATTCCGCACAATACGGCGTAAAGGCTTTTTCACGGTAAGGACACTATGTGTTTGGAATTCCCTGCCTGAGGAAGTTGTAATGGCGGACTCAGTCAACACCTTTAAGAATTGTTTAGATAAATTCCTAATGGATAAGGATATCCAGGGTTATGGTGCATAGTCACGCACTATAGTTACTATAAATAGAGGGATAAAATGCAACGGCTGACATCAGCATCATTCAAAATTTAAGACTAAATAATCCTGCATAGGAGACCACAAATAGGTTGAACTCGATGGACAATTGTCTTTTTTCAACCTTAGATACTATGTTACTATGTTACTATGCTGAGAGCTTTTGGTAAGAACCAGATTAGGGTCCTGGGGTTGGATGTGAGAAGAGAGGGCGGGTTCTCCATCCATTTAGGCCTAGTTCGGGTCTCTGGGCTATTAGCCTCACAGAAGGCTAATGAGGACTTTTACCTGTAGGTGTGTGTTAAAAGGCTGTCAGCCTGATCATCTGTCTCTCTTACTGCCTGGGGAAAAAGGAGAGACTATAGAGTCTCTGTGAGAGAGAAACCTGCTTTTGAAAACCAGTGAGCTCTGTCTGGTAAACTGCTTGTATTTTTTGTTTAGTGAGTTAGGGTTATCTTGTGTTTAGTTAGTGCCAGCCGGCAAGGTATTTTATTGTAAATGTTTAATTCTGTTTTACTGCACAATAAAACTGGCTGCTGCTAGTTGCACCAAATCAACCGACTTGTGTGATCTCTCAGCTGCTGCACACTGCCATCTACCTCAGGAAATGGAACCTGTTCCCCTGACTCTGTTACTATATATATATATATATATATATATATATATATGTGTGTTCGTGGTTTTATATATATATATATATATGTGTGTGTGTGTGTGTGTGTTCGTGGTTTGGTACTCCCTGCTCACAAGTGTAGCTTTGCTCGGTGCCCTCACAAGATACCCAAGATACCCATATACATGCAGCAGCGGGGCGGCACTCAAGATCTCTTTATACAAGTGCACGTCCCACGTGAGAAAACGTCTGCTGCTGGGACGAGACAGCAGCAGACGTTTTTTCACATGGGATGTGCACTTGTATAAAGAGATCTTAAGTGCCGCACCGCTGCTGCATTTATATATATATATATATATATATATACTGTATATATTTATTTCCCAGTAGTCCGGCACATCCCATGTAAACAATACTTAGCTGGTTGCTAATCATACATCGCCCATCGGCAGCAGTATAATACCTACAGTCAAGGCAGCAATGTAAAGTGCACTTTATTTTGCTGCCTTGACTGCAGTTATTATATGCCTGGAGTGCTGCTTCCGATGGGTGGTGTGTGTGTGTGTGTGTGTGTGTGTGTGTGTGTGTGTGTGTGTGTGTGTGTGTGTGTGTGTGTGTGTGTGTGTGTGTGTGTCGATATCAATATTGGTGTTTATTTACTGTGTTGGGAGGAGTGGGTGCTGGAATGGTGAGCTGGCAGCAGGTCACATGACATAGATATTGTAGAATGTAGGAGGATGTAGTAAAAATGCCGGCTGTCGGGATCCCAGCATTCAGGATACCGACGCCAGAATCCCAACAGCCCACAATGCCACTATCTGTAATCCCGGTGCAGCAGGGCTATTCCCACTCGTGGGTGTCTACGACACCCATAGAGTGGGAATAAATCCTGTGGTGAGTGCAGCGAGCCCGCAAGGGGACTCTTAGTGCTCGCCCCGCTGCTGGCATTTTGTCTGACAGGATGCCACTGTCGGGATATTGACAGCCAGCATCCCGTCCACCGGTATAATGTATCACACCCTATGTAAGCTCTCACGAGCAGGGCCCTCTTCCCTCATGTGCTTTTACATCTCTTACTTATCTTCTTTTCAATACTTCCTTTGATGGCACCAAACTCTTCAGTTTTCTGCCACCCTGATACTTATTTCAGTGCTGTTTAATGACACAACTATATTTATATACCCTCTACTTGTCCTATATTGTATTGAACTGTAAGTCACTGTCTTCATGTTTTGCTTATTTGTTTACTCTTTAATTGGGCACTGCGGATCCCATGTGGCGCCATATAAATAAATAAATAATAATAATATAAGAACCTTCTATACTGCTGATGCAAATGATAACTTATTGCCGTTATGTATAGTGAAGTCAATGGCTGGGGAGACACTGGCTAATACATAAACCAGATTTTCACACACACATATATGATTTGGTGGTGAGTTTTGATAATACAAATGATGAGATATATTACAAAGTAGTCACAAAGTAGATACATTTGTTTCATAGGAAAGATTTTCAGGCACAGCTTTCACTTTGTGCTAATTGCCAATTTTAGCAAGAAAAAGAGGAGCAACATCCGGACAAAGTGCACCACCTTTAAATAAACCAGTATCTGCAAGTGCACCACCTTTAAATAAACCAGTATCTGCTGTGTATTTAGTATCTGATTAAGACATATTTTTATTATTATTTATTACCAGTTATTTATGTAATGCACACATATTCTGCAGCACTTTACAGAGAATATTAGTCCCTGCCCCTGTGGATCTTACAATCTACAATCCCTAGCATATTTACATGCACATACATTCACACTAGGGTTTATTTTGTCAGAAGCCAATTAACCTACCAGTATATTTTTGGATTGTGGGAGGAAATTGGAGTACCCGGAGGAAACCCACGCAAGCATGGGGAGAATATACAAACTCTGTGGTGGGAATATGGCATATTGAGGTTAGGTGAGCCACATGCCAAGCATCTACTTTGTGACTTTTACACTTAAATTTGCATATTAATTGCATGCGATGCAATAATCCCGCTTCACAAGACTGCACTTATTAATTTGATATTTGACAATTGTACCGTATATTTGTGTATGACTGAGGGGGTAATTCAGAGTTTATCGCAGCAGTAAATTTGTTAGCAGTTGGGCAAAACCATGTGCACTGCAGGTGTGGCAGATATAAAATTTGCAGCGAGGGTTAGATTTGGCTGGGTTATTTTGTTTCTGTGCAGGGTAAATACTGGCTGCTTTACTTTTACACTGCAATTTAGATTTCAGTTTGAACACACCCCACCCAAAACTAACTCTCTGCACATGTTATTTCTGCCACACCTGCAATGCACATGGGTGGTCATTCCGAGTTGTTCGCTATGCTGCGATTTGTTGCTAACTGCGCATGCACATGGTACGCAGAGCGCATGCGCTAAGTTATTTAACACAAAACTTAGTAGATTTGCTGGTGTTCATGCGACGCTTTTCAGTCGCACTGCTGATTGGTAAATGATTGACAGGAAAGGGGCGTTTCTGGGTGGTAACTGAGCGTTTTCCAGGAGTGTGCTAAAAAACGCAGGCGTGTCAGGGGAAAACGCGGGAGTGTCTGGAGAAACGGGGGAGTGGCTGGCCGAACGCAGGGCGTGTTTGTGACGTCAAAACAGGAACTGAGGACTGAGCTGAATGCAATCTAGGAGTAGGTCTGGAGCTACTCAGAAACTGCTAAGAATTATTTAGTAGCAGTTCTGCTAATCTTTCGTTTGCTATTCTGCTAAGCTAAGATACACTACCAGAGGGCGGCGGCCTAGCGTGTGCAATGCTGCTAAAAGCAGCTAGCAAGCGAACAACTCGGAATGAGGGCCATGGTTTAGCCCAACTGCTAACAAATTTGCTGCTGCGATCAACTCTGAATTAGGCCTTGAGTCTGAATCTGTATACAAAGGACAACGGAACTTACATTAAAAAAACACGGTCAATGCATTGTAGCAATTCGTATACAGATCCAGAAAAAAAGATGATCAGCATAAGCTGAGTCACACAGGACTAATTCAGAAAATGGTTGGAGCTGCTTACATAGAACTAATATGGGACTGTAGTAGGAAGCCTCATGCCTCCTGCTGCATTACTTATCCAAACTGCATCCAAGGACGCAGTCCCCAGTGGAGCTTGCAACTACATCTCTAGTTAATTTACATACACTCACGCTAGGGTTTATTTTGTCAGGAGCCGATTAATCTACCAGTATATATTTGGATTGTAGGAGGAAATCGGAGTACCTGGAGGAAACCCATGCAAGTACGGGGAGAATATACAAACTCCACACAGCTAGGGCCATGGTGGGAATTGACCCCATGACCTCAGTGCTGTGAGACAGTAATGCTAACAATTACACCATCCTTACTGTTTATGTATTTACTGTGCTAATATTTGCAAAGTTATGTAAAAGTTCATTGGTTCACTTAAACCAGCATCTGTTAATATATAACACTGATATTATTACTATTGACTCTATATGCCTAAAGTAGTATAACTGATCCAGGTTACAATTCAGAGTTCCAGCATAAGAAAACTTCATTAACAAATGTTCATTGTACATCACGTGTACCTTATTATTAATTGTAATAAATTCTTACCTATATGCTGTGGGGAAAAAGTGGCGCTGTGTCAACTATTTTAGATTTAACTGAAAATAAATGGATTTTTTAAATCAATTGAGTCTTCAGTTGGAAAGTGACAAATCTCTGTGCTGAATTACACTCCTTACCTCTCTATTGAAATCGGAAGAACCTGTACTTAGAGAACAGACCCTACTTCACCACTCTTTAGAAGGTTTGATGCATCACCCCCGTAGTCTCAGTGAGACTACCATTGGGAAAAATGTATTCAAACTTTTAAAAAAGAACAAGTGGAGAAGTCGACCATAGCAACCAATCAGATTCTACATATCATTTTATACATGTGTACATGGTAACCAATCAGCTGCTCTGTATAATTTTATAGTATGCAAATTATAAATGTTACTTCAATGCTGATTGGTTGCAATAGGCAACTGCTCCACTGGCTCACTTCTCTAGTCTTTTCATTGCTTAGTATATCTGTACCCAAAGTAGAGATGTGCGGCTGGCACTTTTCATCTTTTGTGTTTTGGTTCTAATTCCACTTTTGTGTTTTGGTTTTGGCTTGGTTTTGCCAAAACCACCCTTTCGTGTTTTGGTTTTGGTTTTGGATCTGGATGATTTTTGGGGAAAAAACATAAAAATGGCTAAAATCACAGAATTTGGGGGTAATTTTGATCCTATGGTATTATTAACCTCAATAACATTCATTTCCACTCATTTCCAGTCTATTCTGAACAACTCACAATCAATATTGTTTATAGGCAAAAAGATTGCACCGAGGTTGCTGGATGACTAAGCTAAGCGACACAAGTAGACAACACAAATACCTGGCCCATCTAGGAGTGGCACTGCAGTGTTAGACAGGAGGGCATATATAAAAAAGGCCCCAAACAGCATCTCATGCAAAGATGTAGAAGAGGTGCAATGAGGTAGCTGTATGACAAAGCCAAGTGACACAATTGGCCCATCTAGGAGTGGCACTGCAGTGGCAGACAGGAGGGCAGATATTAATAAAGGCCCCAAACAGCACCTCATGGAAAGATGTAGAAGAGGTGCAATGAGGTAGCTGTATTACTAAGCCAAGCAACACAAACAATTGGCCGATCTAGGAGTGGCACTGCAGTGGCAGACAGGAGGGCAGATATAAAAAAAAAAGCCCCAAACAGCACCTCATGCAAAGATGTAGAAGAGGTGCAATGAGGTAGCTGTATGACTAAGCCAAGTGACACAAATATACTGGACATATACGGAAGTGTCAGACAGGATGGCACTTTAAAAAAGTAGTCCCCAAACAGCACATGATGCAAAGAAGAAAAAGAGGTGCAACATAGAATTGTCCTTGGGCCCTCCCACCCACCCTTATGTTGCATAAACAGGACACGCACACTTTAACAAACCCATCATTTCAGCGACAGGGTCTGCCACATGACTGTGGCTGATATGACTGGTTTGTTTGGGCCCCCACCAAAAAAGAAGCACTCAATCTCTCCATGCACAAACTGGCTCTACAGAAGCAAGATGTCGACCTCATCCTCATCCTCCGATTCCTCACCCCTTTCACTGTGTAAATCCCCCTCCTCACAGAGTATTAATTCGTCCCCACTGGAATCCACCATCACTGGTCCCTGTGTACTTTCCGGAGACAATTGCTGGTCAAGGTCTTCCTGGAGGAATTTATAATTAATTTTGATGAATATCATCTTCTCCACATTTTGTGTAAGTAACCTCCTACGCCGATCACTGACAAGGTTACTGGCTGCACTAAACACTTTCGGAGTACACAATGGAAGGGGGGCAACTTAGGTAAAATAAACTCAGTTTGTGCAAGGGCATCCAAATTGCCTCTTTTTCCTGCCAGTATACATACGGACTGTCTGACATGCCTACTTGGATACTGTCACTCATATAATCCTTCACCATTATTTCAATGGTGACAGAATCATATGCTGCGACAATAGACATGTCAGTAATCGTTGGCAGGTCCCTTAGTCTGGACCAGATGTCAGCTTTCGCTCCTGAGTGCCCTGCATCACCGCCAGCGGGTGGGCTAGGAAATCTTATCCTTTTCCTTGCAGCCCCAGTGGTTGGAGAAATTGAAGGAGGAGCTGTTGACATTCCACTTGAGTTGACAATTTACTCACCAGCAGGTCTTTGCACCTCTGCAGACTTGTGTCTGCTGGAAAGATAGGTACAATGTAGGCTTTTAACCTAGGATCGAGCATGGTGGCCAAAATGTAATGCTCTGATTTCAACAGATTGACCACCCTTGAATCCTGGCAAAGCTTCATCCACAAGTCCCACATACTTAGCGGAATCGCTCCGTCTTAGCTCCTCCTTTAATTTCTCCAGCTGCTTCTGCAAAAGCCTGATGAGAGGAATGACCTGACTCAAGCTGGCAGTGTCTGAACTGACTTCACGTGTGGCAAGTTCAAAGGGTTGGAGAACCTTGCACAAGACGGAAATCATTCTCCACTGTGCTTGAGTCAGGTGCATTCCCCCTCCTTTGCCTATATCGTAGGTGGATATATAGGCTTTAATGTAGAGCCGGATTAAGGCTTCGGGGGGCCCGGGGTACTTAAAACAAGGGGGCCCTAAGGTCTAAAATTAAAATCAGTATATATAATAATAATAATAATTTTATTTATATAGCGCTCTTTCTCCAACAGGACTCAAGGCGCTTTACAGACATCAAAAACAATACACATGATACAGAGGATTTAAGTAATACAACAATAGATAAGCCACACAGACATAAAAGAAAACCTTAAGCACACAGAAAGCATAATGCAGGATTGGTGTAGGCATTTTGGGTAATAACTTCCAAGGGTTGTGTATTCCACCCTCACAGGTACCAAGTGCGGCAGCCATCTTGGGCGCTCAGCGTAGGATTACCCAGGGTGGAATAGTCCACCCCTAGAAGAGATGACACAAAATGGGGGTGATTTCAGAGTCCTACAGTTTAGAGTAGGGTTCCAACAAAACCACAAGGTCCATGTATTTTTCATCCCATCCCATCATACATATATGTAAATGACACACACTGTAAAATTTGAACTAGGGGAGGATCGGGTAGCTTGGATATATTATATTCTGCGTATTATATATATATATATATATATATATATATATATATATATATACACAAACTGTTCACCCGGCACTCAATACTGTATACAGGTATTTTCTTGCTGCGGTGCCCTTCGTGGGTAGACGGCCCTATCCTTTATAGAACACAAATCCGGTGGCACTCAAGCAGACTATTACAACCAGTTATGCAAAAGGTATCTGTTTAATTCATCCTACGGCATTTCGGGGTAACACCCCGTCGCCAGGGACAAAGCGTTTTACAAGCAGCAAATAATTGCTGCTTGTAAAACGCTTTGTCCCTGACGACGAGGTTTTACCCCGAAATGCCGTAGGATGAATTAAACAGATATCTTTTGCATAACTGGTTGTAATAGTCTGCTTGAGTGCTGCCGGATTTGTGTTCTATATATATATATATATCCAATGGCTGGAAATTACCCTGGTGCCCTCTGGAAGAAATTTTGCAAAGTCCCAATACAGAAGACAGCGGCATTCAGGGATTTTCAAAACAAATGATTGTATTCAAAGTGTACAAGAAAGCCGACGTTTCGGGGCTCACCCGCCCCTTTGTCAAGGTGTGTAACCTTGACAAAGGGGCGGGTGAGCCCCGAAACGTCGGCTCTCTTGTACACTTTGAATACAATCATTTGTTTTGAAAATCCCTGAGTGCCGCTGTTTTCTGTATTGGGACTATATATATATATATATATATATATATATATATATATATACACACACACACAGATATATGAACATACATACCTATATACATACTGTGTATTAACAATCAAATGCATATATGTATATACATACATATACACATATAGGAACATTGACTTCACATTTTTCTGACATGAAAGAGTTAATGCAGACTATCTTACTTTTGCACTGAACAGGAGGAGAGCTTGTTCCACTCTCCTCCGTCGGGTACAACATCCTCCACTGCCGCCGAGGCTGTGCATGGACGGGATCCCGCCTCCTTCTTCCCCTGCTGCCTGCGCTCCAACCAGTCACGGAGCCGCAGGCTGCAGATTCCCTCATCATTGGACAGCGGAGCCGTCGTTCGGCTCAGCTGCCCAGTAAAAGTCTGCAGCGCTGGAGGCGGCTGCTTGATGGCGCTGCTTGACGGCTGTTTGACGAGGCCGGGATGAGCAGGGAGCGCAGATCAGATCAGTGACAGAGATCCGATCTGCGGTGTTAGGCGGCAGCGGGGGGCCCTCTCACAGCGTGGGGCCCAGGGGTCCTTATCCCCAGAACCCCCCCTTAATCCGGCTCTGCTTTAATGGCCTTTTGATGCTCCTCCATCCTCTGAAGCATATAGAGTGTTGAATTCCACCTTGTTACCACCTCTTGCTTAAGTTGATGGCAGGACAGGATCAGGAGTGTTTTCTGGTGCACCAGTCTTCGGCATGCTGTGGCAGAATGTCGAAAGTGGCCTGCAATTTTTCAGGCTACCGACAGCATCTCCTGTACACCCCTGTCTTTTTTCAAAAAATTCTGCACCACCAAATGAATTGTATGTGCAAAACATGGGACGTGCTGAAATTTGTACCCACAATATTATTGGCGTGGTCCAATATTACAAATCCCCAGGAGAGTCTAAGTGGGGTAAGCCAATGTTCGATGATGACCCTTAGTTTCCGTAAGAGGTTGTCAGCGGTCTGCCTCTTATGGAAAGCGGTGATACACAGCGTAGCCTTCCTAGAAACGAGTTTGGATTTGCGAGATGGTGCTACTGGTGCCGCTACTGCTGTTGTTGCTGTGGGAGGCAATACATCTACCCAGTGGGCTGTCACAGTCATATAGTCCTTAGTCTGCCCTTTTCCACTTGTCCAAATGTCCGTGGTTAAGTGGAGAGTGGATACAACTGAATTTTTCAGGACACTGGCGACACTTTTTCTGACGTCTCTGTACGTTCTCGGTATCGCCTGCCTAGTGAAGTGGAATCTAGATGGGATTTGGTACCGGGGACACAATACCTCCATCAATTGTCTAAATCCCACTGCACTACTGGATGCACGTCTAACACCAACATAAGTGTCAAGATCTCAGTTATCCGCTTTGCAACAGGATAACTGCTGTCATATCTCATCTTCCTCACAAAGGACTGTTGGACAGTCAATTGCTTAGTTGAAGTAGTGGTGTTCCGACTTCCCCTCTGGGATAACAATTGACTCCCAGCAGCAACAACAGCAGCGGCGGCAGCAACAGCAGCAGTAGGCATACCACTCAAGGATTCTCCAGAGGAATCCCGGTTAGGAGAGGACTCGTCAGTTTTGACAGGGACATGGCCTGCAGGACTACTGATGTGCATGGCTGAGGAGGAAGTTGACACTGAGGGAGTTGGTGGTGTGGCTTGCAGGAGCTTGGGTACTGATAATTTATTATTATCTGATGACTGTCACAATTGATATTAGATTGATCCCGCTATCCGGATTAGCAGTTTCAAAGATCAGTCCTATCACGTAAACATCGATTACTCAACAGAAATACCTCATGGGAAACCATCCCAGATATAAAGGCTGTAAGTGTAAATGAATGTAAGTATATGAATTGGTCTCCAATTTGAGAGTTGCTTCAATTATTCGTGCCGTCAATTATCACCACTGTACAACCCCAATGTATGTGGTACCGGATCAAAATCAGCTGGAATATTGATCTCTATATGCCAGAAGACATCTCGCACTCACTAACTATGTTATTACAAGAAAGGTAGTGGATAATTCAACTGTGCATGTGAGGGAAGGTTGCTTTGAGGGTTAAGGGGGGTACTCACGGAGCGATCGCTGCTTAAAATCTGTTAGGGTCTCCTGCCCTGTGCTGCCACGTCGTCATGGCAACCGGGAGACAAGTGCTAGTGGAGTAACCTGAGCGCAGCTGATACTCCGGTTCGGGTCTTTTGCTGTGCAGTGGTTATAGGCTCTGTGCACGGCAGGGGATCCGGTGCTGGTTTTTGTGCTCACAGTCTGTGAGGTCTGAGTGGGGCGTGGACAGCACCTGCTTTATAAGGCCTATTTTCAGGGTAAGCAGATGCTGCTGAATCTTTGTTGGTTAGTCAGTTCATGAAAGTTAGCCAGTACTGTGTAGCTTTGTATTTGTTTGTTGCTTACTGCAAATAGGCCTGGGGATTTGGTATTACACTCTGCCAATCCAGACCTAGCAGTAAGACTGGAGTCAGTCGTTTAGCTTGCTGGGGTTCTGTTACTACTCTGTGAACTTAGCAAGTTTGCGGCTGTATTCTAAGACTTGCCTGTCTAATCCTGTCTCACTGTGCTAGGTGTCAGGGGTCAGTTTAGTGGCAGTAAGCTAAAACCTGTGCACTGCAAGTGAGAAATAGGATTGTGGAGACTCTCCTTGTGTCTATCATTCCATCTCTGACCAAGGAGTTTACTGCCACACCCGTTGGTAACCCTTTAGGGTTTTGCTGTTGCCCTTAGCAACAGCATTTCAGGTTCTCTACGTATTAAAACACAACATCTTGCTTTTTCCATCTGTGCAGTTCTAATACAAGGGAGATACCCAGTTCCTTAGCCTCTGGGCTTCTCTGTTCACTTTGTGTGTATTTTGTTACCCTATTACCTTCTGTGTACGTTATGTCATATTCCCCAGTTTGTCTGTGAGTCCATTTGTTTTGCATAACAGTTCAAACACCAGTACATTCCTGCAGACACTGGAGTGCATAACAGTTCTGACACCAGTACTTTCCTGCAGGCACTGGTGTGCATAACATATTCAGCAGCCTAATACTCCTGTTGAAATTTTGTGGGAATATGGAGCATACCCCTCAAAATACGTTGCAACAGGTGGTCGATCAGGTGCAGGTCCTGACTCGACAATTTAATGATTTGTCCATTAAAATGCACACCTCCCAGGCTGCTGGCGGAGCTCCCGCAGCAGCAGCACCTGCAGGGGTTAAGGAGCCGAAAGTAAATCTCCCGGATCGTTTTTCTGGAGATCGCTCGCAGTTCTTTTGTTTCAAGGAGAGCTGCAAGCTATACTTCCGGCTTAGGCCTCAGTCTTCTGGGTCGGAGATTCAGCGGGTGGGCATAGTGATTTCCTTGCTACAAGGAGACCCACAGGTCTGGGCATATGGGTTGCAGCCTGACTGTCCGTCGCTTAAAAGTGTTGATGCTTTTTTTATGGCACTGGGCATGTTGTATGATGACCCTGACAAGACGGCCTCAGCCGAGGCTCAGATTTCGATCCTTAAGCAAGGGCGAAGGCCAGTTGAGGTTTACTGTACGGAGTTTCGGAGGTTGGCCCATGATACCCAGTGGAATGACCCAGCCCTGAGACACCAGTACCGAAGAGGTCTTTCTAACCAGATAAAGGACCAACTGGTACAATATCCCTTGCCTGATAGCTTGGATCAGCTCATGCAGTTATCCATCCGGGTGGATAGACGGCTGAGAGAGCGTAGGCTTGAAAGGGAGACTGAGATTTCCTTCCTTCCCAAGGGAACCTCAGACTCTGAGGAATTTTCTGAGGAGCCTATGCAGATTGGGGCTACCCGCCTCTCCTCGCGTGAGAAGACGCGGAGGAGACAGCAGGGGTTGTGTTTGTACTGTGGGAATAAAGGTCATGTGGTAGTATCATGCCCAGAAAAGCCGGAAAACTTCAGGGCCTGAGGGTGATGGGAAATATCCTGTCAGGCCAGAAGTCAGAATTTCCCAAGAAGACTTTTATCATTCCGGTGACCTTGAAGATCCTCGGTCAAACTGTCAAGACTGAGGCCTTTGTGGACAGTGGGGCCGACGGGGTTTTTATGGACCGCCAATTCGCCCTGAAACACTCTGTTCCCTTAGTACCCTTGGCATCGGAAATTGAGATTTGTGGGTTAAACGGGGAACCATTATCCCAAGGTAAAATTACCTCTTGCACTAGCCAGATTTCTTTGTTTATTGGAGCCACACACTCTGAAAAATTGTCCTTTTATGTGACTGTCTGTACTTTTGCCCCATTGGTGTTGGGGTTACCCTGGTTAAGGGCCCACAATCCTCAATTTGACTGGGTCTCTGGGGAGATTCTTAGTTGGGGTACTGATTGTTTCAGGAGTTGCTTGAGCCTTCCAGTCAGGCTCTCGCAGCTAAGTTTGCCAGGATTGCCAGGGTGTTATGCAGATTTTGCGGACGTGTACTCCAAAAAAGTTGCAGAGGTACTACCTCCCCATCGCCCCTATGACTGTGCCATTGATTTGTTGCCAAATGCTAAGCTTCCCAAGAGCAGGTTGTACTCCCTGTCACGTCCTGAGACTCAGGCTATGGCAGAGTACATTCAGGAGAACTTGGCTAAGGGATTTATCAGACCTTCACAGTCTCCAGTTGGGTCGGGGTTCTTCTTCGTGGGTAAAAAGGACGGTTCGTTGCGACCCTGCATCGACTTCAGGGAATTGAACCGTATCACGATTAAAAACTCATACCCACTGCCTCTCATTTCGGTCTTGTTTGACCAGCTTCGTACTGCCACCATTTTTTCTAAGATTGACCTACGCGGTGCGTACAATCTAATCCGAATAAGAGAGGGGGATGAATGGAAGACTGCCTTTAATACCCACTCAGGGCATTATGAATATTTGGTGATGCCTTTTGGGCTCTGTAATGCCCCGGCAGTCTTCCAGGATTTCATGAATGATGTGCTCAGGGAATATTTGGATAGATTCTTAGTTGTATACTTAGATGACATCCTAATCTTCTCCCATTCCCTGGAGGAACATCGGAAGCATGTACGCTTAGTCCTCCAGAAACTCAGAGACCACCGGCTTGGGGCAAAGCTGGAGAAGTGCGAATTTGAAGTTCAGCAAATCGCATTTCTAGGATATATTATCTCCCCAGAAGGTTTCCAAATGGAGGGTTCCAAGGTACAGGCAGTCCTGGATTGGGTGCAGCCCACTAGTTTGAAGGCGCTTCAGCGTTTCCTGGGCTTTGCAAATTTTTATAGACGATTTATCGCTGGATTTTCGTCTATAGTGGCGCCCTTGGTGGCACTCACTAAGAAAGGGGCGGATGTTGCTCACTGGTCTTGTGAGGCTAAAGCGGCTTTTGCCCGTCTCAAAAGGGCATTTGTTTCGGCCAAGGTGCTGCGACACCCAGATCCAGAGCGTCCTTTTGTGGTGGAGGTGGATGCCTCTGAGATGGGTATTGGGGCAGTGCTTTCTCAGATGGGAGTGTCTGATAATCGCCTTCATCCCTGTGCTTACTTTTCCCGTAAATTTTCGCCTGCCGAGATGAATTATGACGTGGGTAACCGGGAATTGTTGGCTATTAAGGATGCACTCGAGGAGTGGAGACACTGGCTTGAGGGGGCTAAGTTTGTGGTCTCAATTCTCACTGACCATAAGAATCTGGCATATTTAGAGTCAGCGAAGCGTCTCAATGCCAGGCAGGCACGATGGGCTTTGTTTTTTGCTCGCTTTAATTTTTTGATAACATATCGCCCTGGGTCAAAAAACATCAAGGCTGATGCGCTCTCGCGGAGTTTTGCTCCAATCCAGGAGACCACAGAGGAGCCGTTGCCCATTGTTTCCCCATCATGTATTAAAGTGGGCATTACCCAGGACCTCTTATCATTAGTCCTTAGAGCACAGGAGCAGGCTCCTCCAGACCTTCCGGTAGGTCTTTTGTTTGTGCCTCCTAGGTTAAGACAGCGAGTGTTCCTGGAATTCCATGCCAAGAAGTCGGCAGGTCACCCGGGTATTGCCAGAACTCGGGAGTTGCTATCTAGGGCCCTCGGTAGCTAAGGATGTGGATCAGTGGGTTCGGGCATGTGACATCTGTGCCCGAAAAAAGACTCCTAGAGGGGTTCCTGTTGGCCCATTACATCCACTCTCTATCCCATCTAAGCCATGGACCCACATTTCAATGGATTTTGTGGAGGACTTGCCCAAATCCTCGGGGATGACAGCCATCTGGGTTGTCGTTGACAGGTTTTCGAAGATGGCGCACTTCGTTCCACTGGTTGGGCTGCCATCAGCCAGACGCCTGTCTGAATTATTTATGCTGCATGTTGTGCGTCTCCACGGGTTGCCACTTGATGTGGTCTCTGACCGCGGATCCCAGTTTGTGGCCAAATTCTGGAGGGCATTTTGTTCCGATCTCCAGATTTCTGTCAGCTTGTCGTCAGGCTACCATCCGCAGTCTAATGGGCAGACTGAAAGGGTGAACCAGTCCTTGGAGCAGTTCCTCAGGTGTTATGTCTCCAAGTGTCAGACTGACTGGGTTGCTCATCTGTCCATGGCGGAGTTTGCCTATAACAATGCGGCTCACTCTGCTACAGGGATCTCTCCCTTCCTTTGTGTGTATGGGCATCATCCTAAGGCCAATTCTTTTGACCCCCTGGACTCCACGCCTGGTGGTTCCTCTGTGGTTTCGGTCCTTAGAGGTATTTGGCGGAAAGTGAAGAAAGCCCTTGTGTCTGTGTCATTAGTGACCAAAAGGGTTTTTGATAAGCGGAAAAGACCCTGCAGCTTCAAATTAGGAGACTTCGTCTGGTTGTCTACCAAGAATTTGAAGTTGAGACAGCCATCTCATAAGTTAGGGCCCCGGTTCATCGGCCCTTATAAGATCACCAGGGTTATCAATCCGGTGGCATTTCAGTTAGATCTGCCCCGTTCTTTGGGTATCAATAAAACATTTCATTGTTCCCTTTTAAAACGGGCGATTAGTAATCCTTCTTCCAGTGGAAGACCTTCCCCTCTTCTGATACGTGGCCAGAGGGAGTTTGTTGTTGAAAGGATTCTTGACTCCAAGGTGGTTCGGGGTCGGCTGTCATTTTTGGTACACTGGAAGGGGTATGGCCCGGAGGAGCGGTCGTGGGTGCGCAGTTGTGATCTTCATGCCCCCAGACTGATACGCTCTTTCTTCTCGCAGTTCCCCGATAAACCCGGTGGTAGGGGTTCTTTGACCCCTCGTCAGAGGGGGGGTACTGTTAGGGTCTCCTGCCCTGTGCTGCCACGTCGTCATGGCAACCGGGAGACAAGTGCTAGTGGAGTAACCTGAGCGCAGCTGATACTCCGGTTCGGGTCTTTTGCTGTGCAGTGGTTATAGGCTCTGTGCACGGCAGGGGATCCGGTGCTGGTTTTTGTGCTCACAGTCTGTGAGGTCTGAGTGGGGCGTGGACAGCACCTGCTTTATAAGGCCTCTTTTCAGGGTAAGCAGATGCTGCTGAATCTTTGTTGGTTAGTCAGTTCATGAAAGTTAGCCAGTACTGTGTAGCTTTGTATTTGTTTGTTGCTTACTGCAAATAGGCCTGGGGATTTGGTATTACACTCTGCCAATCCAGACCTAGCAGTAAGACTGGAGTCAGTCGTTTAGCTTGCTGGGGTTCTGTTACTACTCTGTGAACTTAGCAAGTTTGCGGCTGTATTCTAAGACTTGCCTGTCTAATTCTGTCTCACTGTGCTAGGTGTCAGGGGTCAGTTTAGTGGCAGTAAGCTAAAACCTGTGCACTGCAAGTGAGAAATAGGATTGTGGAGACTCTCCTTGTGTCTATCATTCCATCTCTGACCAAGGAGTTTACTGCCACACCCGTTGGTAACCCTTTAGGGTTTTGCTGTTGCCCTTAGCAACAGCATTTCAGGTTCTCTACGTATTAAAACACAACATCTTGCTTTTTCCATCTGTGCAGTTCTAATACAAGGGAGATACCCAGTTCCTTAGCCTCTGGGCTTCTCTGTTCACTTTGTGTGTATTTTGTTACCCTATTACCTTCTGTGTACGTTATGTCATATTCCCCAGTTTGTCTGTGAGTCCATTTGTTTTGCATAACAGTTCAAACACCAGTACATTCCTGCAGACACTGGAGTGCATAACAGTTCTGACACCAGTACTTTCCTGCAGGCACTGGTGTGCATAACAAAATCTAAGCAATCTGACTAGATTGCTTAGATTTTAAGCCTGATCGCTCCGTGTGTACCCCCTACAGCGATAGCGATGTGCAGCCCCGCCCAGCACTATCGCTGGTGCTAGATTGGCCTGCCATGCAGGCCAATCTAGCGGGTCACTCACTTCACCCGCCGGGTGAAATGAGCGCCCCCCCCTCCCCCCCCGTCTCCCCCCGCTTGCTCAGCACAAGTCGCGCTGTGCTGAGCAGTGGGAGAGATGTGTGCTGAGCGGTTCGCTCAGCACACATCTCTCCCGTATCGGCCAGTGAGTACTGGCCTATATAGCAATCCCAGTCCTAATGTAGAGCTTTAAGGGATATAGCATCCTAGTCTTAATGTGGAGCTTTGAAGGATATAGCAATCTCAATTTTATTATCTAGCAACCCACATATACAGCAAACCTTTATTAGTCCTATTTTATCTGACTGGAAGTATGAA
Source organism: Pseudophryne corroboree (assembly GCF_028390025.1). Lineage (NCBI taxonomy): Eukaryota > Metazoa > Chordata > Amphibia > Anura > Myobatrachidae > Pseudophryne > Pseudophryne corroboree. The sequence continues at coordinate 127,140,036 of NC_086449.1, read as the reverse complement.
GAGTTTGCTTCTCTTAAGGGTATGGCAACCCTAATTCGAATGAAATTTAATTCATATCTAGATATGGTTTCGTTCTTATATTCATACCCTAATTATAGTTACCTTGAGTTACTATTACTATATAGCACTTATCTATATAGTCCAAGATCAGATTCAGCTGAACTATAAACTTCCATATGTCAGAACAAATTGAATTCACTATCTATTAGTGATGAGCGGGTTCGGTTTCTCGGAAACCGAACCCCCCCGAACTTCACCCATTTTACACGGGTCCGAGGCATACTCGGATTCTCCCGTATGGCTTGGTTAACCCGAGTGCCCCCGAACGTCATCATCCCGCTGTCGGATTCTCGCGAGATTCGGATTCTATATAAGCAGCCGCGCGTCGCCGCCATTTTCACTCGTGCATTGGAAATGTTAGGGAGAGGACGTGGCTGGCGTTCTCTCCGTTTATTTATTGTTGAGTTGATGCAAATATTTGTGCTTGCTTATATCATTGTGGGGACTGGGGAGCAGCTTTATTTTAATATAGGAGGAGTACAGTGCAGAGTTTTGCTGATCAGTGACCACCAGTTTTATCCGTTCTCTGCATGAAAAAAATGCTCCTTATCTGTGCTCAGTGTGCTGCATATATCTGTGCTCACACTGCTTAATTGTGGGGACTGGGGAGCAGCTGTATTATATAGCAGGAGTACAGTGCAGAGTTTTGCTGACAGTGACCACCAGTATACGTTGTCTGCCTGAAAAACACTCCATATCTGTGCTCAGTGTGCTGCTTTATTGTGGGGACTGGGGAGTCGGGACCACCAGTATTATATTATATAGGAGGAGTACAGTGCAGAGTTTTGCTGACCAGTGACCACCAGTATATAATATATAGCATTACGGCAGAGGCGTCACTAGGGTTGGTGTCACCCGGTGTGGTAACTCATGGTGTCACCCCCCATGGACCTCCGCGTGCGTGTGTGTGTGTGTATATATATATATATATAAACACACACACACATACGGTGATCGAAGAAGGAATTTTGAAGTGGGGGTATGGAAAATTGAAAGGGGTAGTGTCCAATCAGAAGGGGGGTATCCTTAAGAGGCACTGGGTGAGAGGGAGGACACATGGTGGAGGAAGGGACTGAGGAGGACGGGGGCATTGGGTGAGAGGGGGATGCAGGGTGGGAGCAGGACATAATGGATAGAGGGACAGAGGAAGGGGGAGATGCTGGGTGGGAGAGGACGCAGAGTGGGAGGGGGACATACTGGGGACTGGGACGCTGGGTGGGACAGGACGCAGAGTGGGAGGGGGACATGCTGGGTGGGAGAGGACGCAGAGTGGGAGGGGGACATGCTGGGGACTGGGAGGCTGGGTGGGAGAGGACGCAGAGTGGGATGGGGACATGCTGGGGACTAAGACGCTGGGTGGGAGAGGACGCAGAGTTGGAGGGGGACATGCTGGGGACTGGGACGCTGGGTGGGAAAGGACGCAGAGTGGGAGGGGGACATGCTGGGGACTGGGACGCTGGGTGGGAGAGGACGCAGAGTGGGAGGGGGACATGCTGGGGACTGGGACGCTGGGTGGGAGAGGACGCAGAGTGGGAGGGGGACATGCTGGGGACTGGGACGCTGGGTGGTAGAGGACACAGAGTGGGAGGGGGACATGCTGGGGACTGGGACGCTGGGTGGGAGAGGATGCAGAGTGGGAGAGGTTTGGACGCTGGGTGGTTGAGGATGCAGAGTGGGAGAGATTGGGACGCCGGGTGGGAGAGGATGCAGAGTGGGATGGGGACAGACTGGGGACACAGGGTTGGAGAGAAACATACTGGACAGACTGTCATTTCATTTTAAAGCCTGCCAGCTCCAGCGGCGGCAGGTACAGGAACCAAGCGCCCGGCGGTGCTCCTTCAGCGGCAGTGACGAGATCCAGGCGCATCTCCCGTGCGCGCCCGGCGGTGCTCCGGCGGTGGCAGGCAGGGATGAGAGCCGGCCCGGGTACCCGCTAGCTGCAAAGACAGGAGCCGGGCACACCCCACGTGGGCACCATACACTGGACTCCCATTCTCCCTCCCAGAATAATACATCTACGATCTACCCTCCCGAATGGCCTGCCCTGCGGTGCCGGCGTGCGTGATGACATATATATATATATATATATATATATATACACATTACACTCACACAATATATATATATATATATATGTATATATACAGTCACTGGAAAGGGCACTCTGGGATATCCATTGTAATAGCCGGGGTGCCTTCCCAAATGAGTAATAGACAAATGCAGGTGTCCCCCCTTAGAGAAAGGAACAGGTGGCACTCCTCCGGACTTTTTCAAATAAGCTGTTGCTTTTAATAGAATGACGTTTAAGGCCCAATGGCCTTTTCATCAGGTGCAATAAAAGCGATAAAAGATGAACATACCTTATATATAAGAGTCCAACAGTGTGTCTCTCCCGCCTCTCCGTGGGTGGCGCCGGTACTGTGACGTAACCGGCGCACTGAACGTGACTCTGGGCAGCTGGACGAGATGCATGCTGGGTCCGTAACTAAGGACACCAGCGGGCGGTTGCTGGGAAAGGCGTGTCGCTGCCGGGAGCATGCCGGGTGGGTAGTTAAGGATGCCAGCGGCTGGTTGCTAAGAGCGGCATGACGTCACGGTGAGTGACATACTGCACCCGGCATCTATTGATTGCGGCAGTACAGACGCCGCGGCGGTGAAAGTAGTCAGGCCAGGCGGGTGTACAGCTCTTTTTGGTGTCACCCTATTGAAGGGTGACACCTGGGTGCGGGCCGCACCCCCCGCACCCCCCTCATGATGCCACTGCATTACGGTACAGTAGGCCACTGCTGTACCTACCTCTGTGTCGTCAAGTATACTATCCATCTAGATTCTATACCTGTGGTGCATTTCAGTTGTGCAGTTTGCTGACACAGTGACCACCAGTATATATAGCAGTACGGTACGGAAGGCCACTGCTGTACCTACCTTTGTGTCGTCATTAAGTATACTATCCATCTACATTCTATACCTGTGGTGCATTTTAGTTTTGCAGTTTGCCGACACAGTGACCACCAGTATATATAGCAGTACGGTACGGAAGGCCACTGCTGTACCTACCTCTGTGTCATCAAGTATACTATCCATCTAGATTCTATACCTGTGGTGCATTTCAGTTGTGCAGTTTGCTGACACAGTGACCACCAGTATATATAGCAGTACGGTACGGAAGGCCACTGCTGTACCTACCTCTGTGTCGTCAAGTATACTATCCATCTACATTCTATACCTGTGGTGCATTTTAGTTTTGCAGTTTGCTGACACAGTGACCACCAGTATATAAAGCAGTACGGTACGGAAGGTCACTGCTGTACCTACCTCTGTGTCGTCAAGTATACTATCCATCTACATTCTATACCTGTGGTGCATTTTAGTTTTGCAGTTTGCTGACACAGTGACCACCAGTATATATAGCAGTACGGTACGGAAGGCCACTGCTGTACCTACCTCTGTGTCGTCAAGTATACTATCCATCTACATTCTATACCTGTGGTGCATTTTAGTTTTGCAGCTTGCTGACACAGTGACCACCAGTATATATAGCAGTACGTTACGGAAGGCCACTGCTGTACCTACCTCTGTGTCGTCAAGTATACTATCCATCTAGATTCTATACCAGTGGTGCATTTCAGTTGTGCAGTTTGCTGACACAGTGACCACCAGTATATATAGCAGTATGGTACGGAAGGCCACTGCTGTACCTACCTCTATGTCGTCAAGTATACTATCCATCTACATTCTATACCTGTGGTGCATTTTAGTTTTGCAGTTTGCTGACACAGTGACCACCAGTATATATAGCAGTACGCAGGGCCGGTGCAAGGTTTCTTGGAACCCTAGGCAAAACTTCACTCTCCATCCCCCCCCCCCCCCCCCCAAAAAAAAAAAGACATTGGCCACCACAGGAGTAAATTATAACAAAAACATTTGCCCCTTTCAGTAAAAAATAAAAAAAACACTTTGCCCTCCACAGGGTAAAAAAATCACATTGGGGCAGACGCACACATACACTCACAATGACACTCATACTGAGGCAGAGGCACACACACACACACACACACACACATACATACATACACACACACACACACACACACACACACTCATACTGAGGCAGAGGCACACACTCATACTGAGGCACACACACACATACTCAGGCAGGGGCACACACACACACACACACACTCATACTGAGGCAGAGACACACTCATACTGAGGCAGAGGCACACACACACACTCATACTGAGACACACACACTGACACTCATACTGAGGCAGATGCACACACACACACACTCATACTGAGGCACACACACACTGACACTCATACTGAGGCAGACACACACACACACACACACACACACACAGGCACACACACACACTGAGACACACACACACTGAGGCACACACACACTGACACAAATACTGAGGCAGACACACACACTCATACTGAGACACACACACACTGACACTCATACTGAGACACACACACACTGATACTGAGACACACAAACACTGACACGCATACTGAGGCAGAGGCACACACACTGATACTGAGACACAGACACACACACACACTGACACTCATACTGAGAGAGAGGCGCACACACACTAATACTGAGACACACACTCACACTCATACTGAGAAACACACACTGACACTCACACTGAGGCAGAGGCACACACACTGATACTGAGACACACACAGATACTGAGACACACTCTGACACTCATACTGAGATACACACAAACACACACACTGACACTCATACTGAGACACACACAAACACACACACTGACACTTGTACTGAGTCAGAGGCACACACACTCATACTGAAACACACACACTGATATGGAGACACACACAAATACATACACTGACACTCATACTGAGACACACACACTGATACGGAGACACACACACACTCACTCATACCGAGGCAGAGGCACACACACACTGATACTGAGACACACACACTTATACTGAGACACACAAACACACACTGACACTCATACTGAGGCAGAGGCACACACACTCATACTGAAACACACACACTGATACGGAGACACACACAAATACATACACTGACACTCATACTGAGACACACACACTGATACGGAGACACACACTCACTCATACCGAGGCAGAGGCACACACACACACTGATACTGAGACACACACACTTATACTGAGACACACACAAACACATACTGACACTCATACTGAGGCAGAGGCACACACACTCATACTGAAACACACACATTGATACGGAGACACACACAAATACATACACAAACACACACACTGACACTTATACTGAGACACACACACTGATACTGATACACACACTGACACTCATACTGAGATACACACAAACACACACACTGACACTCATACTGAGGCAGAGGCACACACACTCATACTGATACACACACACTGATACGGAGACACACACACACTCACTCATACTGAGGCAGAGGCACACACACACTGATACTGAGACACACACACTTAAACTGAGACACACACAAACACACACTGACACTCATACTGAGAAACACACTGATACTGAGACACACACACACACTGATACTGATACTGAGACACAAACTGACACTCATATTGAGAAACACACTGATACTGAGACACACACACACACTCATACTGAGACACACACTGACACTCTGGGACACACTCATATTGGAGGCACACACCCACTACCACAGTAGTTACCTCCAGCTCTGATCACAGGAGCCAGTCTCCCAAAGAGCAGGCAGGCCAGGCAGAGCCATAGACAGACCGCGGGGAGAACTGGCAAAGTCGGGGGCGTGGCCTAATCACGGATATGTGGCCCCGCCCCCTTTAAAAAAAACCACAAAGCAGCAGTCTATGGAGGCGGCTCCGGCCGGCAGAAAAGGGACACGGTGACGGGACCTGCCGAGGGGGAAACCACCTCTCTGCTCCCACTGCATAGCTTCTGCAGAGAGGTGGTGTCGTAAAGAAAATCAGTGGTGGATCCCGGGACACTTGGTAGGGTATAGTGGCCTGGAATGGCCAAAAAGCATCAGCTGCCTGTCACTCGATTTAGCAGTGTTGCAGGACTACCCGCAGCGCTGCTACTAGTAGTGTGTCCATGCCGCCGGGTGTCCTGCTGCTGTATTGCGTGGGGGCTACAGGGATGGGGGCTAACCACAAAAATGACAAGGGCTCCTGGCAGCCTCAGCGTGCCGCCCGCTGAGTTCCCTGCGCTCATAGGCAGCTGCCTAAAGCTGCCTAGTGGAAGCGCCGGCCCTGGCAGTACGGTACGGAAGGCCACTGCTGTACCTACCTCTGTGTCGTCAAGTATACTATCCATCTACATTCTATACCTGTGGTGCATTTTAGTTTTGCAGTTTGCTGACACAGTGACCACCAGTATATATAGCAGTACGGTACGGAAGGCCACTGCTGTACCTACCTCTGTGTTGTCAAGTATACTATCCATCTACATTCTATACCTGTGGTGCATTTTAGTTTTGCAGTTTGCTAACACAGTGACCACCAGTATATATAGCAGTAAGGTACGGAAGGCCACTGCTGTACCTACCTCTGTGTCGTCAAGTATACTATCCATCTACATTCTATACCTGTGGTGCATTTTAGTTTTGCAGTTTGCTGACACAGTGACCACCAGTATATATAGCAGTACGGTACGGAAGGCCACTGCTGTACCTACCTCTGTGTCGTCAAGTATACTATCCATCTACATTCTATACCTGTGGTGCATTTTAGTTTTGCAGTTTGCTGACACAGTGACCACCAGTATATATAGCAGTATGGTATGGAAGGCCACTGCTGTACTTACCTCTGTGTCGTCAAGTATACTATCCATCTACATTCTATACCTGTGGTGCATTTTAGTTGTGCGCAGTATATATAGTAGTAGGCCATTGCTATTGATACTGGCATATAATTCCACACATTAAAAAATGGAGAACAAAAATGTGGAGGTTAAAATAGGAAAAGATCAAGATCCACTTCCACCTCGTGCTGAAGCTGCTGCCACTAGTCATGGCCGAGCCGATGAAATGTCATCAACGTCGTCTGCCAAGGCCGATGCCCAATGTCATAGTAGAGAGCATGTAAAATCCAAAAAACAAAAGTTCAGTAAAATGACCCAAAAATCAAAATTGAAAGCGTCTGATGAGAAGCGTAAACTTGCCAATATGCCATTTACGACACGGAGTGGCAAGGAACGGCTGAGGCCCTGGCCTATGTTCATGGCTAGTGGTTCAGATTCACATGAGGATGGAAGCACTCATCCTCTCGCTAGAAAAATGAAAAGACTTAAGCTGGCAAAAGCACAGCAAAGAACTGTGCGACTTCTAAATCACAAATCCCCAAGGAGAGTCCAATTGTGTCGGTTGCGATGCCTGACCTTCCCAACACTGGACGGGAAGAGCTTGCGCCTTCCACCATTTGCACGCCCCCTGCAAGTGCTGGAAGGAGCACCCGCAGTCCAGTTCCTGATAGTCAAATTGAAGATGTCATTGTTGAAGTACACCAGGATGAGGATATGGGTGTTGCTGGCGCTGGGGAGGAAATTGACAAGGAGGATTCTGACGGTGAGGTGGTTTGTTTAAGTCAGGCACCCGGGGAGACACCTGTTGTCCATGGGACGAATATGGCCATTGACATGCCTAGTCAAAATACAAAAAAAATCAGCTCTTCGGTGTGGAATTATTTCAACACAAATGCAGACAACAGGCGTCAAGCCGTGTGTTGCCTTTGTCAAGCTGTAATAAGTAGGGGTAAGGACGTTAACCACCTCGGAACATCCTCCCTTATACGTCACCTGCAGCGCATTCATCATAAGTCAGTGACAAGTTCAAAAACTTTGGATGACAGCGGAAGCAGTCCACTGACCACTAAATCCCTTCCATCTGGGCAAATTCCAGCACGTCCCATGTTTTGCACATACATTGAATTTGGTGATGCAGAATTATTTAAAAAACGACAGGGGCGTGCAAGAGATGCTGTCGGGCCACTTTCGGCATTCAACCCCCGCGTACAGAAGACTGGAGCACCTCCAAACAATCCTGAACCTGCCCTGCCATCATCTGAAGCAAGAGGTGGTAACGAGGTGGAATTCAACCCTCTATATGCTTCAGAGGATGGAGGAGCAGCAAAAGGCCATTCAAGCCTATACATCTGCCCACAATATAGGCAAAGGAGGGGGAATGCACCTGACTCAAGCGCAGTGGAGAATGATTTCAACGTTGTGCAAGGTTCTGCAACCCTTTGAACTTGCCACACGTGAAGTCAGTTCAGACACTGCCAGCCTGAGTCAGGTCATTCCCCTCATCAGGCTTTTGCAGAAGAAGCTGGAGACATTGAAGGAGGAGCTAAAATAGAGCGATTCCGCTAGGCATGTGGGACTTGTGGATGGAGCCCTTAATTCGCTTAACCAGGATTCACGGGTGGTCAATCTGTTGAAATCAGAGCACTACATTTTGGCCACCGTGCTCGATCCTAGATTTAAAACCTACGTTGTATCTCTCTTTCCGGCAGACACAAGTCTGCAGAGGTTCAAAGACCTGCTGGTGAGAAAATTGTCAAGTCAAGCGGAACGTGACCCGTCAACATCTCCTCCTTCACATTCTCCCGCAACTGGGGGTGCGAGTAAAAGGCTAAGAATTCCGAGCCCACCCGCTGGCGGTGATGCAGGGCAGTCTGGAGCGAGTGCTGACATCTGGTCCGGACTGAAGGACCTGCCAATGATTACTGACATGTCGTCTACTGTCACTGCAAATGATTCTCTCACCATTGAAAGAATGGTGGAGGATTATATGAGTGACCGCATCCAAGTAGGCACGTCAGACAGTCCGTACGTATACTGGCAGGAAAAAGAGGCAATTTGGAGGCCCTTGCCCAAACTGGCTTTATTCTACCTAAATTGCTCTCCCTCCAGTGTGTACCCCGAAAGAGTGTTTAGTGCAGCCGCTCACCTTGTCAGCAATCGGCGTACGAGGTTACTTCCAGAAAATGTGGAGAAGATGATGTTCCTCAAAATTAATTATAATCAATTCCTCCGTGGAGACATTCACCAGCAATTGCCTCCAGAAAGTACACAGGGATCTGAGATGGTTGATTCCAGTGAGGACGAATTAATAATCTGTGAGGAGGGGGATGTACACAGTGAAAGGGGTGAGGAATCGGAGGATGATGATGAGGTGGACATCTTGCCTCTGTAGAGCCAGTTTGTACGAGGAGAGATTGATTGCTTCTTTTTTGGTGGGGGCCCAAACCAACCAGTCATTTCAGTCACAGTCGTGTGGCAGACCCTGTCGCTGAAATGATGGGTTCGTTAAAGTGTGCATGTCCTGTTTATACAACATAAGGGTGGGTGGGAGGGCCCAAGGACAATTCCATCTTGCACCTCTTTTTTCTTTCATTTTTCTTTGCATCATGTGCTGTTTGGGGACAATTTTTTTGAAGTGCCATCCTGTCTGACACTGCAGTGCCACTCCTAGATGGGCCAGGTGTTTGTGTCGGCCACTTGTGTCGCTTAGCTTAGTCACACAGCGACCTTGGTGCGCCTCTTTTTTTCTTTGCATCATGTGCTGTTTGGGTACTATTTTTTTGAAGTGCCATCCTGCCTGACACTGCAGTGCCACTCCTAGAAGGGCCAGGTGTTTGTGTCGGCCATCCAGCGACCTCGGTGCAAATTTTAGGACTAAAAATAATATTGTGAGGTGTGAGGTGTTCAGAATAGACTGGAAATGAGTGGAAATTATGGTTATTGAGGTTAATAATACTATGGGATCAAAATGACCCCCAAATTCTATGATTTAAGCTGTTTTTTAGGTTTTTTTGAAAAAAACACCCGAATCCAAAACACACCCGAATCCGACAAAAAAATTTCGGTGAGGTTTTGCCAAAACGCGTCTGAATCCAAAACACGGCCGCGGAACCGAATCCAAAACCAAAACACAAAACCCGAAAAATGTCCGGTGCACATCACTACTATCTATACCATTAAAGGAATAATCCTTATTAGTTTTGTTAGAAAGTATGAAAAATTCAGGGATATAGCAATCCCAGTTAAAGTATGAAATGACCCACATGCACAGTAGTCCTTAGTAGAGATATATCAATCCTGTTTTGGTTATAGAATAAGTGTAATGCGAGGAATTTTTTGTCATTCATTCATCCTATCTGTTTTCCAAGGTTAAGGCTAGAATTATAGTCTGAGTATCACAATATGTATATCTGTGGAATATATTGGGGTGAACATATACCTATAATCAATATAAAGCAACCAACAAACAACGAGGCTTCTTGCTCATCCCACCTATATTCTTGAGGTGAGGGATGAGAATAATAGTTCAGAAGATAGAAATATCTGTGGGGTGTGTAGTGAATTGCTGTCTGCAGTTGAATAATAGGCACCAAATTAATAGATGCAAATATAGCTGTCCGTCTTTATATTAATAACGTAGATTTGCTACAGTGTGACCAATCAAATCAGATGTTCAGCCTGTGCATTATATTCCCTGCCAGGAGTAGCTTTCTAGCTTTGGTTATGTCCCAGATGGCTATCCGTGTAAATACTGGTGGGGTTTACAGCATTTGTACTAATACACACTCTCCCAGTAATAGCTGTTTCAATATTCTATTAGATCATGCAGCTGCTGTCTAGTTCTTAAATGTTATCAATTTACCTGCTACAATGTTAATATATTGGTGTATATCACGTTTCGCAGATACTGAAATATCCTATTCAGATACTTACCGTTAGAATATACTTACCTTTCCAAGAAACTAGACACTGCTACTTGGTGGTTGAACTTCCATGAATATACTAGTGATTTGTATAATTACAAATGTAAAAAATACTCTGTACCTTCAATTAGATATCAATCTCTTCAATATAATTTAACCGTAATATTGGAATTTAATTATAACTCTAATTACAATGATATATTATATATAAACAAAGGAAACAGGAGTATGAGAATATATATATATATTTTTGTAAATAATTTTTTCTTTTTTATATATATTTTTTCACCTCTTTATTTCTCATTATTGAAGGTATGAATAACCTCCAGTGGTAATAACATTATTAGAAAGGGATATCAAACAAATCCTAGAATGCATCTAAATGATTAATATACATCACTAGAATAGATGCAGCTCAAGTATAAGGAATACAGGGTCAGGTCACATTTGTGTCAGGGTCTGACACGAATGTACCGCCCTGTAACCTGTATATATCTGTTCATCCATCCGAGTGGATATGTTGGTACGAAGTGCTGACCAGATGGGACGTGACAACTTATATGCTGAAAGATAAGGGAAAACTGTAGGGCCCTTAAACTTAATTAACAAAGGCTCTGTCACCAATAATGATATGGTCAGTATAATGCATACAGATACCGGGGCGCGTCGAAATGAAATCCCCATCCTTGGAACGATGCTGAAGTTAGCTTCTTATTCGGCCAGCTTCTTATTCACTTCTTATTCACTTCTTATTCACTTCTTATTCAAGCTCCAGCTTCTTATACAAAAAATTTAGTTTTACAAGGGTTAACTAGTCTTGGGCCACAAATTTGACACCTGAAATCAACAGAGGGTGGTCACTTACATATCACCCACTGGTATTTTGTTTTGCCCAATGCTGTTTTGGGCATGAAATACACTGGCAAAGTGGGCACACACACCATATTTTACCATTTTGAATAAGTAGCTGTAGTTTTGCAAGGGTTAACTAGTCTTGGGCCAAAAATTTGATCCTTGAAATCAACAGAGAGTGGTCACATGCATGTGACCCACTTGTATTTTGCCTGGCCCAACGCTGTTTTGGGCATGAAATACACTGGCAAAGTGGGCACAAACACCATATTTTACCATTTTGAATAAGTAGCTGTAGTTTTGCAAGGGTTAACTAGTCTTGGGCCACAAATTTGACACCTGAAATCAACAGAGGGTGGTCACTTACATATCACCCACTTGTATTTTGTTTGGCCCAATGCTGTTTTGGGCATGAAATACACTGGAAAAGTGGGCACACACACCATATTTTACCATTTTGAATAAGTAGCTGTAGTTTTGCAAGGGTTAACTAGTCTTGGGCCACAAATTTGACCCCTGAAATCTACAGACAGTGGTCACATGCATGTGACCCATTTGTATTTTGCCTGGCCCAACGCTGTTTTGGGCATGAAATACACTGGCAAAGTGGGCACAAACACCATATTTTACCATTTTGAATAAGTAGCTGTAGTTTTGCAAGGGTTAACTAGTCTTGGGCCACAAATTTGACACCTGAGACTGGAGGAGGCTGCACAGGAGAGAGCTCTTAGGCCCTGGTCCTTTTCTGAAGCCTGCAGTGTTTCCCCTGGGAGCCTCCCAGGTGAGGATGGATCCTCCTGGGGAGGACGATGATGGCGAGTCCCGGGCTGCAGGGCCCGGAGGTGGCCCCGGGATCTCTGGCCTGCATACAGCCGTGGAAGTTCCAGCATTGGGAGATTCAGTCAGTGTGGCAGCCCCAGTGATTGTGGACCCTGTGAAGAAACAGGATCCCCAACTGGTGACCCCCAAACCACGGGACTCTGGCTCTCCAGGTGAGGAAAACCGGGGGGGGGTGATATGGTGAAGTTACCTGCCTGTTGTGAAGCGGGGGATGCTGTGGTCTTTGATAGCAGCTCAGAATCCTCTATGGATGAATATGTGAATATGAGCCTGGAAGAGTTAAAAACGGAGCAGTCTCGTTTAACCTCTCGTCTTTCCCTCAAGAGAAGGAAACGAAATACTTGTAGCAGTCGTGAGAGAGCTCTCCTAAAGGATGAGATTTGGGAGCTAAGTACTAGCCTGGCTGCAGTAAAGGAAAGAATTAAAGTGTTATGTAATCTGGCTCTTTCTCAGGAGAAAGAAGTGTTGATAAAGTCCTTACCTGAGCAGGATTGTGGGGGCCAGTGGCGGAACAAGCAAGCGGTGGGCCCAGGTGCGACAAAATGCTTTGGGCCCCCCCCCATCCAAGTCCACCCCGGGGGCAGTGCGCGCCGTAGGCGCGCGCAAAAATACATAGTGGCGTGGCTTCGTGGGGAAGGGGTGTGGCCACAAAATAATACCAACACAGTAGTCTCCATTATTCAAATTACGCCGCACAGTAGCACCACTACACCAGGTAGAGACCCTTTTACACCTTACAGCGAACAGATTCCTCTTTTTACACATTACAGCAGACAGCGTGCCCTTTTTACACATAACGGCAGACAGCGTGCCCTTTTTACACATAACGGCAGACCGCGTGCCCTTGTTACACATAACGGCAGACCGCGTGCCCTTGTTACACATTACGGCAGACAGCGTGCCCTTTTTACACATTACGGTAGACAGCGTGCCCTTTTTACACATTACGGTAGACAGCGTGCCCTTGTTACACATTACGGCAGACAGCGTGCCCTTGTTACACATTACGGCAGACAGCGTCCCCTATTTTTACACATTACGGCAGGCAGATTCCTCCTTTTTACACATAGCAGCAGGCAGATTCCCCATTTTTACACATAGCGTCAGGCAGCCCCCCTTTTTTACACATTACGGCAGGCAGATTCCCCATTTTTACACATAGCGTCGGGCAGATTACCCCTTTTTACACATAACGGCAGACCGCGTGCCCTTGTTACACATTACGGCAGACAGCGTGCCCTTTTTACACATTACGGCAGACAGCGTGCCCTTGTTGCACATTACGGCAGACAGCGTCCCCATTTTTACACATTACGGCAGGCAGATTCCCCTTTTTACACATAGTGGCAGGCAGTCCCCCATTTTTACACATTGCGTCGGGCAGATTACCCCTTTTTACACATAGCGGCAGGCAGTCCCCCATTTTTACACATTGCGGCAGGTAGTCCCCCCTTTTTACACATTGCGGCAGGCAGTCCCCCCTTTTTACACATTGCGGCAGGCAGTCCCCCCTTTTTACACATTGCGGCAGGTAGTCCCCCCTTTTTACACAGTGCGGCAGGCAGTCCCCCCCTTTTACACATTGCGGCAGGTAGTCCCCCCTTTTTACACATTGCGGCAGGCAGTCCCCCCTTTTTACACAGTGCGGCAGGCAGTCCCCCCTTTTTACACAGTGCGGCAGGCAGTCCCCCCTTTTTACACATTGCGGCAGGTAGTCCCCCCTTTTTACACATTGCGGCAGGCAGTCCCCCCTTTTTACACATTGCGGCAGGCAGTCCCCCCTTTTTACACATTGCGGCAGGTAGTCCCCCCTTTTTACACATTGCGGCAGGCAGTCCCCCCTTTTTACACAGTGCGGCAGGCAGTCCCCCCTTTTTACACATTGCGGCAGGTAGTCCCCCCTTTTTACACATTGCGGCAGGCAGGCACAAGAAAGAAAGAAGGAAAGAAAAAGAAAGAAAGAAAGAAAGAAAGAAAGAAAGAAAGAAAGAAAGAAAGAAAGAAAGAAAGAAAGAAAGAAAGAAAGAAGAATTATACTTACCCTCAGGCTCCTCGGTGCAGCTGCGTCAGACGACGATTCCCGGGCAGTAGAGGAGGTGGAGGAGGGAGCCGGAGGACGGAGCCGCAGCAGCGCTTTGTTACTGGTGGAGGCGCTGCTGCTGCTGCCCCTCTGCTTCCCTATAGGCTGTTCTCGGAAGACAGCCTATAGGGAAGCAGAGGAGCAGCAGCAGCAGCGCCTCCACCAGTAACAAAGCGCTGCTGCGGCTCCGTCCTCCGGCTCCCTCCTCCTTCCCCCGTCTGTACCGCTGCTCAGCTCCTATCTCCGGGCGGCTGTGCGCTGCGGGCAGCGGTTGCCTGCAGCGCACAGCTGCATGTAATGAGTCAGTTTGACTCATTACATGCTTGGGCCCCTGGACAGAGGCGGGCCCCAGTGCAGTGCACTGCCTGCACTGCCGGTAGTTCCGCCTCTGGTGGGGGCAGTAGCAGGTCGGTCCCAGCAGTTTCTGTGGCTGCATCGGCATTGTGTCGTCAGGTTCTGTCTAAAGGGAAAAAGGAGTTGCAGGAATCTCTGCCTGAACAGGATAGCGGTGGCGGCTTGGTCCTGGCAAGTTCAGTAGCGGCATCAGAGCCTCCAGTGGAGTGTATGGAGGTGGGAGTCCAGCCTATGGAGAAGGAAGTGGCTGTCGGGAGCTGTGATGGAAGTGATGTTTCTAAGATCGTGCATGATGCTGCAGATATCGTGGAAAGGCCAGTGATGGCAGTATCTGGTGGCTTCCAAACGGGGGAGGCGTCTCTCCTGGAGGGAGTGCTGGGTGGTGACGGTGCGGGGGGCGTGGCGGTTGCTGGGGTCTTGGTGGATGCTGGGACTCTTGTGACTGTCACTGCTCCCTGTGGACTTGTCCCCGAAACGCTCGCCTCTAAAGTTGCAAGTGTGGGTGCGGCGCGGGCCGTGGTTGATGCTGAGGCTAGCCATCCCTGTAAGCCTGCGGTGGCTGGCTCTGGCTTAGTCGCCGTGGTGGCTGAGGGAGGCGGGGCCAAAGACGCATCAGGTATGACATCGCAGGTGACATCATTACCCACATCGATGGGTGTTTCAAAGTATGAAGCCATGCCGAAAGAGGGGCAGAGATTGGCTCAAGGACTGCCAGCTGTAGATAAGAGCAAATTAACCCCTGAAGAAGTTATGTTAGTAGAAACTGTATATGGTAACATGGATATGCCGGTGAGGGCTCTAGCAGCTGTGAATTTGTTTCAGGCGAACCAGGTCAGGATGACTGGTGGGGTGGGGAATGTGGGAATAGGGGCTTGTAGTGGTCTGGCACCTGAAGGGCTCCCTGTAACTCCCTCTGAGGTTAGGCCGAGTGCTGGTTCATATGCTAAGTATTTGGCGGCTCCTGGTCGGCCGAGTGCTGGTCCTCAGTTCGGGGTGAGTGGGGGTCAGCCCATAAAAAGAAGAAATGTGGTGCAGTTCAAATGGGTAGGGGATGGGGAGGCTCCTTCGAAGTCGGAGTTCTTAGGTATGATCTTCTCACTGGGGTTTGAGGCTGCAGATCTTTTTGCATGCATTCACCCAGTGAGAACTCCAGATTTCGACCTGAGCTTCCTCTCCCTGAATGGCCTGCAGGCCTTTGGCTCCCATTGGGAGAAAAACAAGGTGAGGGAACCATATTGTTTTTTCAAAGCCAATACCATCACGAGGCAGGACAGGGTTAAGATCACTGTGTTGGTGCGTAACGAATCACTGACCCCTGCTGATATTATATATTGGTTGTCTAGGTCTTGTACAGTACTCTCTCCTTTGGTAAAGTTTGATCATACAAGGGGGGTCTGGGGTGGTGCCTATTCGGCCTTTGTGAGGTTACACCAGGTAGGGGCTGAGACTAGACACATACCTTCCGCCGCTTACATTGGCCGTGATCGACTCCAGTGTTTTTACTCTGGGCAACCCAGAACCTGTCATAAGTGTGGTGACTTCCGTCACCTCAGTAGCGATTGTGGGGTGATTAAATGTGCTTTGTGTGGCCAGTTGGGGCATGGGTCCCGGGAATGCAGCAAGGTCAGGTGTAATCTTTGCGGTACAGTTGGTCATCCCTACAGTCGATGCCCTAAGGCTTCGCATAATTATAGTGCAGGGGTGGAAGAAGTGGTGCCGGAGGTTGGTCCTGGTCGAGAAAGTAGCGTACCGGTTACTGTGCAGCATCAGGACATCTCGAAGAGAATAGAAGATGGTGGGAAAGAGAAGGTTCAGCCTGAAAAGGGGAGGCATCCTTTCAGATCGTCAATAAAGGGAGGAGGAGGAAGCCTAAAAAAAAAGGAGGCAGATTTTATTTGCTCAAATAGGTTCGATGTCCTGTCTTCTTCTGATGATGAAGAAGAGGGGGAGGTGGTCATGGTTGGGGGAAAAGAATTAGTTTTTGTCCCAAATGTCTCAAAAAATAGAAAGCCAAAGCAGGCCTCTAATCTGTCAGTTGCTGGGAAGGAGGTTGTAGCTAAGGATAAACAGGGAAAAGTGGGACAAGGTAAAGCCCAAAGCAAAACTAAGCACTTGGAAAGAAATGGTTCTCAGGGGGAGCTGGAGTGGGACCCTGTGGGGATAGAGTTGAGCCAGGCTGTAGGATCCCTTTTAGACATGGTTGAAGTAGCTCAGTGTCCAGAAGTGGAAGTCCCTCATTCTTCAGATGAGGTGTTGGTGGTTGATGAAACTCCTGGGTCCCCTGGTGGGGGTGGTCCCGGAGGCGGCTCCTTTATTAGTACCCCAAGGGCTCCTGATCCGGATCCTCCCCCGGACGAGGTGGTAAAGGTGGAGGGGTGTGTTGTTGGGGAGGGGATTGGTAGGAAGGGGTCCGAGAGTCTACTTAGTGAGACTGTGGTCCCTGTTGCTGATAGTGTGAGTGAGGAGGAGGGGGAGGAGGAAGAGATCTCCCTGTCTGACGAGGATGCTATCCCTTTTGGGGTGGCATGTAAAAGAGTTGGATCCTCAGATGAGGACTCTATAAGACAAGCAAAGAAAAAGTGAATGGGATCCTACTTCTATAATCCAAGAAACATGGATCCCCAACCTATGCGATGTGCCACCATTAATGGGGCTTCCGTGTTTTCCGAACGTGCTCGTTTCTTGGCCTTTGATTTTTTCAACACGGTTGATGTTGATTTTTTATTTTTGCAGGAGACCAGGATAGGCGACCTGGCCACACTTCATTGGGCCAAGGGTCAGTGGAGGCGTGGGCCTTCCTTCTGGTCTCTTGCGGCCGAGCCGTACGGTGGGTTGGCAGTGCTTTTTACTGATATGGTAAACATGCACAGGATTATAGAATTACAAGTAGGTAGGTGCATGCTTTTGGATGTCAACCTGAGAGGACATGACCTGAGATTAATAAATATCTATGGGCCCCAAACAGCTTGGGACAGGAAATGTCTTTTCAGGGAGATAAAACCGTTTCTCTTTACGGCCCGGCAGATCATCTTTGGCGGTGATTTTAACACCGTCATTAGGCCAAAAGATAGGGGAGTCACAAAGATGACCCTGGGCTATGATTCCAATTTTTTAGTTAGCATGATTAGAGAGGCTGGTCTGGTCGATGTGCATGTTCGCCATTTCCCAGACCTCACTGATTTCACCTATCATTGTGGTAGCCGTAGTTCTAGGATAGATAGGTTTTTTGTTAAGGAGTCCTCGAAAACTTTGCCTCCTGAGACAAAGCCAGTAGAGTTCCCCGACCACGTTTTTCTGTGTGTTGATTTGAACGTCTCAGAAACCCCTCAGAAAGGGCGGGGCCTTTGGCGTTTGAATTCTGGGCTCCTGAAGAAGGAGGGAGTTAGACAGTCCTTTAGAGACTTTTTTCAACTGCAGGAAACACTTCTGGAGGCTGGTTGGAGTAGATCTGAGTGGTGGGAGGAGTGTAAAAAGAGGACTCAAAGGTTTTTTCAAAGGCTGGTAGCCAGGAGAAACTTGACAAAAAGATGTATCTACCAGAGCCTGAGAAAGGAACTAGATTTCTTGATCTCTGGGCGTGGGGATTGTGGGGAAATCTCCCGGGTGAAGGCTCAGATGAGAGAATATCAGTATGATCGTCTGGCTTCTTTGATTTTGGAGAGGGATTATGGAAAATACCACTCGCCTGATCCCTACCAGAGTTGCAGAAAATCAGTTGATTTGAGGGAGGTCCGGGGCCTGTTTGATGACCAGGGTACTCTTCATGGAGACAGGGAGGGTATTTTGGGAGTCATCAGGTCTTATTACTCCGACCTTTTGTCTGAGCAGCCATTCATTAGAGAGAGGATGGATCGGTTCCTGAGGGAGACACCTGGGCTTGAGCAGCTTGATCCTTCTTTTGACTCTTTGGGGAATGATGTGACAGTGGAGGAGGTCAAGAAGGCTATAGACGGTTTGTCTATAAAAAAAATCTCCAGGCCCAGATGGGTTAACATCTGAATTTTTTTAAAGTTTTCTCAGACATCTTGGCTCCTCATCTTGTAGAGGTATTTAATGAAAGCCTGGGTGAGGGAGTGCTCCCTCCCTCTATGAGATCCTCTGCTCTCATATTATTGTCTAAAGGTAAGGACCCAGCCCGTATTGAGAATTGGCGCCCCATCGCTCTTCTCAATACGGACAGAAAGATTCTGGCAAAGGTACTCTTTAATCGGCTGATGGAAGTTTCCGGGCTGTTACTTTCCCCGTCTCAGCATTGCACTGTAAAGGGTCGAAGCACCTTTAGTGCTGTCCTTGGCATCCGGGAGGCCGTGAAGCAATGTCGTGCTGAAAAATGGGGTAAGTATTTGCTGGCATTGGACCAGTCCAAGGCTTTTGACCGGGTTAATCATCAGTACCTGTGGGCTGTGCTGGAAAGGTATGGTCTTCAAGTAAGGGTGGTAGATTGGCTACGTGTCATTTACAATCAGGCTGAGAGCTTCCCGCTTGTCAATGGTTGGGTTGGGCCCACGTTTTCGGTTGACTCAGGTGTCCGTCAGGGGTGTCCCCTGAGCCCCCTTCTGTACGTATTCGCAATTGACCCCTTTGTGCGGAGGATTGAGTGCGGTACTGTTGCAGGGGTGCAGCTGGGCCCTGGGCTACCACTGAGGGTGGCGGCCTACGCGGATGACGTTACTGTGGTCGTGTCGTCTGTGGCAGAGGCGCGTGACATGGAACGTCTTATCTGCGAGTATTCTGAGGCTTCGTGCTCCAGGATCAATCAGGACAAGTGTGAAGCTTTCTGGATGGGGGAGGAAGGTGACGAGTTTGCCCTTCCGGATAGTCTCCCCCACGCCAGTCCAGAGATAAAAGTTCTAGGTATTAAATTTGGCCGTGGTGATTATGCCACTCAAAATTGGGATAAAAGGCTGGAAGATGCTACTAGAAAGGTGCAGTCCTGGAGAGGGTGGCAGCTCTCTTTCAGGGAAAGGGTTGATTTGTGCAAAACCTACTTGGTTCCGCTTTTCTTGTATGTCAGTTATGTGTGCTTTTTGCCACAATCTTTGTGGACCAAGATGTATTCTTTATTCTTCCTGATGTTATGGGGGAATAGAATGAATCTGGTCAAGAGAGGAATCACCTACAGATCGAGGGAACAAGGGGGGCTGTGTATGGTCAACCCTGTAGTGTTTTTCGCTACAACTTTTTTAAAGCTAAATCTAGGGAGTTTGTTTTTAGAAACTCCCCCTCGATGGGTAGAAAGTTTTAGGGCCTGGGTGTCTCCCTTCCTCGGGTTATGGATGGATGGTGGCCGAGTAAAAACCCTTGGAGTCCGGCATGGCTACCTCCCGATCTACGTTATACTGTGCTTGAAGATGACAAGGCTTTGGGGGCTGGAGGTGGGTGAAGTCAAAAACTTCTCTAGAAGGGAGTTGGAGAGAAGAATTTTACAGACTCACTTCTATGCTCCGCTGTCGTTAAGGGACTGCCCGGGCAGTGTCTGCTCAGATGGGTTGTCTCTGATTAATTCTCAGAGAATCCCACTGAAGTTCAGAGATATTGCCTGGCTTTCCTTCCAAGGGAGACTTTATGTGCGGGGTAATCTCAAGTGCCGAAGTGCCGATGATCGTGGTTGCCCACGTGAGGAATGTCTAGGGGAGGAGGAGACAATGGACAACTTCCTCCTTGAGTGTCCCTTCAATATAAAGGTTTGTAAAGCAGTTTCAAGGGCCTTACGCATCCCGTGCCTTTCGGGGCATAGTTACCCTGAGTGGGTTTATGGGACGTTCAAAGGGTATAAAGGATATGATTTAACCACTATTTTTTTAGTTAGTTTAGCAGTAAGGTTTCACACATGGGGTGCACGGTGTCAGGTTTCCCTCAGAGCAAAGGTCCTCCCCTGTGAAGTGGTGGTGGGAAATATTCTACACGAGATTAGGGGGATGATGGATATGGACAGGAGGAGGTTGGATGCTGTCGAGTGGTCCAGGCTCTGGCGCCACTTGAAACCCCCTTGAGTGGGTAGCAGAAATCATTTTCTTGTTCATCTTTTGGCTTTCTGTTCTTCACCTCCCCGTAGATTTTCTTTTTCTGGTTCTTTTGTTGAGACGGTTTACATGTGGCTAAAAGGTTTCATTAATTTTTTCATTGCTTGTGGTTATGATGTGTATTGTTTGTATAGTAGGTTGGTTTTGTCTAGATGATATATGTTAAGCTGTACTGGCAGTGTGTGCAGCCATACAAGCTTTGTTGATTTCTGTTTGGTTAGCTAAACAACAATTCAGTGTATACTGTGTGTCTTGTTTTATGAATTTTACCATATTTATATAATATATGTTGCAATTTTCTTAATAAAAAGATACCCACTTGTATTTTGCCTGGCCCAACACTGTTTTGGGCATGAAATACACTGGCAAAGTGGGCACACACACCATATTTTGCCATTTTGAATAAGTAGCTGTAGTTTTGCAAGGGTTAACTAGTCTTGGGCCACAAATTTGACACCTGAAATCAACAGAGGGTGGTCACTTACATATCACCCACTTGTATTTTGCCTGGCCCAACACTGTTTTGGGCATGAAATACACTGGCAAAGTGGGCACACACACCATATTTTGCCATTTTGAATAAGTAGCTGTAGTTTTGCAAGGGTTAACTAGTCTTGGGCCACAAATTTGACACCTGAAATCAACAGAGGGTGGTCACTTACATATCACCCACTTGTATTTTGCCTGGCCCAACACTGTTTTGGGCATGAAATACACTGGCAAAGTGGGCACACACACCATATTTTGCCATTTTGAATAAGTAGCTGTAGTTTTGCAAGGGTTAACTAGTCTTGGACCACAAATTTGACACCTGAAATCAACAGAGGGTGGTCACTTACATATCACCCACTTGTATTTTGTTTGGCCCAATGCTGTTTTGGGCATGAAATACACTGGCAAAGTGGGCACACACACCATATTTTGCCATTTTGAATAAGTAGCTGTAGTTTTGCAATGGTTAACTAGTCTTGGGCCACAAATTTGACACCTGAAATCAACAGAGGGTGGTCACTTACATATCACCCACTTGTATTTTGCCTGGCCCAACACTGTTTTGGGCATGAAATACACTGGCAAAGTGGGCACACACACCATATTTTGCCATTTTGAATAAGTAGCTGTAGTTTTGCAAGGGTTAACTAGTCTTGGGCCACAAATTTGACACCTGAAATCAACAGAGGGTGGTCACTTACATATCACCCACTTGTATTTTGTTTGGCCCAATGCTGTTTTGGGCATGAAATACACTGGCAAAGTGGGCACACACACCATATTTTACCATTTTGAATAAGTAGCTGTAGTTTTGCAAGGGTTAACCAGTCTTGGGCCACAAATTTGACCCCTGAAATCAACAGACAGTGGTCACATGCATGTGACCCATTTGTATTTTGCCTGGCACAACGCTGTTTTGGGCATGAAATACACTGGCAAAGTGGGCACACACACCATATTTTACCATTTTGAATAAGTAGCTGTAGTTTTGCAAGGGTTAACTAGTCTTGGGCCACAAATTTGACACATGAAATCAACAGAGGGTGGTCACTTACATATCACCCACTTGTATTTTGCCTGGCCCAACACTGTTTTGGGCATGAAATACACTGGCAAAGTGGGCACACACACCATATTTTGCCATTTTGAATAAGTAGCTGTAGTTTTGCAAGGGTTAACTAGTCTTGGGCCACAAATTTGACACCTGAAATCAACAGAGGGTGGTCACTTACATATCACCCACTTGTATTTTGCCTGGGCCAACACTGTTTTGGGCATGAAATACACTGGCAAAGTGGGCACACACACCATATTTTGCCATTTTTAATAAGTAGCTGTAGTTTTGCAAGGGTTAACTAGTCTTGGGCCACAAATTTGACACCTGAAATCAACAGAGGTTGGTCACTTACATATCACCCACTTGTATTTTGTTTGGCCCAATGCTGTTTTGGGCATGAAATACACTGGCAAAGTGGGCACACACACCATATTTTGCCATTTTGAATAAGTAGCTGTAGTTTTGCAAGGGTTAACTAGTCTTGGGCCACAAATTTGACACCTGAAATCAACAGAGGGTGGTCACTTACATATCACCCACTTGTATTTTGCCTGGCCCAACACTGTTTTGGGCATGAAATACACTGGCAAAGTGGGCACACACACCATATTTTGCCATTTTGAATAAGTAGCTGTAGTTTTGCAAGGGTTAACTAGTCTTGGGCCACAAATTTGACACCTGAAATCAACAGAGGGTGGTCACTTACATATCACCCACTTGTATTTTGTTTGGCCCAATGCTGTTTTGGGCATGAAATACACTGGCAAAGTGGGCACACACACCATATTTTACCATTTTGAATAAGTAGCTGTAGTTTTGCAAGGGTTAACCAGTCTTAGGCCACAAATTTGACCCCTGAAATCAACAGACAGTGGTCACATGCATGTGACCCATTTGTATTTTGCCTGGCACAACGCTGTTTTGGGCATGAAATACACTGGCAAAGTGGGCACACACACCATATTTTACCATTTTGAATAAGTAGCTGTAGTTTTGCAAGGGTTAACTAGTCTTGGGCCACAAATTTGACACATGAAATCAACAGAGGGTGGTCACTTACATATCACCCACTTGTATTTTGCCTGGCCCAACACTGTTTTGGGCATGAAATACACTGGCAAAGTGGGCACACACACCATATTTTGCCATTTTGAATAAGTAGCTGTAGTTTTGCAAGGGTTAACTAGTCTTGGGCCACAAATTTGACACCTGAAATCAACAGAGGGTGGTCACTTACATATCACCCACTTGTATTTTGCCTGGGCCAACACTGTTTTGGGCATGAAATACACTGGCAAAGTGGGCACACACACCATATTTTGCCATTTTTAATAAGTAGCTGTAGTTTTGCAAGGGTTAACTAGTCTTGGGCCACAAATTTGACACCTGAAATCAACAGAGGGTGGTCACTTACATATCACTCACTTGTATTTTGTTTGGCCCAATGCTGTTTTGGGCATGAAATACACTGGCAAAGTGGGCACACACACCATATTTTACCATTTTGAATAGGTAGCTGTAGTTTTGCAAGGGTTAACCAGTCTTGGGCCACACATTTGACCCCTGAAATCAACAGACAGTGGTCACATGCATGTGACCCACTTGTATTTTGCCTGGCACAACGCTGTTTTGGGCATGAAATACACTGGCAAAGTGGGCACACACACCATATTTTACCATTTTGAATAAGTAGCTGTAGTTTTGCAAGGGTTAACTAGTCTTGGGCCACAAATTTGACACATGAAATCAACAGAGGGTGGTCACTTACATATCACCCACTTGTATTTTGCCTGGCCCAACACTGTTTTGGGCATGAAATACACTGGCAAAGTGGGCACACACCATATTTTGCATTTTGAATAAGTAGCTGTAGTTTTGCAAGGGTTAACTAGTCTTGGGCCACAAATTTGACACCTGAAATCAACAGAGGGTGGTCACTTACATATTACCCACTTGTATTTTGCTTGGCCCAACGCTGTTTTAGGCATGAAATACACTGGCAAAGTGGGCACAAACACCATTTTATAAATTGCCATTTTGAATAAGTAGCTGTAGTTTTGCAAGGGTTAACTAGTCTTGGGCCACAAATTTGACACCTGAAATCAACAGAGGGTGGTCACTTACATATCACCCACTGGTATTTTGTTTTGCCCAATGCTGTTTTGGGCATGAAATACACTGGCAAAGTGGGCACAAACCATACCTCCCAACATTGAAGTACAGGAAGGAGGGACATCTTGGCGCGCGTAGCGCGCCCGAAAAGGGGCCGTGGCCTGTGTGGAAGGGGCCAAGCAAAATACAAGTGGGTCATATGTAACTGACCACCCTCTGTTGATTTCAGGTGTCAAATTTGTGGCTCAAGACTAGTTAACCCTTGCAAAACTACAGCTACTTATTCAAAATATCAATTTATGAAATGGTGTTTGTGCCCACTTTGCCAGTGTATTTCATGCCCAAAACAGCATTGAGCCAAGCAAAGTACAAGTGGGTCATATGTAACTGACCACCCTCTGTTGATTTCAGGTGTCAAATTTGTGGCCCAAGACTAGTTAACCCTTGCAAAACTACAGCTACTTATTCAAAATGGTAAATTATGGTGTTTGTGCCCACTTTGCCTGTGTATTTCATGCCAAAAACAGCGTTGGGCCAAGCAAAATACAAGTGGGTCATATGTAAGTGACCACGCTTTGTTGATTTCAGGTGTCAAATTTGTGGCCCAAGACTAGTTAACCCTTGCAAAACTACAGCTACTTATTCAAAATGGTAAATGATGGTGTTTGTGCCCACTTTGCCAGTGTATTTCATGGCCAAAACAGCGTTGGGCCAAGCAAAATACAAGTGGGTGATATGCAAGGGACCCTACTCTGTTGATTTCAGGTGTCAAATTTGTGACCCATGACTCATTAACCCTTGCAAAACTGAATGATCTGAATAAGAAGCTGGAGTTCGAATAAGAAGTGAATAAGAAGCTAGAGCTTGAATAAGAAGTGAATAAGAAGTGAGTAAGAAGCTGGTCGAATAAGAAGCTAACTTCAGCCTCGTATCCTTGGAGGCATATTACGGATCACTTCCTGATTGGCATCTGTGCACCGCGATTGGAGAGCGGTGTCACATGATTGTGACTCATTGGCCGGCGGCTATATGTGACCCACGGGGATATGTGGAATGATGATAGGCCGGCGGTCTCACATGATTCATAACAAGATTTTGATTGGACTATGCAAATCTAATTTATTTACGTTCTTGGGAGGCGCTCTTGTTGCTCCCTGACGAAGCTGTCATTAGTGCAGTGAAACACGCGTGTAGGGCACAGCGTGTCCACGTGTGTTCAGTTCCTGATGTTATAAAACAAATGTATTAACTTTATACTGCTATAGCTGCCAGTCTCCATTGATAGAGAAATCATACTGAGATGCTCAAAACTAGAAATGTATGCCTCATAATAGGATACTCAACGTCAGAAATTATAATAAATGTCTTAACACTTTATGCTGATAGCTGTCAACCCCCACTGATAAGGAAATGATACTGAACAGCAGAGAATTAAATTTGTCTACCTGATGATAGGACACCCACTTCAGTATCTGCTGACTACCCTGAATTACATGATTCAATTTGATCTGTGCTGCCTGGGCTAGTGAAAATAGTGACGATTAGAGCCCTGTCACAGATCTTAAACCCTGTGTCAGCCGTTACTAATACCAACAGCACTATGTATGTTATATTGTTTAAACACAATGTAGTTACTTTGCGATATCTCTAGGAAACCAAGTGGCTGTGATAGTATCAACACTAATCTATTAACATTGCAGCAAGTAAATTGGCAACATTTAAGAACCAGATAGCAGCTGCATGATCCAACAGAATATGGAAACAGCTATTACTGTGCTATTTACACACAGTGTAGCCACTTTGTAATATTTCTAGGAAACCAAGTGGCTGTGATAGAAACAACACTGATATATTAACATTGTAGCAGGTAAATTGATAACATTTAGCAGCTGCATGATCTAATAGAATATTGAAACAGCTATTAATGGGAGAGTGTGTTTTAGTACAAATGCTGTAAACCCCACCAGTATTTACATGGATATCCAGCTGGGACATAAGCAAAGCTAGAAAGCTACTCCTGGCAGGGAATATAATGCACAGGCTGAACATCTGATTTGATTGGTCACACTGTAGCAAATCTACGTTATTAATATAAAGACTGACAGCTATATTTACATCTATTAATTTGGTGCCTATTGTGACTGGCCTAGACTGAGGGTGTTGTGAACTTGGGGATTCTTCCGATGGTTAAGAAGAGGAACCACAACTGAGTTGGAGAAGGGAGGGCCTGATATAGGATCTCCTCATACAGGACGCTGACAGTGGGGTTCGATGAAATAAGAAAGAGCTTTATTGAAAAAGAAAACAACTTAAAGTCAAATACCAACTTAATAAATGAAGGGAAAGTCCAGACCCACTGGAGGGTTAAGTGAGCAGTAATGGGGATGCTGGTAATTGAAGAAACTGTAGGTGATGTTGAAAGTCACTGATAACCTGTGGACCTTATGAGTGATGATTATTAGCATAGATGGTTGAAGAACTTGTAAATGGTGACAGAGACGCTGATGATGTGAGAAACTGAAGTGCAGGGGTTTCAGATGCTTTGAATTTGTAGAACTTGAGAATGGAGACTGAGACGCTGAGGATGTGAAGGATTGGAGTGCAGGGGTTTTAGATGCTGTGGATCTGTAGAACTTGAGAATGGAGACTGAGACGCTGAGGATGTGAAGGATTGGAGTGCAGGGGTTTTAGACGCTGTGAATCTGTAGAACTTGTGAACGGAGACTGAGACGCTGATGATGTGAGGATTTGGAATGAAGGGGTTTTAGACGCTGTGGATCTGTAGAACTTGAGAATGGAGACTGAGACGCTGAGGATGTGAAGGATTGGAGTGCAGGGGTTTTAGATGCTGTGGATCTGTAGAACTTGAGAATGGAGACTGAGACGCTGAGGATGTGAAGGATTGGAGTGCAGGGGTTTTAGATGCTGTGGATCTGTAGAACTTGAGAATGGAGACTGAGACGCTGATTCCTAGGAGCACGGATGACTGAAACGCAGGAAGGTTGCCGGCCGCTGAATACACCGAAGCCGGAGCAGTGAACTGGCAGCTGGAAATGCCGAGGGCACTGGGGTACGACTGCAGGAATCCTTGCCGGAAACAGGAGCACTGGCATCTACGTCAGGGAAAGACGATACTCAGGCACTGAAGCTCTGTCTGGCGTCTGACTTTGAATCTCCCGCCAGCGCTGGATTGGCAGAGCAGTCTAATGACGTCACCTGCCCCCCGTCCACGTGATGCCGGGTGTCATGGCGGCGCCCATGCCCCGGAGAACCGCCGGTAGCTGCGCCAACCAGACGCCGGAGCCCGTGGCCCACCGAAGGCAGAGGCCGCAACACCGACCAGCAGACACGCAGGGGTAAGCGCGGCGAACGCCGCCTCTGGTGTGTGACAGTACCCCCTCCTCCAGGAGTGGCCCCTGGACACTTTCCAGGTTTTGTTGGATGTCTGGAATGGAACATCGGCACCAGTCGAGGAGCCGAAACTTCAGTAGCTTTGACCCAGCTCCTTTCCTCTGGGCCAAAACCTTTCCATTCCACCAAATACTGTAGATTCTTGTGAAGATAGCGGGAATCAAGAATAGCTTTGATCTCGAAGTCCGTACCCTCCTCAGCCTCTGCAGAGGTTGGCCTTGGGGACTTGGAATGAAACCGGTTCAAAACAAGAGGCCGAAGAAGAGAGACATGGAAGGCATTTGGTATCCGGAGATGGGAAGGCAACCCCAATTTGCAGACAACCGGATTCAAGACTTGCAACACGGGATAAGGACCGATGAACCTTGGAGCGTACTTCATAGTGGGCACCTTTAAATGAAGATTGCGGGTAGAGAGCCATACCCTGTCACCAACCTTGTATTGAGGAGCTGCCCGTCGCTTCCTATCCGCAAAGAACTTATAGCGACCGGAAACTCTCTTGAGATTGGCATGAACTCGACTACAGATTTGGCTGAAATGCTGGAGAGTAGAGGCTGCAGCAGGAACTTCTTCTAGAGGACAAATGGGTAATTCCGGAACTTGGGGATGAAATCCGTAATTAATAAAAAATGGAGACTCACCAGACGAAGAGTGATATAGATGGTTATGGGCAAACTCGGCCCAAGGCAACAACTCCACCCAGTTATCTTGTGAAGGAGAGAGGTAAACACGGAGATAAGTCTCTAAATCTTGATTGAAGCGTTCAGTTTGCCCATTGGTCTGCGGATGATAAGCAGATGAAAACTTGAGTTTTATTTGTAGAGCCGAGCAGAGGGCTCTCCAGAATCTTGCCGTAAACTGTACCCCTCGATCCGAGACTATTTCTAGAGGTAAAACGTGCAGGCGGAAGTGCTCCTGAATAAATAACAAAGACAACTTAGAAGCTGATGGTAATTCGGTCAACGGAACAAAATGTGCCATCTTAGAGAATCGGTCGATAATCACCCAGACGGTGTTATGACCCTTGGAGAGAGGCAGTTCAGTAACAAAGTCCATAGAGATATGGGTCCAAGGACTTTTTGGAATGGACAATGGGTGCAACAATCCCGCAGGCGGAAGACGTTGAGTTTTGTGCTGAGCACATTGAGGACACGAGTTGACATACTCTTGGACGTCCTTCTTCATAGTGTCCCACCAGTAAGATCTTCGCAGAAATTCCCACATCTTTTGAACTCCCGGATGGCAAGAAAACTTGGAAATGTGAGCCCACTGCAACAGTCTTGGTCGAAATTTAGCTGGCACAGACATTCTTCCAGGAGGAGGACCCAACTCAGTGGGAGCCGCAGAAATAGAAACGGGACTGAGGATCAATGCTTTTTTGACTGTATTCTCCTCAACCGAAGCCATTACGGAACGGGACAGGGCATCCGCCTTGGTGTTAAGAGTTCCAGCCCGGTACTTAATGATAAACGAAAATCTAGCAAAGAAGAGCGCCCATCTTGCTTGACGGGGATTTAAGCACTGGGCCGTCTTGAGATACAGTAAATTCTTGTGATCGTAAAAATTGTAATTAAGTGTTTAGCACCCTCCAGAAGATATCTCCATTCTTCTAAGGCAGATTTAATTGCCAGCAGCTCTTTATCTCCAATGGTGTAATTTAATTCAGCAGGGGAGAACTTGCGGGAATGGAAACCACACGGATGTAACTTCCCGTCTGGGGCGTACTGCGAAAGTACGGCACCTATGCCTACCGTAGAAGCATCAACCTCCAGGAAGAATGGTTTTAGGAAATCTGGCTGCTGAAGTACCGGGGCGGACATAAAGGCTGCCTTCAGCTATGCGAACGCTGCTACTGCTTCAGAGGACCAAAGGCTTGGGTCAGCCCCTTTCTTGGTTAGGGCAGTAATAGGCGCCACAATAGTAGAGAAACCCCTTATAAATTTCCGGTAGTAATTTGCGAATCCTAGAAATCGTTGCACTGCTTTCAGGGAAAGAGGTTGAGTCCAGTCCCGAATGGCAGAAAATTTCTACGGATCCATACGCAACTCTGTTCCAGAAATAATGTAGCCCAAAAATGGAATAGATGGGACCTCAAAGGTGCACTTGGAAATGTTGCCATAAAGATGGTTCTCACGCAACCGAAGGAGTACTTCCTTAACTTGTAATCTGTGCTCAGAGAGATTCTTCGAAAAAACCAGGATGTCGTCCAAATATACCACCACATTCAGGTACAACATGTCCCGGAAAACTTCATTAATGAGTCCCTGGAAGACGGCGGGGGCGTTGCTGAGGCCAAACGGCATTACCAGGTACTCATAATGCCCGTCCCTAGTATTGAAGGCCGTCTTCCATTCGTCCCCTTGTCGGATACGTATTAAGTTATATGCTCCCCTCAAGTCGAGCTTAGTAAAGACTCGAGCTCCACGAACTCTATCAAAAAGCTCTGTGATGAGCGGCAGAGGATACTTGTTCTTAATAGTGACTTCATTTAGACCACGATAATCGATACATGGCCTCAGGTCTCCCTCTTTTTTCTTCACGAAGAAGAAGCCTGCTCCCGCTGGGGAAGTGGAGGGTCAGATGAATCCCTTCTGCAGATTAGACTTAATATATTCTGTCATGGCTTGAGTCTCAGGAACTGACAAGGGATAGGTACGACCTCGAGGTGGCATTTTCCCCGGAATAAGCTCAATAGGACAATCCCAGGGTCTATGCGGAGGTAATTTATCGGCCGCCTGTTCCGAGAAGACATCTGTAAACTCTCGATAAGCCTCTGGAATAGACTCCACGTCCGACTTAGCCGATGCACGAAGTGGAAAGACAGGAGTAAGACAATTCGAGTGACAGAAAGGACTCCAAGAAATTATTTGTGTCGACCTCCAGTCGACATGAGGGTTGTGAAGCTTGAGCCAGGGAAGACCAAGGACAAGATCGTGAGACATCTCCTGAATCACAAGGAACTCCAGTTGTTCTTGGTGCAAAGCTCCCACTTGCAGCTCAATTGGCATAGTCTGACTTGTAATCAAAGCATTAGGAATTTGGACACCGTTAATAGCCGTTATCGTAATAGGTCGTTCGACCGACTATAACGTCAAGCCCAAACTCTGGGCGCAGGAAAGAGAAATAAAGTTCCCCGCAGCTCCTGAGTCCAACAGAGCCTTAACGGTTTTGACTTCTGATTCAGAAAACAAAGACACTGAAAGTAAACAATCCACTGCCGGAGAAGATTGAGAAACCACCCCTAGCTTGACTTCTCCGGAACAGGCTAGGACTGCCTGTTTCCCGGGCGAGACTTGCAAGACTTGAGGAAATGATCCGCGGCTCCACAGTAGAGGCAAAGTCTACCCTCACGCCGACGCTGACGCTCCTCTGGGGATAGCCGAGACCGATTAATCTGCATGGGTTCGTCTGGACTGGAATTAACTGTCTGCTTAGAAGGAAGAGATCGGAGCCTCGACCGGTCAGACCGACTACGTTCAACAGCTCGTTCCTGCATACGAAGATCCACTTTTACACAGAGTGAGATCAACTGTTCCAAGGAATCTGGCAAATCTCTAGTAATCAATTCGTCTTTTAAACGATCAGAGAGCCCGTTCCAAAAAGCAGCCCGAATGGCATCATTATTCCAGCTCAGTTCAGAAGCTATAGTTTGAAAGTGAATTACATACTGTCCCACAGTACGAGAGCCTTGTCGAACTCGGAGCAAGTCAGCTGAGGCAGCAGTCGTCCTGCCAGGCTCATCAAAGATCCTTCGGAACGAGGCCAAGAAGTTGGTATAACTGGAAACTAACGGATCAGAACGCTCCCATAACGGTGACACCCACTCCAACGCTGAACCTTCAAGTAATGAGATAATGTATGCCACTTTAGACCGATCAGTAGGGAAGTTGTGTGAGAGGAGTTCGAAATGTACCTCACACTGATTGAGGAATCCACGGCAATTCTTTGGATTCCCGTTATAACGAGGAGGAGTGGGAAGCTGAAGGCGTGACCTGGTTCCGGACAAGGAGGAAACATTGCCAGAGACAACTACTGGAGCGGAAACTGGAACTGGAGCTGGAACCACCGAAGCCAGCGAAGTCTGAATTTGATCCAGCCGACCAGATAATTCTTGGAGATAATGCATCACCTGATTCTGTGCTGCCTCTTGACTCTGCACTCGGGAAACTAGGTCCTGCATGGCGCTTGCCTCTGGGTTCCGATTCCTCGGGTCCATGTGGCCTGAGTATACTGTCACTGGCCTAGACTGAGGGTGTTGTGAACTCGGGGATTCTTCCGATGGTTGGGAAGAGGAACCACAACTGAGTTGGAGAAGGGAGGGCCTGATATAGGATCTCCTCATACAGGACGCTGACAGTGGGGTTCGATGAAATAAGAAAGAGCTTTATTGTAAAAGAAAACAACTTAAAGTCAAATGCCAATGGAATAAATGAAGGGAAAGTCCAGACCCACTGGAGGGTTAAGTGAGCAGTAATGGGGATGCTGGTAATTTAAGAAACTGTAGGTGATGTTGAAAGTCACTGATAATCTGTGGACCTTATGAGTGATGATTATTAGCATAGATGGTTGAAGAACTTGTAAATGGTGACAGAGACGCTGATGATGTGAGAAACTGAAGTGCAGGGGTTTCAGACGCTTTGAATTTGTAGAACTTGAGAATGGAGACTGAGACGCTGAGGATGTGAAGGATTGGAGTGCAGGGGTTTTAGATGCTGTGGATCTGTAGAACTTGTGAACGGAGACTGAGACACTGATGATGTGAGGATTTGGAATGAAGGGGTTTTAGACGCTGTGGATCTGTAGAACTTGTGAACGGAGACTGAGACGCTGATGATGTGAGGATTTGGAATGAAGGGGTTTTAGACGCTGTGGATCTGTAGAACTTGTGAACGGAGACTGAGACGCTGATGAAGTGAGGAATTGAAGTGCAGGGGTTTCTGACGCTGTGGATCTGTAGAACTTGTGAACGGAGACTGAGACGCTGATGAAGTGAGGAATTGAAGTGCAGGGGTTTCTGACGCTGTGGATCTGTAGAACTTGAGAACGGAGACTGAGATGCTGATTCCTAGGAGCACGAATGACTGGAACGCAGTAAGGTTGCCGGCCGCTGAATACACCGAAGCCGGAGCAGTGAACTGGCAGCTGGAAATGTCGAGGGCACTGGGGTACGACTGCAGGAATCCTTGCCGGAAACAGGAGCACTGGCATCTACGTCAGGGAAAGACGATACTCAGGCACTGAAGCTCTGTCTGGCGTCTGACTTTGAATCTCCCGCCAGCGCTGGATTGGCAGAGCAGTCTAATGACGTCACCTGCCCCCCGTCCACATGATGCCGGGTGTCATGGCGGCGCCCATGCCCCAGAGAACCGCCGGTAGCCGCGCCAACCAGACGCCGGAGCCCGTGGCCCACCGAAGGCCGCAACACCGACCAGCAGACACGCAGGGGTAAGCGCGGCGAACGCCGCCTCTGGTGTGTGACACCTATTATTCAACTGCAGACAGCAATTCACCTCTACACATCCCACAGATATTTCTATCTTCTGAACTATTATTCTCATACCTCACCTCAAAAATATAGGTGGGATGAGCAAGAAGCCTCGTTGTTTGTTGGTTGCTTTATATTGATTATAGATATAGGTTCACCCCAATACATTCCACAGGTATCTATATTGTGATACTCAGACTATAATTCTAGTCTTATCTTTAGAATACAGAGAGGATGAATGAATGATAAAAATTTCCTAGCATTACACTTATTCTATAACCAAAACAGGATTGATATATCTCTACTAAGGACTACTGTGCATGTGGGTCATTTCATACTTTAACTGGGATTGCTATAGCCCTGAATTTTTCATACTTTCTAATCAAACTAATAAGGATTATTCCTTTAATGTTATAGATAGTGAATTCAATTTGTTCTGACATATGGAAGTTTATAGTTCAGCTGAATCTGATCTTGGACTATATAGATAAGTGCTATATAGTAATAGTAACCCAAGGTAACTATAATTAGGGTATGAATATAAGAACGAAACCATATCTAGATATTAATTAAATTTCATTCGAATTAGGGTTGCCATACCTTTAAGAGAAGCAATACTCTTCTTACTTCCAGTCAGATAAAATAGGACTAATAAAGGTTTGCTGTATATGTGGGTTGCTAGATAATAAAATTGAGATTGCTATATCCCTCAAAGCTCCACTTTAAGACTGGGATTGTTATATCCCTCAAAGCAACCTTCCCTCATATGCACAGTTGAATTATCCACTACCATTCTTGTAATACCATAGTTAGTGAGTGCGAGATGTCTTCTGGCATATAGAGATCAATATTCCAGCTGATTTTGATCCGGTACCACATACATTGGGGTTGTACAGTGGTGATAATTGACGGCACGAATAATTGAAGCAACTCTCAAATTGGAGACCAATTCATATACAGTACTTACATTCATTTACACTTACAGTCTTTATGTATCTGGGACGGTTTCCCATGAGGTATTTCTGTTGAGTAATCGATGTTTATGTGATAGGACTGATCTTTGAAACTGCTAATCCGGATAGCGGGATCAATCTAATATCAATTGTGACAGTCATCAGATAATAATAAATTATCTGGAGTGACCTAATTTCGGTAACACTAGGATAAGTACAGTAATCTTACAAGTGCTACATATAGTAATCACACGTGGACACTTTTTTAATTCCTTTATTCACATTTTTCAGTCTTTTTGAATTCACATATGTGTTAGTCTGTCTGATTTTAACCTCTATGTTTCATTGTAGTCTGGGATAAAATAAACTACATTTTAATACATACTCAATATTATATTTTATGACAAATTAATTCTCCTTTTTAGTGCGTCAACAATACAGTTTTCTTCTTGTTTTTCCTCTCAACTCTAATGTACGTATACTGTAATTGACAGTACCCCCTGAACACATTTAGCATTGTCTAAGATATGAGAAAGGGGCTCATGTTAGTGGTTATATGGTGATGATCCACATACACTCATAAGTTCATAATATAATATACTGAGTGTGCAGATACACAATTCCTGTCTAGGAGCTTGGGTACAAGAGGAAGAAGGGATTTAGGTGTCAGTGGACTGCTTACGCTCTTACCCAAAGTTTCACAACTTGACAATGACTTCTGATGAATGCGCTGCAGGTGACGTATAAGGGAGGATGTCCCTAGGTGGTTATAATCCTTACCCCTACTTATTACAGATTGACAGAGGCAACACATGGCTTGACACCTGTTGTCCGGATTTGTGGAGAAATAATTCCACACCGAAGAGGTGGCTTTTTTTTGTATTTTGCCCAGGCATTACAATGGGTTTCTTCACCCCACAGACAACAGGTGTCACCCCCGGTGCCTCATTTAAACAAACCACATCACCATCAGAATCCTCATCGACAACTTCCTCCTCAGCGCCAGAAACACCCATATCCTCATCCTAGTGTACTTCAACAGTGACATCTTCAATTTGAATATCAGAAACTGGACTGTGGCTGCTCCTTCCAGCACTTGCAGGGGGCATGCAAATGGTGGAAGGCGCCACCTCTTACCATTCAGTGTTGGGAAGGTCAGGCATCGCAACCGCCGACACACTTTGACTCTCCTTGGGGATTTGTGATACCATCTCAGAACGCACAGTTCTTTGCTGTGCATTTTCCTGCTTAACTCTTTTAAATTACTTTTTTAAGCCTGGTGAAGGGATAAAGTGGAAGGTGATAAAGTACCAGCCAATCAGCTCCTAACAGCCAAGTTACAGGCTGGGTTTGAAAAATGACAGTTAGGAGCTGACTGGCTGGTGTTTTATCACCTTCCACTTTATCACTTCACCCGGCTTAACAAATCTGTCCCTGTTTTTGAAAAATAATAGGCAGTTATTGGTTGGAACACAGGGGTCTATTTACTAAGCCCTGGATGGAGATAAAGTTCCAGCCAATTAGCGTCTAACTGCCATGTCACATGCTGGGTTTGAAAAATGACAGGAGCTGATTGGCTGGTAGTTTATCTCTGTCCACTTTATCTCCATCCAAGGCTTAAGGGCCGTATTCACGGGCCGATTGGGGAGAGATGTGTGCTGAGCATGCAGGGGTAGACGGGGGGGGGGGGGGGGAGGGACCTGCTAGATTCTAGGCGGGTGAAGTGAGGGACCTGCTAGATTCTAGGCCAATCTAGCACCAGCTATAGCGATGCACGGGGCTGCGCATCGCTATCTCTGTGGGGGGTACACACGGACTGATCGCTGCTTAAAATCTAAGCAATCTAGTCAGATTGCTTAGATTTTAAGCAGCGATCGCTCCGTGAGTACCCCCCCTTTAGTAAATAGACCCCTAATCTCTCTTTACTATATCTTTCTTAAAGGTTTGATACATCTTCCCTATAGACCTTTCAACAAAGGCCTACATAAGTTTCACTATGTCAATTATCACTGTGCTGTGCTGTTGGAAGACCATACTCCTCTCATTATCCAAACCTCAGTCTGTGTCTTCCACTGTGAACATTGTGAGGCAGCAGGAGACAAAAATAGAACATACTGTACAGGTTCTCTGACCCCAGTCATATGAATCATAAAAACACAGGGGGGTATCCAATTAGATCCGATCCATTTTCAGTGGATAAAAATGGACAGATATCGCGATTAATGACCAATGGTCATTATCGCGGTATCCAATTAGTGTCCTTTTTATTGTGCGATTGCGCAAAAACACATGGGATTGGGGATAAGTCCTTTATCCACTTGCTCTCTTCACTCTAGTAACTTTAAAGTAAGGCAATCCACAGGGACAGGCACTCCCTTTTTCAGCTCTGTAAATAAACATTTTGCAAGAGAATTTACATTTAAAATACAAATAAGAGTTGACTGAAGGACTGTAGCATGACAAGTTATGTAATTCCCATGAGCCTATATAATGTGAGAATGGGATATAACATAACATAACATGAAGCGCTTCCCAAGGGTCCCCTGAGCTATATATAATGGCATTAGTAAGAATTGTAAATGTTGGGATTCCATTTAGCCAAGGATATCGGTTACATTTTCTTTAAATCTTGTTTATACTGTAATTAAAAAGCTATATTTAGGGAACTGAAAATAGGGAAATTTAAAGTACCAAACCTACAACCCATGTAACAAATCCATAGCAATGTGCCACTTACTGTAGGTGCACAACAGAAAGCACAACAAGAACTTTGTGTATAGTGTAAACTGTGTATATACCCTCCATCATCACACTTACAGTAATGATATTTTATTCATTGGTACCATGTTAACCACTTTGCAATGTCCAACTTTTCTTCCAGGCAAGTTGTTCTTATGGCCCCTTACAAAAATACAATGTTTTAATTGGGGTGCAACATGTATGCAACCATATAAAAATAAAAAGAGCGCTTGATGTGTGTGGATATGTGTATGCGCAAAACCTGTGAAAGAAAAAAGATTAATTAAAATGTTTACAGCCCTTTTAGGACTATTTAGGATTGGATTGCAGTTCAGCCAAAATGATGAGGATATCTATCTAACCCTATCTAAGTGCTCGTCAGTCCGTTAATTGTTATTAACCAGGTGTGTTTAAGGAGTGTCTTACCCCTGATGTCCTTGCTTTAAACAGCGGCTCCGGTTTGTAGGAAAAGGTTATAATGAGACCAATGTATGCAACCATATTGTTTCAATAAATATCACATAGGCTCTGCACTCACCATAATATCTAACTATCTAACCATAATAAACAG
The DNA here is from genome assembly GCF_028390025.1 of Pseudophryne corroboree. Classification (NCBI taxonomy): domain Eukaryota; kingdom Metazoa; phylum Chordata; class Amphibia; order Anura; family Myobatrachidae; genus Pseudophryne; species Pseudophryne corroboree. Next base: position 127,102,246 of record NC_086449.1, on the reverse strand, counting down.
TAAGATTTTGGATCATGAATTGATCAATGCATTTAAGCTTGCAGCCCCTGACAAAGGGACCCCACTATACTGCAAGACCCTACTCTATTGCTCAAAATGATAAGCATGGAAATACTGTAGCTATCACATTAGTGTTAAACTGTACGTATGCTATATATAGTGATATACAGTATATGTAGATAGATAGATAGATAGATAGATAGATAGAATATCTACTTTTTTCAGCACATAATGACTATTCCCAAATGATGATCACCGTAACAGATATACAAATAAAAATCAGTAGCGCATTACTCTATATAATACAAACAAACCTATGCTGACCTTTTGATAAAAATTGCATTGTCGAAACACGTCATGGCACACATCCGGAACTGCAGTGGAAGAAGACAGGCTTCATCTCAGTGGGGAGGACTGAATACATGTTGGCACCTTCTATTCTGATGTGCCCTGAATATCTGTAGCTCTTGTAGGAGGCGCAATCTGTCTGCATGTTATTATAATTTTTGGAGTTCATAAGCATAAAATCTGTTTATTAAACCTACTGTAGCTTGTGAGATTTATACAGTATTGCACTAGATTTCTTCTCCTTCTCTTTTCCGGGCAATTGTGGAAAAACGTGCTCCATGAGTGAAAAAGGTGAACTATAAAGACATACTGATGTGCTTTACAATTTATGCTTCAAGTAACAATATTTAATCCCTATCTAAAAAATGTGGCATGGGATTCTTTCATCTGTGGATCCCTACATAAAGAAAAAGGAGAATCAGCTTTTCTATTTCTTTGCACCTGTTTGGAGGGACATGGGGCCTAATTCAGATCTGATCGCAGCAGCAAATTTGTTCGCTAATGGGCAAAACCATTAGTGCAGGGGGGGCAGATATAACATGTGCAGAGAGAGTTAGATTTGGGTGGGGTGTGTTCAAACTGAAATCTAAATTGAAGTGTGAAAATAAAGCAGCCAGTATTTACTGCACCCTACACAGAAACAATTAACCCACCCAAATCTAACTCTCTCTGCACATGTTATATCTGCCCCCCCTTCCCGCAGTGCACATGGGGGGTCATTCCGAGTTGTTCGCTCGTTGCCGATTTTCGCAACGGAGCGATTAAGGTGAAAATGCGCATGGTACGCAGTGCGCATGCACTAAGTATTTTAGCACAAAACTTAGTAGATTTACTCACATCTGAACAAAGAATTTTCATCGTTGAAGTGATCGTAGTGTGATTGACAGGAAGTGGGTGTTTCTGGGCAGAAACTGACCGTTTTCTGGAAGTGTGCAGAAAAACGCAGGCGTGCCAGGATAAAACGCGGGAGTGTCTGGAGAAACGGGGGAGTGGCTGGCCGAACGCAGGGCTGTTTGTGATGTCAAACCAGGAACGAAATGGGCTGAGCTGATCGCAGCGTAGGAGTAAGTCTCGAGCTACTCAGAAACTGCTAAGAATTTTCTATTCGCAATTCTGCTAATCTTTCGTTCGCAATTCTGCTATGCTAAGATACACTCCCAGAGGGCAGCGGCTTAGCATGTGCAATGCTGCTAAAATCTGCTAGAGAGCGAACAACTCGGAATGACCCCCATGGTTTCGTCCATTAGCAAACAAATTTGCTGCTGCGATCAGATCTGAATTAAACCCGTGATCCGTAGGTACTCAAACCCTAGTGCAAGTTGCAAACTGATGATGATGGTGTTTGATTGGTCCAATGAGTCTAAGACACACCCAATAATGCAAATTAAGTAAAAGTGCTGTAACTGTGATTTAAAAGGAAGATTACAGTTTACTGAACACTTGTCCCATCACTTTTCTGTTGAAATGACAAGACAGTGTATCACACTATTTAGAACTAGTGTTCCATGAGAAAGTGGGAGAATGGTTTTGTTGTCATGAACATCCATTACTACAGTGAAACTTTGTATAACAAAGAGTGAACTCCCAGAAACTCTCAGCTACCTGAAGCCCAGAATGGAGACTAACTGTGGGGGAGATGTATCGAGCTTTTGTGAGAGATAAAATGGAGAAGTAGTCCATACTAGCCAATCAGCTTCTGTCATTTTACAGGCTGTGCTAGACAAATTACAGGTAGAAGCTGATACGTTTGGGCAACTCTTCAACTTTGCTATCTCTAAGTGTTGATACATCTCCTCCATGTGAGGGTTTTTTTATTCATGAGAGGTTCCATTTGTCTACAGGAATTGGAATACTGGGTTTTCCATTAAATCCATTGATGTGAATATCAAATCCTGACAGACATGGAATATAAGCCTAGACAAATATTAAATAAGCTTTTGCGTGAAGATGACGCATGTGCTATAACATGTAATAGTAAAACTGAGTAATTTTAATCTCATAGGTTTAAATACTGTAGTTGACTCTGCAAAATGTTCACATTAGTAAGACCTGACTGGAAAACATATCTTATGTGTATCTTGTGAGTGAGTGAGTTTATATAGTATGGGGGCGTCGTCTCCACACAACATTTCCAGTCTGATGAAGGGGAATTGTTTTTCTTCAAAATGCGTAGTAATGCTGACGCTCAATAGCTGGACAGATGTATTGGAGAGCAGCCATAAATGCTCATATGGGCCATTGCACTCTCCAAATTAAAAATTTTATTGTATACCTCAGGCCTGAAGTACATTCCAGCATTCCCTGCCAGAGTTTCAGCATACCCTAATAGCAAAAGTGTGGCAGAGCATGCTGGGACTTCTAGTTTCACAACAGCTGGAGAGCCATAGGTTGGCTAGGCCTGGTATACTTGAGCAAAGGAAGTCCGTATGTTTCAGTGACAGTATGCCCCTTACACGTTGAACATCATGTCTCTCCTGTGTTGTGTGGAAGGTTGAAGTAAAAGGATTTAGGTGAATGATACCCACACACAGCATTCTCAGAACACTTCACCAATAAGAGGACTACTTAAATCCACAGTAATACTCTTTATTGTGACTTGTAGGATACTGAGGATAGAACTGATCTGTGAACTTTACAAATTTCTCATCTTTACAAAGTCGCATCTTTCTAGTATTAGTTGTCATTGGTTTGTATGTGAGGTCACCATTTATAATGAAAAATGATCACTGTGAAATGAATTACATGAAACATACAGTACATGTTAAAGCTCAGTCCACTTCTTGCTGTAACTCAGTGGATAAGTGTCATTTACATCATTTATCAGCTGAATTATTAGTTGTATAATAAATCTTATTACAGAGAAACACTATAATGTAATTTCCGTATGGTGCCAAAACCATCAAGCATGAGTTGAATAGTCATTTTACCATTTTATTGCAGGGTGTGCAGTCTTATAAGGTCAGGAAAATCCACTTGTGTACTTGGCAGTGTGAGAGATGCATTTTCTGTGTAGATCCACACACATCGCTGCCAGCTGGGTACTGTTCTCACCTCCTGGAATGTTACCGGCCCTGTTGTCTGTGCTCATGGAGCTGCAGGGTCTCTAAGCTGCCGCACACACATCCATTCCAGACAGATATGTAGAACAGAATGTCCAATAGGAGGACTGCTGGGCACATAACACGTCTCAGTGTAGCCACCGTCACGGATTTAAATGTCTTACATGCTGTTTCCCGGGATGTTTAACACCAACATTATGTCTTGTGGTAAATATGTAATATTAGGGACAGGGAAAAGTAATACTGTTGTCAAACATATGTTTACATATAAACACAGTCGTTAAACATAATTTATAGCATTTTTGTTTTATAAATAAACTGGGGCTGGTAAGTTAAATCTGGGTTACTGAGAGCTTTACCATTTTAAAGTACTGTATAAGATGGTAACAGGCTCATTTATCAATGAGTGATAAATTTCACTGTGAGTGATAAATTTCACCAGCCAATCACCTCCTACCTGTCATTTTTCAAACACAGCCTGTGACATGGACGTTAGAAGCTGCTTGGCTGGTGCAATTTATTACTCACAGTGAAATTTATCATAAATGTTTTATTTGACGGAGGGTAGTAAGTTTTCTAGAACCTACTCACCTGCATCACTGTTACAGTCACAGCCATCCAATCTCTCCCGCCCAGGATAGACACGGATTGGCCTAATCTTGGTCTGTGCATAACTCCTACCTAACCCTGACAAGGTATGTCCAGCTCAGAACAGGATGGCGATAGTGGGCCTAATTCAGAGATGCACGTAAATTCCAAATCTACATGCATTTCTGATGTTTGCAGATCTGGCATGCGCAGGGGCCGCATTCAGTGCTGTAGAGAGCAGGACTAGGCCTGGGTACTTCTGGGGGAGTGGCTTAATTGTGCTGGTGTTGCCACACCCCTCTTCAAAAAATATAAAACAATTAGCACTGCACGCTGCACAGGGGTATGCCATGTGTTCAGGGTGGGGGGCAATCAATGCGATCACTACTCCCCCCCCGAACCCCCCTCACTTCTTCAGACATAGTAGCGAATCAAAAAAGTCAGCAGTAGGCATCTTCTTACTTAAGACGCCTCCTGCGGATTTTGCATATTGTAGCACAGCTGCTACATATAAGGACGCAACAGCTGTGCAATATCTGGCCCACTGTACACAAAAACTCACTCCCCCTTCATGGCCCATGAGCCGAGATGCATGCAACTAAAAGTAAGGCCCATAGAACTCATGAGATACACCAGCAAAAATACAACAATTCTTTCTTCTTTCATATATGCAACAAATATGCATCTTCTATGAAAACATACTGATTTTCTTATGGTTTTCACATCATTTGGGGATCAGATACAAAAAATTTTTACTTTTTGGCTTTGCACAAATATAAAAATGTATCAAAATGTATCATTTGTAAGTTCTGTAATCAGGAAAAAAGATTGGTGCATAAGCTAGGAAGGTGTCAAACATGGGAAAGGTTATAAACAACTAAATAAAATAACAAATAAAATAACATAACAACACCCAAGAGAGTTTCCAATGGATGATGCTGATTCAGTAAAACGTTGTTGTAAAATGTCTATACATTGTGGACTTTCTGTTAAACAATAGTATAGTAAATTACAATGCCACTGTAGCTTGAGAAAAAGGAAACCTAGCCTTATCAATGCCTGAGAACACACACACAGTCCACCATACTGGATGTACACTGTTTTGTTACTACTGCATTGTAAATACATACAGTAGAGCTCCCATGTGTCCCAAATGTTCCCACGACATTCCCTTTTTTTCTTTCCAAAATCGTTAACTCACAAGACCTATGTTCCCACAATTTAATCTCCTGGAGATCCCAAATTAGCAAATGGGAATGAGCTTCAATATCTCTTTTACCTTACTGAGGAGTGAGGACCAGTGGTGGGTGGCTCCTGTGGTGGGGCTGCAGCACAGTCTAGGAGAGCCATACCTACTGCCAAACCAAATGCTGCCAACCACCACTAGCCAGGACTGACTGGCAGTTGGTGTGGCTCCCCTATTTGAAGTTTGTACTGGGCTGCAGCCCCAACTCTGGATCTGCCACTGCTTGCGGCCTATAAGGAAAATATAGGAAGGATTTCACAGTTTAAGCCGGTTCAGGTCAAAAATCATGGAAACCTTTCCTAATACATAAATACTGGAGAGAACATTTCCAGGCAACAAAACACATCATAGTAGAGCCAATGGGTGCATTTTGTGATGGAAATTCAGGGAAATGGGCCAACTGAGCTGTACAACTGAGTGAGTGAGTGAGTGAGTGAGTGAGTGAGTGAGTGAGTGAGTGAGTGAGTGTGAAAAGTGTAAATTCCATGAAAGTATAAGGTAAGTGATTTGAAATGCGATTTTTTGCTCAATTTCCCTCTGACACGTTTTGCTCCATAGGGAGCTTCATAGAAGTGAAACGCGTCCGTGGAAGGCCCCATTGCTTCCAAAATAACCCGGACGTCGTGTCAGTTCCCATTGTTGTTGCACCAGCATCAGGATCATGGACTTCTCTTTTAGGTGCGGTGGTCTGACTGTAGCTGCATGCGGCAGCCTCCCATACACATTACAGAGAGGACTGACTATAGCCACAATCAGCAAATCACAGTGTACAGTATATGGCTTATTGATCCTAGTAGCTCAATTATACGCAGTGTGCTGCAGAATATATACAGAACTCCAGCTGCTGTGTATCAGGAGAGACCACCCAGTGCTGCAGGGGACATTATACAATAAGGAGAAACACCTTTTCGGAACCCACCTTTCTAATAAGGAACACTATTATTGGATACACCTACCTGAGGAGTAAATATATAATAAGCGCAGTACCATCCTTTTATTTGTATTTTACAGACTGTTTGAAAAACTGACAGTTAAAAGCTGATTGGCTGGTACTTTATCTCTCTCCAAGGTTTGATATATCTCCCGCCATCATCGCTGTTTTGAATGTGGTACTCAGTGGTACATATCTTACAGCATTGAGAATGTCACTTTCATACCTCCCAACTGTCCGGATTCTGCCTGGACAGTCCCGTTTTTCTGGTACTGTCCCGCTGTCCCACCCACACGCTGCAGTGTCCCGCGGGCAGAGGGGAGGTTGGGGGGGGGGCACTCTGACACTGCTGCTTTGCATTGCAGAGCATCGGTGAGTGGATGATGCATGCATATGACGTCATCCACACACACTGTGTTGGATCTGGGAGAGGCTGGGGGCTGTCCAGCAGCTCCCAGAGAGTTGGGCAAGCCCCCAGTATGACGAAAATGGGGAGCACACCACGTTTGTTTCAACCATCGCAGCTCACAAGTTGGGAGGTATGCACTCATATCATGCCTGGAAATAAGTCAACACAGGAGCTGCATTTATATCAAATTAGAAACATTTAAATTTCTTCTTCTGAATTGTATTGGATTACCAGTTCATACATACGTGCTGGGCCTTGCTTGTGGTACTTATACAAATGAATGTAGCACGGGACTGATTTCTGCCAGGTGGTACAAGGAAGGAACAAGATTGTTTGTATGACTACAAAAGCCTCATAGTGCTCAAAACCATCAAGAACAAATTCATATATGCCCTCAAGGCCACCTTCTGCCATAGCCCTGGGTCACCGGCTTTGTCACCACTGCTCACCCCTTCCTCCTACAAATCCTTAACAGCAATACAGCAATCTCATACTTGTCTAATCACTTTATATTTTTGACTGTATTTAAAATCCTATTTTAAGTGGCATTAAACCCTTGTGATAATAAAATACTAATAATAACAATAATAATAATAATAATAATAATAATTATTATTATTATTATTATTATTATTATTGTTATTATTATTATTATTATTATTATCATCATCATTATTATTAATAATGAAACATTCCCAATCTCCACCGCTAGTAAATCACTTAAATATCACATCCTGATATTGGTGGTGTATAGGGCTTCCACCTACTTACCGAGCCCTCAGCCACAAAAAAACAATATTTTATTATTATTATTATTATTATTATTATTATTATTATTATTATCATTATTATTATTATTATTAAAATATCATTTTTCTATTTTATTATCTTTTTACATTATATATATATATCAAGAGTTTGTTTAGGTCGGTGCACTTAGTCACACGTCCAAATGTTACTTTAAAGCAATGGGTCGTCAGAAATTTCTGCTGTTTTTGGTTTAGTCAGTCGTAGATACTCCGTTGATGGACACCTCCCAAGCTTCTTTGGTGGCTGCACCGTTCTTCAATAAATGACTTGGGTATGTTCAGTCATGCAATTCTGTGAAGGCAGGGGAAAAGTTACAGATAGACAACAAATCCACATGGCTGCTCTCCTTCTGCTTCCTGATCACATGTTCATCTGTGCTGCAAGATTCTTAAAGATCCAAAAGTAAAACCCGCAAGGGCGGTTTTGGCAAAATCCAATACCGATCCAGAACACGAAGGAGATACAGATCCTAAACCAAAACCAAAAATAAAACGGCCCAGCGCACACCCCTAATTGCATATTATCTTCTCATTTATTTACAGGTGGGGAACAGCCACAAAGAACTCTCTGAGATATACAGGCCTAATCTCAAGAACCTATCCGGTACTTATATTTTATACACATATATCACTCCATTTATTCTTATATATATATATATATATATATATATATATATATATATATCTGCCTTGAAAGTGACAAATTAGCAACAGAGACCCAGACTGGCAGGCAACGTGCTTACTGCTACCAGGCAGTTTTACAGTTTTGCTTTTTTGGGTGGGGGGGGGGAAATATGTACGTGGTAATGTGCGTGGACCCCCGTGTTTTGGTTTTAATTCATCATCACGTTTTGGTTTGGGTTTTGGCAAAACCACCCTCAAGTGTTTTGGTTCGGATTCAGATTTTAGTCATTTTCTGGATTCTTTTAAAATCGATTTAAAAAAAATTGATAACCATTGATTACAATTGCTAAAAAAAAAAAAAAAAAAGCTAAAATCATGTTATTTGGACCGGTTTAGTTTTTAAATCCAAGTTCCAAACTGACATCAGACCCAAGCCAGGACTCGGTTCCATGCGAAGCCCCAAAGTGATTCTGAACTGGCAACCCCTAAGTTCGGATTTGTTTCGTATTTCAGGAATACCGAACCGCACATCTCTGCTTGGTATGTATTTTGCATTGGGGAAACAGCCAATCCAACAATCATTCTGAAAGAGAATTCCCCACTGCATAGTGCACTTCAGTTTTCCACGTAAATACAGTTGGCGTTCTGCTGGAACGGCACCTGCAGGACTCCTGCTTGTACTACATCATGGGTTTGTAATTGACTTTTAATGAGTGTTGATTGCACACATGTATCCGGGATAAAGACACTGAAAAATCTTGTTTGAGAAACTGCACATAACAGTTAATTTTAGTTTATCTGTAATTAAGAGCTTATTGCGAGACCCTGTGTTTCCACAGTATGACCTATAAGTAGGTAATTGAGAACTATCCATAAGTGCTGTATTTATTTAATGCTTAGACTGGATTACATAGGCTTACAGGGTTTGTTCCAAAAGCACACAGTAATTCCTAGCAATTAACTCACACAACAAAATGTAAACATTTTATAGCAGCAGCTGAAGAGGCACATAGCACAGGCTGCTACCCTCTGTTTCACAGAGTAACAATTGGGCTGATGCAGAATTGACCGCAATTCATAGTTGCCTACCTTCCCGCATCCAGCAGGAGGCTCCCTGAAATAGAAGCAGTCTCCCTGATTCCCTGAATAGTCCATCAATCTCCCTGATTGCACCTTACCCCCATTATATAGCTGTTACATTCTTGGGGTAAAAAAGAAAACAGAGATAGATACATTCAAATGGGATCATCAGTGCCATTTCGTTTTGTTATAAGGCACAATGATCCCTAAGACTACATGCATTTTAAGTAAGGTTTCTTGTGGATATTTACAGTATATGGAACCTCTTGTAAAACACAATACACAAGCAAATCCCCAGAAATATCAGTGTCTTTTCATCAACAAGTAGATCTCACTAACTTTGGGGCAGTGACGTGCGAAGAGGTCATTGGCTGGGGAGGCACTTATATATATATATATATATATATATATATATATATACATATATATATATATATATATATATATATACACAATATTGCTAGACCGGCACTCCCCTCTAGGAAGAATTAGGCTCCGGTGCCCTCAGCCTCAATAATGGTAGATAGCAATAAACATATTGCGGCGCTCGGAGACTTTAGAAGTGAATAACTGTATTTCACAACAGCAACATGAAAATCTCCAATGTTTCGGGGCTCAGCCTCCCCTTTGTCAAGGTGCAAGTAACAGTCCTGTGTGTTTCCCAGCTGGTTCAGCCTGGTGCTGGTTATTGGAAAATAGGTTGAACCACACTGTTTTTTTCTCCCCCTATTTTCCAATACCAGATTAGACTCCAAGGTCCAGGGCTGGTTAGTGATTTGATGGACACATTTTTTTAATTAACCTTTTATTTCACCAGCACAGATCATACTGCTGATCTGACATACAGGGGCTGGGGGCAACTTTCATCCTGGGAGCAAACACAAGCAAGTGGCCCCGGCTTTTCTACTAGCACACATATCCTGCTGATACTATATGTGAAAAACGATAAGCAGCAATAGTGCGCTTAACGCTTTTTAATACATCTTAATGATTTTCCGTTGCCACCCAATGGTATGGTGACGATGAAATCATTAGATGTTTGCAGATGATATAGAGAAAGGTGACTTTTCTCTACGTTATCTGCTTTTACACATGCCGAGGATCGTTGTAAGTGTCAAATAGCGCTGGTTATAGCGCATTTGACACTTACCACTTCTTCATACCATATCCTCCGGGGCGGGATGTACTAAAAGGAAAATGCAGTCAAAAATCCCAAAACTACAGTTTTGGGAATTTGGCCGCATTCCCTTATGTACCAAACTCTGGCTTTGACAAGGTGGGGAACGCCATCTTTATGTTCCACTATCAAATGGAAGCCTTTGGGCCTTTTTCACCCTGAGTGGGATTCAACACCCCCCGTGGTGGCGCCTGTGGCATGCGGTGGGTTGAGTCAAGTGAGGCAGACCCTCTCCTGAAATAATAATGTTTGTTCCAGGGTTTTGACTGTATATAGTATATGAAAAATACAAAGAATATGTTAGAAATATCTTCTTTGTATTACTCTAATCATTTTTATAGTATACTGCTGCGCCTGTGTATATTGGCCCTCATTCCGAGTTGTTCGCTCGCAAGCTGCTTTTAGCAGCTTTGCACACACTAAGCCGCCGCCTACTGGGAGTGAATCTTAGCTTATCAAAATTGCGAACGAAAGATTAGCAAAATTGCGAATAGACACTTCTTAGCAGTTTCTGAGTAGCTCCACACTTACTCGGCATCTGTGATCAGTTCAGTCAGTTTCGTTCCTGGTTTGACGTCACAAACACACCCAGCGTTCGGCCAGACACTCCTCCGTTTCTCCAGCCACTCCCGCGTTTTTCCCAGAAACGGTAGCATTTTTTCGCACACACCCATCAAACGGCCTGTTTCCGCCCAGAAACACTCAGTTCCTGTCAATCACATTACGATCACCAGAACGAAGAAAAAACCTTGTAATGCCGTGAGTGAAATACCTAACTGCATAGCAAATTTACTTGGCGCAGTCACACTGCGGACATTGCGCATGCGCATTAGCGACTAATCGCTCCGTTGCGACAAAAAAATAACGAGCAAACAACTCGGAATGACCCCCATTGCCCACATGAACCATTTGGCTCATATATTGTGTGTACATCTGGCTCTGGTGCTAGCCAGTGACTCCTGAGCCAGTTACCTCACAGCACGTCCCTGGGTAGCACGCATAAGCAGAAGTGCTCCCGAGTCCTAAATCCGGAAGTCCTTCTATCGCAAAGCACAGCTCTTATGAGGTCATTTCTAGGTATATACTGGTGATGCTTAATACATCCCGCCCCAGGTGAGAGAGACTGCACGGGATAAGGAACAGGGAGAGACACTGCAGGGAATAATGGATAGTGAGAGAGACTGCAGGGAAAAGAAGACAGTGGGAGAGACTGCAGGGGAAGGGGGACAGTGGAATAGGCTGCAGGGGACAGTGGGAGAGACTGCAGGGGACAGTGGAAAAGACTGCAGGTAAAGGGAGTACAGTGGGAGAGACTTCAGGTGATTGGGAGTGTCTCTGTGGTTAGCTGCTCCTCAGCCAGCTGCCACAGTGCTAGGCCAGCCTTCTTCTCTGAGGTACCAATGGAGCAGAGAGGAAGGAGAGAAGACAGGAAGAGAGTTGGGTCGGGGCTACTGCAGACTCGAGGAAGGAAATCTCTTAACTGAGGGGAGCACCTGTCTGTGAAAGGATTTTCCAGGATAAATTCCTCATCCTAATCTGGCCCTGTGGTAGGCACTATTGATCGCAGTCACTGCTTCACAGGGGTGGCACTTGATATACAGGCTGTCGGGTTCCCGGCACTCAGCATACCGACGCCGGAATACTGACTGTCGGTATACCGACAAGTATTCTCCCTCTTGGGGTGTCCACGACACCCCTGGAGGGAGAATAAATAGCGTGGTGCAAGGGGCTCTTTTGCGCTCGCCCCGCTGCCGGCATTACAGCGGTCAGGATCCCGGCGCTGGTATGCTGGGTGCCGGGATCCCAAACGCCGGCAAGTCATACCACACCCCTTCACAGAAGCAGTTTGTAGTCAGGATCATTGGAGCCACAGGGCCCCCTCCATCTGTCCAGGCCCTCATATAGGTGTACCTGATGGGGCCCTGTCTGCATAAGCCAGGCTGGTCCCTTCTCCTGCTACTGTAGATGCCTGCCGGATATAGCACAATGCAGCGGCCACAGCCTGACACTGACAGCCGGGAGGCAGGCAGAGAATCCTTCCCAGCTGTCAAAACAGGTATACGCATACACAGCAAAGCAACAGCCCTATTGCTGCAGAATTGTACTGGCACAGGTGGCACATGGCACCCTGCTCACCAGCCCGGCTCGCCACTGCTGCCATAGGTTGTAAAAGTGTGTATAATGATACAATATGTTCAGCAGATTGTTTCAGCAAATGCATATTGGAGGTCTGTTAAAAAATTAGACATGTGTGTACGCATAGATAGGATGTACAGTAGAATCTGTGACCAGGTCTGCAGGTACAGAGCCGGCCCTAGGTATAGGCAAATGCCTAGGTCATTTGGAATGTTTAGGGGCACAAGCAGCTTATGCTGATTAAAATGATATGCAGCACGCCTATGTTCTGTGTGTGACTGTGGCTGTATCTGCATATAAAATTCTATGTTACAGTGTATTCCTGGAAATCACTGTAACGTAGCATTTCGTATGCAGATACAGCCACAGTTGCACACAGAATATAGGCATGCCACATTTCATTTTAATCAGCAGAAGCTGCTCATGCATCCTAGCCACATAGCAATACAAATAAGAGACATTTTCAGTAAAAAAATGCGCCCAACGTTAGCAGAGCTGCCAGCTGACTCACGCCAGGCATCTCCTGCTGCATGGCATATTGCATGGCGTAATTTGAATTGGGGTACTATTGTGTGGCCATGCCCCTTCACAGCAAGAACACACCCCTTTTTTGCCTGTGCGCTGAATGTGCACATTGTTCCTATTTAAAATATAGGTGGTAGGAGCACCAAAATGAGGACTGCTATGGGTGAGGGGTGATGGTGCTGGGAAAGGGGTGCAGGGTCAGAGGTAGAACTAGCGGTGGTGCTAGGGGGCACCAGCCAAAATCTTGCCTAGGGCATCATATTGATTAGGACCTGCTCTGTGCAGGAGGATTTTATAAACAGCCAAATCTGGAGTTTGATCTCCTGAGGGCTGGATAAGTGTGTACCCAGTGTAAGATGAAGACCGAGGTCTATCAGAGCTGTGATCACAGTATTTACGGAAATATTTTGAATATTTTTTGTATATTTTTCATATACAAGATGAAAATGATTTGGGGGCATGAAGTCCTTAATGAGTATTATCAGAACAGACACTTTTGCAGTTATATGCTCTTGATGTAACTGGTAAACTGAGGAGAGATGGGTATTTTCATAGAGCAGATTTACCAAGCAGATAACCTCCACTTCATCAGAGTAAACCAAACATCATAATAGCCCTCAGTCATGTTTAAGAATTAATTATAAATGTATTTGTGCCAAACACATACATATTTTACTAAATATTTATAGAATGACATGAAAATAAATGTAGCTTGTTAATGGATATCAGTTTCCTCCTGCAACACAATGACTTCATGGACATGTGTAAAGCTTCAGTTATCACCACGTTACATAACGTACAGTAACACTTAAATATAAACAAATACGTGATTATTCTACACCCTAAAGGATCTTGGTTATGAAGTCTTTTTACTGTATATAGACTCGAACCTAAATTTTGTGCCAAGAATCTCCATCAGATGAAGCAAATTGCTTCTCCTTTGAGAGTCAGATGCTGCCTGTAGCTAAGTACTCTGTAATTTCAATGTTGGGATAATGAGGAACAGTTGAAAAGCTAACTTGTACTATTCTGGCCGATGTTTTCAAAGCATAACAAATCACCCTTAGTGAAGGTACATTACACTATCTGTAGCTGCTGTATTTTTCTGTTACTGTTCTTGGGTGATAATGGTCATCTTATCAGATTGTGGCACTAAAGGCCCAGATAGACGGGCCGATTTGGGAGAGATGTGTGCTGAGCGTGCAGGGGGAGACGGCCGGGCCGCTCACTTCACCCAGCGGGTGAAGTGAGCGACCCGCTAGATTGGCCTGCATGCAGGCCAATCTAGCAGCAGCGATAGCGATAGCGATGTGCGGGGCCGCGCATCACTATCGCTGAGGGGGCTACACACGGAGCGATAATGCTGACATTCTAAGCAATCTAGTCAGATTGCTTAGAATATCGCTCTGTGAGTACCCCCCTTAAGGGGGTGATTCAGATCTGAATGCTGGGCTGCTAATTTTGCTGTCCTGCGTTCAGATAGTCGCCGCCTCAAGGGGTAGTGTATATTCGCCTTGCAAGCGTGTGTTCCTATGTGTTTACGCTGAGCTGCAAAAAACCAGTATGTGCAGTCTCTGCACAGTCCAGGACTTAGGGGGACATTTACTAAGCAGTGATAAGAGCAGAGAAGTGAGCCAGTGGAGAAGTTGCCTATTGCAACCAATCAGCACTAAAGTAACATCTATAATTTACATACTATAAAATGATACAGAGCTGCTGATTGGTTGATGGCCACTTCTCCACTGGCTCACTTCTCTGCTCTTATCACTGCTTAGTAAATGTCCCCCTTACTCCTACAGTGCAATCACATCAGGCTGATCAGGGCTCGAGCTGACGTCAGACACCCTCCCTGAAAACGCTTGGGCACTCCTGCGTTTTTCCGGACACTCCGAGTAAACGGTCAGGTACCACCCATACGCATGCGCAGTTAGTACCTGATTGCTCGCTGTGCAAAAACACACAGCAATGATCAGATCTGAATGACCCCCTAAGTTACAGACAGTGTACAATTATTGTCTTTTAATTATAGTTCTAGCTTTTTGTATTAAGACATTTAGATGTATTATGATTATAAGTACATATCATTAAGCCCTATTTTTTAAAAGGGCAAAAATGTGTTTAAGAATTAGAGATGAC
The DNA here is from genome assembly GCF_028390025.1 of Pseudophryne corroboree. Lineage (NCBI taxonomy): Eukaryota > Metazoa > Chordata > Amphibia > Anura > Myobatrachidae > Pseudophryne > Pseudophryne corroboree. The sequence goes on along the minus strand of NC_086449.1, from coordinate 127,087,178 downwards.
CGGGCCTGGTTCTCCGAGAACCAGACCCACTCGAACTTCACGATCCGAGTCCAGATCCAAGTCCAGATCAGGGTTTCCCGCCAGACTCAGATCCCAAAACGAGGCAAAACTTCATCATCCCGCTGTCGTATTCTCGCAGGTTTTGGGTACTATAAAGGCAGTGTCGGACTGGGGCACGAAGGGCCCACTGGGGGTAATGTAGTGGTAGAGGCCCATGTTTAGGGGTGTGGCCAGCCACCAGATTGCTTTTCCTAATCATTAGAGAGCGCATGGTCTAGGCCCCTTTATAAATATATATAGTAAATACTGCTAGTCCATGCATGCACTGTAAAAAATACACCATTGTCCTGGTTAAATATAATTATAGAAAAATATTTTTTTTGTTTGTGCTGTGCCCCAGTGTACTATACAGTTTTTGTTTTATTTTCGTAAGTACTGTGACACTGCCAGTCAGACCAGAGTATGTTATTATTTCGTACTCATACACATATTGTGCGACACTGTTGGTGAAGGTCAGCCGCAGTGTTCGATTACTATATTTGATGTACTGTACACGCGTATTGTGAGACGTTGTGGGTAAAATTAAACCGCAGTGTTTAATTACTATTCCTGGTGGGTGGGAGGGCCCAAGGACAATTCCATCTTGCACCTCTTTTTTTTGGATTATGTGCTGTTTGGAGCATTGCTGACTGTCTACTTGTGTAGATGGCAAACATGTGCAGTTGCAAGGTGGCTTAAAGTTGGGTACATACAGCACCTAAAGATTTATATGTCCAATCTGGTGGGAAAGAAATAGCTTGTCATGTATTGGAGCAAATGACAATCAACCACTTGCTCTGAAAAACAGACAATGGTCATTCAGACAAATTAGTTAAATCCATTTAATTTAACAAAATTATCCAAACAATTAAAAAAAAATCTGTTTTCCAGTGTTTGGGAGCAAATGGTTGATTATGATTTACTCCCATACATTACCAGATTTTTTTTCCTACCAGACAGATTGGACAGATACATCTTTAGGTGTGTACCCACAGGGTCGGACTGGCCCACAGGGGAACAGGTGAAACCACCGGTGGGCCCTCCTCCTCCTCTAGAGATCAGGTTCCAGACTCTATCCTAGTGCACTTGAATTATGCATTATACTTATGTTACATTATACTTCACAAGAATATGTTTTATTATATATTTACCAAGGGGTACAGAACATGTACTCTGTAACGGTTAGCCAAACCTCTGTGGTGGCTGGCCACGCCCCAGTGGAGCATGACCACACCCTTAAGCATGGGCCCCTACAACAGCATTAATCTGGTGGGCCCTTCATGCACCAGTCCGACACTGTGTACCCAGTTTAACAGTCACAAATTTAAGGATAACCATCTGGACTGTTAGGAGTAAATTTACTAAGGTGGGAGATTTTTAGAACTGGTGATGTTGCCCATGGCAACCAATCAGATTCTACTTACCATTTATCTAGCTGCTTCTAGCAGATAATAGATATAATCTGATTGGTTGCTATGGGCAACATGACCAGTTCTAAAAATCTCCCACCTTAGTAAATTTACCCCTTAGTGTGCCTTGTTAACAGAGGTTGGCAGCCACTGTCCTAATTCCTTATCAATGATCTTTTAAAATGTATTTATTTTGCATAGAAAATACTTTTCAGAGCTACTGTAGTAGAGGTTTAATTGCATCCATTCCTTACATAAATAGTGTTACATATGGTGTATACAAAATAGGGATGAACACTCTTAAACTTGTTTTTTATTTTTTTGTACTTATTATCCCTGATCCCAGCAATTCAATGACACCATCAGTCAGTACTCCCTGCGGATCTCGTCATCATGCTCCTAGACTGCCCACTTCACTGGTGGGAGGGAATCTCCCCAATATTTCAGGAAAGTAGGTACATATGATTGACACTGGAATATGCCTATGGAATGTTAACTTGTGAGCAGGACCTATAACCTCTCTGTCTGTTAATGTCCAGTTTTATTTTGTTATTGTATTTATCCCAGTTGTAAAGTAAAGAGTAATGCAATATGCTGATGCTATGCAAATAACGGTTAGAAATAATTGTTACTAACTGTACGGTGCTGTGACAGAATCTGCCACACGGTTCTGTTATGCTGCAATGAGCTGCTGAAACTGGTGCAAGTTAGTCAGCCGGTGATGCCCCAAGCTGCTGATCAGATGGTTGCTTTCCTTTTCTAAACAGACTATTTCGCTCCAGTTGCCCCCATTTGCCATGTCACTATTTCTATCTATCTTGCAGGTCATATCTTAGGCATAGATTTAGAAGGACTTGTTAAAAATCCTAACATTGGCATTTTATCAGCTCCATCCAAGATACTCTCTATTGTTTTACATATGTCCTCTACTCTTTTCCTGCATTTAACTGTTCTTAGCAATATGAGTATAATCGGGATCATTTGACAGTGTATATACTGATTACTGTCTCAATCTATTTTTGAATTAATTTGACGTGGCCAATATTACTTACCATCAGAGAGCAACAATATATGAATGATATACCAATTCTGTTCTTAAGAACATCAGATTTACATAAAAACAGGGACTAACCTCATGTTGTGATCCTTTAAATTTGGATCATGCAATGAGCAGTACTGTCACGGTTAAATATACATAACAGTAGAACAGTGAGTGCTGACTGATTTATTCTACTGTGCTACCACACACTGATCCATACGGCATAACATGATATTTATTTGAAATAATATCAATATTGATGAGTCATAAGGCGTGGTAAAATATTTGTGTATCTATATCAATGCCATCTGGTTATAATAAATGTATCTACATTTAACCTATCTTAATTAATTTCAATTATAGATACACAGGCAGTAATTTTGAGAAGGATTTTATTATATTGCCTGAGTAATTATAGGTATATTAAGGTGCAGTGATGCGCACATGGCCGATACTTTAAATGTCCATTTGGCATTTATTGACAGGCATGAGCTAAGAATATTGAGACTATCTCCTATTTGAATAGTTAAAATGACATCAGCACAAATTGATACAATTATATCCTTCTCATCTACTGTAACAGCTGAAATAGCAGTCGGTATATACTTTATTGCAGTAACATATGAGATACACAGGGTCATTCCGAGTTGATCGCTCGCTAGCAGTTTTAAGCAGCCATGCAAACGCTATGCCGCCACCCACTGGGAGTGTATTTTAGCTTAGCAGAAGTGCGAACAGTTGTATCGCAGAATGGATACAAAAAATGTTTGTGTAGTTTCGGAGTAGCTCAAAACCTACTCAGCGCTTGCGATCACTTCAGACTATTCAGTTCCGGATTTGACATAAAAAACCTGCCCAGCGTTCGCCCAGCCACACCTGCGTTTTTCCGCACACTCCCTGAAAACGGTTAGTTGCCACCCAGAAACGCCCACTTCATGTCAATCACCCTGCGGCAAGCAATACGACTGAAATGCATCGCTAGACCCTGTGCAAAACTGCATCGTTTGTTGTGCCCATACGTCACGCGTGCGCATTGCACCGCATACGCATGCGCAGAACTGGCATTTTTTAGCTGATCGCTGTGCTGCGAACAAATGCAGCTAGCGATCAACTCGGAATGATCCCCACAGTCCAACATGGGAGAATAATAGCAAATACACAACCAGTGGTTGAGCTTTTTAATTATCAATTTTTTTTATTTTTGCACCTTGTTTTCACTTGCACATATTTCACTAGCTATTATACATACATAATAAAAGTTATATTTTAACTCATTAGTGGTCATCTATCCAAACGGATGATGACTTAAAGTAATTATACTATTAATATATCAGTCTCTGTGTGTGTGCCCTTTTATGGAATACTTTCCTCTTCTTTTTGACTATAATCGGGATCTCCAAGATCACAGTTGCATCCTAGAGGGCACATGTGCAGTACAAAGCCCCCTTTCCTCTCACCATCAAACCCTTCATACCTGATCCTGGCAGCGCCAACTGTACTGTGAAAATCCCTGAATAATTGCACAAAGAAGTGAGTAAAGACTGTAGCACAATAAGTCTCTGCTAATTTCTGGTCAGAGTCATCTTTCCTAATATGTTGTGAGTTTGGGGAGGGGGAGTATGCATAGGTACCCACAATGGTCATGAGTAAAGGGGGTGTTGTATGGGGCATATCTGAACCCATGGGGCTGTGTGCACTGTACACACTGCTGCAGTTTTGGTTCCTACCTTTATTTCTCAGGAGGTCTGCCGGTCTAAAATGTGCAGGATCACAATTAACAAGCAAGCTTCTAGGGATTTCAATGGCTGCTGCCCCTAGAAGTCAGACTAGGCTGCCATTATAGCAGGGGAGTGGCTTTGCATCGGAAGCACTCTCACTGCTAGTTGCAGTCTGGACTGGCAGTCCCATGGGGAGAATACACCTCCCCCTGGGACTGGTTGTCCACTGTGATTAGCAGGGAGAGCTTCCAATGAGAAGCCATTGTCACTGCCAGGCTGTCACTGGGGTGGTGGACTTTATTGGGGAGGGGGCTGCTGCCTTGCAGCCCCTAGGTAAAATCTGGCACTGCACTCCACCTATAATAAATATGCCACTGCAAACACACCCACATATAGCAATGCATTTGGAATCACACCAAAGCTTCCAGAACTCCAATGCAAGCAATGTAAAGCACTCTCTCCATGCTACCTCTAGTTTAATGTTATGTTAATATTACTAATTTCATTTATTCTTTGGCTAGTTGGGAATTTATAAAGTATAAAATTAGAAAAGAAAACAAAACTGTTGCACAAACCTTTGCTGAGATACTGGCATTCTCTCCTTATGGCAAGTGGTGGCCTCGGACCTGTGTAATAACACAGATCTTGTTCCATAGAGGAAAGATACAGTATATCCATAGTCTGCATGTGATCGGGGAGGAATAATAATTGGGAGAGTTTTCATTCATTGGTAATCACAACTGGAGAGCGAGTTTTAGATTGTAAGCTTGCAAGAGCAGGGCCTTCTTTTCTCATGTGCCTTTCCTTTTTTTACTTACACTATCCTATACTACATAATCCCTTTGATGGCACCTAACCCCGGGTTTTCTATACCTGTCCTATATTGTCTTGAACTGTAAGTGCTGCTTTCTTGTTTGCTCATTTGATTATGTACTGTGTAATGGGCGCTGCGGATCCCTTGTGGCACCATATAAATAAAGGATAATGATAATAATAACATGGACTTCTATACTGCTCTCCTATCTGAATGGTAAGTATTAATCACTTAATAAGGAAAACACACTGAACAGCTGATTATGCTGGAGAGACCAGGCTGGGGGCCAGTGTCAAAAGCAAGAGCGCAGGTTTGCGCCTGTTACCATGGAGATGAGGATATCTGAGGAGACCTCGTACATTTTAAAGAAAACCTCACTGTTCACTCATGTATGTCTCCATAAACAGGAAATGACTGGCCTTAGTTTCAGCCCTATTACTCCACTCTTGGGAAAGACTGCAGCAGTTTGAGAAAACAAAAACCTTCTCACAAGACTTTCTTTGACTATAACTTTAAAAGGATGCCCCTTAGATAGACAGCATGTGGTCTACATTGCCATGGGGGATGCAGAACTAATCTTGAAGAATTTCAGCTTGCCAAAATGCAAAGATACAAATATTTAATAAACCAGCACAAGCACAAATAGTACAGTAGTTATTGCTCTAAAAATGTGCTCTTAACTCACTAGAACATAAAGGTAAAAGATAGAGAGGGTAATTCAGACCTGATCGTAGATGTGCGAAAAAGCGCACATCTACGACCATTTTCTCTGATATGCTGGTGGACGCCCAGCACAGGGCAAGTGCGCCCCGCATGCCATGTCCTCCCCTGCCCCCCACACCCTGCAGACATGCAAAAGCATCACATGACGGTGATGCTTTCGCTTGATTCTGCCTACGCACCCCAGCTGTGAAGGTGGATGGCTACCCACCATGTTTTGAGTCGCAGCAGCTGCGTGTGATGTCATGCAGCTGCTGCGACCCTCCCCAGCAACGGTCCAGACATGCCTGTATTATCCGGAACACTCCTTTTAAACAGATCATCCACGACCCACAAACCGCGGCGTCGATGCCCCGTTCCCATTCCTCTCCAGGTCTTAAACTGTGTTCTGAAGAGAATGCAGTTTAGGACCTTGCACATGCGCGTACTGGCATGCACGCGTGCGCACAAGTGCAAAAATCGCTTCATATTGATTTTTACACACTTGCGGCAGAGTCTGATTTAGGCCCACAGTTTTCTGGGATTTTATGCAATAAGCATTTTCCATAAATCAGGGATTTCTTTTTAATTATTTGAAATAATTAACTTTTAATTGTACTTGTTATTGTTTCCAATTTGAAGTTATATTTTACTGATTTTTTTCCCATAGCCCCTTGAGGAGACAGAACGCTTGAGAATGTTTGGTTTTTACAGAAATATAAAGGGATACATTTACTAGAAGGCAAACGACCCAACATTAATCAGAATCAGTCGGGTGTTATTTGCTGCAGAACTTGGAGAAGGACTTTAAGGCTAATTCCACTACAAATTGAAACTGTTGTTTTCTTTGGAGCATTAGATGCCAATTTGATCACTGGGTCAGGATTTCATTCTGGTGGTTTCCCGCATGTCGGACACAGCCTTGCGCTACTGCCGAGAGTGAGTTGTCCACTGTGTGAGAATGTTTGGCAGGAGTGAGGTGACTGTTACTGACATCATGGGCTGCCAACCTGGGCTTATTTTGTATAAGCAACATGTTACCCATTGCATCACATTACAAACTAATAAAATGTTAAACCATAATCAGCATCTTGCGCAGCACGGATGGTGTAATGGTTAGCATTACTGCCTAACAGCACTGAGGTCATGGGTTCGATTTCATAGAAACATAGAATTTGACAGCAGATAAGAACCACTTGGCCCATCTAGTCTGCCCATTTTTTTTTATCCTTTAGGTAATCGCAACCCTTTTTGAACCTTAATTCTTTGAAAGGATATTCATATGCCTATCCCAAGCATGTTTAAATTGCTCTACAGTCTTAGCCTCTACCACCTCTGATGGGAGGCTATTCCACTTATCCACTACCCTTTCTGTGAAATAATTTTTCCTTAAATTTCCCCTGAACCCGCCTCCCTCCAGTTTCAGTGTATGTCCTCGAGTTCTAATACTTCTCTTCCTTTGAAGAATGTTTCCCTCCTGAACTTTGTTAAAACCTTTGGTATATTTGAAAGTTTCTATCATGTCTCCCCTTTCCTTTCTCTCCTCCATACTATACATGTTAAGATCTTTTAGCCTTTCCGGGTAAGTTTTGTGATGTAGGCCATGCACCATTTTAGTTGCCCTTCTTTGTACACTCTCTAATGTATTTATATCCTTCTGAAGATATGGTCTCCAGAACTGGACACAGTATTCCAGATGAGGCCGCACCAATGACCTATACAGTGGTATTATTACTTCTCTTTTCCTGCTACTGATTCCTCTCCCTATGCAACCAAGCATCTGACTTGCCTTTCTAATTGCTTTGTTGCATTGCTTTCCTGCCTTTAAGTCACTTGAAATAGTGACTCCTAAATCCCTTTCCTCCTCGGTAGTTTCCATTATAGTACCCTTGATACTATAGTTAGCCTTTGGGTTTTTGAGACCCAAGTGCATGATTTTGCATTTTTTAGCATTAAACTGTAGTTGGCATGTTCTTGACCATTTTTCAAGCCTAGCTAGGTCATCAATCATTTGTTTTACCCCTCCTGGTGTGTCTACCCTGTTGCATATCTTTGTATCATCTGCAAAAAGGCATACTTTCCCTTCAATACCATTTGCAATGTCACCAACAAAGATATTAAAGAGAACTGGTCCAAGTACAGATCCCTGGGGTCAGTGGCGGAACTAGCGAGCGGTGGGCCCAGGTGCGACAAAATGCTTTGGGCCCCTCATCCCATCCAAGTCCACCCCCTCACCCCTGGAGAGGATTTCGTGAGGGGGACCTGCTCAGGGCCAGAGAAATGGATACCTAGCAACAGTGCCGTAACTAGACATTTTAGCACTGTGTGCAAGAAACGGCATCGGAGTCCCACCCCTGCATGCAAAACAGGGGCAGTGAGCGCCGTAGGCGCGCTCAAAAATACATAGTGGAGTGGCTTCGTGGGGAAGGGGTGTGGCCACAAAATAATACCAATTCATAAAACGGTGCACAGTAGTCTCCATTATTCAAATTACGCCGCACAGTAGCACCACTACACCAGGTAGAGACTCTTTTACACCTTACGGCGGACAGATTCCTCTTTTTACACATTACAGCAGACAGCGTCCCCTTTTTACACATTACGGCAGACAGCGTCCCCCTTTTTACACATAACGGCAGACAGCGTGCCCTTTTTACACATAGCGGCAGACAGCGTTCACTTTTTACACATAACGGCAGACAGCGTTCACTTTTTACACATAACGGCAGACAGCGTGCCATTTTTACACATAACGGCAGACAGCGTGCCCTTGTTACACATAGCGGCAGACAGCGTACACTTTTTACAAATAATGGCAGACAGCGTGCCCTTGTTAAACATAGCGACAGACAGCGTACCCTTTTTACACATAACGGCAGACAGCGTGCCCTTGTTAAACATATCGACAGACAGCGTACCCTTTTTACACATAACGGCAGACAGCGTGCCCTTGTTAAACATAGCGGCAGACAGCGTACACTTTTTACACATAACGGCAGACAGCGTGCCCTTTTTACACATAACGGCAGACAGCGTCCCCTTTTTACACATTACGGCAGACAGCGTGCCCTTGTTACACATTACGGCAGATAGCGTGCCCTTGTTACACATTACGGCAGACAGCATCCCCCTTTTTACACATTGCGGCAGGCAGATTCCCCCTTTTTACACATTGCGGCAGGCAGATTCCCCCTTTTTACACATTGCGTCAGGCAGATTCCCCGTTTTACACATTGCGTCAGGCAGATTCCCCCTTTTTACACATTGCGGCAAGCAGATTCCCCCTTTTTACACATTGCGGCAAGCAGATTCCCCCTTTTTACACATTGTGGCAGGCAGATTCCCCCATTTTACACATTTTGGCAGTCCCCCTTTTGAAAGAAAGAAAGAAAGAAAGAAAGAAAGAAAGAAAGAGAAAGAAAGAAAGAAAGAAAGAAAGAAAGAAAGAAAGAAAGAAAGAAAGAAAGAAAGACAGAAAGAAAGAAAGAAAGAAAGAAAGAATGAATTATACTTACCCTCTCCGCCAGCTCAGGCTCCTCGGTGCAGCTTCTGGCAGATCACGATTCCCGGGCAGGAGAGAAGGAGGAGGAGGGAGGTGGAGGAGGGAGCCGCAGCAGCGCTGTGTTATTGGTGGAGGCGCTGCTGCTGCTGCCCCTCTGCTTCACTATAGGCTGTTCTCGGAAGACAGCCTATAGTGAAGCAGAGGGCCAGCAGCAGCAGCGCCTCAACCAGTAGTAAAGTGCTGCTGCAGCTCCCTCCTCCACCTCCTTCTCCCCCGTACCGCTGCTCCACTCCTCTCCGGGCGGCTGTGTGCTGCGGGCAGCGGTTGCCCGCAGCACACAGCGGCATGTAATGAGTCAGTTTGACTCATTACATGCTTTGGGCCACTGGACAGAGGCGGGCCCCAGTGCAACGCACTGGTTGCACTGGCGGTAGTTCCGCCTCTGCCTGGGGTACTCCACTGGTAACATTTCCCTCCATAGATTGCACTCCATTTATTACAACTGTCTGTTTCCTATGCTGCAACCAGGTTCTTATCCATTTAACTATTTTATAATCCACCCCCACACTTTCAAGTTTATTTAGCAGTCTGTGATGTGGGACAGTGTCAAATGCCTTAATAAAGTCTAGATATGCTACATCTACAGCTCCCCCTTGATCTATTATTTTCATCACAGAGTCAAAAAAGTCAATAAGATTTGTTTGGCATGATCTCCCACCAGTAAATCCATGCTGTTTTGGATCCTGTAAGTTGTTTGATTTACGATATTCCACAACTTTCTTTTAGTAGTTTTTCCATTACTTTCCCTACTACTGATGTACCATGGCTCTAACTGTGTGGAGTTTGTATATTTCCCCGTGCTTGCGTGGGTTTCCTCCAGGTACTCCAGCCTCCTCCCACCATCCAAAATTATACCATACCTCCCCCTGTGCGGCGAAGCCGCGCAGCTCCTGAAAATGAGGCGTGGCTTACATGGGAGTAGCTCCAGACAAAGTAGTCCAAGCTAGGGCGCTGGCTACCCCTGCTACCCAGTACAAAAGCAAGATGCGGCATGATAGACCCCCCCAATAGATACAGACGTACACGTAATCAAATGTTTTTTGATCTGTTGAATGCCGGGGTCCCAAAAGATAAGATTGATGGCATTGGAAATGATGCTATGTTTTGAAATGTGGAAAAAGATTCAGTCTAAGCTCAAAAGTGAACCAGTTAGTAGACAAAACAATGAAATGGGGGAGGGAAAGCTGGTACAGATTACACAACCCTTTACCCCCACAGCCAAAAGCCCTTATGCAGAGGCACAGGAAATGCTAAGGGAGGTGACCCAAGGGGGTGGGAATACTGGGACTTCTCCCTGGCCAATGTCACAGCCCCTATGAAGGGGAGGCGGGTCCCGGGAAGCAAAGATACCCTACAGTATTTGTTTAAAGAAACACCGGGACCGACGCCCTTTTGCTAATGTTAGCATACAGTGGAATCAAAACACACAAACACAGTGCATAGCCCTGCTTGATACTGGTGCTGAGGTTTCCCTATATCATTGGGCAGGCATCCTACATGACACCCCATTGGGCAAACATACATGGGTTGCTGTAGAGGGACTAGGAGGTATGCAGACCATGGGCTACCCGGATGCAGTGCAGACTCCAAATAGGGGACGGTCCCTACTTTGATGCTTCAGTGTTGGTTTCTGAGCTCCCCGACAACATAATTGGAATGGATATCTTGAGAGGACAGTCCATAGACACATCCTCTGGTAATTATGTTTTTGGGGGTTCTGTAAGAGCCTTCACGGTTTCTGCACTAAAGCCGGTAGTTAGAGGGAGTACAAAATGGTCACCCATACACATACCTTCTCCTGCACAGCCAGCTAACCTGAAGCAATACCACATACAAGGTGGTCTGAAGGAAATTGGGGACACTGTTCAGGCTCTGCTACAAGATGGAGTATTCCGTGAAGCACAAAGCATTAATGATCAAGTGTATCCCGTTAAAAAGCCAAATGGCTCATACAGACTGTCAATTGACTCTTGGGGACTAAACAAAGCGACACCACCCCTAGCTGCAGCAGTACCTTATATGATAACTTTGGTGGAACAAATCTCAAACACTAATGGACAAATAGCCTTACAAGCTAGGGTGGATTTAGGAAATACTTTCGTTTCTGTACCCTTTGCAGCAGACAGTCAAGAATTTATGTGGTCTGCTGAACAAGAAGAGGTTTTTCAAACTGCAAAGCAAGCTATCATGGTGCATAATGTTCTGAGTCCACTACAGTCAGATCAGCCATTCTTTCTGGATGTAACTACCAAAGAGCATGGAATGTCTCGGGGCTTATGGCAGGAAAATGCAATCAAGGGACAAAAGAAGAAGCCCATTGGATTCCGGGAAAAGCAGTTTTCCTCAGCACAAAGACAATACTCTCCTTTAGAAAAGACTTTTCTAGCTGCATATACTGCTCTCCAACATGTAGAGAGCACAACCAAACAACAGCCAATCGCAATACGTACAGACCTCCCTATTGCAGTATGGCTGAGGCAAGAAGGATTTGAATCATGTTCTGCTGTTGCACGGAAGCCCATGGTACAGAACTGGAAGTGGTACTTATCAGAGAGGGGAGGAGTAGCTTCTCAAGAGCCATCTCAAGTCACCTGCCACCTTACAGGAATTGTTACTTTCCAATCCGATAGCACTGAACAGCTACCCCCACCGTTGAAAGAAGAATCTCCAGTTTCAACTGCTGAACATCACTCCAGTTTAACAGATGAAGAGCAGAAGATTGCTTGGTTTAAAGAAACAACCAGACAATAAGACAGCGCTTCTCACTTTGTATTAAAACATTTTTTCTTTTTATATATATATATGTATAATTATCACAATAAGGCACCGGCCAGTACCAATACTAAAACATACAGATGATTAAAAGAATTTTCCACATACAAATACTATATATTGCACACTGGTATTATGAGTTTACCCTGGATGCACTATATAGATATCACAATCCCAATGAGGCTCTATTTAGAAAGGAAATAAAAAATTGACAGTGTATATAAAAAAGCTCTACTTAGTAACACATATCAAGCTTATATAAGGAGATCTTCATTTGCTAATAAACCCACATGCGATAATAATGCATAATGTTAATCCAGCAAGCAGCATAGAATTAGTGGGCCAGTCCACATGCAGGTGAGTCGTGATGTTAATTAGGCAGGTTGTTTTTAAACAGATATTACTGGTTAAAGTCCATCCATGTTAGTAAGTTATTTAACTAGTGCACTTTATAGAAAGTTGTTAATACAGCTGATAAATCTGAGCTCAGCTAATATGTGTATCACACTGAGGAAGCCGTCGAAGCCGACGGCTTGTATGTGGAAAATTGTATGTGGAAAATTCTTTTAATCATCTGTATGTTTTAGTATTGGTACTGGCCGGTGCCTTATTGTGATAATTATACATATATATATATATATACATATATATATATATATATATATATATAAAAAAGTTAAAATGTTTTGATACAAAGTGAGAAGCGCTGTCTTATTGTCTGGTTGTTTCTTGTCATTATTTGGGGAAAATTGGGATCAAGTTCCCTAAGATCAGCTGCCCTCACTTTGTAGGTGACAGCGCCAGGTGTACATATTTGCACTATTGTCTTGCTTGGTTTAAAGACGGCTCCTCTACCCTGACACAAAGGGGCCGAACTTGGACTGCCACAGCATTCCAATCTGTACTGGAGGAAGTTATATATGTGAATGGTGAAGGGGGACCCAGCCAAAATGCAGAACTGCAAGCTGTAATGATGCTTCTACAAGAGACAGATAGCCTTTGGATAATCTACACTTACAGTTGGGCCCCATATAAAGGTCTCACTATTTGGATGCCCTCATGGAAAGAAGAAGATTGGAGAACCCATTCCAAGACTTTATGGGGTGGGCCTGAAATATGGAATCAAATTTGGAACTACAACTCATGCAGGTCTGTCTCAATTGGTCATGTAAATGCACACACAGGTTTATCACCTAATGACACAGCTGATGCCCTTGTACAAATCAAATCAGCCACTCAATCACCAGTGGAGGAAGATGAAAATATTGACATATACAACCTGGGACGGTGGGCGCATGAACAATGTGGACATATTGGAGCAGAAAGAACCTGTGACTGGGCAAAGGAGAACCATGTGTATTGGGTGTACCATACTCCATTTTATCCAAATGCAGCAGGATTAATAGGAATAATGAATGGCCTCCTTAAGGAACCAATATGCAATAGAATGCCCATGCACACTTTAAAGGGTTGGGACAGTGTCCTACAGCAGGCAGTATGCTGTTTGAATGAAAGGGTCCTTACAGGAACCACCCCCTTTCAGAGATTGTTAGAGCCATGCCACCCAGGCCACCTCACTGTGTCATACTCAGAGCTAAGTATAAGCTCCTAATTGCTAAGAACTATAGTGACAACCAGGTTAGGAAAAAGAAGGGGGAGATAGCAGCATTAGGGCAAGGAAAAACATACTATGTTCTGGTTGAAGGTGATGCTAACCCTGCCTATCATTTGTATCCCAGGGCATGCTGATAAGAAAGTTAACACTTGTTTATTTTTCCCAACAGGTTGAACCAAGATGTATGCCGGCCTGTGGGAATCTTGCCCTGACCAAGGAGTATGGTGCTATGAATCAGGCACACCATTGATGATAGTTGGATTCATCTTTTTGTTTCCTTTGGATCGTGTTTGAACAGCATACAGCAGACCAGACATTAACTTTGAAAGCAAATGTAAAAAGATCCAGTAAATCACTCTATGGATTGGATTCAGCTTGGAAGAAAAATAATATTGGACATTATCACCATAACACTTAATAATACATAGAAGTCAAGGGTGGATTGTAGCAATATTTATTTCTGACCTACAGCTAACTATTTGTCTTCTATGTATAAAATGTGTACACATAACCATATATTGTATTGTAAGACTTTCATTGTCCATCTTTGTAGGAACAAGCTGTTTGTTGTTTATAGTATGTTAATAAGAAATTGTTCTCCTTTTTACCTTACATAATAGGCCAGACAATAGGTCTATTTGTGATCAACAAACATGTTTACCTTTTATCAAGTGGCCTAGACATCTACAATACGCAAAGGTAAAGAGCTATTTGTCCTACATTAGAATTCAATACAACAATAGATTTCACAATGTTGTACAAGTGACCAGGGACTCCTATGACATGTGTATGGAAATATGATCCATTGACCACCTCTCAGAATTCTGGGTTAAATAGAGGGTCACGTCAGACTGATGGCAGCCTCCATTGAGACCTGAGATTGGCAATAGGGTTCCTTTGACTGACAAGACCTAGGCGCTAGACAGCGAGAGGAGGCTCCCTGGGACTACACCTTATGCTAGGACTCTGATTATCCTGTATAACTGCCCTAAGGAACCTGGATAAGTATATTTTAATTATTATCAATGATATTGTAAATAAATGATTGTTAAACTGTATTAGTGTTCCTGACTCTCTCTATACTTCCGATATAATAGTCCCACTGGGAACAATGGCCAAATATCCTCTGTAAAGCGCTGCGGAATATGTGTGCACTATATAAATAACTGGTAATTCCGACCCGATCGCAATTTTTCGCAGCGGTGCGATCGGGTCAAAACTGCACATGCACCAGCGCCGCGGTGCGACGGCACATGCCAGATTGACAGGCAGAGGCGGTCGCCGAGATGGAGGGGGCGGTCTGGCCAATGCAGGCGTGGCTGGACTGTGAAGTCACACGCAGCAGTGCAACCCTGGCAGCAACAAGTAACTCCCGGCCAGCCGCAGAAGCTGCGCTGGCTGGGAGTTACTCTACAAGTACAAAAGCATTTTGTACTTGTGCGGTGGGGCTGGGCCAGACATGCGCGGCGGACTAGCCCTGTGCTGGGCGTCCCCCCGCATGTCTGTGTCAGTGATCATAGCTGTGCTAAATTTAGCACAGCTACAATCAGGTCGGAATGACTCCCTCTGCTCCTTCTTTGCAATCTCTATGTGCTATACCCATTCTGCCTCGGTTCTGTGTCTTGCACCAATTCTGTTGAAAAAAAATGACCTTTGTTGGGAGTTTTCCTTTAACCATTACTGGTTGGTCATTCAGAATATTAGAAGGTAAAAGAGAATTTCCCAAAACGAACCGCTGACATTTTCAGCACTGGAATATGTAAATGTTCTCTTCATGTGATTTGTGGAGGATTCTATGCTGGGAAAGGGTTCTATAAAGTTTTGTTTGATGTGAACAACTAGCAGTTAATCATCAGTGATTGACTTTATATAACAATCACATACTTCTAACCTAAGAAGTGCATCCCAAACAGATTCTTCACACTCTCACACACACACTCGCACACACACTCGCGCACACACACACACACACACACACACACACACACACTCACTCACTGCATGTGAGTCTCTTGATTACCTTATCTGATCCCTATTGGTCAATCCCTCTACTGTAGGGGCGAGATGGGCACTGTGAGCTGTTTTCACAGTAAAATCACACTGCGAATGGCAATTGCAATTCAATTGCAAACCCGCATTGATTTTTCGGAGTAAATTTACTTTTTGCTGAGTGCACCCCACTGAGCAGGTGAAAAAGGTAGGGAAAATCTTTATTTTAAGGTACACAGTGTCAGGACACAGGGCCTTATTCAGGTTTTTTTAGCAAACCAGAAAAGTTAGCAATTAGGCAAAACTATGGGGGTCATTCAGAACTGATTGCAATCAGGTCAGAACTGCGCATGCGTATGCACCGCAATGCGCAGGTGCGTCGCATGGGAACAAAGCGGGAGAATCCATTTGCACAGCTGATCGCAAGGAGATTTACAGGAAGAGGGCGTTTGTGAGTGGCAACTGACCGTTTTTAGGGAGTGGGTGGAAAAACGCAGGCGTGTACAAGCGTTTGCAGGGCGGGTGTCTGACGTCAATTCCGGTCCCGGACAGGCTGAAGTGATCACAGCGGCTGAGTAAGTTCTGGGCAACTCAGAAACTGCACAAAGTTTTTTTTGTACCGCTCGGCTGCACATGTGATCGCACACTTGCACAGCTAAAATACACTCCCCGGTGGGGGGGCACTATGCGGACGCAGGACTGTAAAAAACAGCTAGCAGCAATCAGGTCTGAATTACCCTATGTTCCACTGCAGGGGGGGCAGATATGACATGTGCAGAGAGTTAGATTTGGGTGGGGTGTGTTCAGGCTCTATATGGTCATGCTATCTCAGGTGCCAATTTTTTGGGTGATGTTTCCCACTTTTTCATGCACTTCAACTAGGCTGCGTTTTGTAGAATAGTTGCACAATCTTACCACTAGTCCAGCGAATTGTCATTTCTAGTTAAATCTTACATGTCTCGGGTGTGAACGTTCATGTGATGTATGCAAGATTCATGAAACAAACTCATGGCAAACTTACTCCTAACTGAATGGTATCCGGTCTCTAGGTCGACAAAATACCTGTGCAAGTTTTGCAAATGCATCACATATCACTATCCACTGCAGATGCATACGCATTTCTCAGAACTTTGAAGATTTTTTGCCTTCTGAGCAAATGTAAGTAGGTCTGAGGCTGCAACTAATCTGCAACTGAGATCGCATCGAGGTGGTCTGCGCTGACGTCAGAGATCCTCCCCAAAAACACCTTTTTTCTGACACACCCAGAAAACGGCAGGTTTCCGCCAAAAAACGCCGGCTTCCTGTCAGTCAAACAGCGGCTGCATTACGATTACGATCTGCACGCATTTTCTATCACTATTACCCCTCGCGCAGGCACAATGCGAACGTTACGAAGGCGCAGTCGTTCGATAATGCTCGATTTGCGATTTCTCTGAATAGCGATCCATGCTGAATTAGGCCCTGAATCCCTAGTCTGCACTATACACCTGTAGCACTTTTTGTGCGTCTGGGTTCCACTCCTTTTTTTAAGTAAGTGTAAGTGTATCTGGAACAATTGATTAGTGTGACATGAGTATTATATAGTACAGTATATAATAATAATTATTATAATTGTATTTCACTTTTGTACTTTGTAACGCATTTCACCTGAAAATGTTAACTCATTGACAATGCAACTTAAAAGACTTTTTTTCCGATTGCACAAAATATAATGTTTTTTTATTTTATTTATTCATAAGACTGTCTTGAAATCACATTTTATCAGAAAATTACATGTTACGGTATGTTTTTTTCCAAGAAAGTATTTTTACATTTGCGCCTGTAATCCTGTTGTCGCTGCATTTTCAATCTGTTCTGCACATTTGAAACTTGAAAATAAGAAATCACATTTGACAGATTCAAACAGTGGTGTCTGTTCTTATGAGCTGCAAAGATATGTAATTAAGGCTAGTTAAACAAACTTAAAAGCTACGACATAATGAGTCAATTTAATAAGACCTTCAGACCTCTAGACAGGCAGTTGGTTTACATCGAAACAGAGTTGCAAAAACATTTCAAGATCAACGTTAAGATAACCTAGGATGTGTGACTATTATAGTTCAAAATAATATTGTACTTAACGAGAACATTTTAACTCACTGTTTCCGTCTTAATTGCAGAAAAAGGTTTGCACAACTAAATTTGAAAGGATTATAGACATGAGAAGGTCTGAATTCTAGGGACTATCGCTAACAGGTAATCTCCAAATCATAGCTGATTATTTAGAAATCAATGTTATCATTCTGAAAAGAAACAAAAAATTATAATAATTACATTGAATTATTTATATTTATGGTAAATTTTCAATTATAACATTTGAAAAACCAACATAGTTTTTTAGTCTGTCTATTTAAGCTCTGTCATCTACATTTCGATCACACAGCCAGTTTTCAGGAGATTGGTCACCCAAAAATAAATGGACAGTTTTAGACTATTCCTTAATGACAATAAGCATGTATGTCTTAAAAGCTCCATTATGTTGTTCTATCAACAATGGGATGCCTCGATTCCCTGATCCCCTAAACCCTGGGTCAGAGAACTGGGGAATTCCAACAATTTGGATTTTCCAGATTTGCCTATGCCTGACCAAAACATATCAGGCTCAGCAAACTGGGGATTATTAACATGCAGAATTTCCCAAATTGCCTGTCGGATCACCAATAATTAACGCCCGCCAATCTGCGTTTTTGATTGGTGGATCGGACTGGGGAAATGGGAATTGCCTGCATACCTTAAATCTGTGGTTCTCTAACTAGGGGCCTAATTCAGCATGGGTTGTAAATGTGAGAAAAATCGCACACCTACAACCTTTTACTCTGACATGCGGGAGGACGTACAGCACGGGATACGGTCGTTAGGTCGACCCAATTTAGGTCGACAGTCATTGGGTCGACCACGATAGGTTGACATGCATTAGGACGACAGGGTGACTAGGTCGACATGGTCAGCCCAGCACAGGGCAAGTCCACCCCGCCCCCACAAACATGGGAGCGCATCGAAAGACAGCGATGCTCTTGCATGTTTAGGGTTGCCCACTGCCTACGCAGCCTAGCTGCTAAGGCAGATTGCTACCAGACATGTTTTCGGGTCCGGACATGCCTGCATTGTCTGGACCACAAACCCCCAATGCCGCAATGTCGCTCCCGAAATGATGATGCAACGCCCCCTCTCTGAATTAGGCCCTAGGTCCTCAGGACTCCACACAGTTCACGTTTTCCAGGTCACCCAGCAGCTGCACTGTGTATCATCAACTGTGAAATTTTAAAAATCCATAGGTAACCTTGAAAACATGAACCGTGTGGGGTCCTGAGGACTGAGTTTGAGATCCTGTGCCTTAAATGCTTTGCAGAATACATTTATACTAATCTGATGAGCCCCAACAGTGTGATAAGGTTTTGAGATCTGCCATGTACTGTAAGTGCATATTATAAAGTCACTTAATAATGAAAGATTACTTTCTTAACAACACAAACTCAGTTTATAAAGAAAAAAAAATGAAAAAGACTAATTAAAAGTCACATAGGAGACTTCCGCTTCCGGCCCCGCTGATGTGAGCCGCACGCCGCTGCAGCTCCGATACAGCCGCCGGGCTCCAGCTATAACGGCTGTTCTTACAGCCTCCACGCTGCCGGGACCCGCACCCTCTCCCCTCCCCGACACCACAGCGGTGCATGGACCGCTATCTTACCCCCCTGATGCCCCGCAACAAGGCTAAAGGAGCCCGGGACGCCACATCCAAGATGGCGCCCGGAGCAGGCTGGACGGACTCTCCAGCACATGTGCCAGTCACAGCAGCCACAGAAGCACACAGCAGAGGTGAGCTGACCCCCCAAACACCCCCTGACCATAATTTTAACAATGAGACCCCACAGCTGGACACCCCTGTGACTTACAGGGACATGGTGGATGCGATCAGGTAAGCCATAGGCCCCCTTATCACTGCACAAACTGCTAGTATCACGCAGCAGCTGGACAAACTTACCCACAGAGTCCAAGACACTGAACAAAAGTTGGGGGCTATCTTTTCTGTCGTGGCAGATTTACAGACCTCTTTTACCAAACAGAGGAAGCTGCAACACTCGATCATTAATAAATTGCAAGATTTGGAGAACAGATCGCGCAGGAATAATTTACGGGTTGTGGGGGTCCCTGAAGATGTAAAAGGTCCTGCCCTTTACGATTTTATACGTCTCACTCTCCCTGAATTACTACAAATCTCGGATCAGTGCCGCGATATGATTATTGAACGGGCACACCGACTAGGACCGTTACACCATCAGACGGGAGCACGCCCTCGGGTTGTCATCTTCCGTATCCTCAATTACGCACATAAGAACTTACTATGGGTGGCCTCCCGTAAGCTCGGTTCCCTGCAATGGAATGGAAATAGACTGCTCCTATTTCAGGACTATTCGGCGGAGCTAACAGCTGCTAAAAAGGAGTTCTCTCCAGTTTGCTCATACCTGATCAAGAAAGGGACAAAATTTGCCTTGTTATACCCGGCACGACTCCGCATATATAATGGTTCATCACACGTAGATTTTACCTCAGCGGCCGATGCCCAACAATACCTAGATGAACAGCACACTGATATGAATGCCCAATCTGGGAACGATGATGATTGAAATGACTGCCTACCACGGGGATTGCCTAAACCCTGTCATGCACGTATATACATACTCATTCATACATAGATGTATACATGATTCCTTACTTTGAAATACTAATTGTTTGTTTAACCACAACTGTTCCTCTATACACCAGCTTTCCCATACCCACCCCCCCACCTCCCCCCTCCCTCTCCCCCCTCCCCCCCCCCCCGGTTGGCAATTATACTTTAGTCTTTTTAGACATTCTTGTTCAATGCCTGAGCGGTGTTGTGGAGCTGCTCTCATGCTCCCCATGTTAAATTTCAAGTTATTACACATTGGAAGTCTAGCTTCCCAAGTCTACGCATCACAGAGACGGTCAGTCCTGACTCGGAAAGGTACGAGTTGGAGACCCAATCTCTGCCTGGTGCAGTTCGTTTTGTTGTGTGTTTCCATGTTTTGTCTGTCTGTCTTTTGTTGTTTTCAGGAACCAGTTTGTTCCTGGCCTGCCCCCATCCCTATGTCTATTTGCATCCAAACTTTTGCTATCGAGGTGATGTCACTGCTTTTATTCTTCTCTTATATGCTATATGCTAATGTCTTCATACACTGCATTTATGGTAATAGATGATGTCGCTACTTAAAGTTGGATCGTTAAATGTAGGAGTAAATTCACCTTCGAAAAGAAGGAAACTCTTGCTATATTTGACCAAACAACACATCGACGTAGCCTTCCTTCAGGAGACCCACCTCCTACCTGATGACGTCCCTAGGTTACAAATTCTTGGATGGCGAGTGTTGCACTCGGCCTCTTATACCTCTAAGAAAAGAGGAGTAGTTATTTTAGCTAAAAGAACCGTCTCCATCGAACTCCTGTCGTCTTCGGCAGACCCAGATGGGCGCTTTGTTTTAATAGAAGTCAAGATTGGTACAACGGTCTACGTTTTCTGCAACTTAGATGCTCCCAATGTTTCCCAAAACGATTTTATTCTAGTATTCTTACCGCTCTCCAGCAGCATACTCATTTGCCAATGCTTGTTTGTGGCGATTTTAACATGTATATTTCTCCACACTTAGATAAACAGGGTACTTCTAACAAATCTCACCCAGCTCGGAAATATGGCTTACCCATGCTGATAGACAAACTTCACCTACTTGATAGCTGGAGAACACACCACCCGACTGACAAGGTATACACGTGCCTATCGGCAGCCCACGGTTCCCTATCCAGAATTGACTACATTTTAGCTTCGTCCTCCCTGTTCTCTAAAATAGAGGAGGTGGAAATATCCCCCATATGCATGTGTGACCATGCCATAGTCTGACTAACACTACGTACTACTATAGACCAAGGCCATTCAGTGGCGCTACCCCACCTCTTTTGCCGCGTCTATTAAATTCCGCTGCAAAGTCCAAGCTGCATGGGCAGATTATGAATCACATAACACAGAAACATTATCTATTGACCCTTCATTATTTTGGCAGACATCCAAGGCGGTACTTAGGGGAACAATTATAGTGTACACCCATTCTTTTAAAAAGAAACTAGCAGCTGACTATCTTTCTCAACAATCCAATCTCACTGCCTCTTACCAACGCTACATGTCTAACCTCTCCATCGTTAATAAATCAAACTACTCCCTCGCAAGGACCCACTTTGATGCCTTGCTTGCTAAATTGGAATCTTCATATTCCTTCCGCAAAGATCATTTATTCTTTCGGTTTGGAAACAAGGTAGGCAAACTACTGACCAACCTCCTACGCAGCCAAACCCTACCAATGGTGATCCACCCATTGCAACTCCCAGATGGCTCCCTAGAAACTCGCAGTGCGTACATAGTCGACATCCTGACAAACTTCTACACCTCATTATACTCAATCCCCACAAATGACATTCAGACTGATGACTCCTTTTGGATTGACATAACTATACCGACACTCCCATCGTCTGCCTCCGATTTGTTGACAGCACCGATAACAGAACTGGAAGTGAAAAACGCGATTTCTAAGTTAAAGTCAGGGAAGGCACCAGGACCCGATAGACTGACGACCGAATATTACAAGCTCCTAGCTCCCTCCATTGTCCCTATTTTGACAGCCCTATACAACCATATTATTTCTACACACACCCTCCCAAGATATTTCAACTCAGCTATTATCAAGCTAATCCCGAAACCGGGAAGAGACCTTAGCAACCCCTCCTCATACAGACCAATATCACTCCTCAACCAGGACTATAAAATCCTGACAAAATCCTAGTTGACAGACTGAAAATTTTCCTCCCTTCTATAATCCACACAGATCAATCTGGATTTGTAGCTGGACGACATACCGTCACTAACCCTCGAAGGGTCTTCTCGGCTATCTTTTCAGTCTCCCAAGAAACCTCACCAAAACCCAGTGCTATACTTTCCCTAGATGCCGAGAAGGCTTTCGACATGGTACTCTGGAGTCATCTTTTTCCACTATGACCAGATTTGGTTTCCCAGATGGCTTTATTAAAATTATCAAAACTCTATATTATTCCTCTACCTCCCAACTATCATGTAACGGATATCTGTCACGACCCATACCTATATTGAGAGGCACCAGACAAGGCTGCCCCTTATCCCCTTTGCTCTTCGACATCGCTTTAGAGCCGCTGGCAATTACGCTGCGGGACTCCCCTCTGTACCAAGGCATTCGTGTAGGCCCGATTGACCTCAGAATCTGCTTATTCGCAGACGACATGCTTTTGTTTTTATCACACCCAGAACATTCCCTCCCAGTGGTGATGGATATCATTGCCAGATTCAGCATTTTCTCAGGCTACAAAATAAACATTGACAAGTCAGAAATCATGCCCATCTCAGGATCTTTAGATTTCATACGTTCAGACCCATCTTTGCATACCATGAAGATAGTCCCTACACATTTTAAATACTTAGGTGTCCAAGTACCGGCTAAGCTCTCTGACCTTTATGATCTTAACTTCACTCCTTTAATACTGCGAATCTCTAACATTTTGGAAGGATGGAAATCCCTTCCGCTCTCTTTGTTAGGCAGAGTGGCGGTCATAAAACACATAATTTTCCCCAAATTACTCTACCTGATGCAGATGCTTCCTATACGTATATCCAACAAAGACATCTTCTTTTTGAACACCACCTTCCAAAAGTTTCTTTGGAGGGGAGGGAAGTCCCGTATAGCACGGAAGAAACTATAAATGTCGCGTAAACACGGCGGCCTAGGCCTCCCAGATATACTAATCTATACCCATTCGATTATTTTCAGATATGCCTCTGACTGGCTCCTGGAAAGAAGTGTGTTCTCTGAGTATAACCTAGACTGTGCGCTACTACACCCACTATCACCCAACGCCCTCCTACACACCCCGAGGACAAAATTACCACCCAAGTTACTCCATAACCCACTCTTTAAGGACACGTACATATCATGGCTAGCTATCAACAAAAAGTTTAAACGTGACCATCGATACACCAAACGCATATCTTTATGGCGGAACCCCCTTTTTGAGCCGGGTAGAGACTCCTCCATTTTTCATAGGTTATGCTTGAAGGGAATCCGGGCTACCTCAGATGTGTTTGACCCAGGGGGCAGATTGTACACTTTTCCCGCCATTCAGGAAAAATTTGGACTCACATCGCAACATATATACCCCTACATACAAATTCAACATTTTGTTTCCTCCGTATCTCACTTTGCACCATCTGACCCCACTCTTGATGAAATAGGCTCACTCCTACGCTTCCTACACCAGAATACTTACAGATTGAAATTCCTCTATCTTCCCTTACTGTCATTATACAGGGATGGGATCTGCACTTCCATAGTATCTCAATGGGCTGTGGATCTCCTTTTGATAGACTCATCCGCTACAATATTTCAGCATTACGACCGTTCTATGAAGCTACTAAGGTCCTCCTTACTACAGGAGGTTCACTTTAAGATGATACATAGGGCTTATATTACACAAACGCAACGTCAGCATTATATACCTTCTGAACTCAACTGTTGCCTGAAATGCTCTACTGCAACAGCGACATTCATACATTATGTATGGCAATGCCACAAAATCCGAAGGTTTTGGAATAAGACTGTAAGTTTTATTAATACTACTTTAAAATTGCAACTTAGTCCAGACCCAATCCCTTGTCTTCTTGCTAACTTCAATCCTTGGATACAACAGGGCATATTGTCGAACATGATCCCCTTTCTTATGATACTGGTATCTGTAGCGAAAAAAGTTATCATGAGACATTGGATTTCGTCTACCTCCCCCTCACTATGTGAAGTGAAAGCACTACTGCTCAAGATTCTCTATTTCGATAGGGAATCGACAATTCCGGATTTGGAAAAAGGGGTGGTTCGCTTTTATAGGAAATGGGGCTTATACATTAATACATTTGATGAAGAAACGCGATCCAAAATATTCCAACTATATGAAAACTAGTGATGAGCGGGTTCGGTTTCTCGGAAACCGAACCCCCCCGAACTTCACGCTTTTTACACGGGTCCGAGGCAGACTCGGATCTTCCCGCCTTGCTCGGCTAACCCGAGCGCGCCCGAACGTCATCATCCCGCTGTCGGATTCTCGCGAGGCTCGTATTCTATCGCGAGACTCGGATTCTATATAAGGAGCCGCGCGTCGCCGCCATTTTCACACGTGCATTGAGATTGATAGGGAGAGGACGTGGCTGGCGTCCTCTCCGTTTAGAATAGAAATAGATAGTGAGAGTGAGACACTTGATTTACTGGAGCTTAGGAGTACTCAGAGAGTGCAGAGTTTACTAGTGACTGACCAGTGACCACCAGTGCAGTTTTATTATTATTTAATATAATCCGTTCTCTGCCTGAAAAAAAACGATACACAGTGACACAGTATACCATATCTGTGCTCAGCCTCAGTGTGCTGCATCATCTATGTATATCTGACTGTGCTGAGTGCTCACACAGCTTAATTGTGTGTTAGGCGCCGAGGGTCCGCCCGTCAGTGCGGCCCGGCGCCTAGCAACTAGGGACGCCGCAGGCAGACAGCCGCCGGCTCCCTAGCAACGCTAGACGCCGGGCGCACGGAGCCGCTCTGACCATAGCAACGGGGACGCCACTGTCGGACCGCGTTCCCCGTTGCTAGGTCTAATGAATCAGGTCAAATTGCATCCTGGCCGTGCAGCATGCAGCTGCACGGCATAATTAACATTACCCTGTCTGGATCCGGATTGGAGGGGTTCTAAATAAAAGCACTCTCAGGACTTCTCACAGACGCCGGTGTTAGCTTCCTGTTGCTGTGTCTGTTACAGAGAGTTTCCAGTCCTGCTCCATCCGGTTGATCCTGTCCTCAGTGATCCAGTACTCGGAATTTGTCATCTTTCCTGGAGTCCTACCGAGCACCTTTAACATCCAGTGGTGTTCGTGAGTCGCGGCGTAGCCGTGTGTTGCGGCTTGACCGCTTACTATTTATTATTTCGTTTTATTGTGTTCCGGAGCTTTTGCGGAGGATTCCGCTCCCACTAGTCCACTCTGGTATCCAGTGGTGCTGGATAGGAGTAACGGATCAGTGGATCTTTGGTTGTCCTTTTCCCTGGCGGTTTGTCCGCACATACTTTTGGTTAAGTTAGATAGCTTGTAACCCCTGGTCTGGTTGCTTAGTCAGAGGGCCCCTTGTTATCACCCTGTCTCGGATTTCCCTTTGTCTCCCATTAAGACCTGAGGGGGCATCGGGGTTGGGCAGACATAATCCGCCCTTCGAACGCGGCTGCCATGGGCTCAAGCAACCATAGTCTCGCAGGGGATTTCTGATAACACGGGCGAGACAACGGAGTTAGGGCGCCAGGGGTTACTAGGCTTTCCTGCTCCCGTAACCAGCATATCTTTCCAGTACTCAGACCTCTGCCATAAGATCTCATCTGGTCTGGAGTACGGGAATCGTAACATTAACACCGGCCAGACTAAAATTTAAAATTAACAGGAGTTAATTTTTTCCCTTATTCAGTTGGGAGATTTTGTCAGCTTCATGAATCCCACCGGTGTTGGGCCAAATCCTGGCCAGCTTTTAGTTAGCCAGATCCAAGAGCTTACTCAGATGGTTCAGGATCTGTCCCTTCGGGTGAGGTCACAGGGAGATCTGTTACGGACTTCCCCGAGGGTCATTCCTGAACCAAAAATGCATCTGCCTGACCGTTTTTCTGGGGATAGAAAGCAGTTTTTTAATTTTAAAGAGTCTTGTAAACTGTATTTTCGTTTAAGACCAGTATCCTCAGGTACGGAATCTCAGCGGGTAGGAATTATTATTTCTCTGCTACAGGGGGATCCTCAGACCTGGGCTTTTGGTTTAAAGACAGACGATCCAGCTTTATTGTCTGTAGACGCCTTTCTGGGGTCCTTAGGGCTTTTGTATGACGACCCTGATAGAGAGGCATCCGCCGAGAGTCAGTTGCGTGCTCTCAGACAGGGTAGGAATCCCGCAGAGATTTATTGTACAGAGTTTCGCCGTTGGTCGAACGACTGTGGATGGAATGACCCAGCCTTGCGCAGTCAGTTTCGCCTCGGCTTATCCGAGTCTATAAAAGACAGTCTCCTTCAGTATCCCGCTCCTGAGACTCTCGATAAACTCATGGAGCTCTCTATTAAGATTGATCGTCGTCTCAGAGAGCGGAGGGCTGAAAAAGGAGCATCTGTCGGGTCTACTCCTTGTGTTTTTTCCATTCCTGTGGACATAGAGGAGCCCATGCAGATAGGCCTCTCCAAACTGTCTCCAGAAGAAAGAACCAGAAGGCAAAATTCTGGTCTTTGTTTATACTGTGGGGGTAAGGGACATTTTGCCCGTAGTTGTCCGTACAAGTCGGGAAACGCCTCGACCAAGTGAGTTGTGAGGGGGTTCACTTTGGTCTACAGCTTATCTCCTCAAATAATTCACTGTTGGTTCCAGCTAAAGTTTCCTTTGGCAGCCTCTGTTCTTCGGTCTCGGCTTTTGTGGACAGTGGAGCTGCAGGGAACTTTATGGATTTAACATGGGCCAAGGCCTTAGGTATTCCTCAGTTAGCCTTGGGTAGGTGTATCACCATGCATGGTTTAGATGGGAGTCCCTTGTCCAATGGGGTTATTTCTCTCTGTACACCTTCTGTTCTACTTTCGGTAGGAGCTCTGCATTCTGAAAAGATTGAGTTTTTCCTTACCCATTGCCCAGCAGTTCCTGTGGTTCTGGGTCACCCTTGGCTGGCCTTTCATAATCCCATCATTGATTGGCAGTTGGGGGAGATCTTACAATGGGGTACCATCTGTAATAAGGAATGTATTACGCTTCCCATCAGAATTGCTGCTGTCATTCCCGCACCCATTCCTGTGGTATACCAGGATTTTGTTGATGTATTTTCCAAGGGCAATGCGGATATTCTGCCTCCCCATAGGCCTTATGATTGTGCTATTGAGCTAATTCCTGGTGCCACTTTGCCTAAGGGAAGGTTATATGCATTGTCCGGACCTGAAACTGTGGCCATGAATGAGTATTTTAAAGAAAGCCTAGGGAAAGGATTTATCAGGCCATCTAAATCCCCTTTAAGTGCAGGCTTCTTCTTCGTGGAGAAGAAGGATGGATCACTCAGACCTTGCATCGACTTTAGAGCCTTGAATAAAATCTCTGTAAAGAATACTTACCCTTTGCCGCTGATTTCTGTCCTCTTTGATCAGCTACGTTCGGCGGTGATTTTTTCTAAGATTGACCTGAGAGGAGCATATAACCTCATCAGAATCAAGTCAGGGGATGAGTGGAAAACGGCATTCAGTACTCAGTCAGGCCACTATGAGTATCTGGTTATGCCTTTCGGCCTGTCCAACGCTCCGGCAGTTTTCCAGGATCTCATTAACGATGTGCTCCGTGAATTTCTTGGAAAATTCGTTGTAGTCTACTTAGACGATATTTTGATATATTCTGACTCTATAGAACAACATGTTACCCAGGTGCGTCAGGTTCTAAAAAAATTACGTGAAAATCACCTATATGCCAAGCTGGAGAAGTGTGAATTTCATGTCACGGAGGTATCCTTTTTAGGGTACATTATTTCCCCTCGGGGATTCTGTATGGAACCAAAGAAGCTCCAAGCCATCCTTAGTTGGGCGCAACCCACCAATTTAAAAGCAATTCAGCGCTTTTTAGGGTTTGCAAATTACTATAGAAGATTTATTCACTCTTTCTCTGACCTAGTTGCTCCCATTGTGGCACTGACTAAGAAGGGAGCAGATCCTACCAACTGGTCACGTGATGCGGAGTTATCTTTTCAGGCCTTGAAACAAGCCTTTGTCTCAGCCCCTGTCCTCAGACATCCCAACCCAGAATTGCCTTTCATTGTTGAGGTCGATGCCTCGGAGGTTGGAGTAGGGGCTATCCTGTCTCAGAAGGATCCGGATTCCCTAGAATTACATCCTTGTGCCTTCATGTCCAGGAAATTCTCATCTGCTGAATCCAACTACGATGTTGGTAACCGGGAATTACTGGCTATTAAATGGGCTTTTGAGGAGTGGAGGCATTGGCTTGAAGGAGCCACTCATACCATTTCAGTTTTGACTGATCACAAAAATCTTCAATACATTGAATCAGCCAAACGGCTTAATGCCCGGCAAGCTCGTTGGGCTTTATTTTTTACTCGTTTCAAGTTCATTATCACCTTCAGGCCAGGTTCCAAGAATACCAAGGCAGATGCCCTATCACGCAGTTTTCTTCCAGTTCAAGACAACAGTCCTGTTACTCCCATACTTCCGTCTTCAGTCATTCGGGCAGGCCTCACACAAGATTTATTTACCCAGTTGAAGCAGCTTCAACATCAAGCTCCTGGTAATACTCCTGCTGGTCGTCTTTATGTCCCCGAGTTTTTGAGAGCAACGGTTTTGACAGAGTTTCACGATAGCAAAGTTGCCGGGCATCCGGGGATCGCTAAGACTTTTGAATTAGTTTCCCGCTCGGTATGGTGGCCTGGTCTTTCCAAAGACATTAAGGAGTTTGTTTTTTCTTGTCAGGTCTGTGCACAGCATAAGGTTCCCCGTTCCTTGCCTATCGGTCAACTTATGCCCTTGAATGTTCCTCTTAGGCCATGGTCTCATATTTCCATGGATTTTGTGGTGGACCTCCCTCTGTCAGCCGGATGCCGAGTCATATGGGTGGTAGTGGACCGTTTTAGCAAAATGGCCCATTTTATTGCTCTTCCCCGATTGCCATCTGCCCAGGGATTGGCAGTCTTGTTCCTCCGCCATGTTTTCAGACTCCATGGGTTACCCACTGATATTGTTTCAGATCGGGGTCCGCAATTCATTGCACAATTTTGGAAGTCTTTTTGTGCCTCATTGAAGATGAAATTATCTTTAACGTCTGGCTACCATCCCCAATCCAACGGGCAGACTGAGCGAGTCAATCAATCATTAAAACAATATTTGCGTTTGTACTCGGCCAAACTCCAAAATGACTGGTCTGAGTTTCTTCCGTTAGCAGAGTTTGCTTACAACAATGCCTGTCATTCCTCCACCAATGTATCTCCATTTTTTACAGTTTTTGGTTTTCACCCTAGAGCTAATTCCTTTTTTCAACATTCCTCTGTCTCCTCACTGACCTTGACCTCTCATCTCAAACTCATTTGGAGAAAAGTGCACCTGGCTCTCAGAAAAGCGGCATTTCGGGAGAAAAAATTTTCTGACAGGCTCCGGCGGCCGTGCACTTTCAAAGTTGGAGATAGGGTATGGTTGTCGACTCGCAACATTAAACTTCGACAAACCTCAGCCAGATTGGGTCCTAAATTTATTGGACCATTTCAAATTATCAAAAAAGTCAATCCAGTGGCTTTCCGGTTACGGTTACCAAAAACTTTACGGATCGGAAATACCTTCCATTGCTCCTTGTTAAAACCTTATGTTTCGTCCAGTAAATTTCCTCGCAAGATCTCTCAGGGGAAATCACCAATAGACGTACAGGGTCAGCAGGAGTTCTTAGTGGAGAAGGTTCTCGATTCCAAGTTGTCCCGGGGTCGGCTTTATTTTTTGGTGCATTGGAGAGGTTATGGTCCAGAGGAAAGGTCTTGGGTCCTGGATGAGGATCTCCATGCCCCGAGGCTCAAAAGGGTGTTTTTTCGAGAATTTCCTCAGAAGCCTGGCCTTAGGGGTTCCTTGACCCCTCCTCAAGGGGGGGGTACTGTTAGGCGCCGAGGGTCCGCCCGTCAGTGCGGCCCGGCGCCTAGCAACTAGGGACGCCGCAGGCAGACAGCCGCCGGCTCCCTAGCAACGCTAGACGCCGGGCACACGGAGCCGCTCTGACCATAGCAACGGGGACGCCACTGTCGGACCGCGTTCCCCGTTGCTAGGTCTAATGAATCAGGTCAAATTGCATCCTGACCGTGCAGCATGCAGCTGCACGGCATAATTAACATTACCCTGTCTGGATCCGGATTGGAGGGGTTCTAAATAAAAGCACTCTCAGGACTTCTCACAGACGCCGGTGTTAGCTTCCTGTTGCTGTGTCTGTTACAGAGAGTTTCCAGTCCTGCTCCATCCGGTTGTTCCTGTCCTCAGTGATCCAGTACTCGGAATTTGTCATCTTTCCTGGAGTCCTACCGAGCACCTTTAACATCCAGTGGTGTTTGTGAGTCGCGGCGTAGCCGTGTGTTGCGGCTTGACCGCTTACTATTTATTATTTAGTTTTATTGTGTTCCGGAGCTTTTGCGGAGGATTCCGCTCCCACTAGTCCACTCTGGTATCCAGCGGTGCTGGATAGGAGTAACGGATCAGTGGATCTTTGGTTGTCCTTTTCCCTGGCGGTTTGTCCGCACATACTTTTGGTTAAGTTAGATAGCTTGTAACCCCTGGTCTGGTTGCTTAGTCAGAGGGCCCCTTGTTATCACCCTGTCTCGGATTTCCCTTTGTCTCCCATTAAGACCTGAGGGGTCATCGGGGTTGGGCAGACATAATCCGCCCTTCGAACGCGGCTGCCATGGGCTCAAGCAACCATAGTCTCGCAGGGGATTTCTGATAACACGGGCGAGACAACGGAGTTAGGGCGCCAGGGGTTACTAGGCTTTCCTGCTCCCGTAACCAGCATATCTTTCCAGTACTCAGACCTCTGCCATAAGATCTCATCTGGTCTGGAGTACGGGAATCATAACATTAACACCGGCCAGACTAAAATTTAAAATTAACAGGAGTTAATTTTTTCCCTTATTCAGTTGGGAGATTTTGTCAGCTTCATGAATCCCACCGGTGTTGGGCCAAATCCTGGCCAGCTTTTAGTTAGCCAGATCCAAGAGCTTACTCAGATGGTTCAGGATCTGTCCCTTCGGGTGAGGTCACAGGGAGATCTGTTACGGACTTCCCCGAGGGTCATTCCTGAACCAAAAATGCATCTGCCTGACCGTTTTTCTGGGGATAGAAAGCAGTTTTTTAATTTTAAAGAGTCTTGTAAACTGTATT
Source organism: Pseudophryne corroboree (assembly GCF_028390025.1). Lineage (NCBI taxonomy): Eukaryota > Metazoa > Chordata > Amphibia > Anura > Myobatrachidae > Pseudophryne > Pseudophryne corroboree. The sequence goes on along the minus strand of NC_086449.1, from coordinate 127,055,452 downwards.
TTCGTTTAAGACCAGTATCCTCAGGTACGGAATCTCAGCGGGTAGGAATTATTATTTCTCTGCTACAGGGGGATCCTCAGACCTGGGCTTTTGGTTTAAAGACAGACGATCCAGCTTTATTGTCTGTAGACGCCTTTCTGGGGTCCTTAGGGCTTTTGTATGACGACCCTGATAGAGAGGCATCTGCCGAGAGTCAGTTGCGTGCTCTCAGACAGGGTAGGAATCCCGCAGAGATTTATTGTACAGAGTTTCGCCGTTGTTCGAACGACTGTGGATGGAATGACCCAGCCTTGCGCAGTCAGTTTCGCCTCGGCTTATCCGAGTCTATAAAAGACAGTCTCCTTCAGTATCCCGCTCCTGAGACTCTCGATAAACTCATGGAGCTCTCTATTAAGATTGATCGTCGTCTCAGAGAGCGGAGGGCTGAAAAAGGAGCATCTGTCGGGTCTACTCCTTGTGTTTTTTCCATTCCTGTGGACATAGAGGAGCCCATGCAGATAGGCCTCTCCAAACTGTCTCCAGAAGAAAGAACCAGAAGGCAAAATTCTGGTCTTTGTTTATACTGTGGGGGTAAGGGACATTTTGCCCGTAGTTGTCCGAACAAGTCGGGAAACGCCTCGACCAAGTGAGTTGTGAGGGGGTTCACTTTGGTCTACAGCTTATCTCCTCAAATAATTCACTGTTGGTTCCAGCTAAAGTTTCCTTTGGCAGCCTCTGTTCTTCGGTCTCGGCTTTTGTGGACAGTGGAGCTGCAGGGAACTTTATGGATTTAACATGGGCCAAGGCCTAAGGTATTCCTCAGTTAGCCTTGGGTAGGTGTATCACCATGCATGGTTTAGATGGGAGTCCCTTGTCCAATGGGGTTATTTCTCTCTGTACACCTTCTGTTCTACTTTCGGTAGGAGCTCTGCATTCTGAAAAGATTGAGTTTTTCCTTACCCATTGCCCAGCAGTTCCTGTGGTTCTGGGTCACCCTTGGCTGGCCTTTCATAATCCCATCATTGATTGGCAGTTGGGGGAGATCTTACAATGGGGTACCATCTGTAATAAGGAATGTATTACGCTTCCCATCAGAATTGCTGCTGTCATTCCCGCACCCATTCCTGTGGTATACCAGGATTTTGTTGATGTATTTTTCAAGGGCAATGCGGATATTCTGCCTCCCCATAGGCCTTATGATTGTTCTATTGAGTTAATTCCTGGTGCCACTTTGCCTAAGGGAAGGTTATATGCATTGTCCGGACCTGAAACTGTGGCCATGAATGAGTATGTTAAAGAAAGCCTAGGGAAAGGATTTATCAGGCCATCTAAATCCCCTTTAAGTGCAGGCTTCTTCTTCGTGGAGAAGAAGGATGGATCACTCAGACCTTGCATCGACTTTAGAGCCTTGAATAAAATCTCTGTAAAGAATACTTACCCTTTGCCGCTGATTTCTGTCCTCTTTGATCAGCTACGTTCGGCGGTGATTTTTTTCTAAGATTGACCTGAGAGGAGCATATAACCTCATCAGAATCAAGTCAGGGGATGAGTGGAAAACGGCATTCAGTACTCAGTCAGGCCACTATGAGTATCTGGTTATGCCTTTCGGCCTGTCCAACGCTCCGGCAGTTTTCCAGGATCTCATTAACGATGTGCTCCGTGAATTTCTTGGAAAATTCGTTGTAGTCTACTTAGACGATATTTTGATATATTCTGACTCTATAGAACAACATGTTACCCAGGTGCGTCAGGTTCTAAAAAAATTACGTGAAAATCACCTATATGCCAAGCTGGAGAAGTGTGAATTTCATGTCACGGAGGTATCCTTTTTAGGGTACATTATTTCCCCTCGGGGATTCTGTATGGAACCAAAGAAGCTCCAAGCCATCCTTAGTTGGGCGCAACCCACCAATTTAAAAGCAATTCAGCGCTTTTTAGGGTTTGCAAATTACTATAGAAGATTTATTCACTCTTTCTCTGACCTAGTTGCTCCCATTGTGGCACTGACTAAGAAGGGAGCAGATCCTACCAACTGGTCACGTGATGCGGAGTTATCTTTTCAGGCCTTGAAACAAGCCTTTGTCTCAGCCCCTGTCCTCAGACATCCCAACCCAGAATTGCCTTTCATTGTTGAGGTCGATGCCTCGGAGGTTGGAGTAGGGGCTATCCTGTCTCAGAAGGATCCGGATTCCCTAGAATTACATCCTTGTGCCTTCATGTCCAGGAAATTCTCATCTGCTGAATCCAACTACGATGTTGGTAACCGGGAATTACTGGCTATTAAATGGGCTTTTGAGGAGTGGAGGCATTGGCTTGAAGGAGCCACTCATACCATTTCAGTTTTGACTGATCACAAAAATCTTCAATACATTGAATCAGCCAAACGGCTTAATGCCCGGCAAGCTCGTTGGGCTTTATTTTTTACTCGTTTCAAGTTCATTATCACCTTCAGGCCAGGTTCCAAGAATACCAAGGCAGATGCCCTATCATGCAGTTTTCTTCCAGTTCAAGACAACAGTCCTGTTACTCCCATACTTCCGTCTTCAGTCATTCGGGCAGGCCTCACACAAGATTTATTTACCCAGTTGAAGCAGCTTCAACATCAAGCTCCTGGTAATACTCCTGCTGGTCGTCTTTATGTCCCCGAGTTTTTGAGAGCAACGGTTTTGACAGAGTTTCACGATAGCAAAGTTGCCGGGCATCCGGGGATCGCTAAGACTTTTGAATTAGTTTCCCGCTCGGTATGGTGGCCTGGTCTTTCCAAAGACATTAAGGAGTTTGTTTTTTCTTGTCAGGTCTGTGCACAGCATAAGGTTCCCCGTTCCTTGCCTATCGGTCAACTTATGCCCTTGAATGTTCCTCTTAGGCCATGGTCTCATATTTCCATGGATTTTGTGGTGGACCTCCCTCTGTCAGCCGGATGCCGAGTCATATGGGTGGTAGTGGACCGTTTTAGCAAAATGGCCCATTTTATTGCTCTTCCCCGATTGCCATCTGCCCAGGGATTGGCAGTCTTGTTCCTCCGCCATGTTTTCAGACTCCATGGGTTAGCCACTGATATTGTTTCAGATCGGGGTCCGCAATTCATTGCACAATTTTGGAAGTCTTTTTGTGCCTCATTGAAGATGAAATTATCTTTAACGTCTGGCTACCATCCCCAATCCAACGGGCAGACTGAGCGAGTCAATCAATCATTAAAACAATATTTGCGTTTGTACTCGGCCAAACTCCAAAATGACTGGTCTGAGTTTCTTCCGTTAGCAGAGTTTGCTTACAACAATGCCTGTCATTCCTCCACCAATGTATCTCCATTTTTTACAGTTTTTGGTTTTCACCCTAGAGCTAATTCCTTTTTTCAACATTCCTCTGTCTCCTCACTGACCTTGACCTCTCATCTCAAACTCATTTGGAGAAAAGTGCACCTGGCTCTCAGAAAAGCGGCATTTCGGGAGAAAAAATTTTCTGACAGGCTCCGGCGGCCGTGCACTTTCAAAGTTGGAGATAGGGTATGGTTGTCGACTCGCAACATTAAACTTCGACAAACCTCAGCCAGATTGGGTCCTAAATTTATTGGACCATTTCAAATTATCAAAAAAGTCAATCCAGTGGCTTTCCGGTTACGGTTACCAAAAACTTTACGGATCTGAAATACCTTCCATTGCTCCTTGTTAAAACCTTATGTTTCGTCCAGTAAATTTCCTCGCAAGATCTCTCAGGGGAAATCACCAATAGACGTACAGGGTCAGCAGGAGTTCTTAGTGGAGAAGGTTCTCGATTCCAAGTTGTCCCGGGGTCGGCTTTATTTTTTGGTGCATTGGAGAGGTTATGGTCCAGAGGAAAGGTCTTGGGTCCTGGATGAGGATCTCCATGCCCCGAGGCTCAAAAGGGCGTTTTTTCGAGAATTTCCTCAGAAGCCTGGCCTTAGGGGTTCCTTGACCCCTCCTCAAGGGGGGGGTACTGTTAGGCGCCGAGGGTCCGCCCGTCAGTGCGGCCCGGCGCCTAGCAACTAGGGACGCCGCAGGCAGACAGCCGCCGGCTCCCTAGCAACGCTAGACGCCGGGCACACGGAGCCGCTCTGACCATAGCAACGGGGACGCCACTGTCGGACCGCGTTCCCCGTTGCTAGGTCTAATGAATCAGGTCAAATTGCATCCTGGCCGTGCAGCATGCAGCTGCACGGCATAATTAACATTACCCTGTCTGGATCCGGATTGGAGGGGTTCTAAATAAAAGCACTCTCAGGACTTCTCACAGACGCCGGTGTTAGCTTCCTGTTGCTGTGTCTGTTACAGAGAGTTTCCAGTCCTGCTCCATCCGGTTGTTCCTGTCCTCAGTGATCCAGTACTCGGAATTTGTCATCTTTCCTGGAGTCCTACCGAGCACCTTTAACATCCAGTGGTGTTCGTGAGTCGCGGCGTAGCCGTGTGTTGCGGCTTGACCGCTTACTATTTATTATTTAGTTTTATTGTGTTCCGGAGCTTTTGCGGAGGATTCCGCTCCCACTAGTCCACTCTGGTATCCAGCGGTGCTGGATAGGAGTAACGGATCAGTGGATCTTTGGTTGTCCTTTTCCCTGGCGGTTTGTCCGCACATACTTTTGGTTAAGTTAGATAGCTTGTAACCCCTGGTCTGGTTGCTTAGTCAGAGGGCCCCTTGTTATCACCCTGTCTCGGATTTCCCTTTGTCTCCCATTAAGACCTGAGGGGGCATCGGGGTTGGGCAGACATAATCCGCCCTTCGAACGCGGCTGCCATGGGCTCAAGCAACCATAGTCTCGCAGGGGATTTCTGATAACACGGGCGAGACAACGGAGTTAGGGCGCCAGGGGTTACTAGGCTTTCCTGCTCCCGTAACCAGCATATCTTTCCAGTACTCAGACCTCTGCCATAAGATCTCATCTGGTCTGGAGTACGGGAATCATAACATTGTGGGGGAGACTGGGGAGCAGTTATAGCAGGAGTACATATATTTAACAGTGCACACTTTTGCTGCCAGAGTGCCACTGCCAGTGTGACTGACCAGTGACCAGTGACCACCAGTATATTGTGATTGTCTGCCTGAAAAAGTTAAACACTTTTATTCTATAAACGCATTCTGCTGACAGTGTCCAGCAGGTCCGTCATATAATATATACCTGTCCTGCAGTAGTGATATATATATATTTTTTATATCATTATCATCCAGTCTATACTAGCAGCAGACGCAGTACGGTAGTCCACGGCTGTAGCTACCTCTGTGTCGGCAGTCGCTCGTCCATAATTGTATACCTACCTGTGGTGGGTTTTTTTTTTTTCTATCTTCTTCATACTAGTAGTTAACTTTAGGAGTCTGCAGTGCTGACAGTGTCCAGCAGGTCCGTCATTATATAATATATACCTGTCCGGCTGCAGTAGTGATATATATATATTTTTTATATCATTATCATCCAGTCTATATTAGCAGCAGACGCAGTACGGTAGTCCACGGCTGTAGCTACCTCTGTGTCGGCAGTCGCTCGTCCATCCATAATTGTATACCACCTACCTGTTGTGGTTTTTTTTTTCTATCTTCTTGATACTAGTAGCTTACTTTAGGAGTCTGCAGTGCTGACAGTGTCCAGCAGGTCCATCATTATATAATATATACCTGTCCGGCTGCAGTAGTGAGATATATATATATATTTTATATCATTATCATCCAGTCTATATTAGCAGCAGACGCAGTACGGTAGTCCACGGCTGTAGCTACCTCTGTGTCGGCAGTCGCTCGTCCATCCATAATTGTATACCACCTACCTGTGCTGTTTTTTTTTTCTTCTATCTTCTTGATACTAGTAGCTTACTTTAGGAGTCTGCAGTGCTGACAGTGTCCAGCAGGTCCGTCATTATATAATATATACCTGTCCGGCTGCAGTAGTGATATATATATATTTTTTATATCATTATCATCCAGTCTATATTAGCAGCAGACGCAGTATGGTAGTCCACGGCTGTAGCTACCTCTGTGTTGGCAGTCGCTCGTCCATCCATAAGTATACTAGTATCCATCCATCTCCATTGTTTACCTGAGGTGCCTTTTAGTTGTGCCTATTAAAATATGGAGAACAAAAATGTTGAGGTTCCAAAAATAGGGAAAGATCTAGATCGACTTCCACCTCGTGCTGAAGCTGCTGCCACTAGTCATGGCCGAGACGATGAAATGCCATCAAAGTCGTCTGCCAAGGCCGATGCCCAATGTCATAGTACAGAGCATGTAAAATCCAAAACACCAAATATCAGTAAAAAAAGGACTCAAAAATCTAAAATAAAATTGTCGGAGGAGAAGGGTAAACTTGCCAATATGCCATTTACCACACGGAGTGGCAAGGAACGGCTGAGGCCCTGGCCTATGTTCATGGCTAGTGGTTCAGCTTCACATGAGGATGGAAGCACTCAGCCTCTCGCTAGAAAAATGAAAAGACTCAAGCTGGCAAAAGCACAGCAAAGAACTGTGCGTTTTTTGAAATCACAAATCCACAAGGAGAGTCCAATTGTGTCGTTTGCGATGCCTGACCTTCCCAACACTGGACGTGAAGAGCATGCGCCTTCCACCATTTGCACGCCCCCTGCAAGTGCTGGAAGGAGCACCCGCAGTCCAGTTCCTGATAGTCAGATTGAAGATGTCAGTGTTGAAGTACACCAGGATGAGGAGGATATGGGTGTTGCTGGTGCTGGGGAGGAAATTGACCAGGAGGATTCTGATGGTGAGGTGGTTTGTTTAAGTCAGGCACCCGGGGAGACACCTGTTGTCCGTGGGAGGAATAGGGCCATTGACATGCCTGGTGAAAATACCAAAAAAATCAGCTCTTAAGTGTGGAAGTATTTCAACAGAAATGCGGACAACATTTGTCAAGCCGTGTGTTGCCTTTGTCAAGCTGTAATAAGTAGGGGTAAGGACGTTAACCACCTCGGAACATCCTCCCTTATACGTCACCAAGTTTTTGAACTTGTCACTGACTTATGATGAATGCCATCATAAGTCAGTGACAAGTTCAAAAACTTTGGGCGACAGCGGAAGCAGTCCACTGACCAGTAAATCCCTTCCTCTTGTAACCAAGCTCACGCAAACCACCCCACCAACTCCCTCAGTGTCAATTTCCTCCTTCCCTGGAATGCCAATAGTCCTGCAGGCCATGTCACTGGCAATTCTGACGAGTCCTCTCCTGCCTGGGATTCCTCCGATGCATCCTTGCGTGTAACGCCTACTGCTGCTGGCGCTGCTGTTGTTGCTGCTGGGAGTCGATGGTCATCCCAGAGGGGAAGTCGTACTCGTAAGACCACTTTTACTACTTCCACCAAGCAATTGACTGTCCAACAGTCCTTTGCGAGGAAGATGAAATATCACAGCAGTCATCCTGCTGCAAAGCGGATAACTAAGGCCTTGGCATCCTGGGCGGTGAGAAACGTGGTTCCGGTATCCATCATTACTGCAGAGCCAACTAGAGACTTGTTGGAGGTACTGTGTCCCCGGTACCAAATACCATCTAGGTTCCATTTCTCTAGGCAGGTGATACCGAAAATGTACACAGACCTCAGAAAAAGACTCACCAGTGTCCTAAAAAATGCAGTTGTACCCAATGTCCACTTAACCACGGACATGTGGACAAGTGGAGCAGGGCAGGCTCAGGACTATATGACTGTGACAGCCCACTGGGTAGATGTATGGACTCCCGCCGCAAGAACAGCAGCGGCGGCACCAGTAGCAGCATCTCGCAAACGCCAACTCTTTCCTAGGCAGGCTACGCTTTGTATCACCGCTTTCCAGAATACGCACACAGCTAAAAACCTCTTACGGCAACTGAGGAAGTTCATCGCAGAATGGCTTACCCCAATTGGACTCTCCTGTGGATTTGTGGCATCGGACAACGCCAGCAATATTGTGTGTGCATTAAATATGGGCAAATTCCAGCACGTCCCATGTTTTGCACATACCTTGAATTTGGTGGTGCAGAATTATTTAAAAAACGAGAGGGGCATGCAAGAGATGCTGTCGGTGGCCAGAAGAATTGCGGGACACTTTCGGCGTACAGGCACCACGTACAGAAGACTGGAGCACCACCAAAAACGCCCGAACCTGCCCTGCCATCATCTGAAGCAAGAAGTGGTAACGAGGTGGAATTCAACCCTCTATATGCTTCAGAGGTTGGAGGAGCAGCAAAAGGCCATTCAAGCCTATACAACTGAGCACGATATAGGAGGTGGAATGCACCTGTCTCAAGCGCAGTGGAGAATGATTTCAACGTTGTGCAAGGTTCTGCAACCTTTTGAACTTGCCACACGTGAAGTCAGTTCAGACACTGCCAGCCTGAGTCAGGTCATTCCCCTCATCAGGCTTTTGCAGAAGAAGCTGGAGACATTGAAGGAGGAGCTAACACAGAGCGATTCCGCTAGGCATGTGGGACTTGTGGATGGAGCCCTTAATTCGCTTAACAAGGATTCACGGGTGGTCAATCTGTTGAAATCAGAGCACTACATTTTGTCCACCGTGCTCGATCCTAGATTTAAAACCTACCTTGGATCTCTCTTTCCGGCAGACACAAGTCTGCTGGGGTTCAAAGAACTGCTGGTGACAAAATTGTCAAGTCAAGCGGAACGCGACCTGTCAACATCTCCTCCTTCACATTCTCCCGCAACTGGGGGTGCGAGGAAAAGGCTCAGAATTCCGAGCCCACCCGCTGGCGGTGATGCAGGGCAGTCTGGAGCGACTGCTGATGCTGACATCTGGTCCGGACTGAAGGACCTGACAACGATTACGGACATGTCGTCTACTGTCACTGCATATGATTCTCTCCCCATTGAAAGAATGGTGGAGGATTATATGAGTGACCGCATCCAAGTAGGCACGTCAGACAGTCCGTACTTATACTGGCAGGAAAAAGAGGCAATTTGGAGGCCCTTGCACAAACTGGCTTTATTCTACCTAAGTTGCCCTCCCACAAGTGTGTACTCCGAAAGAGTGTTTAGTGCCGCCGCTCACCTTGTCAGCAATCGGCGTACGAGGTTACATCCAGAAAATGTGGAGAAGATGATGTTCATTAAAATGAATTATAATCAATTCCTCCGTGGAGACATTGACCAGCAGCAATTGCCTCCACAAAGTACACAGGGAGCTGTACACGGTGATATATCGGAGGATGATGATGAGGTGGACATCTTGCCTCTGTAGAGCCAGTTTGTGCAAGGAGAGATTAATTGCTTCTTTTTTGGTGGGGGTCCAAACCAACCCGTCATTTCAGTCACACTCGTGTGGCAGACCCTGTCACTGAAATGATGGGTTGGTTAAAGTGTGCATGTCCTGTTTATACAACATAAGGGTGGGTGGGAGGGCCAAAGGACAATTCCATCTTGCACCTCTTTTTTCTTTCATTTTTCTTTGCGTCATGTGCTGTTTGGGGAGTAGTTTTTGGAAGGGCCATCCTGCGTGACACTGCAGTGCCACTCCTAGATGGGCCAGGTGTTTGTGTCGGCCACTTGGGTCGCTTATCTTAGTCACACAGCTACTTCATTGCGCCTCTTTTTTTCTTTGCGTCATGTGCTGTTTGGGGGGTGTTTTTTGGAAGGGCCATCCTGCGTGACACTGCAGTGCCATTCCTAGATGGGCCAGGTGTTTGTGTCGGCCACTTGGGTCGCTTATCTTAGTCACACAGCTACCTCATTGCGCCTCTTTTTTTCTTTGCGTCATGTGCTGTTTGGGGGTGTTTTTTGGAAGGGCCATCCTGCGTGACACTGCAGTGCCACTCCTAGATGGGCCAGGTGTTTGTGTCGGCCACTAGGGTCGCTTATCTTAGTCACACAGCTACCTCATTGCGCCTCTTTTTTTTCTTCTTTGCGTCATGTGCTGTTTGGGGAGTAGTTTTTTGAAGGGCCATCCTGCGTGACACTGCAGTGCCACTCCTAGATGGGCCAGGTGTTTGTGTCGGCCACTTGGGTCGCTGAGCTTAGTCATCCAGCGACCTCGGTGCAAATTTTAGGACTAAAAATAATATTGTGAGGTGTGAGGTGTTCAGAATAGACTGAAAATGAGTGGAAATTATGGTTATTGAGGTTAATAACACTTTGGGATCAAAATGACCCCCAAATTCTATGATTTAAGCTGTTTTTTAGGGTTTTTTGAAAAAAACACCCGAACCAAAACACACCCGAATCCGACAAAAAAAATTCGGTGAGGTTTTGCCAAAACGCGTTCGAACCCAAAACACGGCCGCGGAACCGAACCCAAAACCAAAACACAAAACCCGAAAAATTTCCGGTGCTCATCACTAATGAAAACACAGATTAGTGGCATTATAAACGATTGGAAAATCTAATCTGATTAATGTACCCCCCTGGGCTCAACTACAAGGTACTTCGTATTATTATTTCTTTGACCTAAACCCACCTCCTTCCTTTTTTCTCTCCTCCTCCTCTCTTGCTTAGTATTGCAGTGAATGTATTGTTTAGGACATCCTCTATGTACACCCAAACATCTCCTCGATGCTGACTCCCTCTTCAATGGAATAATGTCCCCCCCCCCCCCCTCTTCCCTCCCGTCTCTTTTGATTAGTTATTATGCTCAGTTATTGTGAGAGAGAATTTCAACTGATATTGTACTTTATGGCAATACCACAGACGACAGATACACTAAATGTTTGTGAATACTTTATTTACATGATGAGACACTTGAATATAACAATTACAATCTGTCTTTTACTACTTGATGATATTTCTATACGTCAGATGCCTGGACACGCTTTGATGGTAATTGTACGTGTTACATCGTGCTACCTTATTACTGACTTTAATCTCCTCTCTTCTTCTCTGTAGTGATTACCATTGATGTTTTTATGTTGTTTTCCTATAAGAAAAACCAATAAAAATATGTTTAAAAAAAAAAAAAGTCACAGAGGAAAATCATAATAAAATAATAAGTATAATCCAAACTACTACATCATTTTTTAGACGTAAAGTTTCAAACCGTAGTTAATTTTTTCTACATGATGTTAAAAAAGGAAGATCTCTCACCACTTTCAAAATGTGAGGTTACAGAGAATTTCCTGAAAATAAACCACTGTAAAAGGCTCTAGTCTCTCGCTACGAAACTCAGAGTCTTTACACTAGGGAAGAGATCCCTTCTGGGAACAAAGCTCTATAACGTTTTATTTGTTAGTGAATTTAAAGTTATGCTATGGTGATTGACATTACATAATAATCACACTTAAAACTTGTCCTGGGAACTCTCATTAGGAATAAAAAGGGCTTTTAAAGCCAAATTCTTCTTTCCCTCCATACACGCACACACTCAGTACATGTACGGTGATACCTGAGCTTGCAGTGGAGGGTGAAGGCCAGTCATGCAATTACTGTCCATGCCAAAATCCTGATAACTTGCCCAAAAGTCCTTACTTGTTCAGGAAAACCTCTTTCCATGATCACATCCGAGGTCAGCCTCCTTACCAAACAACCTTTCTTGGAAAAATAAATGTAAAAGTAATCTTACATGCAGAGAAATATAAAGGAAAATTCTAACTTCAGTCAGTGTAGTTAAATAACTGAGAAAATAAAGCAAATGGTGTTTTCTTTGTGGTGTAGGGGAATTCCCAGCTCATAAAAGTGTAATAAAATTTACCAACATTATGCTCACTAGAGTGAAAATTATTGCAGTTCAATAGTGCTGACATCATCAGATAATGTGCGTTTGCGATAGCAGTTGTTCCTCTTACATCTCTTGCAAGGTCTTCATAGTGCGGGTATTTGTGTTTGCATGATTATGGCTGTATCCCCCGTCGCTCGTTGGATGTCTAAAATGTTTTATCTATATTGATGGCACGGGATATGGTCATGTGACCAGCGCTCGGGATCCTGGCGGTCACCATGCCGACGCCAGAATCCCGAGCACTCAAAATGCTGACCGACAGAATGCCGACCCACAGGGTCTATTCCCACACGACACCTATAGAGTGAGAACAGAACCTGTGGTGAACGCAGCGAGCCCACAAGGGGCTTTGTTGCCCTCGTCAAAGCCCCCCCGCACCCGCACCACCCCCACCCCTATGGTATGCTGAACGCCAGGATACCGCCAGCCGGCAACGCGTTCCCAACCCGAGGGCACATTGTCTCTTGTGTTTATTAATGTAAATGCAGTGGATATGGTGCAGCAGCTCTTATAAGAGATTAAGGGGGACATGTACTAAGCAGTGATCAAAGTGGAGAAGTGAGTCAGTGGAGAAATTTCCCATGGCAACAAATCAGCTGCTCCATACAATAGTATAGTATTACTATAGAAATTAGAAATGTTACGTCAGTGCTGATTGGTTGCCATGGGCAACTTCTCTACTGGCTCACTTCTCCACTTTTATCACTGCTTAGTACATGTCCCCCTTAGGGGCCTATTTATCAAGGAATATTTGCGGTATATCACTCCAAATATTATGCATTCCGGAGCTGTGCCCTAATAGATAAAGCCATTATTAGCTGTTGCAGCCTTTGTGTTACACTCCACAAAACTTACTAGAGAAGAATATGTAGAATCCCTCCCTGGCACTCTCCACTTGCGCGTACATAGGGGGTCATTCCGAGTTGATCGCTAGCTGCCATTGTTCGCAGCACAGCGATCACGCAAAAAATTGTCTGTTCTGCGCATGCGTATGGGCCGCAGTGCGCACGCGCAAAGTACTTTCACACAAAATTATAAAGTTTTACACAAGGTCGACAAACTCTTTTCAGTCGCACAGGTGATCGGTGAGTGATTGACAGGAAAGGGGCGTTTCTGGGAGGTAACTGACCGTTTTCCGGGAGTGTGCTAAAAAAACGCAGGCGTGTCAGAATATAACGCAGGCGTGCCTGTGGAAACGGAGTGGCTGGTCGAACGCAGGGCGTATTTGTGACGTCAAAACAGGAACTAAACTGTATGCAGTGATCGCAAGGTAGGAGTAGGTTTGGAGCTACTCTGAAACTGCATGAAAATATTTTATAGCAGAACTGCTAACCTTTCGGCCGCACTTCTGCAAAGCTAAGATACACTCCCTGAGGGCGGCGGCTTAGCGTTTGCATTGCTGCTAAAAGCAGCTAGCGAGCGATCAACTCGGAATGAGGGCCATGGTCAGCAGGCAACACTCAGGGGGTCATTCGCTAATGCAGCTCGCAGTGTAGTTTTTGACGATTTCGGCAAACTGCGCATGCGCAGTGACCGCATTGTGGCTGTGTGGTCACATCCCCGATGGATGCGACCGCAATGTGATTGACAGCGGCGGACGTTGGGGGGCGGGGCAGAGACCATTTTTGGGGTGGCTGCGTGAAGTCACCCGCAGCCGCTCCGAACAAAAAAATGGCTGCTGACCGCCTGACAGCGTAGCCAGGCTTCGCTGCCAGGGGTCAACCTTAGATCCGATGCGTTCGCAATTAGATTGCTGATGTATCAGGGGGTGGCCTCACACATGCTGGGCAGCCCTCAGCATGTGCAGAGATATGTATGCAGCCATCTGCTTTTATCTCTGAATAACCCCCTTAGAGCATAATGAGTCTGGCTTCCAAAGGAAAAGTGATCACTTCACTTCTACCACACTGTAGGGACCAGCTCCTATCAGCTCCTATCCTCTCCCTTCATACATACAGCCTGTTGTATGTATGTATGTATGTATGTATGTATGTATATCTCAGCACAAGCAGGGGCATCACTTGACGCACAGTAGGCCCTCACAGTCGGTGAATGGTTGTTGACTAAGCACCACCAGTGGGAACTGTCAGTGACAAAAGGGCTGCTATCCCACAGCAAAAGCTCATAAATCATAATCTCCTATATATTAGCCCAGATCTGTGACTTTGTGCCTCATTTGCTAACGCTGGGCGGAGTCACAACACTGGTTGGAGTTAGTCAAATGAGTCACAGATCTGGGCAAATCTATAGGAGCAGAAGGGGTGCATACCTCCCAGCTTTCTTCAGGCAGACAGGGGTGCATACTTCCCAGCTTTCTTCAGGCAGAAGGAGAGACACACGCGCGGCGAAAAGGGGGCATGGCCAACTGGAAAGGGGCGTGCTTCGTGGGAGGGCCCGCGGTCGCAAGTCACGCCCCGTTTTCGTCAGTGAGGGGGCATGCCCAGCGCTCTGTGAGTTGCTGGCATGCCCCCAGGGGGGCCCAGGGCACTTAAAACAGGGGGGCCCTATCTCATTGCTGTGTCTGCTGCGGGTTCGGGGGCATGGCCTAATCGCGGGAGGTGTGGCCACGCCCCCTTATGCAAATTCTGGGAATTGTTTTGTTTTTTTAAATTGGGATTTTGGCTCCTCAGCAAGGGGTAAATCCAGATGGGGTGGTCACTCCCCCCTACACACCCGCACAGGCAGAAGAAAGCAGGGAGGCACACCACAGATCTACCAACACGCAGCAGCATGTGCTGACTGTAGCACAATGCTGCTGCTGTTGCTGGCAGGACGGGGAAGCTTCAGAGCTGGGACAGAGCTATTCCAGCCGGGGGGCCCCCTAAAACTGTGGGGCCTGGGGTACGTACCCCCTGGGCCTCCTCCTTAATCCGGCTCTGCAGCCGGACCCACCCCCTTAATCCCCCCTCTCCACCTGTCTCCACTAAATAGATGCACAGCGTCTATTCACCGCTGCTCTGCTAAGCAGAACAGCGAGTACAGGAGCTTTCCAACTGCCCCCCCACCACCACCGCCACCGCGGGACACTGCGGCCCGCTGGTGGTACAGCGGGACAGACCCCAAAAAATCGGATTGTCCTGTGAAAATCGGGACAGTTGGGAGGTATGGGGGTGTGTGAGGGGGTATGCCGTACAGACAGACAGGCACCGGCTTACTGTGTGCTTGACCCCCCACATCAGCATACTCAGCAGGGGCTCTCTGGCACGGAGGAGCGTCACTTTCTGGCACACTCCAAGCTTCTTAGCTGCAGTTTTGTGGGGCACCTGCCGCTGTGCAGGTTCTGTACTGCCTCTGTTATCTCCAGCCCCGGCAACCCCACCGCTAGCTGCAGCGCTGCCGCCCACAGTGAGGTGCGCCCAGCTACTTCACACACTTTACCCGGTGGGCAGCGCTGCAGAAGTCCGCGCTGCTTGCAGGCTTCAACCCCCTCCTCCCTCCAGCTGCAGCGTCTCCTGGGAGCTAACCAGTCACTCCCAGTCTCCCCTTACCACAGTGCCCGGCAGCCGCGCGAGGTGCGCGGTGTGTTACTGAGGAGTGGGGGGAGGGATGCCGGCGGGCAGAGGAAGCAAGACTCCAGCCTGAGAGAGTCAGCCCCGCCAAGTCTCCACCAGCAGCAGATCCCAACAGGTTGGAGTGGAACAGCAGCAGTGACTCCGGTAACACACATCTGTCTGTCACCACTGTTCTGTCCCTAATACCAATCTCTCCCGTGCCCTGTGTTCTGTCATGTCCCTGTCACCCCTGGCCTTGCCCTGTCACCCCTGGCCTTGCCCTGTCACCCTTATCCTGGCCCTTTCACCCTTATCCTGGCCCTTTCACCCTTGTGCTTGCCCTGTCAACCCTATCCTGGCCATGCCAACCCTATCTTGGCCCTGTCACCCCTATCCTGCCCCGTCGCCCCTGTCCTGGCCCCGTCACCCCTGTTCTGACCCTGTTACTGCATACCCTCCAACTACCTTTTTGGCAGGTACAGTACCCGCAGCGCCTCCAGACCCCTCCCCAATGCACCACACCTCCGAACCTTCCCCTCCACCACATACGGCACCCCACCCCTCCCCCACATGCTGTGCCTCCAGACCCCCTCCATCACCCGCGGCTCCTAGTCCCCCGCCCCTCCACCACCCACAGCACCTCCAGACCCCCTCCACCATCCACCCCCCAAATATGTCTCCCCCCACACCTCCCCCCCCCCTCCACCCGCAGCATCTGCAGACACCCTCCTCCATCCGCGGTCCCCCCCTCCCCCACCCACGGCCCCCCCTCCCCCACCACTCCACCACCTGCAGCGCCTCCGGACCCCCTTCCCCATCCGCCGCACCACCCGCACCTGCCCCTCACCCACCCGCGGTGCCTCCGGACCCCCTACCCCACCCCCGGCACCCCCGCCCCTTCCCATCCCACAGCACCTCCGGAACCCTTCACCCATCCGCAACATCCCAGCACCTGCCCCTCCCCCACCCGTGGCACCCCTGACCCTCCTCCACCTGCAGTGCCTCCGGACCCATCCCCCATCTGCAGCCCACACTCCTCTGCCCCTCCCCCACCCGCAGCACCTCCCGACCCTTCCCCATCCGGCCCCCCCTCCTCTCCCGCATCCGCCCCCCCTCCACCCGCAGCATCTACAGACACCCTCCCCCATCCACAGTCCCCACCGCACCCGCTACATTCTGTACAGGTGCTGTTCACGCCATCGCAAGGGGCTGCGCCTCCTTCACCATCGCACGCCCTTTCATTGTGCAATATTTAACCACTAACAAAGGAATGCAGGTAATACTCCATATAATACAAATATTGAACCCCAGAAAGGCATGCAAGGGTTAAGGGGGCGTAGCCCCTTGCGACGGTGTGAAGAGCGCCCGTAGGGCGCGATGAAGCACCTAGTAATAATAATAATAGTATAAATAGTCTAGTGCAAATAAAAAGTGCTCTATGCAAGTGAGATTTGCAGGGGTTTAGGTGGAAAAAGTATTTAAGACTAAGGGCGGGATGTACTAAAGCCTAAAATGCGGTAAAAACCCAGAAAATCTAATTTTCAGACTTTTTACCACATTTCCATTTGTACCAAGCTCCAGAATGCAAATGGGAGCACAGACAGTGGCAGATTGGTTATAACTGGATGGACCTGTTTGTTTGTTTTTAAATCAGTTTTAGTAACAGACAGTTGGGACTAGTGGGGCAGCAGTATTAGTATATCCTACAATAAACCTGTATCTCTGGTTGAGGAACATTGGGGCATATTCATTGTCCTTAAATTGTCACAATTTTTACACTCCCCATGGGATGTAGAAATTGTGACATTCATTAAACTACGAAAAGGCTTTTTTTTTGTAGTTTGATTGAGAATCTGTTCGCCAGCCTGAGATGGAAAACAGCCATCTAATCCCTTCACAAGCTGCCGTTTACACGGCACCTTGTGAAGCAGACGGTGGTTTGAAGCTGCGGGATTTGTAGTGACCACGGGCTGCCCCGGCAATTACGAGCCACCCGGCAGAGGGAGGCCACCACCGCTGCAGTGATGCGGGGGTCCGCGGCTACAGCCGGGCAGCCCTGATAGTAAAGTGCCGGTGGAGCGGAGGAGGGGGGCCATAGCTGCAATGAAAACTTTGCAGCCGGGCAGCCCCGATAGTACAGATGCCGGCAGCGGTGGAGCTGAGGAGGGGGTCCGCGGCTGCAGTGTTACAGTGGTGTGGGGGCGCATGCCGGACACACAGCAAGGTTCCGTAGGGGGGTTGGGGGTTTCCGTGGCGATGAACACTCTAGTGTCGGCAAGGGGGGGGGGGGGCATTTGGCCGCAGACACAGCCGGGTGCGGGGGAGGGAAGCTGTGGCTTCAGTGGTGGCCCCAGCGGGAGACACATTAACGGCAGGGGACATACAAACACTCTAATAAGGTGCCGGCGGGATGGGGTGGGTGTTGGCCCCAGACACAGCTGGGTGCCGGCTGTGGGGGGAAGGGGGGGCTGTGGCTTCAGAGGGGAAAATTATCACTTTTCCGAAAAACTCTTCTCAAAAAGCCCAATTTTTCGGAAGTGATCATTTTCTCATGGGGGCATATTGAATACAGAAAAAATTGTGAGAGAATTCAATGAGAATTGAAAATTAAAAATTCTCATTGCACAATTTTTTCATGATGAATATATCCCATTGTGTGGCCTAAGCTCCGTATTCACATTCCATCGGTGCCTGTTGTGGGACTCCTATGGTTCCTCACCAATAGCTCATATTAACAATTAGATCTGTCCCCCACCTACTCATTTCATTTGCCCTTAACAAGGTTGGACTGGCCCACAGGGTACAGGGGAAACCACCGGTGAGCCCCACTGCCAGAGGGCCCACTTCTTCCTCTAGGGATCAGGTTCAAGACTGTGCACATGTATTATACATGGTAGATATGTTGCATTACACTGCACAAGACTATTGTGCATTTCAAGCCTCTGTAGGTTGGCCACACCCCTAAGTATGGGCCCCTATCACTGAATTCCCCCCGTGGGCCCTTCATACCCCAGTCCGACACTGGCCTTTAACATTCCCTTTTCCCCTGTGCCCCTCACCACCACTTTTCCTCTTGCCCTCCACCTTCCCTATCACCCGTTTCTTTCCCTTTGCTGCAATCCTCACTCTGTACTTTGATCCTCTGTTAGAGTCATTGGTGTCTTGCTGGCTGTCGAACAGAAGGGATGCAGACAAACCTGCGGATGACAGGTAAGTTGTGAATAAGTTGTGACCTATAACCCTGCTACAGCTGGTGATAACTCTGATATGCTGGCTACTACCAGCAGAGGCTTCCCCATGTGAACTGCACAAGGATTGTGTCAGTACTTGTGCTACTGCTACGTTTCTGTTAAAGATTGTTTATTTCAACTTTAAATAATTGAATAAAGCTTTATTTCATGCAGTAAACAATTTTAATGTATAAAGCTTCTTCACTATTTTTTCAGTACATTTTATCTATTCATAATTTAACTTCATGGGGTTTTTTTGTTCACAGTAGTGGAAATAAAAAATTAAATATGGCAACTCACCCCAAAGTTTGCCCTGGTAATACTGTCAATTAACCAGGCAAATAATTTGGCGATAAAAACATTTTATGTATTTCAATAGAGGGGCTGTATATGATAAATAGGTCCTGCAGAACATATATGTATGTATGCATGCATGTATGTATGGGGTTGGGATCGGGAGACCGGCATTTTTTATCTATACAGCCTCTAGGTATTTTTAACAAAGCTCCATTTTAAATAGATATATCATCTGAGATTTTGGTATTAGGACTGGTAAATCTTATCCATCCAAACAGCTATATAGATACTTTTTACTCTCCATGTAAATTGATTTTAATGGTATCTTTATTATTTAATTGATCAATTAAGCAACATTTGATATTTATTCATTCATATTTACCCTTTCATAAAAACTTTTCTTTATATACTCTTAATAAAATATTTTTTTGAACTTAATTGACTGTGAATATCATTATTTAATGGTATAGCGGAGTATATATACAAGAATTTTAAAACAAAAAGGGAGGGGGAGCGCTGAACAATTTTTTCTTTTTCACTGTACAAAACCTAGGTGGGTGCCTATAGTACACTCACCAACTGTTCTACAGCTGCCACCCGAACCCTATAGCCGTTTTTAAGGAGTGGCGCAGTACCTCATACAAACCCTTTTTACAAACTTCTCCACTATAAGAGGAACAGCTGCCTTCTTTTTTTTTTTTTTTTTCGGTTTATTCCTAAAGAGATAATTTATATCAACACGACAGTAATAGTGTTAAATTATAGTTATACAAAACCATATACAAAACCCCAAAAATAATGGCATTTAATAGAGCAGAAAGAATTAAACACCTGGAAGATTTCACTGCACCAGGGATAAAAAGGAGAAATAACAACAAAAGTACACCTGCTTCTGAAGACAATTTTTGTACATTATACCTCACCTTAGAAAAACTAGAGATAATGGAAGTGAAACAATGGTGGGAAAGTACAACACTTAGTAAATACTTGAATCAGAAAATGATACCCAGAGGTCTTCGAATTTTAAAAAAACCTACATTTCTTTCAAATGACGTTAGGTTCTTGGAGAAATGGAACACAACATTGGACAAATGTTCCAATAAACTAATGGAATTAATTATAGAGGACAGGGAACTCTCCATTAGGAAGATTGAAGATGACATAGAAAAAATTAGGAAGAAGATTGAACCCCTTAAAGAATTAGAAGACTTTAAGAAATTGGATGCCTTAACCCAAAATAAAATTAGAAGGTTAGAGGAAGAAGTAATAGAACAGAAGAAACGAAAATTCAATAGAGACTTGGAGGACTACGAAAATGACTATAGGAACTGGAAAAAAGATCTTCACCAAGCAGATAGACATTATGGTGTATGGAAAGGGGTACAAACCCAACATCCTCATCATAATGAGACCTATGATACAGGAAAAAAATACCCTATCAGAGGGACCATGGGGCATTAAAGAGACAGGACATACAAGAGAATAGATATCAGCCAGATAAATACAGGCCTTACAGGGATGATGAAACCTATAGAGGAGAACGACAGAGGAGAAACAGAGATGAAGATCACCCACAGGACCGTACACAGACCAGACCATGGAGAGAAAGGGAACCAGGTCATGGGAAGATGAAGCCAAAGACGAGATACCCAGATGAGCAAACTATAAGATCAAGCTTTAACCAAGGGAGACGGGATCAGGAGGAAGAAATGAACTTATCAGCAAATACTCTCATGCATAGACTTACCAATAGAATTGACCATATCAAAGAGAAGGAGAGGAGAACACAAGTGGTAGAAGATGAGGAATATGGAGAGGATGAAGATGCAGATCACTATATGGACACTTTTTTAGGCATGGTCTACAAAGATCAAGTCCTAATGAGCCAAGGTGCAATACCAAAGACAACACAATCCCAGCAAGAGAAGGGAAAGAGAAAACGAATAACAATAAGCCCAAGCACAAGCAAGGAAAGCGTGGAGGTATTAAAACCAAGCGCAAAACGAAACAGCAACAAAACAAAGAAGAACGCAAGGAAACGTCAACAGAAGGCATCTTCAACTTAAGTGATTACAAACTGAGCCCTATGGAAATAAAGGTGCTAAGAAAAGGACTCAAATTTGCACCGACTAATAAACTTAATAAATTCACAACCTTCATAGATTTACATAAATTTATCAGGAAGTTAACACTCAAAAAATTCCATAAAAAACAACAGCTGGATGTAGACAAAAAGATTGTAAATGAGGGAGAATTTACACACTCGGGTCTAAAAGAACCATCTACATTTTATCCACACTACCTGAAAGGACCATCTATAAAAACCTTCCAGAAATTGATGGAAGGAGATATAGAGAATATGACGGAAAATATCCCCAAGAGAAAATGGAATATGACCAAAGAGGAAAGAAAAGCATTGGTGACATTAAGTAAAAATAACACCATAACAATTAAACCAGCTGATAAGGGAGGAGGAGTCGTGATCATGAATAGATCAGCATATGAAGAAGAAGCACTATCACAATTAGGAGATAAGACGACTTATCAGAAACTGAAAACCAATCCCGCTATAAGGTACATGGAGAAACTTACGATACTAATAAAAAAAAGGGATGGATATGGGGATATTGAACAAAAAAGAATTTGAATATTTGAACAAAAAAAATCCAATCACCCCTAATTTCTACCATCTACCAAAGATCCATAAGGATCAGAAAAACCCACCTGGAAGACCAATTATTGCGGGTATTGGATCGCTGACAGCTAATCTGTCAGGTTATGTTGACACATTTCTCCAACCAGTAGTGGTGAAACAACAGAGTTACATCAAAGATACCACACATGTGATAAACATGATCAACAACATAGAATATGAAGAGGACCTCCTACTAGCAACCTGCGATATTAAATCATTGTACACCTGCATACACCATGAAATAGGATGTGAATATGTGGAAAAAAGATTAGAAGAAGACGCAAGCCTCAAGAAAGAACAAATACAGTTCCTAGTAGAATCTATGATGTTCATTCTACAACACAACTATTTTCAATTTAAAGAAGAGTTTTTTGTCCAAACTAAGGGGACCGCTATGGGCAGTAAATTTGCGCCATCATATGCTAATCTCTTTTTAGCAGAGTGGGAAACTAGGAGAATATGGAATAATCTACCACAACTGAACAACTTGAAACTTTGGGCAAGATTTATAGATGACATCATTATTGTATGGAAAGGCAAGAGAGAAAACTTGGAGATGTTCCTGAAACAACTGAATAATAATACAGAAAATCTAGAATTTACATTTACCATCAGTGAGGAATCCATTAACTTCTTAGATCTAACCATCTTTAGAAAAAATAACCAATTGGAAACAAAGACGTTCATCAAACCAACAGACTGTAATAGCTACCTCAATGCAACCAGCAATCATCATCAAAAATGGATTAGGAGCATTCCCGGAGGACAATTCAGGAGAATTAGAAGAAATTGTTCCAGAAAAATTGATTTTGAGTTACAAGCTAACAATATGATGGACAATTTTATAGAGAAGAAATATAGTCCAGGATATCTGATGGATGAAAGAAAAAGAATCGGAGAAGTGGACAGAAAAGATCTACTAGAATACAAGAGTAAGAAAATAGAAGACCGGAAAGAAATCCTCTTTATATCAGATTACTCCGCACAGAGTAAACTACTCGAGAAAAGCATTAGACAACATTGGCACATACTCCAAACAGATGAGGACCTAAAGGATATATTACCAGAACATCCACGAATAATTTACAGAAGGGCCCCCACTATTAAGACAGCATTGGTCAAAAGTCACCAAAGTTTGACCATAGGAGGCCAGAAAAAGAACATTAATGGCTTTTCACGATGCGGAGTCTGTACAGCCTGTAAGAAAACAAGATACAACTCTACAAAAATTATCAAAGAGGTCGAGTCCTTTACAAATAAAAAAATGATCACCATAAAAGGAAGAATAAGTTGTCATACTACAGGGGTGATCTACATGCTATGGTGCCCATGTGGCCTACAATATGTGGGTAGAACAAAAAGAAAACTCCATATACGGGTACAGGAACATTTATGCAACATAAAGAATGAAAAAGATAACCATAGCATACCCGTACATTTTAAAGAAAATCATAATTCAAACCCCAGCCTTCTACAATTTGTTGGATTAAAGCAGATTATGAAACCGTGGAGAGGAGGGAATACCGAGGACCTCTTATCTAGAGAAGAAACGAAGATGATTTATGAATTAGGTACCATGGTCCCAAGAGGCCTCAATATAGATATAGAATTAACATATTTTTTGAAATAAAAATATACCCTGTCACTACATCAGATATTTGGTATAGTAGTTATCTAAGTACCACATCTCTTATTGAATATAAGGAGTTAAAACAGGTTAGAAGATCCATATACAATACCATATCAGGAAAATCATTAGACCTCAAGATTATACAGCAAACATTTTTTAAATAGATTTTATTTTCTGACATAAACTCACAATCTTTTATTATTTATTTTTATACAAAAATAATTTGTGTTATATGTTGTTGTATGTTGTTTAGTTGTCTATATGTTATTATGGGAGGCATTCATGTTCACATGAACAATTCCTAAAGCAAATGGAATATACCCAAATGGCAGTAACCAATAGCAAACCATGTGGAGATCGAAATTAGGACAAATTATCACTATGGATCCAGCCTTATCCACTAACCCATTGCTGGTTACAAGTACTTCAATACAGTGATAATGAAAATAATCACTGTATATGATCCTTTCTTTATGTATGGGCAAAACGTGCACTTTTATTAATGAAAAGAACACAGTGTGGCCATCCTAAGTAAGGGCGGAAGAGAACGACGCTCTGCAGTAGCTATAAAGACGGAGGGGATCCGTGAATCGATTATCCAGCCATCCTGACGAAGCCTACACCAAGGCGAAACTAGTCGATTGCGGAACGATCGATCCCTGCACGGAGTCCGGAGAAAGAGTGACACGGAGCAGCGGGTGTCTGCCGGCAGACCACGGGAACCTCACTATTCCACCAACGGATTAAAGGTACAAACAGGACTAATTCCATGCAAGGAATTTAATACCTTTAAAGAGCCCTCGATCACTTTAAAGACTCAAGTGAACCTTATCAAGACACTAGCACAGACTGCCCATAAGGGAACCAGACGTTACATTTCAGATTGAACCCTATAGAGATCTCACATGTACACCTAATGGGGTAAAACGCTGAGAAGTGTACCCACAGGTGAAACCATTTGCAGCCCAATCTGTGTCCACTATTGTGTGTTTTTTGTTCGTTTTTGTATACCGGTATTAGATTTGTCTATATCCAAAGATTTATCTATACAGCCTCTAGGTATTTTTAACAAAGCTCCATTTTAAATAGATATATCATCTGAGATTTTGGTATTAGGACTGGTAAATCTTATCCATCCAAACAGCTATATAGATACTTTTTACTCTCCATGTAAATTGATTTTAATGGTATCTTTATTATTTAATTGATCAATTAAGCAACATTTGATATTTATTCATTCATATTTACCCTTTCATAAAAACTTTTCTTTATATACTCTTAATAAAATATTTTTTTGAACTTAATTGACTGTGAATATCATTATTTAATGGTATAGCAGAGTATATATACAAGAATTTTAAAACAAAAAGGGAGGGGGAGCGCTGAACAATTTTTTCTTTTTCACTGTACAAAACCTAGGTGGGTGCCTATAGTACACTCACCAACTGTTCTACAGCTGCCACCCGAACCCTATAGCCGTTTTTAAGGAGTGGCGCAGTACCTCATACAAACCCTTTTTACAAACTTCTCCCCTCCCGCAGCCTAACCCTAACCCTACCCTCCCGCAGCCAAACCCTGACCCTCCCAACCCGCAGCCAAACCCTAACCCTCCCCACCCGCAGCCTAACCCTAACCCTCCCCTCCCGCAGCCAAACCCTAACCCTCCCCTCCCGCAGCCTAACCCTAACCCTCCCCTCCCGCAGCCAAACCCTAACCCTCCCCTCCCGCAGCCTAACCCTAACCCTCCCCTCCCGCAGCCGCCTAACCCTAACCATTCCCGGCATACATTCATTCAGGATCCCGCCAGTCGGCATACAGGCACCAGTATTCCGACAGGTATCAGGATTCCAGCGCCGGCATGCTGACTATATCCCTATTTATGTATGTGTATAAGATACATACAAATAAGTGATAGGATTGGGTATTTAATGGTAGCTAGGGCTGTAGTCACACCAAATAGTTCCAAACACTTTCTCTGCCAGCATTAGCCTATGGACCTGACACGCGTGCATTGTCTGTTATGACAGTTATTACCAAGCACACATCAGGTCGGCGTCATCTGTCAAATCACCTTCAGGAAAGATTACTCTGGACAACTGTAATCATAAACAAGATAAGGAGCCGTTTCGTGCTGTAGGTTGCAGACCAGGGTAAGCCTGCTCTATAATTATGCTGAGTCTGGATTCCAAGTACAAAGCACAAATACAGTCCGTCATAATGGATAATTAGTACTTAGCATCTTGTATAACAAGTCCTGAGATGGAATACTGAGAATCACTTTTGTTTACTTTGCCACGTAAAGTTATTAATACCAACTAGAATATACAGTACACAAAGTCATTATACAGATTACCAAGTGAGTCAGGTGGCTTATCTGAATGTAGTGTGACCCCTGACCCACCCAACACACAAACACACACATCCACCACACAAACAAAAATAATAATAATAATAAAATAATAATAATTACTGTTATTATTCTAATAACGAGGTTACATCTGTGCACGGGATGTAGTTATGTGACCAGTGGTCAGGAGACCACCGGTCACATTACCTCCGCCCACTCACAATCCCGACGTTTAGCATGCCGACCAATAGGGACTATTCCCACTCGTGGGTGTCCACTCATAGAGTGGGAATAGAACGGTCGCCACTTATTGTGCTCCTCCCGCCGGCATTCCGCTGCTGGGATGCCGACGTCGGTATGCTGAACGGTGGTCTCCTGGCCGCCAGTCACGCAATACACGCCCCTGTGCACACCGAGCTTAATAACTGTATAGTAAATGTTATTTATACAATTCAAAATGTTTTAGCGCCTATCAAAAATATATAATCTAGGACATTGGCGATTTGATTTCTGGGAGGAGCTATAGAAGAAGCAGATTAGTAATGTGGGGTCCTATCTCTGTTCCCCAGCCAAGTGGGGCCCAGGGTCTTTTGTATGGTCTTATCATGTGGTGCTAGTGATCCGAGGATTGCAGTAGTGATTCCTGTGTGTAAGACTGGGTACACACTTGTGCAATTTGCATGAGATCCGACCACAGACACTGTGTACCCTCACATGACCGATCCTTTCATCCGATACTGGCCATCTGCAGCAGCTGTCACCTGGGCACATAGCAGTTTCCGGCAGAGGTCCCGGGGGTGGCGACAGGGCTGGATTTGGCGGTATCCCGGAACCATCCACCAATGTAGCGGGACCTGGCAGAGGCCATGGACCTGGTTTCTGGTGGATCCAGTACCTGTCAGCCAGGGGCCTAGCTATGCCATTTGGGGCCCCATAGCATAATTCCATCCCCCCCCCTGCCCCGACTGCACAGAGGCGCCCCCTGTGGATTGCTCAAAGATACCCTCCCCCATCCCGACTACTTAAAGATCCCCTTCCCCAGTGGACTATCAGCAGCACTCACCATTGGGGCCCCATTTGTTTTTAACTTGTCAGCAGTGTGCTGCTGCACTGCCTCCACATTTGCTCTCTCGGCCGGCCCGTCTCTTTCTCCTGTCTCCTCACAGACGCTCGGAGGAGGCATAGCCGTGGTCCGGGGATGTCCCTGCATACTCAGCCATGCGTCCTCCCACCATTAGTTAGTAATCAGGGGATGCAGAGCCGGCAGGGTGAGCAGGTGTGGCTGCAGTACAGTAGCACACTTGTAAAGTAAAAGCTCAGAAAAAAACAAATAATGAAGATGGGGACTTATCCTGCGCTCCACAGTATGATCACAATTCAAGTGATTCCGGAGTTATTTGAAAACGCACATGGATGCCAGACCCTTTGATGCCTCTACACCCCAGACAGCTTCCACATCAAAAGTCTGAGGTGTAGAGGCATCAAAGGGTCTGGCAGCAAAGTTACAGAGGTAGCCATCAATAAAACAAAATTTAAAATATTAGACTTTATTACCTGTAACACCAGCAACGTCATTTACGCAATCGAGTGCGATTGCGGCCTTTAGTATATCGGAAGAACTTCCCGACAGTTCAAAATACTGTAAGAGTGGGGGAACACCTCAGGAATATTAAAAAATCCCTGACCACCCATGCCTTATCAGAACATTTTCGTGCTGCTCACCAAAGTAATTGTGGCGCAATCAAACAGTTCTGTGGTCTAAGACACATTAAAGGCGACTGGAGGCGCAAAGACTTAGCCACCCAGTTAGCAAAAGCGGAAATGAGAGCAATATATGAACTAGGGACATTAAAACCAGAGGGCTTAAACTGTGACTTTGAAATTAAATGGTTTTTATAAAGAATGTTTTACTATCCAATTGATTCTAAAACACTTTTCATGAATTATCTTGTTTTTATTATTATAAATTATTTTGGCACTTTTATGAGATTTTAATATAGATCATAACTCTTACTACTAAATTCCTTTTATAGTGGATTTTCCCATACAATGGAATCTTTTTAAAGGTTATTTATACATGTCTGTGGTGAGAAGTTATAAGTAATTGACACCATGGGGTATATTTACTAAGGTCCCGATTTTGACCGAGATGGTGTTTTTTCTTCAAAGTGTCATCTCGGGAATTTTACTAAACTCAAATCTCGGTAGTGATGAGGGCATTCGTATTTTTTTAGAAGTCAAAGAAAAAAATTACGAATGAATACACCATCGGTCAAATACGCCTGTTATTTGGTAGAATTCACAATTCACAAACCTATGCGCTCCATTGTAGCCAATGGTGGGAACTTTGCGGTCAGCGGTTGACCGAAAGTAACCTCACCGCTGACCGCAAAGTTCCCACCATTGGCTACAATGGAGCGCACAGGCGCTACATTGTATCTGTGCCGTGTGCTGCCTGACAGACACTACAGGAGCACACAGCCAATCAGGAGAGTGCCACGACGTGGTGCTCCCTGATTGGCTGAAGGGACCCTCTTTGACAGGAGTCAGGGGGGGTCCTGGCAGTCGGGGAAAGGGGTCCCATGTGTAAACATGGGACCCCTTTCAGTGCGTGGTCGGGTTTCCGTTTTTTTTTTTTTTGCCAAGTACGTGGATTATACAAAGGAAAGAAGATACCCTGGATTATGTGAGTATAATTTTTTTCACAGGTACCCCTAGGATTCTACATGGAGAAGAGGACCGAGCCACGTGTGAACATAGGTAAGTATGTATGTATGGTGTTGTGCATGTATGTAATAAAATTTTACTTTCACGGTGTGTGTGTCCTGTTTTTTTGGGGTATTTTTTTAGTAGTAGTACTACAGGTACCAGCGGGCCCGGTTTGCCACCGCATGCTGGTACTTGTGGTTCTCCAAGTACCAGCTTGCGTGGGAGGCTTGCTGGGACTTGTAGTACTGCTACTAAAAACAATAATCACATTTTCACAAAAGGCTATCAGCCCCCCATCCGCCGCCCTTGGATGGGGGGGACAGCCTCAGGCTTCACCCCTGGCCCTTGGGTGGTTGGAGGGGGGGACCCCTTGATTTAAGGGGTTCCCACTCCTCCAGGGTACCCCGGCCAGGGGTGACTAGTTGGGTATGTAATGCCAGGGCCGCAGGGACCAATATAAAAGTGTCCCCTGGCTGTGGCATTATGTACCTGACTAGTGGAGCCCGGTGCTGGTTTCAAAAATACGGGGGACCCCTACGCTTTTTGTCCCCCATATTTTTGGAACCAGGACCAGGCGCAGAGCCCGGTGCTGGTTTATGAAATATGGGGGAACCCCGGTCATTTTTTCCCCCATATTTTGTGAACCAGGACCGGCTCAAAGAGCCCGAGGCTGGTTTTGTTTACGGGGGGGACCCCACGCATTTTATTT
Organism: Pseudophryne corroboree; assembly: GCF_028390025.1. Lineage (NCBI taxonomy): Eukaryota > Metazoa > Chordata > Amphibia > Anura > Myobatrachidae > Pseudophryne > Pseudophryne corroboree. The sequence goes on along the minus strand of NC_086449.1, from coordinate 127,026,716 downwards.
TTTTATTTTTAACAATGTTCTTTTTTTCTATGAAAGGTGCACAATGAAGTCCAGCACTGATCTCACAGATCCGGCCAAGATTCATTGTGTTAATGTCGGCAGTGTTTTACAATTCACTCCCGTAAAACACTGCCACAAAAATACGAATGACATCAACATCGGAAAATTCGAAAATGCAGAATACGACAGCTTAGTAAATTAGTCGTAATAAATTAAAAAAGTTGCAAATTTACACTTTCGATGTCATTAGTGTTTGAACTTTAACCTCAGGGGTCATTCTGAGTTGTTCGCTCGTTATTTTTTTCTCGCAATGGAGCGATTAGTCGCTAATGCGCATGCGCAATGTCCGCAGTGCGACTGCGCCAAGTAAATTTGCTATGCAGTTAGGTATTTTACTCACGGCATTACGAGGTTTTTTCTTCGTTCTGGTGATCGTAATGTGATTGACAGGAAGTGGGTGTTTCTGGGCGGAAACAGGCCGTTTTATGGGTGTGTGCGAAAAAACGCTACCGTTTCTGGGAAAAACGCGGGAGTGGCAGGAGAAACGGAGGAGTGTCTGGCCAAACGCTGGGTGTGTTTGTGACGTCAAACCAGGAACGACAAGCACTGAACTGATCGCAGATGCCGAGTAAGTGTGGAGCTACTCAGAAACTGCTAAGAAGTGTCTATTCGCACTTTTGCTAATCTTTCGTTCGCAATTTTGATAAGCTAAGATTCACTCCCAGTAGGCGGCGGCTTAGCGTGTGCAAAGCTGCTAAAAGCAGCTTGCGAGCGAACAACTCGGAATGACTTCCCTCATTCGGAAAAATAAGAATTTTAGTAAATATACCCCCATGTCTATTTTCTATTTAAGGATAAGGCTCCCACCATGCATAGTATGTAATAAAGAGATGTATTTGCCTTTGTTTATATCCGTCACCGGAAGTGATGTTACGCCATCTGGAGACGGACACTTATTAGTTTTCAACAAGAAAAGCCACCGGAAGTGACGCAACACCAACTGAAATGCACAAAATCCTGACTACATTGTCGATGAACTCAGTATGCCCCGTGCGGCGCGCCTCCAGAGGAGAGTTTGCACCCGTGGTGTGTGGGGCTGAGAGAGGCCACGGGGGGGGGGGTTTGGAGGGGGGAAGGGGGGGGCGGGCTCTGGACACTGTGCTATCCAGCAGCTGGAGGTGTGCGGCGGTTGTCATGGCAACGCAGGGAATCCGGAAACATGCAGCATAGGACCATGGGACTCAGTCAGGTAATTAATTGTATAGGGTCCAGCTGCTTGAACTGCAAAATGATTGGTTGGGAACCATTTGCATGAACTTTGTCAGCAGCATAGCAAATCATTCTGCACCTTGATAAAGACCTCTGTGAGAGGTAGAAACGCGATGGTGGACACAGGACTGCGAGAAGGGGAGTAGCGGCGAATTGACAGTTCCAGTGCAGCGTGGCACAGGGGATTCCCGGGTTTCCCTGTACCAATTAAACCCGCAAGATGGCTTTGAACTGTGCTTACAGTTCTATACATCTGGTAATTTCCCACTACCCCTCATTGTAGCCCTACTCTATATGCTGCTATCACATATGCTGCTATCATATTCGCTGCTATGTATTTAATGCTGGATTGTTTCTTATGTTTTTATTGTTTTAACTCTGTGTTCTACATACACGCCCTATTAACTGTACTTCACTATATGTACACATCTCTCTCTTTTGTATGGCATCCATGTGAGTTTTCAAATAACTCCGGAATCACTTGAATTGTGATCATACTGTGGAGCGCAGGATAAGACCCCACCTTCATTATTTGTTTTTTTCTGCACTTTTGGTGAAGGAATTGGGAACCTTCTTTGAAGGGGGGGTGTCCAGCAGCTCACTTTTTGCGCACTAAGATTTTCCTTGAATTTTAACCTATTGTGTAAAGTAAAAGCTGCCAGCGTCGGAGCTCATCAGCTAGGTGCAGGGGAAGTCTCGGGCCCCAGAGACGACTCGGGCCCCATATCAGCCGCATCCCCTGCAACTATGGTAGCTACGCCCTTGCCGTCATCCATTACTGCAGAGTTTGGCTGTAGCCTTAAATTCAGTGGTGGTGGGTTGTCACTACTGTCCTACCTGCACAATAGCGGCTTGTTCCCGGCACCATTTTCAATATTCAAAATGGCCACAGGGAGCCAACTGTGTTTACGGCATCAACCCGACCCCATTGGGCTTGCTGGTATTAGCCAGTGGGAGGCAGAGGCAGGAAGTCTGTTGTGGGGTAGGAGCAGGCAAGTGCTCCTGAAGAAAGAAGACGCAGGAAGTCCAGAGGGTGTGGCAGCCATGCAAGAGATCTTAAACAGGCCACCACTCACAAAGTGAAGATGTGTTCAATGAACTACTAAACATTCGGTGTGCTGACTTTGATTTAATATTTAAAATATTTTCTTTGCAGCATGCTGGGGAAGGCTTGTTGGGACCTGTAGGCTACTTGTGAAGAACAATATTAACTCTTTCCACACCATTAACCCCGCACCTACCACTCCTATGTGTAAGGGGAATAGCCCTGAACTTTCTGTCCAGAACTGGTTGTTGCTCAGGAGTGGGAACCCCATTTTATTTTTGCAGTCCCCACTTTATGAGGACTTCCAGACCTGGGCAGACCAGTTTGGGGCTGGTTAATGTGATGGCAGTGGGATCCCACACTGTTCCCCTGCTATGGCATTATCCCCTTCGATTGATTCAGCCTTGTGCAAATTTATGTTAAAATCGGGAGAACCACATACCATTTTTCCCTCCGATTTTCAAAAAAACAGCAGATTGGAGGTCTGCTGAAAAATTGGACCAGTGTATACGCATGGATTGGATATAGAATCTGCGACCAGGTCTGCAGTAGGATAAAAGAAACTGATCTAGAGTTGGATCTCCTGAAGAATGTATACGTGTGTTCCCTGCTTAAAAGTGCACCAGTGACTTGTGGTAATAGGTCAATAGAGATAGCCTCCCCTCCGCTGCACAGCTCATGTGGGTATTGCAGGACTCTTATGCCGAGGACGCTCGGCTATGACCAGCCCACCGGAGAGGTATTGAGATTTGTTCTAACCGAGGGACTTATACCCAATTGGGAAAGTATCCGTGCACTTTGTTCCTCTGTCTGTTTAATAGTAATCAATCTTACTAAGTGGAATACGGACTTTCTCCATCAAGGATACGTCCGACATCTCAATATTAACCACGAGCTACTATCAGACATCATGAGTATACTATAATGTGATTCCTTTTAATTTTCAAAATTATTTTTACCGGTATATATTTTTTAAACCTATTTTTTAATAAATACTGCATTTATTTACGTTGGCTCTCTTTACATTTATACATACTTTCCTGACATCCAGCGCAGCCGTTTGTTTTTTTCCAATAGTTGGGAACGCACTAGCTAGTATCAGAGCCAAATTTACACACACGTATATGAATCTGATGGCTCAAATGAGAATTATATACAGGAACAGCAATATATAATTTGTTACCCTATATATCCTGGGTGTGTGCTGGGGAACTTCCTGCATAGATCACCTGACACTGCACCAAGCTCGACCCTCTCAGTGAGGCAGATCTCCTTGTGCTTGTTTGTGCAGTATTTTTGGCCACAGTGTGGCACCACCCCCAGTTCCAAGCAGTGTCTGCATATCACAGAGGGGAGGCTGAGCTCATAGCTGCCTCACCTCTGGTCTCTCCCAGATAGTGCCTGTATTTCTGGAGGAGTGCTGCAAATCTGGCGAGTTTTGACTATAAAAATTATTAGAATTATGCAAAGATGATATTTAGAAGTTTTAGATGTCTTCTTTGTTTTATTCTAATAATCTTTATAGTCAAAACTGTGGAGTATACTGGAGTATATCAAAATAAAATAACTGATTGTCCAATATCAGGAGCCAATTTTCGAAGGTTTACTTGGTCAGCAAAAAGAAGTCACAGCAGTACAGCAGCCCTTGATGCATCAAGGAAATAGAACTCACATAGGTCTCAATGTGGTACCCCATAAAATTATGTGCATGCCCCTTTAAGAGCGTTTACCGATCCGCAGCAGCAGAGAAATGCCCTGGCACAGCAGGAGTTAAGCTGTGCCCATGGTCCGGTCACGTGGTCCGAAAGAAGAGAGCTGATTGGACAGAGACAGCTTGGAAGAAAGAGAGTCTTGTGGCAAGAAGGAGGAGCGGAGAAGTGTAGACAGGAGGTGCTGGAGACAATGTGAAGCAGAGCGTAAGCTCAGGACAAGGCCAGCCATAGGACACCTGATGGTGAATGCAGTGCTGTAGAAGTGTAAGTAGCAGGGTGAAGCTGGTAAGTCAAGTGCCAGAGAGCTGGTGTTGAGACGCCACAGCCAGAGACTGGACACCGCCAGGCCTGGTGAGAGGCATGGATGCCATAGCCATCCTGTGTCAGCAAGGAACCAACTAAAGCAGGTCCAGCAAATACATACCTCAGTTCCAAGGGTCTTAGTGAGTACCTTTAGAAATTGACAGCCCAAGCCACACGTAAGTGTGCCTTCCACATTCCGCAACCCCTGTTATTGACTATGCATTGTTAAAAGGGTGCAGCCAGCAGTGCCATATTTTACAAGCTAAAACCCACTGAAGGGGATCAAGAAAAACTAAGTTTTATGCAAGTACCAAGCAAATATTTGTTTTTAAAAGAGTGAGTTTATTGCAAGTATAAGGTAAACATTTGTTCTGAAGGACTGAGTCCTATGCAGGGCAAGGCAGACATTTATTTCTAAAAGAGTGATTTATGCAAATATAGGTAAAGTACTGCAACTGTGAGAGACTGAGTTTGGTCCATCCAAAGCCCCTCATTGTTAAGTGAGTTGCCAATGTCAAGTTACATATCACTTCCTTCGCTAGATACACCATCTGGATAAAAGACTGAGTATAATTGACATTATCCCAACCCAGGATTCCCCCATACATCTGTGTGCCCAAATTCCCCATTGACACGTGCGGGACAGCAGAATTCAACCAGAGCTCCAACGATATATGCCTGTGAAGATATTTGTAATTAATACTTTCCATTATTCTCCTCAACACCACATTACAGAATGAAATGCTAATGTCTGATGCTATTATTTGTGATTCCAATTATTTTATGTTCATTTGTGATTCCAATAATATTTTTCCTCATCTGTGATTCAGACCAATTGTCTTTTGCATACTGAATGATCCTTTGTGGTGTGAACTGTAGCAGATTGTTTTCTCTTGTTCTTCTTGATGTCCAATTCTTTTGTGATTCTTTGAATTCAAAGTCACTTAATCAACCAATCATCTTCAATCCAGAGTTCATTGCTGCTCAGTAAAAAGACCTCCCTGTTGCTGACTCACTTCTGATTCTTATTAATCTATCCTACCTCTCTGATCACGGTACTATGAGACAAGGGGGGTAATTCCAAGTTGATCGCAGCAGGAATTTTGTTAGCAGTTGGGCAAAACCATGTGCACTGCAGGGGAGGCAGATATAACATGTGCAGAGAGAGTTAGATTTGGGTGGGTTATTTTATTTCTGTGCAGCGTAAATACTGTCTGCTTTATTTTTACCTTGGGAGTGTTACATCACCACAAAGTTGTGAGTTCAAGCTCAATATTTATATTAGTCTAGGGTTCTGTTAAATCGCATGAGACACGTATGTTAGACCAAATTCTAAGAAACAAACAGCATTGCTTAAAGACACAGGTCCCAATTATCATTTGTCTCTTCAGACAAGTCTATGGTATTATGAAGCCTGTCTCATAGTCCAGCCTCCCTCTTAGCTGTGCGGACACACTTGGGCCCCTTGTTACTATCAGACATTCGTGATAAGTATGTTATCGTGCTCAGCACAGCTGGGTTGAGTGGTCTTCTGTATTCTGCAGATTAGATCACAACACAAGTGTTAGCACAAAGTATTGCTGACTCACCGGACCATGCGTTAAGCACAGATCGGCATTTGTCATCTTAAAAACACTTACTTACTTTTTACTGCTGCAAGCTTTTAACATTTCTAACAACTATTAAGCTACACACTGCTTATTCTAACTTATATTACCTTATACTAAGTGATACAAATGCCATAAACTCATAGTTGGTCATACATAATACTGAAGTTTTGTATTGCATGACTAATTACTATTAAAGCATTCACAGATTACACACAATAATAGAATTATTAGGGATATGGGCACAAGCAGGGTCAGGAAACAAGGAAGGGCTAGCAATATGTACAAATATAGATTATACATGGTCAAGCACATATAATTTTCTTTACAAGTATGACAGGTGAGACTCTGCCTACCCTGACTGCAGGTCAATGAAGTGCACCACAGATCCTAATAAAGGTAACCTAAAAGAGACCTATTACTTCCAGCAGCCTTCAATTTTACACAATAAAAAATATTATGATAAAGCAGTTTGAATTGAAAGCCTTAGGGATAAAGAAAGCTTATGTTACCGACCAACCTACTTAAATACTAATACCAACCTTATATGTATATACTGTATATATATATATATATATACATACCTCCCAACTGTCCCGATTTTCGCGGGACAGTCCCGTTTTTTGGGGACTGTCCCGCTGTCCCACCCGCGGGCCGCAGTGTCCCGCGGTGGGGGGGGGGACAGTTGGGAAGCTCATGCACTCGCTGCCCTGCTTATTCACTGGAGTCAGAGGGAGAGGGGGCATGCCAGCGGCTCACAGAGCGCTGGGCATGCCCCCTCAGTGATAAAAACGGGGGCGTGGCTCGCGATCGCGGGTCCTCAGTGAAGCCACCCCCCCTTTTCTTAGACCACGTCCCTTTTTTGGGGGGGCGCGGCTTTGCCATGCGTGTGTCCCTCTTCAGAGAGACGACAAGTTGGGAGGTATGTATATATCACATTACAATGAGAAGGTACAGGGCATACCAAGATATATATTGAGGCCACAATGCAGACATTGTAAAGGCCTCTATGTGCCACACAATGGTGAAAAATGCATACCTCCCAACTGTCCCGATTTTCACGGGACAGTCCCGTTTTTTGGGGACTGTCCCGCTTGTCCCACCCGCGGGCCGCAGTGTCCCGCGGTAGGGGGGGACAGTTGGGAGTCTCTGTCTCTCGCTGCCCTGCTTAGCAGAGCAGCGGCGAATAGACACAGTGCGCAAGCGCACAGCGTCTATTCACTGGAGTCAGAGGGAGAGGAGGCATGCCAGCGACTCACAGAGCGCTGGGCATGCCCCCTCAGTGACGAAAACAGGGCGTGGCTCGCGATCGCGGGTCCACCCGTGAAGCCACACCCCCTTTTCGTAGGTCACACCCCCTTTTTCAGGAGCACGCGCGGCTTCGTCGTGCGTGAGTCCCTCTTTCTAGATGTTAAAAGTTGGGAGGTATGAAAATGTATATAACACATGTAACTTTGACTCTCAGTTCTGGCTGCACTCCCTGCACCTATGGTAGCTGTCCCTTGTACTTACCTACTAATACCTACTATTAAGTTACCAACCTACTTACCTACTAATACTTGTGTGTCACTATTTAATTCTTTTGAACTGGAACAGTGAAAAATAGAATAATAATTCCCTTTCAGATAAAGCCATTACTAATGAATTTGTATAAAAATATCTCAAGTAACTACATATAGTATTCTCCTACTATACAACATAGGGGGAGATTTATCAAAGCTTGTAGAGAGATAAAGTGGAGTGAGATAAAGTACCAACCATATTATAAGTACCAACTTAGAATATGAGCTAATCACATTCATTCATTATTCATATAATAATAATAATAATAATAATAATAATAATAATAATAATGCCTCAGTTATATGAAGGACCCATAGGGTATATTTACTAAAGTGCAGGTTTTCAAAAGTGGAGATGTTGCCCATAGCAACCACTCAGATTCTACTTATTTATCTAGCACCTTCTAGAAGATATTATCTAGAATCTGATTGGTTGCTATGGGCAACATCTCCACTTCTAAAAAGAAATACGGTAGTTTAGTAAATTTACCCTCAATTCTCTAATACTTATGCTTCACTATTGCTGAAATATTCCAATCATACACATATACAAGTTAGATAATAACAATACACTCAAATATTAAGACATTATTATTATTATTATTATTATTACAGTACACAGCGAGACACCAGTTTTGAATTACTTCTTTATTTTTCTTGCACTATTAGATATGAATCTTTATTATCTACATCTTGCTTTTAACTTATTTTTCTGGACTTAATATATTAATGTGACATAATAAAAGATAAATTTTAAGGAAAGTGCGCCTTGTAAAAATGCAACCCCATTTTTCTCTTTCTTGGTGTGTCTAAAGGGGCCTACACACGGTGCGATATTTCTTCTGAAATATACTATACAGTCCATATCGGAAGAAAATATAGTGCATATTGCACCATGTGGAAACTGATAATGTCGATATTATCTTAAACCATAAAGCTATACCTTTAAACACACTTTTACCATGGAGTCGCTACGGCCACTAAACTTAATATTTACTCTATATACCGTTTACGCTATTTGCGTAATGAGTCCCGTACCGCGTACGGACTATGCTTACAAACGCCGCGCTGAGGGTACAAAGTACACGCAGCGCGTACACACTCAATTGATACACCTTAAACCTTCGTAGTAATGCAATGCAATGATATTATACTTTACACCTTATGCAGCGCTGACGGTACAAAGTACCCACAGCGCGTACACACCTTATTAATACACTTTTGAACCTTATACAGTTAGGTAATGTAATACACTTTAAACCCTAGCAGGGAAAAGAGGACACAACACCGATTTGTAGTTAAACACTGGGTTCCGACACCACAGAGTAATATATCTGAAAGGGGGTTAACAATACAATTTATACACTACAATACAACAGAGTAAATGGCTACAGTCAATGTACATACGTGAGAATATTCACATGCGCTTCCTGGTCCAGTACTCCGCTAATCAGGTAGATAGCGTTAAGAGTCTTCTGACTGGCTGGCCTGCAGCAGGCTTTATTTATATAAGTCTTCCAAAAGCAATACAATGAATACTGTAATCCCTTTGTCCATTGGACACAGGGATGCATCTTTACAGTACAGTAGAGGTCATAGGTTGATTTGAAAAGGTGGGCGATGTCTTTCTCAACTGCTCATGTGGGTGGTCTTCTCTGGATTCCCGCCGCATACATAATATACAGTAAATACAGTTTAAACCTATATTCTGCTTCTGCACATAACTATCCTCAGGAACATGCGATCTTCCGCAAACCAACACCGGAATGTTACCCTTAAAATACCCTACAGCTGGATACCAAACACCACCTTATAACCTTAGTCTGTCCCCTCTTATCCTGTAAAGGTGAATCCCCTTGTTCTGGAATCATTTAAATTGTTGTTACTTTCTGATGTGGTGCAGGGGGACTATGTGTACAATGTGCACTATTTGGATTAAATATGTAATGTTTTGATAGCCCTCCATGCGCTCACAAACTCCGCCGTAAATACCCACACCACGCGCAGGACCTCAGGAGCGACCATACGCAAATTGCGGATATGTACACGCACGGTGGAACAAGTGCACGCGCAGCGGGCATGTGTGTGTTGTTAGTACGTGGTGTGTGTTCTGGAATATTTTTCGACTTTGACAGTCCACCCTTTGGCAGTCAACAATAACTGCCACTATCTAAACACTAAACAGAAAAATATACAATACAATATCTACAGATGATTGGATGGTAGGAGGAGAGGTGTAGGCGGGAAATGTATGACCTAGTGGGACAGTAAAAGCATGTATGTATGAATCCATGTCTGAGGGGCATGTATCATCGTGCCGTATATGTTCTAGATAAACTTCGAGGTATTCCGAAGTATACATTAAATCCTTCTTATCCCGTATTAAGGGTCTGTAAGTGGGCCAACAAACACTACCGAGCTCTTTTCGGCTTCTTGTTCCTACAAATGGGGTGCACATTTAGTCGATGATACATGGAGGGGGAACATATGTGAGTGCTAGTATATGTGGATATCACCTGTCAACTATGTGTGTCACTAACTGAAGGTTGTAGAGATGAAGATAAGACACATATCTAAAATACGTTCACATAACATTTTCATAATCGTTCTTGGGTAGGGTCGATGTCTTTACCGGATCGGTGTTTCTGGGCAAAGGGGAGACAAAGGAAAAACGGGTGAAAGAAACAGGCCATGGAATTCATTTGCAATCCTTATCATAACACTGTCTCTATGGATGGGTCATAAATTAAATCTGCTGCTGTAACAATGCCCCCGCTCCTTAAACTCATCAATTCTGTGCCGTGCTTGCGCCGCATCAGAATTCGAACACACCTAACTATCAAACCAATAATTATGACGACTCCCAGGATACAAAGGAGAAACTTCCCTACACTCATAATAACATTTTGAGCCCACTCTCCTAATCCTGAGAACCAATTGTGTGGGTTCAACCATGAGACCCAGCCGGTCAGCTCATTACTCACAGCAGTCAGGGTAAGGTTGTGTCTCCTTCAGAACTCCCACTTCAACTGCAAGATATCGTCCATTTTTTTGATCGATGATCTCGGTTGGGTCATCAGTGCTGTTTGTAATATATGTGCAGCACTTCACACCATATTGAGTTGCCAAAATGACACAGTACCCACCCGTCACGGCTGTGACATAATTAAGGACCATCCTGTGCTGAATGAATTCCTTCTTGTAAGCTTGTAACTCTCTTCCTGTATACCTGAAGGTATCGTCATACATCTCAGTGATATTATCTATCAAGTTCGCCAGCGCATGGATATACCTATAATTTATAATTCCTCTGGCAGTACGGGTGATGTCTAATGTGAGAAGGAATTGAATCCCGGTGGATTCGTGGATCAAATCAGAGGCTACGTGCTCTGTCCTATCTATGAGGTGTCTCTTGATGATGTGTTCATAATGAGTGTGAGTATAAGGAGCCTGAGCACTGCGGTGAACATCTTTCATTTTATCATGGGTTATGGTCATGACCTCTGGCAACACTCTTCCAACATAACACAATCCTTCTGAGCTCGGGGCAAGCCACTTGTACGCTTTCCTCCCACATATGAAATAGGCATCATCGGGGAGAACATATGGGACAGAATATGACATTACCATATTGCAAACTTTCCAAGTGAAAAACCCAATCCCTAGTTCTCCCACCTGCTCTGTACAAGTATCGGGCTGGATGATATGAGCACAGTACCCTGGTGATACTTCTCCAACCCACATGGTCTTGCTTCCTCGAATATACCTATACCGAAAATACCTTCCACTGTTGGCTATTTGGCGTACAAGTTGCGAGTCTATGGTTATCCTATCAGCTCTGTGTGAAAACGTCATTGTCTGGTTATTCCAGGTCACTTCCCAATTTCCCGGTTTTCGGTAATTGGAAATGTTGAAACACACTAAGTATCTGTCTACATGATACTGGTGGAGCTTCAAGTTAGGGGGCCTAGAAATATTAAATTTCTTGTCCACCGGTCTCCCACCCCGTAATTCGAGTACCTCATCTATTGCTAAAGGGTATAGTACTAATCCTGTCTTACTCTGTCCTTGAGGTACTTGTGAGCACACCCAGCATTCTGTCTGGTTTAAGACCTTACCCACTAGTGAGTGATAATCACTCAATGGATGACGGTCCATGTTGATATTAAGGCTGGACTGACACCTTTGGATGCACCCATCCTCGACTATGTTCTCACAATTCCTACAAATGCAATTTTCCTCAGACAATAACCCTTCACAGTGCCTCTGAGCTCCCTGACTACCAGAGCGCTTTCTGATACTCGCCTTTGCTCGAGTGATGTGTTGCTCTTGTGATTCTACAAGTCCATCCTTGCCATCAGAACCCATTCCAGATCCCTTCTCGACCTCTCTGGGACCCTCACCGAAACAGACTGTCCTGGTCAACATCAGGATTAACAGGAAAACCCTGAACGCAGTCTCTTGGGGTAAGTCCATCCTGTTTAAGGGAAGAGAAGGGAAACAAGAAGGGGGAGAAAGAGAAGGAGAGAAGGAGGGCAGTGGGAGATGGAGAAAGAAAAACTGGTGCGACAACCGCCTCTGGTCTTGTTGTTCTCTGCGCTCAGGTGCCGTCTCAACAGTCCTGCCTCTCAACCTTCCCGGAACAGACACTCCAGTGATACGATGTTCTCTACACTCTGCTCTTTGTCACGGGTTCTCTCCGGGTCAGCGACTTTTCTGTAGGGAACATAAATTTTGCATTTCAATGTGTTTAACTGTTGTGTATTATCAGTTGTGTGAAGTAAACCATCTGTGGAAAGTGAAAAGAGAGGGGAAATAATAAAAAGAAAATTTGTCAGATTTGCGTTCACCATCAGGCTGTCACACCATCATGTATATCGGTATCTATGCACAGTCTCCCTTCACCAGTATTCCCATTCTCCACCCTTTGTGCATGTCCAGGCACACTGATACTGGTGTCCCTATGCTGGTGAGATATACTGGGTTTGTGCAGAACTCTGAAAAGACCGAGTAGGCATGTGACGTTTGAACTGTAATCCTGTCGGTGAACGTAAGAGGATGTAGAGGAAGCTTTTGAAAACCAATCACATAGAGTTTAGTAACAGGTAAGCTTGTAAAGGCAAAGAAGATTTGACAAAGTTTGACATCTGGATTGGGCACTACGGGGAATGATTCCCTAATCGGTCTGTTCCCCTTAAAAAAAATTCTACGTGTGTTATATCTCTACTGGGACTATCCCAGCCATCAACCCAATGTCTTGTCCATTCTAAGTTCATAGGGAACCCAGTATCCTTGAGATAATTTCCTCTACCTGTGATGGACATGCATCTAAAACAGTGAAATGCAACATTAGTCTTCGTGGGTATCTAACATATTTTGTGCTTCCTGGGTGGGAGCACTCTATATGTATACCATCTCTAACAAAACTCCTGTTAAGTTATTTAGAGGTCACTTCTGCTAGAGAGAGAAGCAGAAGTTTAGAGGCCTCCTCCTAACCCCAGTAAGTTCTGTCAAAAGGGTAAAGTTGCATTTATTCTGTTCTTCCCATTAACCGAATCTGTGTTTTTCTATACAGTATCGTGATTCCTTACTATATGTCCCTTGATCCCGTCTATGTGTTTAATAACGTGGCTTGTTTACTCTGTCTAGGGGTCTATATTGGCTATGTGCTGTACTACTCTAACAATTTCTAGCAAAATGTCCTTTATTTTTACAAATGTAACATATTCTCGGTCTTTTGTTACTACTAGGGTTTTGGGGTTTGGGCTGATGAGACTTTGGTGTAAGAGCCTGCATACTTTCAATCTTCAGCCTCTCCTCTTGTAGTTTCCTACGCCTAGCAATATTCCTATGGTGTTCAATTGCGCACTCTCTAAGGCAAGCTACTGTGACCCCTCTCCAACCAGGCAAAGAGGTTTGTACTCTGTCCCTCACTGTCTTATCGAGTCCGTCCATCAGCACAGAGACAGCCACCTCTCTGTAATTTTGATCATTCCTTGCATCCGATACCCCTATGTATCTATCCATTATGTGCAGGGCCCGATGGAAATATTCAGATGCCATTTCATTTTCCCTCTGTTTTATGCAGAAAATGTTTCTCCACTTAGCGGTTGTGGGGAAATACAACTCTAGTTGTCTGTTAATTTGCTCTAAGTTCTCCTGATTGAGTTTGTCAGTCATACGACTATCCGACTCTAATCTACAATCAGTGATTCATTTTTGGGTGTCAATAATAGGGGGTAGGCACGCTTTCAAAAATATCCGCCAGTGTTTGTTTGTCGGCTCATACACATTACCCAGATCTCTGATAAATTTCTGACATCTGGCTAAATGCTTCCGAGGGTCGGGGAATTCTGAAATAATTGATCGCAGCTCATCTCTGGGCCACGGGCAATACATTGCATTATTCCTGGTGAGGATTATTCCCTGACTATCGGTTCCCCCATTTGGAGTTACTATTTCCAAGACAGGGTGTAATTCTACCATTCCGTTCCTAATCTGTTTACTGTGTGGGGTTGTTGTCTCTGTGCAATGAACTGTCTCACACTTACCGGTAGCTGTGACCTCACCCGTTCTTTCATTGGGGAATATTGTTACTGCACTACCTGGTTGGACAGGCCCCACCTGACTTTCCTGCAAGGTGACTGCTTGGAGGAGAGCTGCAATTTGGCTGAATTCTTCATCTTCCTGTGACCTAAAACCTTGGAGAGACTTCAAAACAGGATACATTTTGCAAAAGTTAGGGTTAATACATTGCTCTTTCAGTCTTAAAGAAGGGTCTAAAACATGCCCCCACATTTCAACCAAACTCATTCGACGTATTTTTGGATATCCAAAAATACGTGAGGAAATTAACGGTTAAAAGGTTTTTTCTCATGAAAGAAAAGGAAGAGGAAAAAAGCTCACAAGTGATTCCTCAAAAAGATAGATTTAAACCCCCCTCAACATTTTACCCTTCACATGTGAAAGGAAGCTGTATTGATTCTTTCAATAAAATAATATGTGATGAAACTGAAAAAATCATACAAAAAAACTCAACGAAAAAGAATAAGCATTTAAATTTAACTAAAAAGGAATCAAGTGCTTTAAAATCACTCAAAGAGGATAAAACCCTTATTATCAAACCAGCAGATAAGGGGGGAGGGGTAGTCCTAATGCAAAAAGAAACTTATATGAAAAAAATTCACCAATTGCTTAATGAGGACAATACATATAAAAAACTTAAATGTGATCCCACTGTTAAAATTGAGAAAGGGCTAAAAGAACTTACATCAAAAGCCTTTGACGATGGTCTTATTTCTAAGAAAGAATTAGAGTTTTTAAATATAAAGAATCCATCCACTCCAACCATTTATATACTGCCAAAAGTACATAAGGACCTCTTAGATCCCCCTGGAAGGCCTATAATATCTGGCTGCAATAGTCCTACAAGTAACCTTTCGGCATTAATAGATTTTTATTTGCAGCCATTGGTACAGACAACGAGGGCCTACCTAAAAGATACAGGGGATATCTTACGCAAACTAGCTGATACCAACTGGAAGGAGAATAATTTTCTCTGCAGTGCAGATGTAAAAACCTTATACACCATAATCGATTTAGATAAGGGTATCACTGCTGTCACCTATTTTTTAGATAAAAGTGATATGGATGAAGCACTAAAGCACTTTATCATCGATAGTATAAAGTTTATCCTTGTAAATAATTATTTTTATTATGATGGGTCCTTTTATCTTCAGATGGTAGGAACGGCCATGGGCACCAGGTTCGCTCCCAGTTACGCCAATTTATTTATGGCGTACTGGGAGGAACATACAATCTGGACAGATGGCAGTCTGGTGGCGAACCTGGTGTCCTGGCATCGTTTTATAGATGACATTTTCTTTATATGGAGTGGAGATGAAAAATTATTGGATGTTTTTTGTACTGGTCTCAATTCGAATATTTTATCTATTAATTTAACTTTTAATCTAAGTAAAGAGAAAATATGCTTTTTAGATCTTAGTATTTATGTTAAAGAAGGCTCCCTACAAACGATGACTTATCGGAAACCGACTGATTGCAATAACTTTATCGAAAGAACTAGTCAACATCACAAAAATTGGTTGGATGGAATCCCTTTTGGACAATTTTCTAGGATAAAAAGAAATTGTACAGAACCGAATATATGTGAAGAACAACTAGATGAATTGACTGAGCGTTTTGAGACAAAGGGTTACTCCAAAGAGATTCTTAGTAAGGCTAGGAATCGAATAGACAAAGTAGATAGAAAAAATTTGTTAGAAATTAAGGAGAAGCCACCATCCATTAATGACAGATCTCAGTGGGCTTTCATCACACAATATAATTCATGCCATAGGGACATTGAACGAATTATCAAAAAGAATTGGAAAATCTTGAAGTTGGATACGGTCCTGGGCCAACACATACCGGACAAACCGTCCTTCATATACAGAAAGGCACCAGCTTTGAAGGATCACCTTGTAAAAAGCAGCATAGAACCAGAAATCCGACAAAGCATTAGAACCAAGGGTTTCCACAAATGTGGAGACTGTCTAATGTGTAAAACTGTGAAGGACAAACAACGTAAACAGGTTAATTTTACTGTAAACAACCAGGTCTTTCCAATCAGTGAATTTATCACTTGCCATTCCAAAAATGTCATTTATTGTTTGGAGTGTGCTTGTGGCCTATTTTATGTAGGGAAGACCACAAGGTGCCTTAAAGTGAGAATGGCCGAACACGTATACAATATACGTAAGGGTCTTGAAACCCATACAGTTTCGGCTCATTTTAAAAATTCTCATAGTTCAAATGAATGCCATCTGAAGAATTTCATAGGAATACAACAAATACTACCATCATGGAGAAATAGGGGTCTAGAGGATAAGCTTTCTAGGGCAGAAATGAGGTGGATCCACCGTTTGAGGACCCTTGTACCAAAGGGCCTCAACGGGGATTTTGAACTAAAATGTTTCCTCACTTAATATGCGTATATTTATACACTTCTTTCTCCTATTTGCACTTTTTGGCACTTTTTTTGAACAGTCACTTTACTATGCAATATTAATGGTTATTATATGTTTTTAACTATTGGTATTATTGTGTTTTTGCTTTTATATTATGGACTCTATCTTTGGATTTTATATCTATGGACACCTATATGAGAAACGCCATCCAAATGGACCTATTCTTTCATTTTTTCCTGCTCACGATCTACGGAGTGCACTTCCGGGCAAATGGAACGCAAGTGACGTATTTTCGCCCGAGGTGGAACGCACCATGGACATCCGTTCTGATGTGGAACGCACGGGCAATTTCCGGATCCAACGGCGCATGCGTGAGAGGACGCGAATAACGGATGGCATCTCAATGAAACACAGGTGTTCGTTGTATGGGGAGGTATAAGTAAGGCTCTAATGGGAGAGGAACTTACACTTCTGACGAAGGACTACAAGGTCAGAAACGCGTTAAGTGTTCCTCTTCCATACACTCGATCTACAAGGACCCGACGGCTGCATGCGGTAACCACTCTCTGTGTGGACCCTCCTATCCGGACCGAGGGATCACTCACCTGTCTAATCTTCCATCTCAGACTGGGATCAGAGGGTGGCTGCTACTATCTGCTAAGCTGGACACCTTGTGGAAACTTGGTTTTAAATGCTGTTTTAACTACGTTTGTCTGTAAGTGCATTTATGTATTAAATTCTTTACATGTTAAAAGGATTATTGCACTATCTCTTCTTTATGTGCCTCAAACCTCAAAACACATACTATGTGGAGGTAGTCGCATTTATTTCTTAGATCTATACATCGATCCAGATCTCTGCCTAGATATCCTCAGCTGGATGACAAGCAGTTTGCCGTATGGGATCATGAAACACGCTGTTTACTAACATATGTTTGTAAGTGCATTGATTTATTCAGAAGATTACCCTCTATAAAAGGACTATTACACTATCTTTTGCATTCTTTGTGTTCTACCTCAAACACATGTTATGTGGAGGTAGTCACGTCTGTGTTTTTCTAGATTCCTATTGAGAAAGGGGAATTAAGAAAATCTGAGTCTAGATTGCAAGCCTGCCCTCTCTGGAAATAGTGGGGTGATTATATATTTTAAAGCTCTTATTGTGGTGTACTATTTTAACCTCTGAGCGCCTTGTGTATGCGTGTCTCTCCATTTCTTTCATATTACTATCATTTACGGATGTATCATTGACTGTAGCCTTCTGTTCCCCTTCGACCTGTGTCGACAATGGTGTGTTTGTGTTCTCATCCCCGCTAGGTTTGGAACCGGCTGCATATGTTAATTTCCCTTGCATATCCCCTTCTTGTTGCCATAAGTTTAAACAATTTGTATGTCTGACCCTTTGTTTTCGGGATTTTATCAGACATATCCTAATCCTTAAATTCTGCAATACCTCTGGTTCAAAACTGCCTACCTTAGGGAATGGTTCCCTATCTTCCGCAGTCATACGTTCCCATTCATTGCAAAAAACTTCTGTGTGTGGTCCATGCTTCTCACACATTATGTACCTCGCCGACCCCCTGGGCCGCGGAATGTCAACCTGAACCTTGGTTGAACGTCCCTTACTTGAGCAACTGGCCCCCATATTTTGCAGGTATTGTCCTTTCGGCTAATTCCACAAAAAAAAAAAAAAATACTCAATATAAGGCAACGGTGAAAGTTCTCCGAGTGCTTTCACCCACTCACGCCCACGTTGGCCAGTACTACCATACACTGTTGATAGCGCAGGCAATGTACCCAACCTAGGGCCCCTATGTAACCTCTATTTATTGGAAGTTTCTGGGAATAACTTACCCTTTCCAGTAAATATTGGCCGTTGGAGATTTCCTGAGAGAGACCAGCGAAAACTCCCTTAACCTTTATTATACACAAATCACGCTTGCGTATGCTATATTCAGCGCTAATGATACTGCGATTTTCCGCAAAGCTCATAAAAATAGTATCACGTTGCGCTAACTATTGCACCCACGAACGCGCGCTCCAATCGCACAGCGTATAGGTACTTGTTACTTATCCGCCGTACGACCAATGGAATCGATTTTTCAGGCTGCGAAACCTCAGCCGGAGCGTATAAAAAAAAACTATATGGGTAAACCTTCGCTAACCCCCTGGGCTGCGGTACTCTAAACCTCGCTGACCTCCTGGGCCGCGGTACTCTAAACCTCGCTGACCTTCTGGTCTGTGGTACTCTGCTACCTTGCTCCTTTGTACTTCAATCTATATTAACATGAGTCAGCTGCCTCACGCCACCAAGTCTCCACTCACTTGATGTACCACTCGACGGGATCCCGAATTCCCTGGGTCCACAAAACCTTTATTATGTTTGCTCACTCACGTTCGTTCAGTCAAATATACGTTGGTTTTTCTGTACAGAAAATTAACTTTCATTCAGATAAACAGCCTTAGTACCAGAGGTAATACAGTAAAAAAGGTTTTATTTAAACTAAATTTTGGAAACCGAGCAATTTGTGCTATTGTAGCGTGGCTACTGTTCCACCCCTAAACTAAACAATGCTATTGTGTAATTTGTACTTAGCGGTCGTACCCTTATGCACGTTGCGTAAACACGCGACAGTGCGTATGTCTTTACGTTGCATACGCAGTCCCGTACTTTGTTCGAGACACGTGTACAAAAACCGTACGTCCGCAATAGTACAAATCCCACACTTCTATAAATGTAAGCGATATTACCTATAATCACTCACTTAACACAACACAGTTGTCTTTCTGTATAAACCTTTTTTACTAGGCCAGACTGTGTTTGTGTTTTACATTTACTTCATTAATATTTATTCTACATTTTTAACTAAATAGCAACAAATTTCTCCGTACAGGTCTAAATGAATCTAGTAATCAGTATTATGGCAACAATATGAGCAGGTATACAAATACAAAGTACAGGTGTATGCTTGTGTTGTGTGCGCATTTGGCGCCAAACAGAAATTCACAGACCTTTAAAATAGCTTTGCGTATTTACTTTACGGGTCCGACCAGCATCCCTACAAACCATGCAGAGCAGACGCCATCTAATCCGCAAAAAATTAGGGTTTCCAGTGTATCCACCAACCAGGAGAAGGCTTACGTGGGATACCTGTCCGCCCTTTGCTGATAGATAAAATCTGCTTTAACCTGCTAGGCTGCGGGTATGAGGAAAAACCAGACGATGCCCCCAATTGATAATGTCGATATTATCTTAAACCATAAAGCTATACCTTTAAACACACTTTTACCATGGAGCCGCTACGGCCGTTAAACGAAATATTCACTCTATATACCTTTTACGCTATTTGCGTAATGAGTCCCGTACCACGTACGGACTCTGCGTACAAACGCCGCGCTGAGGGTACAAAGTACACGCAGCGCGTACACACTCAATTCATACACCTTAAACCTTAAGTAGTAATGCAATGCAATGATATTATACTTTACACCTTATGCAGCGCTGACGGTACAAAGTACCCGCAGCGCGTACACACCTTATTAATACACTTTTGAACCTTATACAGTTAGCTAATGTAATACACTTTAAACCCTAGCAGGGAAAAGAGGACACAACACCGATTTGTAGTTAAACACTGGGTTCCGACACCACAGAGTAATATATCTGAAAGGGGGTTAACAATACAATTTATACACTACAATACAACAGAGTAAATGGCTACAGTCAATGTACATACGTGAGAATATTCGCATGTGCTTCCTGGTCCAGTCCTCCGCTAATCAGGTAGATAGCGTTAAGAGTCTTCTGACTGGCCGGCCTGCAGCAGGCTTTATTTATATAAGTCTTCCAAAAGCAATACAATGGATACTGTAATCCCTTTGTCCATTGGACACAGGGATGCATCTTTACAGTACAGGAGAGGTCATAGGTTGATTTGAAAAGGTGGGCGATGTCTTTCTCAACTGTTCTTGTGGGTGGTCTCCTCTGGATTCCCGCCGCATACATAATGTACAGTAAATACAGTTTAAACCTATATTCTGCTTCTGCACATAACTATCCTCAGGAACATGCAATCTTCCGCAAACCAACACCGGAATGTTACCCTTAAAATACCCTACAGCTGGATACCAAACACCACCTTATAACCTTAGTCTGTCCCCTCTTATCCTGTAAAGGTGAATCCCTGTCACGATCCGGGTATCTGGACGCCATTTCTTACCCATCAGATGCCTCCTAAGGCTGGCTCAGCGCTCCAGGACCGGATCCCATCTGTTATCCTAATGTTCACATTCCTGCATCCTCTCCTGTCTCTCTGAGACGCTGTCACAGTAACGCCTTATTACATCTGGCATGGCGTCTCCCGCGGCCTCCGCCGCCGTCCCTGAGCTTCTGCATGCAGAGTGTCAGAGTGGCGATTACGTCAGCCGCGGCCTCCGCTGTGTCCGCGTGGTTGGATGTGCACTTGTCAGCCTGGCGTCTCCTGTCTCCAGTGGCCGGCGCCGCCATTACTGTTTTCATTACCACATGGATTACAAACCAAACTTCCCTCCAAGTGTCTGCATGGGCGCAGCCATCTTGGATTCTGTCAGCTGATCATTTCCTCCAATCTGTTGTCAGTATTGTTAATCTGCATAATTGCCTAGCCAATCCCTTCCTTGCTGCAGGTATAAATACACTGTGCCTGAGCAAGGAAGGCGTCAGTGCTTTGGTTGTCAAACCTAGTTCCTGTTTGTCTCTCTCCTGTGATTGTCTTCCAGGTTCCAGCTCCTGTCTCAAGACTTCCACCATAGAGATCCGCACCAGCATTCCACCTGCGGTGTAGCCTGACTCTCCAATCCATTGTGGATTCATCTGTTTCCAGCTACAACATTACCTGCTTCCAGCTCAGCTTCCAGCAGAGTACAGCTTCCCTTAAAGGGCCGGTGTCCTTTCTACACTTTACCACTCTCCACCGGTATTATTATTTCTCCGCTCTCAAGTTCTACATTTCAGTTCATATTTCATCGCTCCCAAGTTCATTTATTATTTAACTGGTTCCAGCCAGTATCCACTCCGTGCTAACAACAGTCTGGTTCCAGCCAGTATCCACAGCAGCTGTTTTATCTTCAGCAACCCAGCTTTTCCTGGAACACCAGCTGGCACAATCCTGGGTTATCTCCATTGCTACAGTCGGGCCTGGTAAGGACTTTCCATCTAGAAGATCATAAGAACTATCTCACACTACCAGTGCCCTGTGGCTCCTGCCATCCTGTAGTACCCAGGAACTGTATTTATTCTTTGCTGACTTTTACGTTTTCTTTTACTGCTGCTGTGTTGCGGAGTTGTCATAATAAACATCATTGACTTTTATCCAAGTTGTCGTGGTCACGCCTTCGGGCAGTTATTATTCATGTTACTTACATGTCCAGGGGTCTGATACAACCTCCCAGGTTCCGGTACATCTCAGCCCCTACAACTGAGGCTGCCTCCCGTCAGCTCAGGCCCTCAGTTGTGACAGTAAGCACTGACCTAATGAATCCAGCCGGAGACCAGGATCAAGCGACCAGGCCGATGCAAGAACTGGCAGCCCGACTAGAACATCAGGAGGCTGCACAGGGCCACATCATCCGCTGTCTCCAGGATCTCTCTACTCGGCTGGATGGGATTCAGACAACTCTCCGTGGATCAGGCGCGTCTGGTGCGTCAACCACAGTGACTCCAGCTATAACCCCACCCACCTTACCCATTTCTGCTCCACGTCTTCATCTTCCAACGCCAGCAAAATTTGACGGATCTCCAAGATTCTGCAGGGGATTTCTCAACCAGTGTGAGATTCAGTTTGAGCTACAACCTGGCAATTTTCCCAGTGACCGTACAAAAATTGCCTACATTATTTCTCTTCTCAGTGGCTCAGCCCTTGATTGGGCATCACCGTTATGGGAGAGGTCCGACACCCTGCTATCTTCCTACACTGCCTTCGTGTCAACATTCAGGCGCATCTACGACGAGCCAGGCCGGGTAACCTCAGCTTCATCCGAGATTCTCCGTTTACGCCAGGGGTCACGTACTGTAGGACAATATCTGATACAGTTCCAGATCCTGGCATCCGAACTGGCATGGAACGACGAGGCCCTGTATGCTGCATTCTGGCATGGCTTATCTGAGCGTATTAAAGATGAGTTAGCTACCAGAGACTTACCTTCTAAGTTAGATGAGCTAATCTCACTCTGCACGAAAGTTGATTTACGTTTCAGAGAGAGAGCAACTGAGCGTGGAAGATCATCTGCTCCAAAATCTTCTGCTCCTCCTCCTCGTCAACTGTCACCATCTAAAGATGAGCCCATGCAACTTGGCCGTTCCCTTTTAACTCCTGCTGAGCGCCGAAGACGTCTCTCCGAGTCTCTCTGTCTCTATTGTGCAGCTCCGTCTCACACCATTAATGCCTGTCCCAAACGTCCGGGAAACTCCAAATCCTAGCTCGCCAAGGAGAGGGCCGGCTAGGAGTAATGATCTCCTGTCCATCTCCTCAAGATTGTAATCTCCCAGTCTCGCTTCAAGTTGCTCAACGTTATCGGAACGTCATTGCCCTCCTTGATTCCGGAGCAGCTGGGAACTTTATTACCGAAGCCTATGTTAAATGGTGGTCCCTACCCACCGAGAGACTTCTTTCGTCCATTTCTTTAACTGCCGTGGATGGCAGCAAAATTTTTGATGCAGTTATTTCTTTAAGGACTCTACCAGTTCGTCTGAGAGTGGGAGTTCTTCATTCCGAACTTATTTCTTTTTTAGTGATTCCAAGAGCCACACATCCTGTGGTCCTGGGCCTTCCATGGCTCCGTCTTCACAATCCTACAATTGATTGGACGACTACGCAAATCCTGGCATGGGGTTCCTCCTGTGCTGAGACATGTTTGTTTAAAGTATTGCCTGTCTGTTCTTCCTCCCCCAGGTCGTCTGATGTTCCACCTCCTCCATATCAAGATTTCACGGATGTGTTCAGTAAAGCTTCTGCTGATATCCTTCCTCCTCATAGAGAATGGGACTGTCCGATTGATCTCGTTCCAGGGAAGGTTCCACCTCGAGGCCGAACTTATCCGTTGTCTCTGCCTGAGACGCATTCTATGGAGGAATATATTAAAGAGAACCTAGCAAAGGGGTTCATTCGACCTTCTTCTTCTCCAGCCGGCGCAGGCTTCTTTTTTGTAAAAAAGAAAGATGGTGGTCTGCGGCCGTGCATCGACTACAGAGGTTTGAACGACATTACCATCAAGAACCGTTATCCTTTACCCCTGATTACTGAGCTCTTTGACAGAGTTAGCGGAGCTACCATCTTTACAAAGCTGGACTTGCGAGGTGCATACAATCTCATCCGGATCCGTGAGGGTGACGAGTGGAAGACCGCCTTTAACACCCGTGACGGACATTATGAGTACCTCGTCATGCCCTTCGGATTGAGCAATGCTCCAGCTGTCTTCCAGCATTTTGTCAATGAGATCTTCAGAGACATTCTATACCGTCATGTCGTGGTCTATCTAGACGATATCCTCATTTTTGCCAACGATTTAGAGGAACATCGTTTTTGGGTTAAAGAGGTTCTGTCCCGTCTCCGTGTCAATCATCTCTATTGCAAATTAGAAAAATGCGTCTTTGAAGTCAAGTCCATTCCGTTTCTAGGGTACATTGTGTCCGGTTCCGGACTAGAGATGGATCCTGAGAAACTACAAGCAATCCAAAATTGGCCGGTACCCTTAACCCTCAAAGGGGTCCAGAGGTTCTTAGGGTTCGCCAACTATTACCGAAAGTTTATACGAGACTTTTCCACCATTGTGGCGCCTATTACTGCTTTCACTAAGAAGGGTGCTAACCCGTCCAAGTGGTCTGAAGAAGCCATGCAAGCATTTCATCTTTTAAAACAAAGGTTCATCTCTGCGCCTGTTCTGAAACAGCCTGACATCGACTCTCCTTTCATCTTAGAGGTGGATGCCTCCTCCGTTGGAGTAGGAGCGGTGTTATCTCAGAGGGCTAAAGATGGCCATTTACACCCTTGCAGTTTCTTCTCCCGGAAGTTCTCCCCAGCTGAGCGCAACTATGCCATTGGCGACCAGGAGTTGCTAGCCATCAAGCTCGCTCTAGAAGAGTGGAGGTATCTGTTGGAGGGAGCTTCTCATTCAATCACCATACTTACAGACCACAAGAACCTTTTATACCTGAAGGGCGCACAATGTCTCAACCCTCGTCAGGCCAGATGGGCACTTTTCTTTTCCAGGTTCGACTTTAAACTCCAGTTCTGTCCGGGCTCTCAGAATCGCAAGGCCGATGCCCTTTCCCGCTCATGGGAGCAAGAAAATGAGTCAGAGTCTTCAGACAAGCATCCTATTATAAATCCGTTGGCATTCTCCACGGTAGGGATGGACTCTACGCCCCCATCAGGGAAAAGTTTTGTGAAGCCGATGCTAAGGAAGAAGCTCATGCATTGGGCCCATGCTTCCCGTTTTGCCGGACATACAGGTATCCAAAAAACCCTGGAGTTTATCTCTAGGTCCTATTGGTGGCCAACTCTGAAAAAGGACGTCTTGGAGTTTATTGCATCTTGCCCAAAGTGTGCCCAACATAAAGTATCCCGCCAGTCGCCTGCGGGGCAACTGGTTCCACTATCCGTTCCCCGTCGACCATGGACCCACTTGTCGATGGATTTCATTACAGACTTACCCATGTGCAACAAGTTCAATACCATCTGGGTGGTAGTTGACCGGTTCACCAAGATGGCACACTTCATTCCTCTCACCGGTCTTCCGTCAGCTTCCAAGTTGGCTCAAGTATTCATACAAGAGATCTTCCGACTCCACGGTCTTCCTGAAGAAATTATCTCAGATCGAGGAGTTCAATTCACAGCCAAATTCTGGCGAAGTTTATGTCAAGTCCTCCAAGTCAAGCTAAAGTTTTCCACGGCTTACCATCCTCAGACCAATGGTCAAACCGAGAGGGTGAATCAGGACTTGGAGGCCTTCCTCCTCATCTATGTGTCCTCCTCTCAAGATGACTGGGTTCAATTACTTCCCTGGGCCGAGTTCTGTCATAACAACCAGTATCATTCTTCATCTGCTTCAACACCATTCTTCACTAACTTTGGATTCCACCCTAAAGTCCCTGAGTTCCAACCGCTTCCAGCAACTTCTGTCCCCGCAGTGGATATCACCTTGCATCAGTTTGCCAATATCTGGAAGAGCGTACGATCAGCTCTGCTCAAGGCATCGTTCAGGTACAAGAAGTTTGCGGATAAGAAGCGTCGAGCAGTTCCTGCTCTCAAGGTGGGTGATCGGGTATGGTTACCCACGAAGAATTTGAGGTTAAGAGTTCCCAGTATGAAGTTTGCACCTCGCTATATCGGTCCTTTCAAGATTGAACAAGTCATCAATCCTGTTGCTTACAGACTCCAGTTGCCTCCCTTCTTAAAAATACCCAGGACATTCCATGTTTCCCTGTTGAAACCGCTGATCTTGAATCGGTTTCATTCCTCACTTCCTCCAACTCCGAAAGTCCAAACTCAACGAGGCGTTGAGTATGAAGTGGCCAAGATCCTGGACTCACGTCACCGTTACGGTCAACTACAATATCTTATTGACTGGAAGGGTTACGGCCCTGAGGAACGTTCATGGACCAATGCTTCTGATGTCCATGCTCCTGCCTTGGTCCGGAGATTCCATTCCAAGTTTCCTCAAAAGCCAAAGAAGTGTCCTGGGGCCACTCCTAAAGGGGGGGGTGCTGTCACGATCCGGGTATCTGGACGCCATTTCTTACCCATCAGATGCCTCCTAAGGCTGGCTCAGCGCTCCAGGACCGGATCCCATCTGTTATCCTAATGTTCACATTCCTGCATCCTCTCCTGTCTCTCTGAGACGCTGTCACAGTAACGCCTTATTACATCTGGCATGGCGTCTCCCGCGGCCTCCGCCGCCGTCCCTGAGCTTCTGCATGCAGAGTGTCAGAGTGGCGATTACGTCAGCCGCGGCCTCCGCTGTGTCCGCGTGGTTGGATGTGCACTTTTCAGCCTGGCGTCTCCTGTCTCCAGTGGCCGGCGCCGCCATTACTGTTTTCATTACCACATGGATTACAAACCAAACTTCCCTCCAAGTGTCTGCATGGGCGCAGCCATCTTGGATTCTGTCAGCTGATCATTTCCTCCAATCTGTTGTCAGTATTGTTAATCTGCATAATTGCCTAGCCAATCCCTTCCTTGCTGCAGGTATAAATACACTGTGCCTGAGCAAGGAAGGCGTCAGTGCTTTGGTTGTCAAACCTAGTTCCTGTTTGTCTCTCTCCTGTGATTGTCTTCCAGGTTCCAGCTCCTGTCTTAAGACTTCCACCATAGAGATCCGCACCAGCATTCCACCTGCGGTGTAGCCTGACTCTCCAATCCATTGTGGATTCATCTGTTTCCAGCTACAACATTACCTGCTTCCAGCTCAGCTTCCAACAGAGTACAGCTTCCCTTAAAGGGCCGGTGTCCTTTCTACACTTTACCACTCTCCACCGGTATTATTATTTCTCCGCTCTCAAGTTCTACATTTCAGTTCATATTTCATCGCTCCCAAGTTCATTTATTATTTAACTGGTTCCAGCCAGTATCCACTCCGTGCTAACAACAGTCTGGTTCCAGCCAGTATCCACAGCAGCTGTTTTATCTTCAGCAACCCAGCTTTTCCTGGAACACCAGCTGGCACAATCCTGGGTTATCTCCATTGCTACAGTCGGGCCTGGTAAGGACTTTCCATCTAGAAGATCATAAGAACTATCTCACACTACCAGTGCCCTGTGGCTCCTGCCATTCTGTAGTACCCAGGAACTGTATTTATTCTTTGCTGACTTTTACGTTTTCTTTTACTGCTGCTGTGTTGCGGAGTTGTCATAATAAACATCATTGACTTTTATCCAAGTTGTCGTGGTCACGCCTTCGGGCAGTTATTATTCATGTTACTTACATGTCCAGGGGTCTGATACAACCTCCCAGGTTCCGGTACATCTCAGCCCCTACAACTGAGGCTGCCTCCCGTCAGCTCAGGCCCTCAGTTGTGACAATCCCCTTGTTCTGGAATCATTTAAATTGTTGTTACTTTCTGATGTGGTGCAGGTGGACTATGTGTACAATGTGCACTATTTGGATTAAATATGTAATGTTTTCATAGCCCTCCATGCGCTTACAAACTCCGCCGTAAATACCTACACCATGCGCAGGACCGCGGGAGCGACCATACGCAAATTGCGGATATGTGCACGCACGGCGGAACAAGTGCACGCGCAGCTGGCATGTGTGTGTTGTTAGTACGTGGTGTATGTTCTGGAATATTTTTCGACTTTGACAAAACTCCTTGCGATGAGCGGTCCCTTTTTGACATTGCTAGGAAAAATAGACTGTGCAGGCAATCCAACATTAACTAAATCATTGGTGCCAGGCTCCATCCACATCGAATAGTCAATGTCGGGCATTCGCTGCATCACGTTGTGTATACCCGGCATAAGGGTTTGTACACACTTAAACGATATTGGCTCAAATTGTCGTCATCGGGCAAATCAGTATGACAAACCGTACATATCATTAAGTGTGTATGGCCGGTTGCACGCTCCTGCGGGTCGCATATATCTGCTGCACGGCCAACCAGAAGATATCGAGTACGATGGCATGCTGCAGAATGCATTGTACATTGGTGGTCATTCCGAGTTGTTCGCTAGCTGTTTTCGGTCGCTGCGTAGCGATCAGGCAAAAAAATGGCACTTCTGCACATGCGTATGCGGCGCAATGCGCACGCACAACGTACTTTCACAACAGCCGATGCTGTTTCACACAGGGTCTAGCGACGCTTTTCAATTGCACTGCTGGCCGCAGAGTGATTGACAGGTAGTGGGTGTTTCTGGGAGGTAACTGACCGTTTTCGGGGAGTGTGTGGAAAAACGCAGGCGTGTCAGATACAAATGCAGGTGTGCCTGGGGAAATGCAGGCGCGGCTGGCTGAACGCAGGGCGTGTTCGTGACGTCAAAACAGGAACTAAATAGTCTGAAGTGATCGCAAGCTAGGAGTAGGTCTGGAGCTGCTCAGAAACTGCACAATATTTTTTTGTAGCAGCGCTGCGATCCTTTCATTCGCACTTCTGCTAAGCTAAGATACACTCCCAGAGGGCGGCGGCTTAGCGTTTGCACGACTGCTAAAAGCAGCTAGCGAGCGAACAACTCGGAATGACCCCCATTGTCCCATCATGCCCTGCATTGAGCAAGTGTGTACACACCACACAATGCAGGGTCCCATCACCTGTCAGATCGGCCGGGTGCATATCATTCTTATATGTATCCAGCTTAACATTAAAAACTTAGGAGGCTGCACCCCCATTTATGAAATAGAAATAAATATAAACCAAACTATTACATGTGGTTCCAAAAGATCATTAATTACCAGTGTAGAAAACAGCCAGCACTTGTTTTCCCATTAATAATCCAGCCCTGCCCACCCTTCATAAACCTGGTAATGGCTGAGGTGTGTCCTGATCATACTGTACATAAATAAAACTCATCTAAGAAATAAACACATGGACACAGTTAATGGAGCTAACAAAGTTGGCTATTTTATTGAAAGACAAGACTGGCATAGTGGCATTAATGGACGGCCCCAACAATGTAAACTTAACCAACAACAACAGCAGCATTGTGAGCGTACTTTCCCACCAAGACAAAACAAATGACAATCACTGGTGGATTTTACCCCAGTAAAATCCACCACTTCAGTGAGTCAGTTGCAGTCCATGACTGTACTGGCTACAGTGTGACTGGCAGTGACTTCCCATTGGAAGTGCTGCGATTAGCATAGAGCATGCTTCCTGTAGGAAGCCACTCCCTGTCTGTTGAGCAGCCCTACACGGCTTTTATGGCCTGCAGCCGATGCAGTCCATAGAAGCTGGTGTTTTACACATGTGCCTTTCTCGTCACCTGCCAGATCCGTTTGCGCAGGTTTCGGGACCAGGCTGTCTGGGTCTCTTCTCTCCTGTCAGAATGGGCAGCAGCAGCCCTCCTCTTCCAAGGAGGTAGGATCCTCCGCTGCTAACCACAAACCACTAATAGGGAAGGCAAGGTGGAAAATATTCTTCAATGAAAGAGGCCCACAGCCTGCAATCAAAGGTATAAATAAACTCCCTAAAAACCACACCCTTGATGCCTAACAGGTAAAACTAGTGCATGTGATCATCATCCAAGCCAGCCCACCAGCCTTCTAGTTTAAGTCACACCAGGCTCGACCAAGTCTTCAGTAATTCATTTACTTTTGTGCCACACCTCACAAGTCACCGAACAGCTTCACACCTCCACCTCTTCTAGATCAGTGGTTCTCAACCTCGGTCCTCAAGTACCCCTAACAGTTCATGTTTTCCAGGTCACCTAGCTGGTGCACAGGTGTACTCATTACTCACTGATGCATTATAAAAGACCCACAGGTGGAGCTAATTATTTCACTTGCAACCCTGTGAGGAGACCTGGAAAACATGAACTGTTGGGGGTACTTGAGGAACGCGGTTGAGAACCACTGTTCTAGATCATTTAATATATGCTTATTTTGAAAAGGGAAAGCAGAATTTGTTCCATGCCATGTTCATTTTAGTATAATAAATGGCTGCCACTTTTTACTGTTCATTTATTTTGTTGACCACTGCTGGGACAATAATTTCCACATGTGTTGTAGACAACAACAACCTTTATAAAGCTTCATGACCACAATTTCTTAGCATTGTCTACTTATCAATGACTTGTTGCCTGCAAAAATGTATAAAATAATGGGGGTCATTCTGAGTTGATCGTAGCTGTGCAAAATTTTGCACAGCTACAATCATCTTTCCTGACATGCAGGGGGACGCCCAGCACGGGGATAGTCCGCCCCGCATGTCAGTCTGGCCCCCTCACAGAAGTGTAAAGGCATCGCACAGCGGTGATGCCTTTGCACTTCAGGAGTAACTCCCGACCAGCGCAGCTTTAGCGTGCTGGCCGGGAGCTACTCCTCGCTCCCTGGCCCACAGCGGCTGCGTATGACGTCACGCAGCCGCTGCGGCCCCGCCCCCCGTTCGGTCCGGCCACGCCTGCACTGGCCGGACCGCGCCTACGAAACGCTGCAGTTTCGCCCCCTCCCGCCCATTGATTGCCTCTGCCTGTCAATCAGGCAGAGGCGATCGCTATCCTGTTACGGCCTTCGCAGGCGCACTACGGCATCAGCGCATGCGCAGCAGGGACCCGTTCGCTCTGCTGCGTTAAAATGCAGTGAGTGAATGGGTCGGAATGACCCCCAATGTGCTTTGTTTACAAAGCTCTCATCGTACAGTGTGTATGCACTTACGATATATCGTTTGCGATGTCACATCTGCCCGACATCAATGTGGCTCTTATATCAGCACAGTTATCTCTTTAAATAATCTGTGCTCTGTTAACAATAGTCAATTTTGCTATGGGTTGATCTAGTTTTCTTTAAACGGAAACAGTACACATGAGAGATGAAAAATAAAATGGTGCTCAGATCCGGGTCAAACACAATTAAAAAAATAATTTATTAGACTTGGTTGTTGCACAGTAAGTGCAGATCTCATTTATTAAATTACAGATGTTCCCTAGTGAAAGCCTTTAAGATTAAATAAAGATTCAAAGAAAATTCACAGATAATGAGACTATTGATAGATTTCCTTTAATTGACAAATGAATAACAGCCATTGCTGAGGGGACTTAACTTGGGAAAACCAGTCACCAGGGACCTGTTAGCCTGATTGCACATGAGGGAGGTTATTATGTTGCTGTGCCTCAAATTTGGGTTATTTGAAGATGTTAGAAAGCATGGTCTATAGTATATTATACTTTGACCTTCTATATAGCTACCAAGCTGTTAGCAACATAAATAGGAATTACTGTAGATTCAGAATGACCACAGACGTGTTGTTAATTTTGTAACAAATACTCTATACCTCACAGGACTGAGTAGAATTTCTTTAGAATGGATGAAATAGCTCAGGGACAGATTGCAGAGGAGCTTTGTTATTAAGTACATTAAGGGGATATATAGATGAATGTTGTGATGACAGCAGGGTGCTGGGCTAAGATAAAACTAAAGCTTTGGTTGTTAATTGGTGAAGAACATAGGCAATGATTTGCCGCAGTGGTGGCGTCAGTGCCAGATACTCATAAGTCGGCAATGTGGCAAGGACTTTTACTATTTCTGACTCACACACGTATTGTGTGACGCTGTGGGTGAAGGTGGTACCACAGTAATATATTTTATTTTCTACTGATACACATATTGTGCGACACTGTTTGTAAATTTAAACCGCAATGTTTGTTTACTATTTCTGATTTACACACGTATTGTGTGATGCTGTAGGTGTATGTGGCACCACAGTAATATATTTTATTTCCTACTCATACACATATTGTGCGACACTGTTGATGAATTTAAACCGCAGTGTTCGATTACTATTTCTGACTCACACACGTATTGTGTGACACTGTGAGTTAAGGTGGTACCACAGTAATATATTTTATTTTCTACTCATACACATATTGTGCGACACTGTTGATAAAGTTAAACCGCAGTGTTCGGTTACTATTTCTGACTCACACACGTATTGTGTGATGCTGTGGGTGAAGATGGTACCACAGTAATATATTTTATTTTCTACTAATACACATATTGTGCAAAACTGTTGGTGAATTTAAACCTCAGTGTTCGGTTACTATTTCTGACTCACACACATATTGTGTGACGCTGTGGGTGAAGGTGGTACCACAGTAATATATTTTATTTCATGCTCATACACATATTATGCAACACTGTTGGTAAATTTAAACCGCAGTGTTCGATTACTATTTCTGACTTATACGCGTATTGGGTGACATTGTAGGTGGTACATTTTTGGTACAAATTGTAGTATGTGCTGTACCCCACTTCGCTTTTGTTGATAGAAATGGAGGACGAACAATTGAGAGGAGATCATGAAGCAGGTATTAGTGCTGAAGCTGCTGCCACTAGTCCTGACAATGCATGTCCATCAATGTCATCTGCTAGGGCCGATGCACAGTGACATAGAGGGCATGTAAAAACAAAGTCGGTGCATGTAAACTCAAAAAAGCAATATCATTTTACAGTGCTAAATAAAAAAAATCACAATTAAAGTTAACTGCTGAAAAACATAAAATTGGCAATATGCCATTCACTACACAAAGTGGCAAGGAAAGGCTAAGGCCTTTGTTTATGACTGGTGGTTCTGCGTCTCACAATGATGATGTAAGCCCTTCACCCTGTAGAAGAGTTAAAAAAATTAAACTTGTTAAGGCACAGGAGCCAACTGTGTGCCCAGAAATATCACCAATCTCCGAGGAGAGTCCAAGTGTGTCCACAGGTGTCTTGTGTGAGCCTGATGTTTCCAATACTGTACTGGAAGCGGAGGTTCCTTCCACCATTTGCACGCCCTCTGCAATTGTTGGAAGAAGCAGCACAAGTCAACATGCTGATATTGAAAATAGGGTGTCACTGTAGAAGTACACAAGGATGAGGAGGATATTTGTGTAGCTGGCGCTAATAAGAATGTTGATGATGAGGATGTTGATGATGATGAGGATTTTGTTTGTTTAAATAAGGCATCAATGGAGACAGTTGTTTCCCAAGGTATGAAAAATCCCATAGTCATGCCTGGGCATAAGACAAAAAATCTACCTCTACCCAAATCCAGACAACAACTGTCAAGCTGTCTGTAGCCTTTACTAAGCCATAGTAAGTAGAGGTAAGAACCTTAACCACCTAGGAACCTCCTCCCTGTGTCGTCACTTGCAGCACATTCATCAAAAGTTTTTGACAAATTCAGAAACTGTGGCTAAGAACGTAACCAGTCCAGCGTCACCTAGCTCCATTGTCTTTGTTAGATCCAAGCACCTGCAATCTTCCCCACCAACACCCTCATCGTCAATTTCCTCAATCATGATTGGAAGTAGTCCTGAATCCAATTTCATAAGCATGACTAACTCCTCTCCTATCCGGGATTCCTCTGAAGGATCCTTGAGTGCTACGCCTACTGCTGCTGCTGGGAGTCGATCTTCATCCCAGAAGGGGACCAGGAAGATTACTTGCAGTAGTAGTTTAACAAAACAATGGACTGTCAAACAATCCTTTGTAAGGGGGAGAAAGTATTACAGCAGTCACCGAGTTGCACAGCAGATTACTGACGCTATAACAACTATGCTGGTATTAGACATGCATCCATTATCTGCCATTAGTGCAGTGGGATTTCGACAGTTGATTGAAATACTGTGTCCCCGGTACCAAATCCCATCTAGATTCCACTTCACAAGAAAAGCATTTCCCAGCCTGTACAAGGACATTAAAAAAATGTGTTATTAGTGTCCTCAGAAATGCCGTTGCACCCACTGTCCACTTAACCACGGATATGTGGACAAGCAGAACAGGGCAAACTCAAGACTACATGACTGTTACAGCCCACTGGGTAGATGTATTGCCTTCAGCAGCACCAACAGCATGTTACAAATTCCAGCTCATTCAGAGGCAGGCTACTCTGTGTAATACCGGTTTCACTAAGAGGCATACTGCTGCCAACCTCTTAGAAAAACTCAGGGAAATCATTGCAAATTGGCTTACCCTAATTGGACTCTCCTTGGGATTTGTGATATCTGACAATGCCACCAATATTGTGAGATCATTACATCTGGAGGAATTCCAACATGTCCCATGTTTTGCTCACATAATTAACTTGGTGGGGCAAAATGTTAAAAAAAATTGACAGGGGTCATGGATAGCATAAGATGCTATCCATGGCCCAGAAACTTTTGGAACATTTTCGCAATTCTGCAAGTGCATGTAGAAGATTGCAGCACTTGCAAGAACTGTTGAATTTGCCCTGCCATCAGCTGAAGCAAGCAGTAGTAATGAGGTGAAATTCAACCCTCTATATGCTGTAGCGGATGGAGGAGCAGCAAAAGGCCATCCAAAGCTACACATTGACCTATGACATAGGGAAAGGAGCAGGAATGCACCCTAGTCAAGCACAGTGGAGAATAATTTCCATGTTGTGCAAGGTTCTCAAACCCTTTGAAGTTGCCACATGTGACATTAGTTTAGACATTGCCAACTTGAGTCAGCTCATTCCTCTTATTAGACTCTTAGAAATGAAGCTGAACAAATTGAAGGAGGAGCTGAAAGGAAGCAATTCAGCTAAGCATGTCGGACTTGTAGATCAAGCCCTTCATTGGCTTCGCCAGGATTCAAGGGTCTTCAATCTCTTGAAATCAGATCACTATATTGTAGTGACCATACTTGATCCTAGATTTAAGTCCTACGTTGTATCTTTCTTTCCGACAGACCCAAATCTGAAGAGATGCAAAAGAGATGCTGTTGGTGAGCAAATTGTCAGCTCAAGCGGCACGTGACATGGCAACATTTCCTCCTTTAGTTGCTCCGGCAACCGCGGCTGCCAGGAAAAAAATAAGTTTTCCTAAGAGACCCACTGGTGGTGATGCAGATCAGTCAGGAACAACTTTTGACATCTGGTCCGGACTGAAGGAACTGCCTACACTTAGTGACATGTCTGCCGTGACTGCATATGATATGGTCACCATTCAAAAAATGGTTAATGATTATTTCAGTGATACACTGTAGCATCCAAATGGGCATGTCAGACATTCCATTTCACTACTGGCAGGAAAAAGAGGCAATTTGGTGGCCCTTGCACAAACTGGCTTTGTTTTATTCACGTTGCCCACCACCGTACAGTGTGTACTCAGAAAGAGTTTTCAGCGCAGTCGGTAACCTTGTCAGCGATCGGCATGGAAGGTTACTTCCCCAAACTATTGAAAATTACATATTGCTCCTCTTTTCTTTGCATTATGCGCTGTTTGGAGCATTGCTGACTGGGTTTTTTTTTTTTTTTTGCATAGTTTATTAATCTGCCATCCTGTCTGCCACTGCAGTGCCACTCCTAGATGTGCCAAGTTTGAATTTTAAGCGCCACCTATTAATACCCCTTTCATACCATCTGAGGCGGGTCGCACTCGGGAGCCTGACACGGGAGCTCCCAGTGTGCGACCCGCCTCAATACCCCCTTTCACACCACAGACTGAACCCGGCAATATGCCGGGTTGGTGATGTCAGCGGTGACGCAGGGCGTGGGCGGTGCTGGGAGATCACATGATCTCCAAGTGCTGCCCGTCCGTACACTGTGAACGCGAAACGGGTCGCACTGACCTGGCTCCCGTTCACACCGCACAGCAAGCCAGGTTCGCTTGCTAGCAGGGTTGAAATACCGGGTCTCTCAACCCAGTATATTACCCCTGGAACCCTGGTTCTGCGCGCTCATGTGCCAACAACCCGTGTTCAAAGCTGCTGGTGTGAAAGGGGTATTAGTTATCCAGCTACCTCGCTGCAACCTTTAGGCCTAAAGTGGATGAAGACAATATTGTGAGCTGTGAGGTGGTCATAATTGACTGGAAATTTTAAATATGTCATCTAGGGTAACACAACAGAAGCCTCGCGCCTGGGTGGGCTATATCTGTAAAGCTATTTCATAAGAGCAGCGGAGGATGTAGAGCATTTTTGGCACTGAAAAGTGAGTTCTGCAGCCAGCAGTGCTCACAAATCTGCCCTCAGTGTTACACTTATTTGGATGTTTTGCTGATGACCCTATGAGAGAGAGGCCCACATGTTAGGCCATTCCCTGCAATATTTATTAATTTATTGCTCTTAGAACTGTGTCTAATTACCAGACTTAATAAGAAGTGCCTAGATAGAAAATTTACTTCCGTGGGAAATGACACTTGTGGCAGATGACTTGTGAGTAAAGATGAAAGGAAAATGATGACATGATATGTGCTGCCTTGGACGCAGTTCAGATTCCACACATAAAAACAAACACAGAGCTGAAATGTTTGTGTTTGTTCTCACAGCAACTGATGTTTTTCTCCCTGGCTGTGACTGTGCTGCACAAACCAACTGGTCTGTATTAAAAACCCATAAATGGAAGTGATATAATGGAGACATAGCTGTTACCCTGTGCTTACTTATGGCAGGGGCCGCAATCTCTTTGGCTGGACAAAAGATGGACAATTATTCAAGACTGTTCGACAAAATACTCACCTCATTCTGGATCTTGCAATGACTTTCGGAAGTGGCAATCAGAATAGGGGTCATGGCTGGATCAACATGGAAATGACTATACCCTGTGGGCATGGCCATGTCCCATATGGACAGCATGCAGTGGAGACACCTCACTCCACTGTGTGCAGATAGATAAGTACCTCCCAACATTCTGCAGATTGGGCCGAATATGCAAATGGTCTGTTCCACTGAAATCAGGACTGTCCTACTTAAATTTGGACGGTTGGGAGGTATGCGGTATGATGTTCCACATACTGTATCTTAGAATTATTTGGCTTTAAATGTTTAGCTTAGAATTCCCTTGATTATAATTGTTCTGCATTATTAGATATGAGATGAGTGAAGGGCTACTGAAGGTAACAAATGAGTTAACACCCCATAAAAAGGATGAAATAGCTCCCTTCCCTTCATCATACTATGCCAATGTATGCCCATCAATGTATGCCCATTGTGCAGTATGTCTGCCCCATTAATATTGACTGCTGAAAGGAAAGAGTGCTTCTTATAGGCAATGTGTTATCTTCTGCCAGGCTATGGGTCTTATTTATTAATATCTGATGGTAAGCCTGAATATTGCCACTTATTGCAGTGATAGAAAACCACCTATCAGCATAATTCATCATTAAAATCTCGCCAAGGTAACTAAGCAAAGCTCAGGTGCCTCTCCGATATTGGCTTGCAGTGGTAAGAGTTAACTTGCGGCTTCACTGGCCAGTCTGAGGGGAGAGGTACATGCATGATGCAACTGTCTAGTCATTGGATCTGAAGGCCAGGATTTCGGCTTTCAGTGCTATTTGGTGTAAATAGTCATAATAAAAGAAAAACAGTTGAAAATGGATTTCAAATATAAAAAAAATAATAGCTCACAACTGAAAAATTGCTCTATTACTTAAGATAGCATTCCTGAGCCAGGAATAACAGTACAAGTATTGCTGCAGTAGCATGATATAAGCTAAATAGATTTTCATTGCAGAGGTACAGTATGCTATCATCAGCAAGACCAGATGAATCTCACCACTGGCAGTAACCCACTGATCATAATGCAAGCCCGAAGGCCTGTAAAACTGAAAACACCCCCAAGCCCACCAGATGAATCTCTTTTCATAAATGAATAGGTAGATCCCACCCAGCGAAAGACCCAGCTAAATATTTTAATATTGTCTAAATAAATGTCAGTGTTGCCCCTGTGGACTAAGAAGGAAGAAAGATATACATTCCATGTGCTGCCAATCACATGTGAAAAGGCTAAAGGAAGTACATTTGTTTTCTAATTAGTAAAGTGTATTATTATTATTATTATTATCTTCTATTTATATGTGACCACAAGAGCTCTTTAGCGCCAAACAGGCGCTCTCTATGGACCCAAGATTCCTTATATTATTATCCCCATCCCTTTCACTTTACTAGCAAATGCAGGACATCTACCTACTCTTCCAGGGGACCTCCTAAATAAACATTAGACTTCTGGGGATTGATATGAGATCCCGCTGCCCAGAATTCCAAACTTCAGGATCCCGACATTGGCATCCCGAGCGGTGGAATGCCAGCAGGTGGGTCGAGCGCAACAAGCCACAGGTTCTATTCTCCCTCTATGGGTGTCGTGGATACCCATAGCGGGGAATCATCTACCTCGCTAGTATTCCGGCGGCGGTATGGTGGCCCTGTTGGGATCCCTGCGTCGGTATTGTGACAGCCGGGACCCCAACTATCGGTATGCTGACCGCATACCGACTCCCACACCTTTCAGGAGAGTAGGTACGTATGCTACAAGTTATAACTTGGCAGAGACGGAATTCGGTTACGTGGCCGCCGCACGGGATCTCGGTGGTTAGTATATAGATGCCGGGATCCCAAAGAATCACAATGACGCCAGCCAAAATACCAGCTAAATGGGGCTAATCCCACTCGTTGCACTCGCCCCCTTCTGGCATTCTAGCGGGCGGGATCCTGGCATTGGTATGCTGATCACCGGGATCCCGTGAGCCAACCACATAAGCTCAACCCGGCAGAGACAGTAGGAGAGAATGCCCTACACCCGACACCTTACATTCTATAGACGATCAACTTCTAAACTCTTGAGCCATAATAATGTTATCATCACGGCATATTTGTGGCTTTAAAATATTTACATTCCTCTGTTATGCTCCAAACCTCTGTGTTTCCTGCAACGGCACAGTATGGCATTATAACGCTGTGATCTAGTTGTGTTCTTAGTAAAGTCCCACAGGATAAGGCTAGCACAGTAAAGATCTCTTGTCGTTTGCTAAATGCTTATTTTGGATTCAAACCTCAGTGAAATTTTTTAACGTTTGGGTTTCTGTTCCAGTATTTTTAGATATGTAAGGCTGGGATCAATAAAGCAAAGTATGAGAACATTTATATCTATTCATCTATTTTAAGAGGTTCTCACATGTAAAGTTTAAAAAAAAAAAATGCCCTTCAGTGTTTTGAGTTGTTTACTAGCAAAAGAAAAAAAATAACTGTTAGGGTCAGTGTGCAGTAAGAAATGCCAATATATGTGCTGCCGGTCTCCACGGTCAAGCACAGATCTGGCTCTAGTGTTTACAGAACACATGACAACAGCACAAACCTAGTTGTCAGAGGCAGTTACTTGTACCGAAACATCTTAAATCACTGTAATAAATCTGATCACAGGCTGCCATAAAAAGAAATAAACCTCACCTATCTCAAATGCCTTGTAATCCCTTAGAGCACTGCACAAATACCCTGGTTTTTATTAATATTCTGCAAACGGTAAAATTATCTTGTTAGTTCAAGGTATTGCATACAGCAGCTTTACAATAGTACTACTCTACTCTCCTTGAATTAGGGACTACCGTCATAGGGGTTGGCCATCGATGGTGCCATTGGTGCTTAGACTCCATAGCATGTAACCATTGATAGGAAACCATTGATGGCAAAACCATTAACTATTGATGGCAAACCATCAACGGTTGGTGGTGAGCCGGAATGTCCAGTAGACTCCATATAGAGTAGACCAATGTTACAACCTTCCCTTTCCCAATACCTAAACCGTCCCCGTTTGGTGCCTAA
Source organism: Pseudophryne corroboree (assembly GCF_028390025.1). Taxonomy (NCBI): domain Eukaryota; kingdom Metazoa; phylum Chordata; class Amphibia; order Anura; family Myobatrachidae; genus Pseudophryne; species Pseudophryne corroboree. Next base: position 126,987,046 of record NC_086449.1, on the reverse strand, counting down.
CCCTTACCTCCCCTTGTAAGTACCTAAGCCTAACCTCTCCTCCCCGGTACCTAACCATCCCCATCTCGTACCTGCACCCTAACATTAACCCCCCTTTTAATGCCTAAACCTAAGCCCCCCACCCCCCACCCCCGCGGGCATGGCAGGACGCGATCGCTTTCCGCTAAAAGAACGTTTGGGATTTCAGGTGTCTGCATTTTGACAGTTCATACATTCACCCCTTTATCCGTCTCCACCTTATCACTTTGTAAGGCTTAATACATTTGGGCCTGGGACTGTTGGAACATACTGCATGCAGTTTCCTGTCTGGCTCTAAAAACATACAATTCCAAGACACTAACCCCCTCGCCATACCAAAACAGAACTGAAATAAATCAATAAATTAATCAATCAATAAATCATGGAAACGCTACTTTTTTTATAATTTTTTATTTTTTTAGGTTTGGGGGGTCAGCATCACCTGCTATTTACAGACCCTTGGTGCAGCAGATATGAGGAAGGGAGAAGTCTGCCTTTAGTTGTAAAGTCTTGGTGCTAGCCAATCATATGCCATCTTCTTACTGTGTCAGAAAATTACCGTTCAGAGTTAACCTAGCCAGATTGTTCTCAAATCCAGTGGTATGACATTTTGCAAAGTAGGGTGAAGGGATGCTTTACATTTTGTTCTGTTAATGTTTCAATGTTCTGACTACAAAATCTGGCTACAGATTAGTCCTTGGCCCTTGAACATTCTAATGCTCTGATTGGCTACAGATTTGTCTTTCCCTGTGAACATACCAATGCTCTAATTGGTCAAAGACTAATCCTGCCCTATGGGCACTATAATGCTCTGATTGGCTACAGATTTGTCTTGCCCTGCGAACATTCTAATGCTACAGGTTATTCTAGTTTTGTGACTATTTTAATGCTAATTGGCTATGCTTTGGCTCCAACCCTGTACACACACAATTCACTTACACCCCACATGAACATGCCTAAATAATGTATATAATAATGTAAGGTGCATAATTCGAACTTAAACATGATACATGGGAAATATACAGAGGGTAAACTTATAAGACATTAGGCATGACATTATGGGTTGGTGCATAGTGGTAGATGTACAGCCCTTGAAACTACACATTAAAGCATTTGATGGTAGCCTGCAACAGTAGCATAGAAACATAGAATTTGACGGTAGATAAGAACCACTTGGCCCATCTAGTCTACCCATGAAAACACACACACTTACTGTACATACATACCCTCCAACAGTTTACACATGAAAAACGGTATAAAGTAGGAAAGTGGGTGTGGCCACAGGTAAAGGGGGTGTGGCCACCCCCCCTTTCCTATACTTTCACTATTAATTTGGAGAGTCTAAAATCGGTACAAAGCCCTTTTTGGCAGGTACAGACCATAAAAAAAGGTAATGTAACTGCCAAAAAGGTACAGTTGGAGGGTATGCTCTTACACACTTGGGTTAATTTTTGTCTGGAGCCAATAAACCAACCAGTATATATTTGGATTGTGGGAGGAAACCGTAGAACCCAGAGAAAACTCACGCAAGCACGGGGAGAATATACAAACTCTACACAGTTAGGGCCATGGTGGGAATCATAACCAGGGTCTCAGTGCTGTGAGGCAGTAATGATAACCATTACACCATCTGTATTCTGTAGCTAATACAGCCCACTGACACATTGAAAAGATCCACAGAGGTGATCTGGAAAACATGAGCCATTAGGTGTCCTGAGGATGAGAAATACTGGTCTCGGGTTAAATATTTAAAAATGCAAAGGATAGCTATAAAAAAAAAGGGAAAGAATACTATCAATGAGATTTTCATTTCACGGGGGATGTCCCGGTATTAGGTTTGCAGGGGTATGGCATTGTGAATTGTGTCAACCACTGTACAATGCCATGATTTTTGCCATGGCAAAGCAGGGGCAGAACTATAACAATTTGATTCACTGCAATTTGTGTCATGAAGATCTCAGACTGCTCCACTTCATTTGGGATACAGGAGTCTGGTCCTCTCTTCCAGGAGTATGGGAGAACTCCCCAAAAATATGGAATCTGCCAGACATTCCGGGAGAGCAGGAAAGTATACAAAAATGTCTTCTGTAACAATGTTGCTGCTATGAGGAGAATTACTGTATATATTGATCCTAATCAGTCATTTGGAATGTGGGATGGCTCTCTCACATCAGGGCAAGTAGAGAAAATACTGTTCATATTAGTTGTGTACTTCTTGTTATAATTCTAACATTCACCTGGAATCTATTCTTAGAAGAAAGTTTGTTTTCATTATTGCATCCTATCATTATGCATCCTGTGTCCCTGCAGCAGATGCAGGACAATTCATCCCAAATGGTAGCAAGTAGTGATGAGCGGGTTCGGTTCCTTGGAAACCGAACCCCCCCCGAACTTCACCCATTTTACACGGGTCCGAGGCATACTCGGATTCTCCCGTATTGCTCGGTTAACCCGAGCGCGCCCGAACTTCATCATCCTGCTGTTGGATTCTCGCGAGATTCGGATTCTATATAAGCAGCCGCGCGTCGCCGCCATTTTCACTCGTGCATTGGAAATGTTAGGGAGAGGACGTGGCTGGCGTCCTCTCCGTTTATTAATAATATTTGTGCTTATTGCTTAATTGTGGGCACTGGGGAGCAGCTGTATTATATAGGAGGAGTACAGTGCAGAGTTTTGCTGACCAGTGACCACCAGTATACGTTGTCTGCCTGAAAAACACTCCATATCTGTGCTCAGTGTGCTGCATATATCTGTGCTCACACTGCTTAATTGTGGGGACTGGGGAGCAGCTGTATTATATAGGAGGAGTACAGTGCAGAGTTTTGCTGACAGTGACCACCAGTATACGTTGTCTGCCTGAAAAACAATATATATCTGTGCTCAGTGTGCTGCATATATCTGTGCTCGCACTGCTTAATTGTGGGGACTGGGGACCACCAGTATATTATATAGGAGGAGTACAGTGCAGAGTTTTGCTGACAGTGACCACCAGTATACATTGTCTGCCTGAAAAACACTCCATATCTGTGCTCAGTGTGCTGCATATATCTGTGCTCACACTGCTTTATTGTGGGGACTGGGGACCAGCAGTATTATATAGGAGGAGTACAGTGCAGAGTTTTGCTGACAGTGACCACCAGTATACGTTGTCTGCCTGAAAAACACTCCATATCTGTGCTCAGTGTGCTGCATATATCTTTGCTCACACTGCTTTATTGTGGGGACTGGGGACCACCAGTATATTATATAGGAGGAGTACAGTGCAGAGTTTTGCTGACCAGTGACCACCAGTATACGTTGTCTGCCTGAAAAACACTCCATATCTGTGCTCAGTGTGCTGCATATATCTGTGCTCACACTGCTTTATTGTGGGGACTGGGGACCAGCAGTATTATATAGGAGGAGTACAGTGCAGAGTTTTGCTGACAGTGACCACCAGTATATATAGCAGTACGGTACGGAAGGCCACTGCTCTACCTACCTCTGTGTCGTAAAGTATACTATCCATCTAGATTCTATACCTGTGGTGCATTTTAGTTTTGCAGTTTGCTGACAGTGACCACCAGTATATATAGCAGTACGGTACGGAAGGCCACTGCTCTACCTACCTCTGTGTCATCAAGTATAATATCCATCTAGATTCTATACCTGTGGTGCATTTTAGTTTTGCAGTTTGCTGACAGTGACCACCAGTATATATAGCAGTACGGTACGGAAGGCCACTGCTCTACCTACCTCTGTGTCGTCAAGTATACTATCCATCCATACCTGTGGTGCATTTCAGTTGTGCGCAGTATATATAGTAGTAGGCCATTGCTATTGATACTGGCATATAATTCCACACATTAAAAAATGGAGAACAAAAATGTGGAGGTTAAAATAGGGAAAGATCAAGACCCACTTCCACCTCGTGCTGAAGCTGCTGCCACTAGTCATGGCCGAGACGATGAAATGCCATCAACGTCGTCTGCCAAGGCCGATGCCCAATGTCATAGTAGAGAGCATGTAAAATCCAAAAAACAAAAGTTCAGTAAAATGACCCAAAAATCAAAATTGAAAGCGTCTGATGAGAAGCGTAAACTTACGACACAGAGTGGCAAGGAACGGCTGAGGCCCTGGCCTATGTTCATGGCTAGTGGTTCAGATTCACATGAGGATGGAAGCACTCATCCTCTCGCTAGAAAAATGAAAAGACTTAAGCTGGCAAAAGCACAGCAAAGAACTGTGCGTTCTTCTAAATCACAAATCCCCAAGGAGAGTCCAATTGTGTCGGTTGCGATGCCTGACCTTCCCAACACTGGACGGGAAGAGCTTGCGCCTTCCACCATTTGCACGCCCCCTGCAAGTACTGGAAGGAGCACCCACAGTCCAGTTCCTGATAGTCAAATTGAAGATGTCACTGTTGAAGTGCACCAGGATGAGGATATGGGTGTTGCTGGCGCTGGGGAGGAAATTGACAAGGAGGATTCTGATGGTGAGGTGGTTTGTTTAAGTCAGGCACCCGGGGAGACACCTGTTGTCTGTGGGACGAATATGGCCATTGACATGCCTGGTCAAAATACAAAAAAAATCACCTCTTCGGTGTGGATTTATTTCAACACAAATGCGGACAACAGCTGTCAAGCTGTGTGTTGCCTTTGTCAAGCTGTAATTAGTAGGGGTAAGGACGTTAACCACCTAGGAACATCCTCCCTTATATGTCACCTGGTCTGCATTCATCAGAAGTCAGTGACAAGTTCAAAAACTTTGGATGACAGCGGAAGCAGTCCACTGACCACTAAATCCCTTCCTCTTGTAACCAAGCTCCTGCAAACCACACCACCAACTCCCTCAGTGTCAATTTCCACCTTACACAGGAAAGCCAATAGTCCTGCAGGCCATGTCACTGGCAAGTCTGACGAGTCCTCTCCTGCCTGGGATTCCTCCGATGCATCCTTGAATGTAATGCCTACTGCTGCTGGCGCTGCTGTTGTTGCTGCTGGGAGTCGATCGGCATCCCAGAGGGGAAGTCGGAAGACCACTTGTACTACTTCCAGTAAGCAATTGACTGTCCAACAGTTCTTTGCGAGGAAGATGAAATATCACAGCTGTCATCCTGCTGCAAAGCAGATAACTCAGGTCTTGTCAGCCTGGGTGGTGAGAAACGTGGTTCCGGTATCCACCGTTAAATCACAGGCAACTAGAGACTTGATTGAGGTACTGTGTCCCCGGTACCAAATACCATCTAGGTTCCATTTCTCTAGGCAGGCGATACCGAAAATGTACACAGACGTCAGAAAAAGAGTCACCAGTGTCCTAAAAAATGCAGTTGTACCCAATGTCCACTTAACCACGGACATGTGGACAAGTGGAGCAGGGCAGACTCAGGACTATATGACTGTGACAGCCCACTGGGTAGATGTATTGCCTCCCGCAGCAAGAACAGCAGCGGCGGCACCAGTAGCAGCATCTCGCAAACGCCAACTCGTTCCTAGGCAGGCTACGCTTTGTATCACCGCTTTCCATAAGAGGCACACAGCTGACAACCTCTTACAGAAACTGAGGAACATCATCGCAGAATGGCTTACCCCAATTGGACTCTCCTGGGGATTTGTGACATCGACAACGCCACCAATATTGTGCGTGCATTACATCTGAGCAAATTCCAGCACGTCCAATGTTTTGCACATACATTGAATTTGGTGGTGCAGAATTATTTAAAAAACGACAGGGGCGTGCAAGAGATGCTGTTGGTGGCCCGAAGAATTGCGGGCCACTTTCGGCATTCAGCCACCGCGTGCCGAAGACTGGAGCACCAGCAAACACTCCTGAACCTGCCCTGCCATCATCTGAAGCAAGAGGTGGTAACGAGGTGGAATTCAACCCTCTATATGCTTCAGAGGATGGAGGAGCAGCAAAAGGCCATTCAAGCCTATACATCTGCCCACGATATAGGCAAAGGAGGGGGGAATGCACCTGACTCAAGCGCAGTGGAGAATGATTTCAACGTTGTGCAAGGTTCTGCAACCCTTTGAACTTGCCACACGTAAAGTCAGTTCAGACACTGCCAGCATGAGTCAGGTCATTCCCCTAATCAGGCTTTTGCAGAAGAAGCTGGAGACATTGAAGGAGGAGCTAAAACAGAGCGATTCTGCTAGGCATGTGGGACTTGTGGATGGAGCCCTTCATTCGCTTAACCAGGATTCACGGGTGGTCAATCTGTTGAAATCAGAGCACTACATTTTGGCCACCGTGCTCGACCCTAGATTTAAAACCTACATTGTATCTCTCTTTCCGGCAGACACAAGTCTGCAGAGGTTCAAAGACCTGCTTCTGAGAAAATTGTCAAGTCAAGTGGAACGTGACCCGTCAACAGCTCCTCCTTCACATTCTCCCACAACTGGAAGTGCAAGGAAAAGGCTAAGAATTCCGAGCCCACCCGCTGGCAGTGATGCAGGGCAGTCTGGAGCGAGTGCTGACATCTGGTCCGGACTGAAAGACCTGTCAACGATTACTGACATGTCGGCTACTGTCACTGCATATGATTCTGTCACCATTGAAAGAATGGTGGAGGATTATATGAGTGACCGCATCCAAGTAGGCACGTCAGACAGTCCGTACGTATACTGGCAGGAAAAAGAGGCAATTTGGAGGCCCTTGCACAAACTGGCTTTATTCTACCTAAGTTGCCCTCCCTCCAGTGTGTACTCCAAAAGAGTGTTTAGTGCAGCCGCTCACCTTGTCAGCAATCAGCGTACGAGGTTACTTACAGAAAATGTGGAGAAGATGATGTTCATCAAAATTAATTATAATCAATTCCTCCGTGGAGACATTCACCAGCAATTGCCTCCAGAAAGTACACAGGGACCTGAGATGGTGGATTCCAGTTGGGACGAATTAATAATCTGTGAGGAGGGGGATGTACACAGTGAAAGGGGTGAGGAATCGGAGGATGATGATGAGGTGGACATCTTGCCTCTGTAGAGCCAGTTTGTGCAAGGAGAGATTGATTGCTTCTTTTTTGGTGGGGGCCCAAACCAACCAGTCATTTCAGTCACAGTCGTGTGGCAGACCCTGACGGTTAAAGTGTGCATGTCCTGTTTATACAACATAAGGGTGGGTGGGAGGGCCCAAGGACAATTCCATCTTGCACCTCTTTTTTCTTTCATTTTTCTTTGCATCATGTGCTGTTTGAGGACTATTTTTTTGAAGTGCCATCCTGCCTGACACTGCAGTGCCACTCCTAGATGGGCCAGGTGTTTGTGTCGGCCACTTGTGTCGCTTAGCTTAGTCACACAGCGACCTTGGTGCGCCTCTTTTTTTCTTTGCATCATGTGCTGTTTGGGGACTATTTTTTTGAAGTGCCATCCTGTCTGACACTGCAGTGCCACTCCTAGATGGGCCAGGTGTTTGTGTCGGCCACTTGTGTCGCTTAGCTTAGTTACACAGCGACCTTGGTGCGCCTCTTTTTTTCTTTGCATCATGTGCTGTTTGGGGACAATTTTTTTGAAGTGCCATCCTGCCTGACACTGCAGTGCCACTCCTAGATGGGCCAGGTGTTTGTGTCGGCCACTTGTGTCGCTTAGCTTAGCCATCCAGCGACCTCGGGGCAAATTTTAGGACTAAAAATAATATTGTGAGGTGTGAGGTGTTCAGAATAGACTGAAAATTAGTGGAAATTATGGTTATTGAGGTTAATAATACTATGGGATCAAAATGACCCCCAAATTCTATGATTTAAGCTGTTTTTGAGGGGTTTTTGAAAAAAAAACCCAAATCCAAAACACACCCGAATCCGACAAAAAAAATTCAGGGAGGTTTTGCCAAAACGCGTCCGAATCCAAAACACGGCCGTGGAACCGAATCCAAAACCAAAACACAAAACCCGAAAAATGTCCGGTGCACATCACTAGTAGCAAGGAACGCTACAGCAGGTGTAGAGCCCTAGTTAGCTACAGTATGTGTGCTGTAGTGCTTCAATATTATTAATACAAATACTACATAATTAGTTCTGTCACAGCTCTTTGTTCATTAGACATGTTAGAAAGGACTAGGGGGGGGGGGCTTATTATTCTGATCGTTACTTGTTTCTGATTCTATTTTGAAGGGGGGTTTCATTATACAAAATGCAGTAATTAAAATCTCTAAAATTTGTTGTTTTTTGTTATGTGACATAATGCATTTTAGCATACCATGTTTTTTCCGATATTAAAACCACAGTATCCTGGAGGAATCAAACAGACAAACCCATAGTGTGACATTATGCTGAATGGGGAGCATTGTTCCTCTGGCTAACCAGAGCAATTAGGACATCAAACCGCAATATTCTAAAACACCGGTGTGACATATATCCCCTTCCACCAAATACAGTAATCCGCCCACAGACCAAATTATCAAACTGAAGTCATTACTTACTGAGATCAGGAACGTGCGGTGAGGTAAATGGCTCTGCAGGCATGGGCTAGTACCAGAGCCAGATTTCCACACAATATATGGGCCCAAGTGTTCATGTGGGCATTAAACACAGGTGCAGCAGTATATACATAGTAACATAGTAACATAGTAACATAGTAACATAGTATTTGAGGTTGAATAGAGGCAAATTGCCCATTGTGTTCAACCTGTTTTAAGTTGTGATTATTCTACATACTTGCTGAATAATGTTTTATGACTAGTTATCCACTATAACTCATGTTACCCCCGGATTAACCACATTGATATTTTAAGTATTATAACCTTGGATAGCTTTTTCATTCAGAAATTTATCCATTCCTTTTTTAAATCCAATTACAGAGTCCGCCATTACCACCTTCCCTGGCAGGGAATTCCACATCCTGATTGCCCTAACAGTGAAGAACCCCTTCCTCTGTTGCGTTCGGAACTTTCTCTCCTCCAGTCGCAGCGAGTGCCCACGTGTCCTAAACTGTAATCTTTTAATAAATAATTCCTCTGATAACTCTTTGTGATGTCCCTTTACATATTTGAAGATATTAATAATATCTCCTCTTAGGCACCTCTTTTCTAGTGTATACATATTCAGCCTAGTAAGTCTTTCCTTATAGTCCAGTCCTTCTAGGCCTTTATTCAATTTAGTAGCTCGCCTTTGAACACTTTCGAGTTCACTGATGTCTTTTTTATACAATGGTGCCCAAAACTGAACACAATATTCCAGGTGCGGACGTACCAATGCCTTATACAGCTGCATGATTACATCCGAGTCCCTTGTATCAATTCCCCTTTTTATGCACGCTAGCACCTTACTTGCCTTCTTTGCTGCGTTTTGACATTGTGTACGGTTATTAAGCCTATTATCAATAAATACCCCCAAATCTTTTTCCAACTCTGTTTCCCCTAGGCGTTCCCCATTTAATATGTAGGATGCAAGTTTGTTTTTAGTCCCAAAATGCATAACCTTGCATTTGTCTGTATTGAACCTCATTTTCCAGTTAGACGCCCAGAGTTCAAGTTTAGATAGATCATTCTGCAAGGACTCCACATCCAATTCTGAATTAATTACCTTACACAATTTATTATGGGTATTATACACAGGTGCACTGGTGTAGCAGTATATTCATGTGGGCATTATACACAGGTGCAGCAGTATATACATGTGGGTATTATACACAGGTGCACTGGTGTAGCAGTATATACATGTGGGCATTAAACACAGGTGCAGCAGTATATACATGTGGGTATTATGCACAGGTGCACTGGTGTAGCAGTATATACATGTGGGCATTATACTAGTGATGAGCGGGTTCGGTTTCTCGGAAACCGAACCCCCCCGAACTTCACGCTTTTTACACGGGTCCGAGGCAGACTCGGATCTTCCCGCCTTGCTCGGTTAACCCGAGCGCGTCCGAACGTCATCATCCCGCTGTCGGATTCTCGCGAGGCTCGGATTCTATCGCGAGACTCGGATTCTATATAAGGAGCCGCGCGTCGCCGCCATTTTCACACGTGCATTGAGATTGATAGGGAGAGGACGTGGCTGGCGTCCTCTCCGTTTATAGAGAAGAGAGTAGAGAGTTAGAGACACTATTTACTAATTTTGGGGAGCATATTAGGACTGGAGTACTACTTCTTGCTGATAGTGTGACCAGTGACCATTGACCACCAGTTTAATTAATCCGTTCTCTGCCTGAAAAAAAACGATACACAGTGTGACACAGTCACATACCATATCTGTGCTCAGCCTCAGTGTGCTGCATCATCATATGTAATACTGTATATCTGACTGTGCTGAGTGCTCACTGCTCACACAGCTTAATTGTGGGGGAGACTGGGGAGCAGTTAGAGCAGGAGTACATAAATAATATATTTTAAGTACAGTGCACACTTTTGCTGCCAGAGTGCCACACTGCCAGTGTGACTGACCAGTGACCACACTGACCACCAGTATATTGTGATTGTCTGCTTAGGACGGAGTACTACTTGCTGATAGTGTGACCAGTGACCAGTGACCACCACCAGTTTAATTAATCCGTTCTCTGCCTGAAAAAAAACGATACACAGTGTGACACAGTCACATACCATATCTGTGCTCAGCCCAGTGTGCTGCATCATATGTAATACTGTATATCATTATCTGACTGTGCTGAGTGCTCACTGCTCACACAGCTTAATTGTGGGGGAGACTGGGGAGCAGTTATAGCAGGAGTACATATTTTAAGTACAGTGCACACTTTTGCTGCCAGAGTGCCACTGCCAGTGTGACTGACCAGTGACCACTGACCACCAGTATATTGTGATTGTCTGCTGACCACCAGTATATTGTGATTGTCTGCCTGAAAAAGTTAAACACTCGTCGTGTGGTGTTTTTATAAACGCATTCTGCAGACAGTGTCCAGCAGGTCCGTCATTACATAATATATACCTGTCCGGCTGCAGTACTAGTGTGATATATATATATTTTAATTTTATCTCATTATCATCCAGTCTATATTAGCAGCAGACACAGTACGGTAGTCCACGGCTGTAGCTACCTCTGTGTCGGCAGTCGCTCGTCCATCCATAATTGTATACCACCTACTTGTGGTTTTTTTTTTTTTTTCTATCTTCTTGATACTAGTAGCTTACTTTAGGAGTCTGCAGTGCTGACAGACAGTGTCCAGCAGGTCCGTCATTACATAATATATACCTGTCCGGCTGCAGTACTAGTGTGATATATATATATATTTTAATTTTATCTCATTATCATCCAGTCTATATTAGCAGCAGACACAGTACGGTAGTCCACGGCGTGTTTGTGTCGGCCACTAGGGTCGCTTAGCTTACTCACACAGCTACCTCATTGCGCCTCTATTTTTTCTTCTTTGCGTCATCTGCTGTTTGGGGAGTGTTTTTTGAAGGGCCATCCTGCGTGACACTGCAGTGCCACTCCTAGATGGGCCAGGTGTTTGTGTCGGCCACTAGGGTCGCTTAGCTTACTCACACAGCTACCTCATTGCGCCTCTTTTTTTCTTTGCGTCATGTGCTGTTTGGGGGGTGTTTTTTGGAAGGGCCATCCTGCGTGACACTGCAGTGACACTCCTAGATGGGCCAGGTGTTTGTGTCGGCCACTTGGGTCGTTGAGCTTAGTCACACAGCTACCTCATTGCGCCTCTTTTTTTCTTTGCATCATGTGCTGTTTGGGGAGTGTTTTTTGGAAGGGCCATCCTGCGTGACACTGCAGTGCCACTCCTAGATGGGCCAGGTGTTTGTGTCGGCCACTTGGGTCGCTGAGCTTAGTCACACAGCTACCTCATTGCGCCTCTTTTTTTCTTTGCGTCATGTGCTGTTTGGGGAGTGTTTTTTGGAAGGGCCATCCTGCGTGACACTGCAGTGCCACTCCTAGATGGGCCAGGTGTTTGTGTCGGCCACTTGGGTCGTTGAGCTTAGTCACACAGCTACCTCATTGCGCCTCTTTTTTTCTTTGCGTCATGTGCTGTTTGGGGAGTGTTTTTTGGAAGGGCCATCCTGCGTGACACTGCAGTGCCACTCCTAGATGGGCCAGGTGTTTGTGTCGGCCACTTGGGTCGCTTAGCTTAGTCATCCAGCGACCTCGGTGCAAATTTTAGGACTAAAAATAATATTGTGAGGTGTTCAGAATAGACTGAAAATGAGTGGAAATTATGGTTTTTGAGGTTAATAATACTTTGGGATCAAAATGACCCCCAAATTCTATGATTTAAGCAGTTTTTTAGGGTTTTTTGAAAAAAACACCCGAATCCAAAACACACCCGAATCCGACAAAAAAAATTCGGTGAGGTTTTGCCAAAACGCGTTCGAACCCAAAACACGGCCGCGGAACCGAACCCAAAACCAAAACACAAAACCCGAAAAATTTCAAGTGCACATCCCTACATTATACACAGGTGCAGCAGTATATACTGCTGGAAATTTGGTGAGCTTTGATTAGAGATGTGAGGAAAAGATAGGGAAGCGGGGGGCACTACCTCACCTGCAAAAGACTTCTTACTCCAGAGTTTTGACTATAAAAATGCTTAGAATACTGCAAAGAAGATATTTGTAATCAGTGGCGGAACTAGCGAGCGGTGGGCCCAGGTGCGACAAAATGCTTTGGGCCCCCCATCCCATCCAAGTCCACCCCCTCACCCCTGGAGAGGACCTGGTGTGGGGGACCTGCTCAGGGCCAGAGAAATGGATACCTAGCAACAGTGCCGTAACTAGACATTTTAGCACTGTGTGCAAGAAACGGCATCAGAGCCCCACCCCTGCATGCAAAACAGGGGCAGTGCGCGCCGTAGGCGCGTGCAAAAATACATAGTGGCGTGGCTTTGTGGGGAAGGGGTGTGGCCACAAAATAATACCAATTCATAAAACGGTGCACACTAGTCTCCATTATTCAAATTACGCCGCACAGTAGCACCACTACACCAGGTAGAGACCCTTTTACACCTTACGGCAGACAGATTCCTCTTTTTACACATTACAACAGACAGTGTCCCCTTTTTACACATCACGGCAGACAGCGTCCCCCTTTTTACACATAACGGCAGACAGCGTGCCCTTTTTACACATAGCAGCAGACAGCATGGACTTTTTACATATAACGGCAGACAGCGTCCCCTTTTTACTAGTGATGTGCACCGGACATTTTTCGGGTTTTGTGTTTTGGTTTTGGATTCGGTTCCGCAGCCGTGTTTTGGATTCGGACGCGTTTTGGCAAAACCTCCCTGAAATTTTTTTGTCGGATTCGGGTGTGTTTTGGATTCGGGTGTTTTTTTACAAAAAACCCTCAAAAACAGCTTAAATCATAGAATTTGGGGGTCATTTTGATCCCATAGTATTATTAACCTCAATAACCATAATTTACACTCATTTTCAGTCTATTCTGAACACCTCACAATATTATTTTTAGTCTTAAAATTTGCACCGAGGTCGCTGGATGGCTAAGCTAAGCGACCCAAGTGGCCGACACAAACACCTGGCCCATCTAGGAGTGGCATTGCAGTGTCAGGCAGGATGGCACTTCAAAAAAATAGTCCCCAAACAGCACATGATGCAAAGAAAAAAAGAGGCGCACCAAGGTCGTTGTGTGACTAAGCTAAGCGACACAAGTGGCCGACACAAACACCTGGCCCATCTAGGAGTGGCACTGCAGTGTCAGGCAGGATGGCACTTCAATAAAATTGTCCCCAAAGAGCACATGATGCAAAGAAAAAAAGAGGCGCACCAAGGTCACTGTGTGACTAAGCTAAGCGACACAAACACCTGGCCCATCTAGGAGTGGCACTGCAGTGTCAGGCAGGATGGCACTTCCAAAAAATTGTCCCCAAACAGCACATGATGCAAAGAAAAATGAAAGAAAAAAGAGGTGCAAGATGGAATTGTCCTTGGGCCCTCCCACCCACCCTTATGTTGTATAAACAGGACATGCACACTTTAACGAACCCATCATTTCAGCGACAGGGTCTGCCACACGACTGTGACTGAAATGACTGGTTGGTTTGGGCCCCCACCAAAAAAAAGAAGCAATCAATCTCTCCTTGCACAAACTGGCTCTACAGAGGCAAGATGTCCACCTCATCATCATCCTCCGATTCCTCACCCCTTTCACTGTGTACATCCCCCTCCTCACAGATTATTAATTCGTCCCCACTGGAATCCACCATCTCAGGTCCCTGTGTACTTTCTGAAGGCAATTGCTGCTGGTGAATGTCTCCACGGAGGAATTGATTATAATTCATTTTGATGAACATCATCTTCTCCACATTTTCTGGAAGTAACCTCGTACGCCGATTGCTGACAAGGTGAGCGGCTGCACTAAACACTCTTTCGGAGTACACACTGAAGGAAGGGCAACTTAGGTAGAATAAAGCCAGTTTGTGCAAGGGCCTCCAAATTGCCTCTTTTTCCTGCCAGTATACGTACGGACTGTCTGACGTGCCTACTTGGATGCGGTCACTCATATAATCCTCCACCATTCTTTCAATGGTGACAGAATCATATGCAGTGACAGTAGACGACATGTCAGTAATCGTCGGCAGGTCCTTCAGTCCGGACCAGATGTCAGCACTCGCTCCAGACTGCACTGCATCACCGCCAGCGGGTGGGCTCGGAATTCTTAGCCTTTTCCTCGCACCCCCAGTTGCGGGAGAATGTGAAGGAGGAGCTGTTGACGGGTCACGTTCCGCTTGACTTAACAATTTTCTCACCAGCAGGTCTTTGAACCTCTGCAGACTTGTGTCTGCCGGAAAGAGAGATACAACGTAGGTTTTAAATCTAGGATCGAGCACGGTGGCCAAAATGTAGTGCTCTGATTTCAACAGATTGACCACCCGTGAATCCTGGTTAAGCGAATTAAGGGCTCCATCCACAAGTCCCACATGCCTAGCGGAATCGCTCTGTTTTAGCTCCTCCTTCAATGTCTCCAGCTTCTACTGCAAAAGCCTGATGAGGGGAATGACCTGACTCAGGCTGGCAGTGTCTGAACTGACTTCACTTGTGGCAAATTCAAAGGGTTGCAGAACCTTCCACAACGTTGAAATCATTCTCCACTGCGCTTGATTCAGGTGCATTCCCCCTCCTTTGCCTATATCGTGGGCAGATGTATAGGCTTGAATGGCCTTTTGCTGCTCCTCCATCCTCTGAAGCATATAGAGGGTTGAATTCCACCTCGTTACCACCTCTTGCTTCAGATGATGGCAGGGCAGGTTCAGGAATGTTTGGTGGTGCTCCAGTCTTCGGCACGCGGTGGCTGAATGCCGAAAGTGGCCCGCAATTCTTCGGGCCACCGACAGCATCTCTTGCACGCCCCTGTCGTTTTTTAAATAATTCTGCACCACCAAATTCAATGTATGTGCAAAACATGGGACATGCTGGAATTTGCCCAGATGCAATGCACGCACAATATTGCTGGCGTTGTCCGATGTCACAAATCCCCAGGAGAGTCCAATTGGGGTAAGCCATTCTGCGATGATGTTCCTCAGTTTCCGTAAGAGGTTGTCAGCTGTGTGCCTCTTATGAAAAGCGGTGATACAAAGCGTAGCCTGCCTAGGAACGAGTTGGCGTTTGCGAGATGCTGCTACTTGTGCCACTGCTGCTGTTCTTGCTGCGGGAGGCAATACATCTACCCAGTGGGCTGTCACAGTCATATAGTCCTGAGTCTGCCCTGCTCCACTTGTCCACATGTCCGTGGTTAAGTGAACATTGGGTACAACTGCATTTTTTAGGACACTGGTGACTCTTTTTCTGAGGTCTGTGTACATTTTCGGTATCGCCTGCCTAGAGAAATGGAACCTAGATGGTATTTGGTACCGGGGACACAGTACCTCAATCAAGTCTCTAGTTGCCTCTGAATTAACGGTGGATACCGAAACCACGTTTCTCACCGCCCAGGCTGACAAGGCCTGAGTTATCCGCTTTGCAGCAGGATGACTGCTGTGATATTTCATCTTCCTCGCAAAGGACTGTTGGACAGTCAATTGCTTACTGGAAGTAGTACAAGTGGTCTTCCGACTTCCCCTCTGGGATGACGATCGACTCCCAGCAGCAACAACAGCAGCGCCAGCAGCAGTAGGCGTTACACTCAAGGATGCATCGGAGGAATCCCAGGCAGGAGAGGACTCGTCAGACTTGCCAGTGACATGGCCTGCAGGACTATTGGCTTTCCTGTGTAAGGAGGAAATTGACACTGAGGGAGTTGGTGGTGTGGTTTGCAGGAGCTTGGTTACAAGAGGAAGGGATTTAGTTGTCAGTGGACTGCTTCCGCTGTCACCCAAAGTTTTTGAACTTGTCACTGACTTCTGACGAATGCGGTCCAGGTGACGTATAAGGGTGGATGTTCCTAGGTGGTTAACGTCCTTACCCCTACTTATTACAGCTTGACAAAGGCAACACACGGCTTGACACCTGTTGTCTGCATTTGTGTTGAAATAATTCCACACCGAAGAGGTGATTTTTTTTTGTATTTTGACCAGGCATGTCAATGGCCATATTCGTCCCACGGACAACAGGTGTCTCCCCGGGTGCCTGACTTAAACAATTCACCTCACCATCAGAATCCTCCTTGTCAATTTCCTCCCCAGCACCAGCAACACCCATATCCTCATCCTGGTGTACTTCAACAGTGACATCTTCAATTTGACTATCAGGAACTGGACTGTGGGTGCTCCTTCCAGCACTTGCAGGGGGTGTGCAAATGGTGGAAGGCGCAAGCTCTTCCCGTCCAGTGTTGTGAAGGTCAGGCATCGCAACCGACACAATTGGACTCTCCTTGGGGATTTGTGATTTAGAAGAACGGACAGTTCTTTGCTGTGCTTTTGCCAGCTTAAGTCTTTTAATTTTTCTAGCGAGAGGATGAGTGCTTCCATCCTCATGTGAAGCTGAACCACTAGCCATGAACATAGGCCAGGGCCTCAGCCGTTCCTTGCCACTCCGTGTCGTAAATGGCATATTGGCAAGTTTACGCTTCTCATCAGACACTTTCAATTTTGATTTTTGGGTCATTTTACTGAACTTTTGTTTTTTGGATTTTACATGCTCTCTACTATGACATTGGGCATCGGCCTTGGCAGACGACGTTGATGGCATTTCATCGTCTCGGCCATGACTAGTGGCAGCAGCTTCAGCACGAGGTGGAAGTGGATC
This sequence comes from Pseudophryne corroboree, assembly GCF_028390025.1. Lineage (NCBI taxonomy): Eukaryota > Metazoa > Chordata > Amphibia > Anura > Myobatrachidae > Pseudophryne > Pseudophryne corroboree. The sequence goes on along the minus strand of NC_086449.1, from coordinate 126,969,955 downwards.
TTGATCTTTCCCTATTTTAACCTCCACATTTTTGTTCTCCATTTTTTAATGTGTGGAATTATATGCCAGTATCAATAGCAATGGCCTACTACTATATATACTCTGCACAACTGAAATGCACCACAGGTATGGATGGATATTATACTTGACGACACAGAGGTAGGTACAGCAGTGGCCTACTGTACCGTAATGCTATATATTATATACTGGTGGTCAGCAAACTGTGCAAAACTGAAATGCACCACAGGTACGGATGGATAGTATACTTGACGACACAGAGGTAGGTACAGCAGTGGCCTACTGTACTGTAATGCTATATATTATATACTGGTGGTCAGCAAACTGTGCAAAACTGAAATGCACCACAGGTATGGATGGATAGCATACTTGATGACACAGAGGTAGGTACAGCAGTGGCCTACTGTACCGTAATGCTATATATTATATACTGGTGGTCAGCAAACTGTGCAAAACTGAAATGCACCACAGGTATGGATGGATAGTATACTTGATGACACAGAGGTAGGTACAGCAGTGGCCTACTGTACCGTAATGCTATATATTATATACTGGTGGTCAGCAAACTGTGCAAAACTGAAATGCACCACAGGTATGGATGGATAGTATACTTGACGACACAGAGGTAGGTACAGCAGTGGCCTACTGTACCGTAATGCTATATATTATATACTGGTGGTCAGCAAACTGTGCAAAGCTGAAATGCACCACAGGTATGGATGGATAGTATACTTGACGACACAGAGGTAGGTACAGCAGTGGCCTACTGTACCGTAATGCTATATATTATATACTGGTGGTCAGCAAACTGTGCAAAACTGAAATGCACCACAGGTATGGATGGATAGTATACTTGATGACACAGAGGTAGGTACAGCAGTGGCCTACTGTACCGTAATGCTATATATTATATACTGGTGGTCAGCAAACTGTGCAAAACTGAAATGCACCACAGGTATGGATGGATAGTATACTTGACGACACAGAGGTAGGTACAGCAGTGGCCTACTGTACTGTAATTCTATATATATTATATACTGGTGGTCAGCAAACTGTGCAAAACTGAAATGCACCACAGGTATGGATGGATAGTATACTTGACGACACAGAGGTAGGTACAGCAGTGGCCTACTGTACCGTAATGCTATATATTATATACTGGTGGTCAGCAAACTGTGCAAAACTGAAATGCACCACAGGTACGGATGGATAGTATACTTGACGACACAGAGGTAGGTACAGCAGTGGCCTACTGTACTGTAATGCTATATATTATATACTGGTGGTCAGCAAACTGTGCAAAACTGAAATGCACCACAGGTATGGATGGATAGCATACTTGACGACACAGAGGTAGGTACAGCAGTGGCCTACTGTACCGTAATGCTATATATTATATACTGGTGGTCAGCAAACTGTGCAAAGCTGAAATGCACCACAGGTATGGATGGATAGTATACTTGACGACACAGAGGTAGGTACAGCAGTGGCCTACTGTACCGTAATGCTATATATTATATACTGGTGGTCAGCAAACTGTGCAAAACTGAAATGCACCACAGGTATGGATGGATAGTATACTTGACGACACAGAGGTAGGTACAGCAGTGGCCTACTGTACCGTAATGCTATATATTATATACTGGTGTCAGCAAACTGTGCAAAACTGAAATGCACCACAGGTATGGATGGATAGTATACTTGACGACACAGAGGTAGGTACAGCAGTGGCCTACTGTACCGTAATGCTATATATTATATACTGGTGGTCAGCAAACTGTGCAAAACTGAAATGCACCACAGGTATGGATGGATAGTATACTTGACGACACAGACGTAGGTACAGCAGTGGCCTACTGTACCGTAATGCTATATATTATATACTGGTGGTTCACAAACTGTGCAAAACTGAAATGCACCACAGGTATGGATGGATAGTATACTTGACGACACAGAGGTAGGTACAGCAGTGGCCTACTGTACCGTAATGCTATATTTTCTATACTGGTGGTCAGCAAACTGTGCAAAACTGAAATGCACCACAGGTATGGATGGATAGTATACTTGACGACACAGAGGTAGGTACAGCAGTGGCCTACTGTACCGTAATGCTATATATTATATACTGGTGGTCAGCAAACTGTGCAAAACTGAAATGCACCACAGGTATGGATGGATAGTATACCTGACGACACAGAGGTAGGTACAGCAGTGGCCTACTGTACCGTAATGCTATATATTATATACTGGTGGTCAGCAAACTGTGCAAAACTGAAATGCACCACAGGTATGGATGGATAGTATACTTGACGACACAGAGGTAGGTACAGCAGTGGCCTACTATACCGTACTCCTATATATTATATACTGGTGGTCAGCAAAATTATGCACTGTACTCCTACTATATACTACAATGCAGCACAGATATGGAGTGTTTTTCAGGCAGACAACGTATACTGGTGGTCACTGTTCAGCAAAACTCTGCACTGTACTCCTCCTATATAATATACTGGTTGTCCCCAGTCCCCACAATAAAGCAGTGTGAGCACAGATATATGCAGCACACTGAGCACAGATATGAAGTGTTTTTCAGGCAGACAACGTATACTGGTGGTCACTGTCAGCAAAACTCTGCACTGTACTCCTCCTATATAATACTGCTGCTCCCCAGTACCCACAATTAAGCAGTGTGAGCACAGATATATGCAGCACACTGAGCACAGATATAGAGTGTTTTTCAGGCAGACAACGTATTCTGGTGGTCACTGTCAGCAAAACTCTGCACTGTACTCCTCCTATATAATACTGCTGCTCCCCAGTCCCCACAATTAAGCAGTGTGAGCACAGATATATGCAGCACACTGAGCACAGATAACGGATAAGGAGCGTTTTTTTCAGGCAGAGAACGGATAAAACTGGTGGTCACTGATCAGCAAAACTCTGCACTGTACTCCTCCTATATTAATAATACAGCTGCTCCCCAGTCCCCACAATTAAGATATAAGCAAGCACAAATATTTGCATCAACAATGAATAAACGGAGAGGACGCCAGCCACGTCCTCTCCCTAACATTTCCAATGCACGAGTGAAAATGGCGGCGACGCGCAGCTGCTTATATAGAATCCGAATCTCGCGAGAATCCGACAGCGGGATGATGACGTTCGGGCGCGCTCGGATTAACCGAGCCATATGGGAGAATCCGAGTATGCCTCGGACCCGTGTAAAATGGGTGAAGTTCGGGGGGGGGTTCGGTTTCCGAGGAACCGAACCCGCTCATCACTACTTTTTACACATAACGGCAGACAGCGTGCCCTTGTTACACATAGCGGCAGACAGCGTACGCTTTTTACACATAACGGCAGACAGCGTGCACTTTTTACACATAACGGCAGACAGCGTACACTTTTTACACATAACGGCAGACAGCGTGCCCTTTTTACACATAACGGCAGACAGCGTGCCCTTTTTACACATAACGGCAGACAGCGTGCCCTTTTTACACATAACGGCAGACAGCGTCCCCTTTTTACACATTACGGCAGACAGTGTGCCCTTGTTACACATCACGGCAGACAGATTCCTCCTTTTTACACATTGCATCAGGCAGATTCACCCTTTTTACACATTACGTCAGGCAGATTCCCCCTTTTTACACATTGCGGCAAGCAGATTCCCCCTTTTTACACATTGCGGCAAGCAGATTCTCCCTTTTTACACATTGCAGCAGGCAGATTCCCCCTTTTTACACATTGCGGCAAGCAGATTCCCCCTTTTTACACATTGCGGCAGGCAGATTCCCCTTTTTACACATTGCGGCAAGCAGATTCCCCCATTTTACACATTGCGGCAGGCAGATTCCCCCTTTTTACACATTCCAGCAAGCAGATTCCCCCTTTTTGCACATTGCGGCAAGCAGATTCACCCTTTTTACACATTGCGGCAGGCAGTCCCCCATTTTTACACATTGCGGCAGGCAGTCCCCCTTTTTGTACATGGAAAGAAAGAAAGAAAGAAAGAAAGAAAGAAAGAAAGAAAGAAAGAAAGAAAGAAAGAGAAGAATTATACTTACCCTCTCCGCTGTCTCAGGATCCTCGGTGAAGTTTCTGCACCGAGGAGGAGAGAAGGAGGAGGAGGGAGGTGGAGGAGGGAGCCGCAGCAGCACTGTGTTATTGGTGGAGGCGCTGCTGCTGCTGCCCCTCTGCTTCACTATAGGCTGTTCTCGGAAGACAGCAGAGGGACAGCAGCAGCAGCGCCTCAACCAGTAGTAAAGCGCTGCTGCGGCTCCCTCCTCCACCTCCCTCCTCCTCCTTCTCCCCCATACCGCTGCGCTCCTCTCCTCTCTGTCCGGGCGGCTGTGTGCTGCGGGCAGCGGTTACCCGCAGCACACAGTGGCATGTAATGAGTCAGTTTGACTCATTACATGCTATGGGCCCCTGGACAGTGGCGGGCCCCAGTGCAACGCACTGGTTGCACTGGCGGTAGTTCCGCCTCTGTTTCTAATATATTCTTTGTATTTTTCATTTACTTTATACAGTCAAAACTCTGGAATATGTCAGGGAAGGCTCTGAAGATGAAGGTTTCGGTTGTCAAGCTCTGAATATTTTGTATTTTCAGAGCTTGATGATGTAAGGTCTCCATACTGGGGGGGTCATTATACATAATGCAGAAAATAAAATCTCTAAAATTTGTTGTTTTTTGTTATATGACATAATGCATTTTAGCATACCATGTTTTTTCCAAAATGAAAACCACAGCATCCTGGAGGAACCAAACAAACCCATAGTGTGACATTATGCTGAATGGGGAACATTGTTCTTCTGTCTAACCAGTACTTCTCCCCACGCGCTGACAGAGCAGGAGGCGCACTAAGAGAGGAGGAGATGCACTCACAGAGGCGCTGAACCCCGGAACCGGAAGTCACCGGGGGCTGGGGGAGTGTGGAGGCACGGAGAGTGCGGCACGGAGCAAAGTGTGTACTGCTCGCTCTGTGCCTGCACGTTTCGTTTTGGCAGGCTGGTGCAGGGGGTATCTGGGAGTGGACACCGGCCCACAGGAGATGATGGTGCTGTGGGGGCATCCATTCCAGTGGCAGAGGTACCTGTAGGAGAAAGCACCCGCACAGGAGCTGACTAATCCGTGTGGTGGGGCATCACCAGATGCAGTCAGGACATGCAGGTATAATATTATTGTACACTGTACACTTCATTAGATCTGATATTTTACATGTAATTTCAATATCTAAACTGATCTGATTGCTGTTCTTTAGCAGGGCTGTAATAACCATAAGAGGCTTGTGGAGTTTGGTACTACTTTGAGGGGAGTGTATTGTGTCTTGTTCTTTATTATATTATCAGGTACTGTCTGTTGAATATTGTTTCTCTTCACAGCTAGGCTATAATACCGTATTGCATAATTACCGTATTGCATAATTTGTACTGTTTTTCTGAGCGTAACAGGGAGTGAATACATCTGCGCGAGGTGTGTGCGAACGGTTGCCCTGGAAGCCCAGGTAACTGATCTAGAGCAAGCCGTTACATGACTAAGGGATTTTCACAATCTCAAGCAATGCCTAGATATAACGGTGGAGGAGTTGCAGGGGGGGGGGGGACACCGGTAGATGAGGATGAGCACAAAGAGGTAGCCATCTGGGTCACGGTTAGAAGGAAGAAAAAGAGGGGGAGGCAGGACATCTCTGAACTGTCAAACCCCAATAAATTCACCCGATTAGACGAAGTTTCTGTGGATGGCAGTGAGGAAATAACGGAGCTGGAGGATACCGTTCCCTCTAGCAACCAGAGGAGCGGTCCCTCTGGTACAAAGGGGATAAGAGAAAGTGAGGTACCTAGTCAGATTGTGGTGGTAGGGGATTCTATTATCAGGAAGACAGACAGGGCAATCTGCTACCAGGACCGTAATCGCCGTACAGTCTGTTGTCTCCCAAGTGCTCGGGAACGTCACATTGTGGACCGGGTACAAAGATTGTTGGGAGGGGCCGGGAACGACCTGGCGGTCTTTGGGGTTCATTCAGACCCGATCGCATGCTGCCTTTTTTCACAGCCACGCGATCGGTGATGAACAGCGCATGCACCGCAATGCACAGGCGCGCCGGCTGCTGGCGCCGGGGATCGCCAGGCAGTGACAGAACTAACAAAGAATGAGATCGCACTGGCGATTGCAAGAAGATTGACAGGAAGAAGGCATTTGTGGGTTGGTAACTCACCGTTTTCAGGGAGTGTCCGGAAAAACGGAGGCGGATTCCTGACATCAGCATCGGCCCGGATCGTTGCAGCGGCTGAGTAAGTCCTGGGCTGTGCAGAAACTGCAGAAACTTTTGTTTGTGCAGCTCACTGCACAGCCGATCGCACCCCTGCATAGCGATTACCCCCACCCCTGCAGGCAGCGATTACCTGGTCGCAGCAGTGTAAAAAAACACCTACATGTGACCAGGTCTGAATGACCCCCTTGGTGCACGTTGGCACCAATGACAAAGTTAGTGGTAGGTGGGATGTCCTTAAGAAAATTTATAGGGACCTGGGCCAGAATCTAAAGGGATGGACATCTAGGGTAATATTCTCTGAAATATTACCTGTGCCACGCGCTAGTTCAGGGAGGCAAAGAGAGATTAGGGAGGTAAATGTGTGGCTTAGAGACTGGTGTAGGAAAGAGGGGTTTGTGTTCCTGGAACACTGGGCGGACTTCTCAGTCAGGTGTCATTTTTTTTGTCACGATGGATTGCACCTGAATGAGGAGGGGGCAGCAGTGCTGGTAGGAAGGATGGTTAGAAGGTTGGAGGAGATTTTAAACTAGGTGCCTGGGGGGAGGGTATTAGAAAGAATTAGTGGGACAACTAGAGAGAGAAGAAAAAGGGATGTATAAAGTATAATGGGGGTGGAGAGGGGGGAAGGGGAAAAATAGTGATGGTAAATTAAGGAAAACTCAAGTTTCTAAGGAAACGTTATCTACAACAGAACTTGCAGAACAGGGAATTAAAAAACTGAAGTGTATGCTTCTAAATCCAAGTAGCCTAACAAGTAAAATGGGGGAATTAGAAATTATTGCACTTAATGACCAATATGATATCAGAGGCATTACAGAGACATGGGGGTAAATTTACTAAGAATCGTATTCTCCCGTTTGAGGTCAAAGTTCAATCACGAATGACATCGAAAGTGTAAATATGCAACTTTTTGAATTGATTACGACTAATTTACTAAGCTGCCGTATTCTGCATTTTCGGGTTTTCCGATGTCGATGTCATACGTTTTTTTAGGCAGTGTTTTACGTGAGTGACTTGTAAAACACTGCCTACTTTAATACAATGAATCTCGGCCGGATCTGAGAGATCCGTGCAGGGCTTCATTGTGCACCTTGTAAAAAAAAAAAAAAAATGTTTAAACTTAAAAAAAAAATTGCGTGGGGTCCCCCCTCCTAAGCCAAACCAGCCTCGGGCTCTTTGAGCCGGCCCTGGTTGCAAAAATATGGGAAAAAAATTGACAGGGGTTCCCCCATATTTAAGCAACCAGCACCGGGCTCTGCGCCTGGTCCTGGTTCCAAAAATACGGGGGACAAAAAGCGTAGGGGTCCCCCGTATTTTTCAAACCAGCACCGGGCTCCACTAGCTGGACAGATAATGCCACAGCCGGGGGTCACTTTTATACAGTGCCTTGCGGCCGTGGCATCAAATATCCAACTAGTCACCCCTGGCCGGGGTACCCTGGGGGAGTGGGAACCCCTTCAATCAAGGGGTCCCCCCCCAGCCACCCAAGGGCCAGGGGTGAAGCCCGAGGCTGTCCCCCCCATCCAATGGGCTGCGGATGGGGGGCTGATAGCCTTTGTTGAAAGTTATGAATATTGTTTTTAGTAGCAGTACTACAAGTCCCAGCAAGCCTCCCCCGCAAGCTGGTACTTGGAGAACCACAAGTACCAGCATGCGGCGGTAAACCGGGCCTGCTGGTACCTGTAGTAGTACTACTACTAAAAAAATACCCCAATAAAGACATTACACACACACCTTGAAAGTATAACTTTAATGCATACATACACACCACCATATACACATACTTACCTTATGTTCACACGAGGGTCGGTCCTCTTCTCCATGTAGAATCCATGGTGTACCTGTTGAAAAAATTCTACTCACCAAATCCAGTGTAGAGGGCTCCTCGGATAATCCATTTGTAATCCACGTACTTGTAAAAATAAAAAAACGGGACACCCGACCACGAACTGAAAGGGGCCCCATGTTTTCACATGGGACCCCTTTCCCCGAATGCCAGAAACCCCCTCTGACTGATGTCTAAGTGGGTTTCTTCAGCCAATCAGGGAGCGCCACGTTGTGGCACCCTCCTGATCGGCTGTGTGCTCCTGTACTGTCTGACAGGCGGCACACGGCAGTGCTACAATGTAGCGCCTATGCGCTCCATTGTAACCAATGGTGGGAACTTTGTGGTCAGCGGTGAGGTCACTTTCGGTCAACCGCTGACCACAAAGTTCCCACCATTGGTTACAATGGAGCGCATAGGCGGGCGCTACATTGTAACACTGCCGTGTGCCGCCTGTCAGACAGTACAGGAGCACACAGCCGATCAGGAGGGTGCCACAACGTGGCGCTCCCTGATTGGCTGAAGAAACCCACTTAGACATCAGTCAGAGGGGGTTTCTGGCATTCGGGGAAAGGGGTCCCATGTGAAAACATGGGGCCCCTTTCAGTTCGTGGTCGGGTGTCCCGTTTTTTTATTTTTACAAGTACGTGGATTACAAATGGATTATCCGAGGAGCCCTCTACACTGGATTTGGTGAGTAGAATTTTTTCAACAGGTACACCATGGATTCTACATGGAGAAGAGGACCGACCCTCGTGTGAACATAAGGTAAGTATGTGTATATGGTGGTGTGTATGTATGCATTAAAGTTATACTTTCAAGGTGTGTGTGTAATGTCTTTATTGGGGTATTTTTTTAGTAGTAGTACTACAGGTACCAGCGGGCCCGGTTTACCGCCGCATGCTGGTACTTGTGGTTCTCCAAGTACCAGCTTGCGGGGGAGGCTTGCTGGGACTTGTAGTACTGCTACTAAAAACAATATTCATAACTTTCAACAAAGGCTATCAGCCCCCCATCCGCAGCCCATTGGATGGGGGGGACAGCCTCGGGCTTCACCCCTGGCCCTTGGGTGGCTGGGGGGGGACCCCTTGATTGAAGGGGTCCCCAATCCCCCAGGGTACCCCGGCCAGGGGTGACTAGTTGGATATTTGATGCCACGGCCGCAAGGCACTGTATAAAAGTGACCCCCGGCTGTGGCATTATCTGTCCAGCTAGTGGAGCCCGGTGCTGGTTTCAAAAATATGGGGGACCCCTACGCTTTTTGTCCCCCGTATTTTTGGAACCAGGACCAGGCGCAGAGCCCGGTGCTGGTTGCTTAAATATGGGGGAACCCCTGTCAATTTTTTTCCCATATTTTTGCAACCAGGGCCGGCTCAAAGAGCCCGAGGCTGGTTTGGTTTAGGAGGGGGGACCCCACGCATTTTTTTTTTTTGAAAAATTAAAACATTTCCCACCCCTTCCCACTGAAAAACATGCACGGATCTCATGGATCCGTGCATGCCTATACAAACACGGGATAAAAAAGCAGGTCTGTTTTTTTTTAGCACTTTTTCACGATTTGTATTTCATCACGGCAGTGTTTGGCTATTGTCGGCAGTGTTTGTGTTTTGCACTTTTTAGTAAATTCCCGATTTCTACCAAATTGCAGGCGTATTTGACCGATGGTGTATTGATTTGTGATTTTTTCCTAGGACTTCCAAAATATTACGAATGCCCTCATCACTGCCGTGATTTTTGCTTAGTAAATTACCGAGATGACACTATGAAGAAAAAACGGCATCTCGGTCAAAATCGGGACCTTAGTAAATATACCCCATGGTGGGATAATTCTCACGACTGGGCAACAAACATGGAGGGGTACACCTTCTTCAGGGGAGATAGGACTAATAAAAAGGGAAGGGGTATTTGTCTTTATGTTAAGCCATTTTTAAAACCCTATTTAAAGGAGGTCATTTATGAGAGGACAGGAAATAACGTGGAGTCATTATGGGTTGAGAATTCAAGTGGGGGTAAAGATGCAAAGAAGCTTTTAATAGGGACATGCTACAAATCGCCAGATATTAGTATGTCTGACGAATTACAATTCTTGCAGCAAATCGAAAAAGCTGCAGGAATGGGGGTGGTCATTATCATAGAGGACTTTAATTATCCGGACATAAATTTGAACACTGAAACAGTAAATACAGCTAGGGGTAACAGGGTCTTAAACATGCTAAAAGATCTCTACTTGTCCTAGGTTATCGAGGATCCAACTAGACTTAGGACTATACTGGACCTAGTACTAACTCATAATGTTGAGATAATATAAAATACTAAAGTAAGGGAGACCTTAGGAAATAGTGATCATAATATGATCACATTTGATATCAGCTTCCAAAAACAACACTATAAGGGTCTAACAAGGACTTTTAACTTTAGAAAAGCTAATTTCAACTTGCTGAAACAAGCAATGAAAGACATCAATTGGGAAATTCCATTTCATGGTAAGAATATGGCTGAAATGTGGGATGTTTTTACAACTGAGCTCAATAAGTACACTCATTTGTCATTCCCAAGGTCAACAAAAACAGGAGTAGTAAATTTAAACCGATGTGACTTAATGAGATGGTCAAAGAACAAATGGATAAAAAGAGGCGTGCTTTCAAAGCATTTAAGTCTGACAGGAAGGCAGAATCATTCCAGTTCTACAAGGAATGTAACAAAAAATGCAAAAAATAAATCAGAGCAGCTATAATAGAAAACAAAAAACAAATCACCAAGGAGAGTAAAACAAATCCTAAAAAGTTCTTTAAGTATATAAATGGTAAAAGGTTAAAAAAGGAGAAAATAGGACCATTAAAGGGCGAGTTGGATGTCTTGATTAATGATGATAGGGAAAAAGCAGATTTATTGAATAAATTCTTTTCATCAGTATTCACAAGAGAGGACCGGTTGATGGGAGTAGTGCACACCATAAGCTATGATAGCAATCCGTTGCTTTGTACTTGGTTAAATGAGGAAGTAGTCCATGAGAGACTAAGCAAAATTAAGATAAATAAATCTCCTGAGCCGGATGGACTTCACCCCAGAGTTCTTATGGAACTTAACTCAGAGCTAGCAAGGCCCTTATATTTTATTTTCAGTCAGTCAATTACATCAGGGATGATACCAAAGGACTGGCGTATAGCAGAGGTTGTCCCAATATTTAAAAAGGGAATTAAAACTCATCCAAGTAACTATAGACCGGTAAGTTTTACATCTATAGTGGGGAACATACTGGAAGGTATAACAAGTGATAGCATACAGGAGTACTTGGATACCTCCAAGATTATCAATAGGAATCAGCATGGTTTTGTGAAGCACAGGTCATGTCAAACTAACTTAATAAACTTCTATGAGACAGTGAGCGATAATACTGATCAGGGTAAAGCAGTGGATGTGGTCTTTATGGACTTTGCTAACGCCTTTGACAAAGTCCCACATAAGAGACTATTCAAATTAAGAGAGCTTGGGATAGGAAACACTATTTGTACTTGGGTGAGTAATTGGCTGTACAACAGGGAACAGTGAGTCGTGATAAATGGGATGTTCTCTGAATGGGCCTCGGAGCTTAGTAGAATACTGCAGGGTTCAGTACTAGGGCCATTGCTGTTTAACATATTCATTAATGACCTAGGAGTGGGCCTGGAAAGCACAGTGTCAATTTTCGCAGACGATACAAAACTGTGTAGAGTAATTAATTTAGACAAGGTTATTGAGTCTCTACGGAATGACTTATCCAGACTGGAGGTCTGGGCAGACAAATGAAAAATAAGATTCAATATAGAAAAATGGAAAGTTATGCACTTTGGGACTAAAAACAATCAGGCAGCCTTTAAATTAAATGAGGAAAATGTAGGGATAACGAAAGTTGAAAAATATTTTGGTGTGCTCATCGATAATAGACATAGTAGCAGTACGAAATGTCAAAATGCAGCAACAAAAGCAAATAAGGTGTTAGCATGCATAAAACGGGCAATGGAGTCAAGGGATGAGAGTGTAATCCTGCCACTGAATAAATCATTGGTACGGCCACACCTGGAATATTGTATACAGTTCTGGGTACCTCACCATAAAAAGGACATCTTGGAACTCGAAAGGCTTCAGAGGCGAGCCACCAAACTGGTTAAGGGGTTAGAGGCACTGAATTATGAGGAAAGACTTACAAGGTTAGATATGTTTACCCTGGAAAAGAGGCGGCTGAGAGGGGACATTATTAATTTTTATAAATACATAAAGGGACAATACAAGGATTTATCAGACTGTAACATTTAATTTAGCACTTTATATATCACTTTCATATAATTTTCTACTAATTTCACTTTTTTAATTACACCTTTCATGTGTATCTTTTGTATATAGCTTCAGCTTCCCAATTTTCAATTATACTTTAACCTCACACTGGTGTGCTGCCCTGGGGTATCTGGCCCTTGCTGGTTTGTGGTGTGTCATGTCCCGGACTTTGACTTAATGTTAGTTACCCGCCATACTCAGAGACGCCTTGAAGCGCCCTGGGGGATTTCCATACCTTTGCAAATGTGTGAAACTGAAATCTCTGAAATTTCTACTAGCATGTAGTTATCAAATCCTGTTGCTGATGTGATCCAGTGTGCTGGGGGATACCAATGTTTCTTCTTAGATAAATTCCTAACTGAAAGAAATATCCAAGGATATAGCATCTAAATGAAATAACAATTTATAATACAGGTTGAACTCGATGGCCTTTTTCTCTCTTTTCAACCTCATCAACTATGTTACTAGTGTATAGGGATAGCGGGCTAGATCAGGACTGTAAGGTTAGCAAGAGACGTCCGTGATATGTCCTGCATTAACTTTATAAATGAATGGTAATTTCTACAACTGCAGGTGAAAATGTTACATTTCACCTACTTTTGTAGAAATTAAGGGAAAATAAATAGACCTCTATGTATATCCTACTAGTAGCAATGGCTAATGTTTCTATCACACTTTGGGTTCAATGCAATACACAAGGGCCCTCATTCTGAGTTGTTCGCTCGCTAGCTGCTTTTAGCAGCATTGCAAACGCTAGGCCGCCGCCCTCTGGGAGTGTATCTTAGCTTAGCAGAATTGCGAACGAAAGAGTAGCAGAATTGCTACTAAAAATTTTCATGCAGTTTCTGAGTAGCTCCAGACCTACTCCTAGATTGCGATCACCTCAGTCTGTTTAGTTCCTGGTTTGAGGTCACAAACACGCCCTGCGTTCGGCCAGCCACTCCCTCATTTCCCCAGCCACTCCTGCGTGTTTCCCTGGCACGCCTGCGTTTTTTAGCACACTCCCGGAAAACGCTCAGTTACCTCCCAGAAATGCCCCTTTCCTGTCAATCACTCACCGATCAGCAGTGCGACTGAAAAGCGCCGCACGAACACCAGCAAATCTACTACGTTTTGTGTTAAATAACTTAGCGCATGCGCGCTGCGTACCATGCGCATGCGCATTTTCCACCTAATTGCTGCGTTGAGAAAAACGACAACTAGCAAACAACTCAGAATGACCACCAATGGCCCTCATTCCGAGTTGTTCGCTCGCTAGCTGCTTTTAGCAGCATTGCAAACGCTAGGCCGCCACCCTCTGGGAGTGTATCTTAGCTTAGCAGAATAGCGAACGAAAGATTAGCAGAACTGCTACTAAATAATTCCCTGCAGTTTCTGAGTAGCTCCAGACCTATTCCTAGACTGCGATCACCTCAGTCTGTTTAGTTCCTGGTTTGACGTCATAAACACGCCCTGCGTTCGGACAGCCACTCCCCTGTTTCTCCAGCCACTCCTGCGTTTTTCCCTGGCACGCCTGCGTTTTTTAGCACACTCCCTGAAAACGCCCAGTTTCCGCCCAGAAACACCCACTTCCTGTCAATCACACTACGATCACTCGAGCGATGGAAAAACGTTGCTCGAGCTTGTGTAAATCTACTAAGTTTTGTGTTAAATAACTTAGCGCATGCGCGCTGCGTACCATGCGCATGCACATTTTCCACCTAACCGCTGCTTTGCGAAAAACGGCAACGAGCGAACAACCCGGAATGACCACCATTGTGCGAGTTGCCTTGTGTGAGCCATTTTCAAGGCAGCTGTTTATAGGGTTCAAAAAATAATTGGCCAAAAATTACACCATTTTTCATTAGCTAATGCCCCTCCAAATTTCATAAAGTACTTCTTTCTTTTTTTTTATATATAATTTTTTTATTGAGACATTACAACATAACATGGCCGGAGATACAATCAGAGCAGAAATTCCGAAAAGAAGTTTACAATGACATATAAAAAGAAATCACAATATTAGAGTAAGACATTGCGTGTACAAAACAATGAAAGCCACTTCAATGTATTTTAACTGTATCGTGTAGCATGGCAATTCCGGGAGAGGCCGCTGACCAATTGCACCCTATTAGGCCAGAGTAAGAGGTGGGTCCTGAGCTGCCAGCCTTGTGAGATACCAGGTAGTATATTTGAGGCTAAAATGAATTTGTTGCCTCGTAGCAAGAGGAAGGGATGCTATATATGAATCCCAGAGAACAAAGAAACGTTCAGCTTGTTTACCTTTGTCTACAATAGATTCCACTCAGTCCATTTTGAATAGAAAGTGAAGCTTGGACAAGAATAGGGGAATTTGTGGGGGAGTGGTGTTAATCCAGCCCTGAAGTATCGTCTTTTCCCCAGCCGCACTAAGGGCTAATAGCAATTGTTTACTTTCTAAAGTCATTCGGAGAGTAGGGTCAAAAACACCTAATATAGCCAATTCAGGGGCGAAAGGCACAAATGTGACAAGTTTAGCTTCAGCGTAACGCTGAATGAAATGCCAGAAATACTTTATGATGGGATAGGCCCAAAGACAATGGTAATTGTCCGCTTCCGCTTGATGACACTGTGAACATGTATGTGTATCGGAAGTTCCCATATGGAAACGCCGAAGAGGGGTCAGGTAAGTATTATGGTAAATATTTAGATAAAGTTCAGTGTACATACTAGCTTTTAGAACCTTTCCTGAAAACAAAAGGGCTTTTTCCAGTACTGGTATGGTCAAGGTGGGAAAGTGGGTCAGCCATTTAGACATTCCTCCCGCTACCTTCCCGTGGTTAATAATATTTCTCAGGAAAGTATAATGGATAGAAAAGGCCTTACGCTGAGGCAACGGGAGTGTCAGAAGGCTGTCTAACGAGCTATTCCAATCACCAGCCGAAAAATGAGTAAGAGCATGTGTAATGTAAAACCGTGTTTGTTAGAAATGCCAATGGATATGGGCTTACCACGGCATATTGGGACGATACTTCTGAGTAATGCAAAGGACGTTTATCCTCTATTGAGACCAAGGCTCGCAAATTGTGAATACCTACCAATCTCCACAAAGTGAAGGGGTGAGCAGCCATGCCATCCAGAAAGTCAGGGTTGCGAATCAAGGGTAGGTGAAGAGAATGCTATTGGTTCAGACCTGCATTATGACGCAGTATGTGCCAAATTTTCCTAGTAGTCCATAAAAGGGGATTCAACTTTATAGAGTCAGGTATTTCTGGTGGAGAAAACATGTTAGGCTCACACTAGGAAGGAAGCCTTGGTCCAATGATGTGTTAGTGTATACCGAGCTATTCTGCAGCCAATCTCGTAAATGCCTCAAAAGAGCGGCGTGATTATAATTTATTATGTCCGGGAAATTTATCCCACCATTCGATTTTGGTTGAATGAGTTTCAGCAGTGCTATGCGGGCTCGACCTCCTTTCCAGATAAATCTACGAAAGAGTCCATTAATTTGTACATCTGATTTGGTCAATAAGACCGGGAGAATTTGCAACGGATAAAGTAAACATGGAATGGCTACCATCTTGAGTAAATTGACCTGTCCCAAGTAGGATAATGGAAGACATTCCCACCCTTTCACATCATTAGCCAAGGTAATAATTGCACGGCTCACATTAACTCTGTATACATTTTCAGGGGTTGCGAGGGATCATAATCCCCAGATACAGAATATGTGCGGCAGCCCATCGTAACAGATATTGAGTAATCCATCAAGGACGTATACGGTTACCATGTACTAATAACATAGCATTTGATTTGGCTATATTGGTACTAAAACCAGAAATGGAGCCAAACAGCGTAATAGTGTAAAAAATGCGCTGAAGGGAGTGCTCAGGGTCAGTTATGTAGAGGAGAATGTCATCGGCAAACGCAGACAATTTTATCTCATGAGTACCCACAAAAAGTACTTATTTCAATAAAAAAATCATTGCTGGTTTTTATCATTTTTTTACATTTAAAAAATAATAATTTAGTCGCATCAAATTACTCCAAAAGCACCTTTTGTTAAACTTTTTTTTTACTTTTTCGTTTTATTATTTTGTAATTAAATGAGAGTCATAAGCTTTTCACATTTTTTTTATTTAAAATATATTTGCACAAATCAGCCATTTGAAACCTTTTAAAAACTTCCAGTATTTTCCTTATGGCCACTAACAGCCTTCTATACAGCACCGTAACATGGCAGCGATGTGCTCTGTGCTGCCGTGCCTCCCACCAGAGATGTGCGGTGAGGTGAGGCAGAGCCTTTCCTGTCATACTAACGTATACACCAGAGTTTTGAGTATATAAAAAATACAAAGAATATATTAGAAATATCTTCTTTGTATTATTCTAATCATTTTTATAGTAAAACTCTGGAGCAAAAAGTCTATGGCAGTGCCTCCTCTCTTATCTTTTCCGCACATCTCTGATCAATATTCACTAAATTTTGAGCAGTCTCTATACTGTACTTGTGCAAATGCCCACATGCACCCTCGGGCCTATATATATAGTGTGTAAATCTTGCTCTGGTACTAGCCAGTGCCTACTGAACATTTTACCTCATCATACATCCCTGCCCCCCACCCACCCCCAATTCCTTTGCCACCCAACACCCTGAGTGCTCCGCCGTGGCCAGTGTTAACCAGTGCCCCAAACCCTGGGAGGGAGGGCGGTCAAACGACGCTCCCACACCTCACACAGGGCCTAATTCAGACCTGGTCGCACGCAGGCTATTTTTTACACTGCTGCAACCAGGTGATCGCCGCCTATAGGAGAGGGGGTTAGGGCTTTCCAGGGCTGCTTTCGGCTGTGCGGTGAGCTGCACAAACAAAAGATTGTGCAGTTTCTGCACAGCCCAGGACTTACTCACCTGCTGTGATGATCCCTGAAGACGCTGACGTCAGGTATCCTCCCAGGAAACGGCCGGACACGCCTGCGTTTCTTCCGACACTCCCAGAAAACGGTGATTTGCCGCCCAGGAATGCCTTCTGTCCGTCAATCTTCTTTGCATTCGCCCCTGCGATCGCTTTTGTCGTTGAAGCCATCGCTCTCCGGCGACGCGCCTGCGCATTGCGGGTCACACGCATGCGCAGTTCAGACCCGTTCGCACGGCAGCGATAAAATGCAGCTTGTGAACGGGTCTGAATGAGGCCTACAGTTCTGTGGGAGACACAGGAGGCGGAAATACAGAGGGCACACAGCGGCTGTCCGGTGACTACAGAAGGATGTCTCCCAAGCCATCCCACCCAGTACAGCTGCATCTCCCGCACTACCCTCCTTATGACCCTGCTTCTATATGATTCTGCTAAAAAAGTTGTAACTTTTTGGGGGTCCAGGAAGGTCTCCCCAATTTTTCATGCATTTTTCCCAGATCGCATTTTGTAAAGAATCCGCACCCTTCTGCTGAGAGTACTGCCGATAGGCATTTATAATTAGATCTTGCATTTTTCAAGTGCACACATTCGTGCGAAGTCTGCGAGTTTCATGAAACAAACTCGCATTTGCAGCTAATTGGATTCCCCCCTATATATCAACGCTATAAATTTGACATTAAAGATTTTGGGCAAATATAGTCAGAAGTTAAATTATACTTGCCGAATTCTGGCCTACTCTCTCCGGGAGAGAGCAGCCATGTCGGCCCAGCTAGGGTGCGGTGTGCGGGTTTCTGCACATGAAAGGGCGTGGGGTGGAGGCAGAACAATATAAAGGAAGCTTAGGGGGCGCGGTGGCCGCACTCTTGTCATTGTAGCCACGCCCCCTGCTTTATAATGCTGAGATCACCACCATTATACAGCAGGGGGCGTGGCTAGGATGATGCGATTCACCCAGAATTGCATCATCGGCACCCGGTCTGCCCACATTACTCGCTAAGTGGGCTGTCGGGCAGGGAGGTTCTTTTGTAGTCAGGAGACTTGCCTGTTCTTCCGTGGGGCCGGGAGGGCCACCCGATTTTCAGGAGCCTCCCAGCCATTTCCGTGACAGTGGGAAAGTATGCCTTAAACTGTTCATCACTAGCAGCAAATAAAAGCAATCATAAATTACATTTAGTTTCATACATTGTTAC
This sequence comes from Pseudophryne corroboree, assembly GCF_028390025.1. NCBI lineage: Eukaryota > Metazoa > Chordata > Amphibia > Anura > Myobatrachidae > Pseudophryne > Pseudophryne corroboree. The sequence goes on along the minus strand of NC_086449.1, from coordinate 126,951,462 downwards.
ACTGATTTGCTATCTTATATTTGTCAGGTATGCAAATAAAGTTGTTTTTGATAATGGGATAGCTATTATATAATTATTGCATATTTCATAGAAAAAAGAGCAGTGTTGGTATCACTCAGCATCTTCTATAATGTGCCTTGTCCTTAGGTGACTTCATCGCTACAGTGAGGTACTGGATAACAGCTTGCTAATTGCAGATGAAGTGCAGGTTTCTCCTGAAACCTATAACTCACAATGAAAAGAAACACTTCCAGTTCTTCTTTTGCTGCCGATATGCTGAGTGGCTCCGGCCTGTCCATATAAGCAGTTATGTCTTTGTTGTGATCAATCATCACTTGTCACCAGACATCACGACACTTGTTCTGCGTTTCTGCAGCAACATGTCCTCAGGAGTAGTAAGCACAAGCTGCTGGTGTTTGTTGTGACAGGACGCCGTCTCACTGTATTGCTATGTTAAGCCTTTAGCCTGTTATGATGTCTGATGTTGACCCCTGGCTCTCGCTTGAGACAGAAACAAACAAGTAAATACAACAGCCTACAGCACATACAGAAGGCCATTGCTGAAGTATTGCTGTTTGCGCTATTTTAACCCTTTCTGTATATACTGTATTGGTGATACTGGGGCAGATGTATTAAGCCTGGAGAAGTGATAAAGCAGTGATAAGTGCAAGGTGATAACTAACCAGCCAGTCAGCTCCTAACTGTCATATTATATTATATACTTTCAGGGTTGGACTGGCCCACAGGGGTACAGGGGAAACCACCGGTGGGCCCTACTGCCTGTGGGTCCTACTCTTCATCTAGGGATCAGGTTTCAGACTGTGCACTTGAATTATACATTATAAATATGTTACCTTATACTGCACAGGACTATGGTGTATTTTCTACAGCGCCGTTCTGGTATAGTATCATGCATGCACTAGTAGTATTTAGTGTATATATTTATCAAGATGACCAGCCGATACACTCTCTACTGCTTAGGCAAACCAAGATGGTAGTTGGACACGTCCCCTCTGGAGATCAGCCACACCCCTAATGGGCCCCTACCACTTAATTCCCCGGTGGGCCCCTCATGCCCCAGTCCGAAACTGTATACTTTACATATTGGAGCTGATTGGCTGGTGCGTTATCACCTTGCACTTATCACTACTTTATCACTTCCCCAGGCTTAATACATCTGCCGTGTTCAACATTGTCTGATAAGGGACAGAAATCCTTATCCACAATTAGCAGGGTAGTTGGCAGTACCTTGGCATGTGAGCTGATCACACAGTGGCCCTCATTCCGAGTTGATCGGTCGGTATTTTTCATCGCATCGCAATGAAAATCCGCTTAGTACGCATGCGCAATATTCGCACTGCGACTGCGCCAAGTAATTTAACAATGAAGATAGTATTTTTACTCACGGCTTTTTCATCGCTCCGGCGATCGTAATGTGATTGATTGGAAATGGGTGTTACTGGGCGGAAACACGGCGTTTTATGGGCGTGTGGATGAAAACGCTACCGTTTCCGGAAAAAACGCAGGAGTGGCTGGAGAAACGGAGGAGTGGCTGGGCGAACGCTGGGTGTGTTTGTGACGTCAAACCAGGAACGACAAGCACTGAACTGATCGCACAGGCAGAGTAAGGTTGAAGTTACTCAGAAACTGCAAAGTAGTTTGTAATCGCAATATTGCGAATACATCGGTCGCAATTTTAAGAAGCTAAGATACACTCCCAGTAGGCGTAGGCTTAGCGTGTGTAACTCTGCTAAATTCGCCTTGCGACCGATCAACTCGGAATGAGGGCCAGTGTACACTAGAATCTGGGGAGAGGGAAATGGGAAACATTGGGGGTAATTCTGAGTTGATCACAGCAGGAAGTTTGTTAGCAATTTGGCAAAACCATGTGGACTGCAGGGGGGGGGGGCAGATATAACATTTGCAGAGAGAGTTAGATTTGGGTGGGTTATTTCGTTTCTGTGCAGGGTAAATACTGGCTGCTTTATTTTTACACTGCAATTTAGGTTTCAGTTTGAATACACCCCACCTAAATCTAACTCTCTCTGCACATGTTATATCTGTCCCCCCTGCAGTGCACATGGTTTTGCCCAACTGCTAATAAATTTGCTGCTGCGATCAACTCAGAATTAGGCCCATCGAGCACTGGTACAGTAACCTATAAATAAAAGTAGGATATAGGTAGGTTACATCAATAGTGAACAATCACTCCCTTGTGGGAAAAATGATTCCATGGAGGTGCCCCCATGAGAGTAATGAAGAGTATACAAAGCACACAAAAACAGGAAAATACTGTCTACTTAAAAACTTAACTTTTATTAAAGTATAAACATATAAAATGAGAATTGATTCTCAGTGGAAAATTCGCAAAGAAACATGTGACAGTGTGGTAAGCACCCACAAAAATTAAGCCTCTATGAAAAATCATGGACATTTTGGACTTTTCATAGAGGCTCAATTTTTATGGGTGCATGCCAATTATATATTTTTTGGATTCAACCAAGTATCTTAACTAAAATCTTACTTCATTTTACCAGGGGACAGTTTAACATGTTATTATGTGGAAGTTGCTAAACTGTTATTTAGGAAACTTCATTTGAGATACACTGATATTTGTAAAACTGTTACCTACAGCTCCTGATTTTTACATATAGTTTCTCCAGGAAACTAGAGTTGTATTGATTATTAGTATGTACTAATATACATTTTATTGCTATTGGAATTATACATTATCCCTGGGACCGAGGGCCCTGTATCATGATAAAGGTACTCTAAACTACAGTTGGAGTATATTTTGACTACTATTACAATGGTTTATGACCATTTGAGTGCATTACTACACTATAAAAAATAGGATTTTAATACCTACGGGTAAATCCTTTTCTCTTAGTCCGTAGAGGATGCTGGGAACTCCAAAAGGACCATGGGGTATAGACGGGATCCGCAGGAGACATGGGCACACTATAAGACTTTGAATGGGTGTGAACTGGCTCCTCCCTCTATGCCCCTCCTCCAGACTCCAGTTAGAGAACTGTGCCCAGGGAGACGGACATTTCGAGGAAAGAATTTATTGTTTAAACACGGTGAGTGTCATACCAGCTCACACCTCGAACATGCCGCATAACGTGGCATTCAAAAGAACACCAGCCGATGGCATGAAAAATATACAGCAATATGCTGACCGAAAATGTAACATAACCTGTGTGTAAACACAACCAATAATAGCATACCGCATGCCATGGCATGAATAACATCAGCAACAGACTTGACTGAAAAGAAACACCACCTGAGTGTAACCACCAATAGCTGCAGATACAGTACGCACTGGGATGGGTACCCAGCATCCTCTACAGACTAAGAGAAAAGGATTTACCGTTAGGTATTAAAATCCTATTTTCTCATGCATCCTAGAGGATGCTAGGAACTCCAAAAGGACCATGGGGTTTATACCAAAGCTCCAAACTGGGCGGGAGAGTGCGGATGACTCTGCAGCACCGATTGAGCAAACATGAGGTCCTCATCAGCTAGGGTATCAAACTTGTAGAACTAAGCAAAAGTGTTTGAACCCGACCAAGCAGCTGCTCAGCAAAGTTAAACGGCTGAGACTCCTCGGGCATCCGCCAAAGAAAAGCCCACCTTCCTGGTAGAATGGGCCTTCACCAACTTCGGTAACGGCAATCCAGCCGTAGAACGAGCATGCTGAATCGTATCACAGATCCAGCGTGTAACAGTCTGCTTAGAAGCAGGAACCCCAATTTGGTTGGGAGCATACAGGATGAACAGAGCCTCTGTTTCCCCAATCTGAGCCGCTCTGGCGACCTAAATATTCAAAGCCCTGACTACATTGAGAGACTTTGAATCAGCCAAAGCATCTGTAACCACAGGCATCACAATAGTTTGGTTCATCAAATAGGGCTCTTGTGAGACAAAACCGCTAATTCCGACACCCGCCTTGCGGATGCCAAGGCCAACAGCATGCCCACTTTCCAAGTGAGAAATGTTAACTCAACCTTTCGTAAAGGTTCCAACCAGTGTGACATAATAAACTGCAACACCACATTAAGGTCCCATGGTGCCACTGGGGCACAAATGGAGGTTGGATGTGCAGCACTCCTTTCACGAAAGTCTGAACTTCTGGAAGGGTGGCCAATTCTCTTTTGAAAGAAAACTGATAAGGCCGAACTGCACTTTAATGGAGCCTAACTTTAGGCCTGCATCCACTCCTGCTTGCAAAAAATGGAGAAAACGACCCAGCTGAAATTCTTCCGTAGGAGCCTTCTTGGATTTAAACCAAGACACATACTACCTCCAAATACGGTGGTAAAGCTTCGCTGTTACTCCTTTCCTAGCCTGAAACAGTGGGGGAAATTTACTAAGCTCCCGATTTTGACCGAGATGGTGTTTTTTCTTCAAAGTGTCATCTCGGGAATTTACTAAGCACAAATCTCGGCAGTGATGAGGGCATTCATATTTTTATTACGGCTGTGTATTAAAAATACGAATGAATACACCATCGGTCAAACGCGGCTGTTTAGATCTAGAACTCGGTCATTTACTAAGCATTCGTATTTGAAATCTCTACCGTGAAAATGGATTTGCAGCCGGAAAAAATTACTAATCGTACAAAAAGCCTAAAAAAAAGTAGACCTGCTTTTGAGAAGCGTGTTTACATGTGTTGTCAATTCTACATTAGTCACACCTGACTTTTTGGACCTTTAAAAGGGACCCAAGCACATTTTTCACCACTCTCAATCTGAAATGGCTGCTACTGTGTGTAGTACTGCTGTCTTGTTTGCTGGGGGATACCTGACACTGCTCCATGAGGCTACAATAAACCCAGGCCAGGAAAATCAACAGGGTAAGCAGGTTGTACATGTTCCGCGTAGGCTGGCCATGGCTTGTTTTTTTAGTGGGACTTTAAACGATAACAAAATTGCTGATGACCATGTTATACAGATGCTCAGACTAAATGTAATTAATTTTTTCCCTCTGTATGACCTTGTCAAACTGACCCTAGACCCTGAGACAGTACGCTCTCGCTCTGTCTCAGGCCTGCACAAACTCCTGCCTGTGTTGCACTTTATGGCTACCGGCAGCTTCCAGCCTGTGACTGGCAATGTAATTAGTATCTCACAGGCCACCTTTTAAAAATATTTAATTCAGGTGAGTTAAAACATACATACACGTCTATGTCTAAGTGGTGCTTCTGTAATATAATAGAAAACAGTATTGTATTGATTACAGGTCATGACACTCACCTTTAATTTTTGAATGGCCACTCAGGTTTTGGATGTCTTGGATGGCTACATAGATGCCTCTCTCTGCTTCCCTACCCAGGAGTCGCAGTGGTATGCAGTCATGGTAGCTTTATCTGATCTTGCGGCCATGGACAATGTGCTGGGTGACATAGCTTAGACACATGTTGAGCTGAGGACACCTAGGGGCAGGCAATATATTTCTAACAATCCACATCTGGCCCAAGACACTAATGTGCATGTGGTTTGTGTAGCTAATTAAACAATACACATATTGCGTGTTCACAATTTATTCATTTTAACACACAACTTTTTGAGACCAATCTTAAAGAAAAAACACTGTAATAGTTAATATATTCTGACCGAACATTATTAATTTTTTTTTTGTGTGTGCTGGGTGCCGAGGATTGTGCTGGCTCGTTGGTGCGGGTTCGACTTGAGCGTCGGACTGGGGAATGAACTGGGGTGTGGCTTGGTGTCGTTGTCCCAGAACTAGATGTGGCATGGTGTGATGCCAACACACTAAGGCTTTGACTTAGATTGTTCAAGCTTGCTGTGAGCTGAGTGTTAGCGGCAGTGTTGTTAGCTATCATGCGTGAGAGGTTGTCGTTGATCATTTGGTTGTGTTGTATGATCTGTATAAGTGATTGTTGCTGCCGCTGCTGATCATCCAAGATGCGTTGGAGGTTTGACTGCATTTGGGTGTTGTCTGCCCTCATCTGTTCCATGGAGTTAGCGATTCGGCCCACCTGCACTATAAGTCTGCCTGAGTTGCGACTCAGTCTAGGCAAATGATGGGGCAGACTTGACAGGTATTGGCTGTGGGTGTTGAGGCTTGAGCATTTGTGTGTCAACTTGTGTTGTGCTCAATTGGGGGCTGTGGGATGTTTGGGGTGGTTGGGGTATGTCCTGCGGCGTGGTTGTCTGAGTTGGATCGATGGGCTGCAGGTGGAGTGTGAAGGTCTCCTGGTCACGTTCCTGCTGGGCATCCTCGGTGATGATGGCTGGGTCTGTATGGGGTTGAAGATAGCCACTATTTAGTAAATATGTAGCATTGGTCTTACTATAGCTTTACCTCAACAGGCATTACTTCTTAATATTAATTTTGTAATTGCTAAATTGATTGTGGCATAAACTTAACTATGTTGCTCACCTTTTTTTTATAAATATGTGGCTTCTAACGTTCACTACTCATTTGGTTTTTTTGGAAGGGAATAGTAGGATTCTGAGCCATAATTACTGTTTAAACACGAAGAACTCTAACAAATACAAAGTACTACATTTACATATTGGGTATGAAGCTTCCTTTGGAACAACACACACAATACAATAAATGTGTTGGCCAATACACTCATACATTGTTCAAGGCAGTCAGTGGTCTGCCAAAAACGGAAAAAAATATAGTGGCCTAAAATGTACACATTAACAATGGATGAAAAAGTATTAAGGTGCCCTATGTTTAGAAGTGGTGTTGTTGGCCATGCAAAACAATTGGATGAGACTTAACATTTCTGTTGTTTTTTTACTAAAAAAATTATGTGTCAAAAATGTGTTGATATGGCCAACATCCCATCTGACAATTATCCATCTAAAAATACCTTAACACCATCTGCTTTTTGTTGTTGATTATTGCAAGGATGACTGGTCATTAGTGTATTATAATTTTCGATGTACTAACAGTGGGGCAGATGTATAAACCTGGAGAAGGCATAAGAAAGTGAAAAACCAGTGATATGTGCAAGGTGAGAAAGGCACAAGGCAAACAGATCCAATATGTACATTAACAGTTGTGTTTATTTTGTACTGCTGCCTTTATCACCTTGCACATATCAGTGTTTTTTCACTTCCTTATGCCTTCTCCAGGTTAATAAATCAACAACACTGTTTGCTTACTTATTTACACGTAATTGTTATGTTTACTCACCAGACAACTGAGGGGATTGTGGATCCTCACTTTGGGGGCTGGCCAATAGAGCTAGTGGTGGCACGGCCGACACTGCGGAGATGCGCCATTGGGGTGGTGATGCTGGTGCTGGAGCTGGAGCCTCAAGACGGCGTCTCTTGGGTGGCCTCGTTGCCACAGTAACCGAGCCCTGTGATGGGCGCCTTAGTGTAGGTGGATTTGCCGAAGAAGAACCTGTGTGATAAGATAATCATTAAAATTTTGTTTTTCTATGTGTTTGCAGAATATGTGTATACAGTTAAATCTTACCGGCATTGCCACCATCTGCATCTCTTGGCAGTGTTGGCTGTGGCCTGGCTGTGCTGCTTCTCTGGCGTACTGTAGAAATATGAAGAATGTCCTTATGAACATACTATTTTGGTGATATGTTTTTGCAAATTCCTTATTGTGATGTAAACATATGTGGTACCTGATGAGAATTAAACTAAACGATGCTTATGCTTTTCTGCCTGACGTCATTGGGTGCGTATTCTTTAATTTAGCATAAATTATGCAAAAAATACAGTACACAAAGGCGCATAATGCAAACAATTATACTACTTAAAAACAAAACATCGTAGCTTGACACAACCACAATATTGCACGCTAATGTCCCAATTTTGGATAATAATAATAAAACACTAGACAAAAATATCTTGTAAAAATTGAAAACATCACAACCAAATATGCAATCAAAAACACATCAAGCACACAAAGGGCAACCCATAAAAACACACAATAATCATAAATGATATGAAATGTATTTACAAAAAACCTTAGTTTAAAAATTAAAAATTTTAAAGCATGAAAACACACCTACAAACATTTACTTTTGACTTAAAACACCTGAAAAACTCCAAGGCAACCAGTAATAATTTAAAAAAAAAAACAGTACATCAGGCCTGGCCAACATGTGGCTCTCCAGATGTAGTGAAACTACACATCCCAGCATGCCCTGTCACAGTTTTAGCATTCCCTAATAGCAAAACTGTGGCAAGGCATGATGGGACTTGTAGTTTCACAACAGCTGGAGAGTCACAGGTTGGCCAGGCCTGCACTACATCACCAACACATTAGAAGAATGAACAAACTGACAACCACAATTAGCTAAAAGACATTTCAGACAACTAAGGACAAAGCACACATGCTTAAATTGTTTTTAAAAAAACACAAATAACTCACCATCCTGCCTTGGCCGATCCGAATCCCGGACATAAGTGGCACCAACCACTTCTTGCGGAATGAGTACACGCACAGGCTCCTCCCAATCTCGGTAAGATGCACGGAAGGGGTGTCCACCCCCGGTTTGGCGGGCCGATTTAGCCTCCTTGGCCATCTTCGCCTTGACACGGCGCTTTATGTCGTAAAAACGCTTACGACACGTGTCCTCGGTCCGCCTCACCACTCCCTCACTATTCACAGCCGCAGTGACCTTCCCCCACAGAACACTCTTCCTGCGTGACGACACCTTTGCAGCATCATGGCCAAACAACTGCCAATGATGCCTCATCAGCTCCCGCACCAAAGCCATATTTTCAGCATAGCTAAATTTGACATTGCGGCCAGTCTTTGTAGTGGTGCGTGGCTGCGGAGCCACAACACCATCACTATCACTGGAGGCCGCAGCAGCAGCCACCCCCTCCTCCTCACTAACCTCCTCCACCTCACTAACCTCCTCCCTCTCACTCACCTCCTCCCTCTCACTCACCTCCTCCACCTCACTCACCTCCTCCACCTCACTCACCTCTGACTGGGACATAATCAGGACAAACAACAAATAACACTGAGAAAAAAATACAATAAACACACTCCTCCACTACCACTACATACCACACACCAAACACACACACACTCACTCACTCATAAACAATGACAATAGACGTTAAATAAAAAACAATGACAAAAAAATAAACAAACTTTTAAATAACTACACAACAAGTATGACAAGACTACTTACACACACAGTACAGCACTCAACAATTGCAAAAAACCTCCTCAAATCTTCCACAAACTCCAAACAACTCTCCAACTCCTAACACACCTTCCTCTCACCTCTCCACTAGCTAAACCCACGAGGTGCTGACGGTTTGGGGCGTTTTTATAGTAATGTGCACAGACACTCCTCCATCACGAATCAAACCAATCACGGATTAGTGACAAAAACGAAACTTAGGAAAAAAAGGCGGCCGTGAACGGACAAACACTGCCGTAACTAAAATGTGATGCAGTCGTAAAAAAACCACATAACACGGCCGCAAAACCACTAAATCGGCCGCATTCTACCTTACAAAACTACGAATGACATCGACATCGGAAAACACGAAAAAGAAAAATACGACAGCTTAGTAAATTAGTCGTAATAAATTCAAAAAGTTGCACAATTACACATTCGATGTCATTCGTGATGAATCTCACTCCAAATCGGTACAAATACGAATTTTAGTAAATATACCCCAATGTGGGAATGACTTCACCGGAAATACCCTTTCGGGTTAGAATATGGCGTTCAACCGCCATGCCGTCAAACACAGCCGCGGTAAGTCTTGATACACGTCCGGTCCTTGCTGTAACCGGACCTCTCATAGAGGAAGAGGCCAGGGATCTTCTACGAGTAAGTTTTGAAGATCTGGATACCAAGCCCTCCTTGGCTAGACCGGAACAATGAGGATCGCCTAAACCTTTCTTCCACTTATGTTTATCACCTTCGGAAAGAGTGAAAATGGAGGAAACACATAGACCGACTGAAACACCCATGGTGCCACGAGGCCTTCCACAGCTTTTGCTTGAGTGTCCCTTGACCTGGAACAATATCCCTGAAGGTTCTTGTTGAGGCGAGACGCCATCATGTCTAATTGAGGAATTCCCCAAATACTTGTCACTTCTATGAAAACTTCTTGATGAAGACCCCACCCTCCTGGATGGAGACCGTGTCTGCTGAGGAAGTCTATTTCTCTGTTGTCTACATGTCAGACTTGGTTTTGTCTGTGTCCCCGGAGGGGGCGCTAGTGGGTCAGTGGAGGTAGGAGGGAGAAAGTGAGGAGGCTGGATTAAGTTTCTGCGCATGGGCGCAATGATGTTTATTAAACACAAAGTTCACAAAAGGCAGCAGAAATAAACAATAAGGAATGCAATGTCAATGGTACAGCGTGGAAGCTGAAAGTCTATGGCAACAGAGATATGACAATGGATGAATGATAACTGATGAATGACAACTGATGAATGATAACTTGATAGATGATAATCTGGTATGGGAACCAGAGACGTTTAAAACATGGAGCCAGCAGAGATGGTAACATACAGCAAACCTGGTAGCAGAGGCAGGAGACTGGCAACGTTCACAGTGCAGGTGATGAGGCACAAGCAGCAAGCAAGCTGCATCACAGGTGAGGAGATGGAATGCACCTGGAGCGAGTCTCTACTGCTAGGCTGAAGCACACTGGGTTGGTGATTAGTGTGAAGCCTGTAAACAGAAGCAGGTGTTGCTGAGGCTTGTAGTTCCACGGAGCTGTAGGAGGATAACCAGGAGCACAAAGTCACAGGTAGGTAACCAGGAACACGGAGGTGTAGGTAGGTAACCAGGAACACGGAGGAACAGGTACCAGATCCAGACACATGGGTCACAGGAGTGACACAAAGTTCAGGATAACCACAGGCTCACCCTGCAGCTCCTGATATACCCCCTGGTGTGCAGACATTGGTTGGAGTGGGAAAAGGAGGTGCGGCCAAGCACCGGATTGGCCGCCGTACTCTGACCGATGGAGACTGTCATGGCGGCGCCCATGCCGCGGCCCGGCGGGAACGCGGCGTGCTCACACAACCGCTGTCACAGGAGCGTTCCTAGGCCCAGGATGACGTCTGGCGGCAGAGGTGCGGATGACAGCAGAACGTAGGAACCCCGGACGGAGTCCGCACCGACGGACAGATGTCACTGTGGTGAGTCGATTCCTGACAGTACCCCCTCCTTTATGGGTGGGCACTGAACACCCACGTGGCTTGGAAGGATGAGTGCTGTGGAAGACACGGACCAACCTTGGAGCATGGACATCTGACGAATTCACCCAACTTCTCTCCTCCGGACCATAACCGGACCAATCGATAAGATATTGTAGACGACCGTACCGGCAACGGGAATCCAGAATCTTCTCTATCTCGAACTCCACGCCCCGCTGAGTTCGAACTTTGGGGCCGACTGGAAGAGCTCTTTGGAAGCGATTCAGGACTAATGGTCTGAGGAGAGAGACATGAAAGGCATTAGGTATTCGTAGAGAAGGTGGTAACTTAAGCTTGTAGGCCACAGGACTGATGACTCTGTCAATAGAAAAGGGACCGATGAAACGTGGTGCGAATTTAATCGACGGGACTCTAAGACGGAGGTTCCGCGTAGAAAGCCAAACCTTGTCACCAGGTTTCAGGCTAGGAACTGCACGTCTTTTGCGGTCAGCAAAGAATTTATACCGACTGGAGGCCTTTTTGAGGGAAGCATGAATCTTCCTCCAGGTTGAAGAAAACTGACTCAGGACAGCAGTGGCAGCAGGAACATCAATGTGAGGGAGTTCTTGGAAATCTGGAACACGAGGATGTTGTCCATATACAGCAAAGAACGGAGTTGTCTCAGTAGCGGTGTGGTAGCGGAAGTTGTGGGCAAATTCGGCCCACGGGAGCAGATCCAACCAGTCATCTTGAGAAGATGAAACATAAAGTCTTAAAAAGTTTTCCAATTCCTGGTTTACCCTCTCTGTCTGCCCATTCGTCTGAGGGTGGTAAGCTGACGAGAACTTCAGTTTAACTTGCATGGCAGAACAGAGGGCTCTCCAAAACCTCGCTACAAACTGAACACCTCGGTCGGATATTATTTCCGAGGGTAGTCAATGTAGACGGAAAATCTCCCGTAGGAAGATTTGGGCGAGTTTTGAGGCAGAAGGGAGACCCTGGAGAGGAACGAAATGGGCCATTTTGGTAAATCTATCCACCACAACCCAGATGGTATTATATCCTTGAGAAGAGGGCAGGTCGGAGATAAAATCCATGGACAGATGTGACCAGGGGCGACTGGGAACAGATAATGGTTGTAACTGACCTGCTGGAGACTGACGAGGAGTCTTGTGCTGCGCACACTTAGGACAGGATGCCACGAAATCTTTGATGTCAGCTTTCATCTTTGGCCACCAGTACGTCTCAGAGAGGAACTTGAAGGTTTTCAGGATACCAGGATGTCCAGTGAACTTGGACTGATGAGCCCAAGACAACAACTTGGGACGGAGTTCTGGGGAAACAAAAGTCTTACCAGGAGGAGGAGCAGGAGAAACTTGAGATGCGGCAAATACCACTGGACTCAGGATGGAATGCGGAACTGAGTCAGACGTTTCCTCTTCGGACTCCATAGATCGGGATAAGGCGTCAGCTTTAATATTCTGAGAACCTGGGCGGAAATGAAGCTTAAAGTTAAAACGAGAGAAAAACATAGCCCACCGGGACTGGCGAGGATTAAGGCACTGGGCTGCCCTTAAATAAAGCAGATTCTTATGATCCGTATAGATGTTGAACGGATATTTGGCCCCTTCCAGGAGATACCTCCATTCCTCAAGGGCCAGCTTGATCGCTAGTAGTTCTTGATCTCCAATGGAATAGTTAGCTTCTGCAGAGAGGAATTTACGAGAATAGAATCCACAAGGGTGAATCTTCCCATCAGTTCCCTTCTGGGAGAGAACAGCTCCAACTCCTACCGTAGAGGCATCCACCTCCAACTCGAACAGCTTGTTTACATCTGGTTGAGACAGAACTGGAGCAGACATAAAGGCCAGCTTGATCTTTTGGAATGCCGCTAAAGCTTCTTCTGACCAGTTGGAATGATCTGCCCCTTTCCGAGTTAAGTTGGTAATAGGAGCGATGAGAGTTGAGAATCCTCGGATAAACTTCCTATAGTAATTGGCGAATCCCAGGAATCGCTGAATAGACTTGAGGGAATTTGGAATGGACCAATTGGCAATGGCTTCCAACTTTGTCGGGTCCATCTGTAGATCCGATCCGGAAATTATATACCCCAGGAAGGGTATAGAGGAAACTTCAAAGGTGCACTTGGACAGTTTACCGTAGAGCCAGTTCTCACGAAGACGTCGGAGGACTTCACGGACTTGTAGACGATGAGAGGAGAGGTCTTGGGAGAAGATGAGGATATCATCCAGATAAACCACAAGATACTTGTACAGAACGTCACGGAAGATTTCGTTCACAAAGTGCTGGAACACTGCTGGGGCATTACTTAACCCGAATGGCATTACCAGGTACTCGTAATGACCATCTCGAGTGTTAAAAGCTGTCTTCCATTCGTCACCACTCCGGATTCTGATGAGGTTGTAGGCACCGCGGAGATCTAACTTAGTGAAGATGCGGGCTCCCTTAACTCTGTCAAACAATTCGGTGATGAGTGGTAATGGATAGCTATTTTTGATGGTAATGTCATTGAGACCCCGGTAGTCGATGCATGGACGTAATCCTCCATCCTTTTTCTTAACAAAGAAGAAGCCCGCACCAGCGGGTGAAGATGAGGGACGGATAAATCCTTTCTGTAAGTTCTCCCTGATGTAGTTGCTCATCGCTTCAGTTTCAGGAACGGACAACGGATAGGTACGCCCCCTAGGTGGTTTCTTGCCGGGAATGAGGTCAATGGGGCAATCCCACTCTCTATGGGGCGGCAGAACGTCAGCAGCTTTTTCACTGAAGACGTCAGAGAAATCTTGGTAAGCCGCAGGAAGACTTGACTGGGTTTTAACTTCAGTAGACTTGATAGGACAAACTTGGGCTAAACAGGCCTGGCGGCAATGTGAACCCCAGGAAGTAAGTTGTAAAGTAGACCAATCAATCTGTGGATTATGTAGTTGGAGCCAGGACATACCCAAAACGACCTCTTGGGTTGCCTGAGGAATAACTAAGAACTTTATTAATTCTGAGTGCAGGAACCCAACTCCCAGAACTACTGGTACAGTTTGGTGAGAGATATTCCCCTTGGAGATTCGGCTACCATCTACAGCGGTAATGTAGACTGGGTATGAGAGTTCACAGACAGGCAAACAAAACTTATCTACCGCAGCTTGAGTGATGAAGTTTCCTGCGGCTCCACAGTCCACTAACGCAGATGCAGATTGAAGACCAACCGAAGTTTCTAAAGTCACGGGAAGGATAAGGTCTTGATTTGAAGGAGCTTGTCTAGAAGATCCCAACTTGACTCCTCCTTTACAAGTCAGGATCTGGCGTTTCCCGAACGCACTGTACAAGAATTAATCTGGTGACCTGCAGCCGCACAATAAAGACACAGTCTCTCACGAAGTCTTCTTGACCGCTCCTCAGGAGTTAGGCGGGACCTATTTATTTGCATAGGTTCATCAGAAGGTGGAGGCTGAAATTGTACAGAAGGTACCATTCTTGACCTGCGCGGCTCACTATGAGCACGTTCACTGTTGCGTTCGCGAATGCGAGAGTTCAACTTGATGCACAGGGAAATTAAATCAGACAATTGCTCAGGGAGATCGCGGGTTGCCAGTTCATCCTTGATCCGATCTGAAAGACCATGCCAGAAGGCTGCTACCAGGGCTTGATTGTTCCACTGAATCTCTGCGGCTAACGTCTGGAACTGAATGACATACTGTCCCATACTACGGGTACCTTGACGAAGTTGAATAAGATCTGCAGAGGCTGACGTTGCACGACCCGGCTCGTCAAAGATTCGTTTGAAGGTTGACACGAATTCAGCGTAGTTGTTCATCAGAGGATCAGCACGTTCCCACAGAGGAGACACCCAACTCAAGGCAGAACCAGAGAGCAGTGAGATGATGTAGGCAACCTTGGATCTTGGCGTGGGGAAATTGTGTGATAATAATTCGAACTGGATTTCACATTGGTTAAGAAACCCGCGACATAACTTTGGGCTGCCATCATACTTGCTAGGCACGGGCAGGTGCAAGCGTGACACTGGAGCTGATGCAGCCGGCATAGAAGAACTCACAACACTTGCAGGCGCTGGAGTAACTGGAACTGAAGTAGCAGGTACACTAGGCAGGGTTTGCTGTAGTGTATCAATCCGGGAGGACATCCCTTGCAGGAACTGAAACATCTGCTGCTGCACAGCCTCTTGACCATCCAAGCGGGAGACCAGATTTTGTAAGGCCTCTGACCCCACACTCCGACCACCGTCCGAGTCCATCGATCCTGAACTTACTGTCAGACTTGGTTTTGTCTGTGTCCCCGGAGGGGGCGCTAGTGGGTCAGTGGAGGTAGGAGGGAGAAAGTGAGGAGGCTGGATTAAGTTTCTGCGCATGGGCGCAATGATGTTTATTAAACACAAAGTTCACAAAAGGCAGCAGAAATAAACAATAAGGAATGCAATGTTAATGGTACAGCGTGGAAGCTGAAAGTCTATGGCAACAGAGATATGACAATGGATGAATGATAACTGATGAATGAAAACTGATGAATGATAACTTGATAGATGATAATCTGGTATGGGAACCAGAGACGTTTAAAACATGCAGCCAGCAGAGATGGTAACATACAGCAAACCTGGTAGCAGAGGCAGGAGACTGGCAACGTTCACAGTGCAGGTGATGAGGCACAAGCAGCAAGCAAGCTGCATCACAGGTGAGGAGATGGAATGCACCTGGAGCGAGTCTCTACTGCTAGGCTGAAGCACACTGGGTTGGTGATTAGTGTGAAGCCTGTAAACAGAAGCAGGTGTTGCTGAGGCTTGTAGTTCCACGGAGCTGTAGGAGGATAACCAGGAGCACAAAGTCACAGGTAGGTAACCAGGAACACGGAGGTGTAGGTAGGTAACCAGGAACACGGAGGAACAGGTACCAGATCCAGACACATGGGTCGCAGGAGTGACACAAAGTTCAGGATAACCACAGGCTCACCCTGCAGCTCCTGATATACCCCCTGGTGTGCAGACATTGGTTGGAGTGGGAAAAGGAGGTGCGGCCAAGCACCGGATTGGCCGCCGTACTCTGACCGATGGAGACTGTCATGGCGGCGCCCATGCCGCGGCCCTGCGGGAACGCGGCGTGCTGACACGCCCGCTGTCACAGGAGCGTTCCTAGGCCCAGGATGACGTCTGGCGGCAGAGGTGCGGATGACAGCAGAACGTAGGAACCCCGGACGGAGTCCGCACCGACGGACAGATGTCACTGTGGTGAGTCGATTCCTGACACTACACCCGGAACGAAGACCGCTAATAGAGCGTTTACATGCCTTTCCGCCCCACGGAAAACTTTTGCGGCTTCTGTCATTGCTCCTCGTTCCGCCCTAGCGGCTTACTTACGCCACTGCTGTTAAGTCGTCCGAAAGAATTACGACGGGCAGATCTCGAAGAAGATGTTCCGTTGTAAATAGCTCTTAATTCAAGAATGCTTATTGCAGACAAGCTACCCGGCTTGACCTTTTCCCCTGGAAATTCTTCCCCTGGAAAGACTGCTCCCCAGCCTTGGACACCTGCATCCATGGACACCAGGATCTAATCCTGGATCCCGAACCTTCGTCCCTCTAGGAGGTGAGAACTGTGCAGCCACCACAGGAGAGATATCCTGGTCCTGGAAAATAGGATTTTTTTCTGATGCATGTGCAGGTGAGACCCGGACCACATGTCCAACTGGTCCCGCAAAAAAAACACTTCGGCATTTGACCTGCTTACCGAATGGCCTCTTAGGCCTCAACCATCTTCTTCATCAACGGAACGTATTGATGGGTTTACACTGTTGCAAATCTGATCCGACTCTGGATCCTCAGATCTCTTTTCCACAGGAAAAAACAACTCTTAACAGTTCAGAATCTATTCTTATTCCCACCTCCGACAACTGCGTCGTTGAGATCAACAGCGATTCTCTGTGTTGAAGAACTGTCATAGAGAAACAACGATTTCTACCACTTGTTTCTTGACCTCGCCGTAGTCAGGAGAGCGTCCCAGTACAGAATAATAATGGCTCTTACTATTGGAGGAAAAACATCATACTGCCATCACTCCGGTGAAATGGCAATGACAAACCTGAATAGCAAACCCAGGTAAGCTTAATGCGGATGAAACCGCATTTACACCCTCATTCTTCTTGTACAGGTTGGAGATCCCTGCCCTGAGAGATTCCATCTTGTAGTTCAATTTCTTAAGTAGAAATCTTTTTGGGATTGTTCTGACCGAGCTGTCTGGCTCAGAAACACGAAAAAGCTTGAAGAACAGCTTTTTTTTTTTTTTTTTTATGTGACAGAGACAGCAGGGCAACGTCCTGGTCCTGACCCAACTATTGTATGGCGTCGCATACTACCTCCCCATCCAGAGGAGAATCGGTGGGGGGAAACATGTGGAAACTCCAGTATGTCCCCCTTTGGACTCTATTCTTAACTCACTGGTCCAAGTCCATTCTAGGACTGACTGAAGAGTATTAGATGAGGTCCCACTGGTGTGGGCTCCAGCAAGATAGACCCAGCGACATGCGGTGGATGTGGTAGAAACAGAGGACTGCCTCTGCTTCTGCGAAGTTGAAAAAGGCTGCAGACCTCTTACCTTTTCACCTTCCTCTACCTACAAAGAAGGGGGAAAAAACTGTATCCAACCGGTCAAAATCACTGCATCCCACAAAAAATGCGTCACCAACCGTTGTGAGGGAACATAGCTCAAGAAGGTAGACTTACCAGTGGTATCTGCCGAGATCAACTTAACAAAGCCATCCCCAAACCAGGCTACACCTTCATAGGGAAGATACTCCAGTATTTCTCGGAGTCAGTGCCTATCTCTTGTAGTCGCACGGCAGCATGCTGCAATGCTCTAGATAAGACCCAACTTAAGGAATATCCCATCTCTCCCCAGGGTAATTATATCGCATAACAAAGTAACCGACCATTTCTGAATACAAGCACTCCCCCATGCGTATGTAATGCAAATATCATCAAAGCATATAATTAAAATATCACTTAGCTTCCTGTATACGATCCTTTGTGACAGGGCCCCGTGCAGACCAGGGGTTGACTTTCACTTTATTCTATCCACGGCAGGAAAAGAATAAACACTCGTACTCCTCGTGAGGATTTAAGACCATCTCGTCACAGCTGACCTAGAGCCTCATCAACAGAGCGACCTGCACATGAAAAGGAATAACTTTACTGCAGCATTCATTAGAAATCGTAATATGAATATTAGTGATGAGCGGGTTCGGTTTCTCGGAAACCGACCCACCCGAACTTCAGCCTTTTTACACGGGTCCGAGGCAGACTCGGATCCTCCCACCTTGCTCGGGCCCGAACGTCATCATCCCGCTGTCGGATTCTCGCGAGATTCGGATTCTATATAAGCAGCCGCGCGTCGCCGCCATTTTCACACGTGCATTGAGATTGATAGGGAGAGGACGTGGCTGGCGTCCTCTCCGTTATAGTAGAAAAGAGTGACTTAGTTATAATTGTGGGGAGGATTGGGGACGGGGAGCAGCTGTTAGGGAATACAGTGCAGGGTTTTGATTATAATACCACCAGTGAGTTTAATCCGTTGTTTCTCTTCCTGGAAAAAACGCTCCACCATATCTGTGCTCAGTGTGCTGCACTGCTGCATGATATATCTGTGCTGAGTGCACTGCTCACACTGCCTAATTGTGGGGACTGGGGAGCAGTTATAGCAGGAGTACAGTGCACAGTTTTGCTGACAGTGACCACCAGTCCAGTATACGTTTGTCTGCCTGAAAAACACTCCTGTGGTGGCTTTTTTTTTCTTCATACTAGTTTAGCAGTCTGCTGACAGTGTCCACCAGGTCCGTTATTATTATACAGTATATTATATATATAGCAGTACGGTAGGCCACGGCTGTACCTACCTCTGTGTCGTCAGTGCACTCGTCGTCCATAAGTAATATAATACTATACTATCCAACTATCCATCCATCTACATTGTATATCTGTGGTGGCTTTTTTTTTCTTCATACTAGTTTAGCAGTCTGCTGACAGTGTCCACCAGGTCCGTTATTATTATACAGTATATATATATATATAGCAGTACGGTAGGCCACGGCTGTACCTACCTCTGTGTCGTCAGTGCACTCGTCGTCCATAAGTAATATAATACTATACTATCCATCCATATACATTGTATACCTGTGGTGGCTTTTTTTTTCTTCATACTAGTTTAGCAGTCTGCTGACAGTGTCCACCAGATCCGTTATTATTATACAGTATATTTTATATATATATATATATATATAGCAGTACGGTAGGCCACGGATGTACCTACCTCTGTGTCGTCAGTGCACTCGTCGTCCATAAGTAATATAATACTATACTATCAATCCATCTACATTGTATACCTGTGGTGGCTTTTTTTTTCTTCATACTAGTTTAGCAGTCTGCTGACAGTGTCCACCAGGTCCGTTATTATTATACAGTATATTATATATACATATAGCAGTACGGTAGGCCACGGCTGTACCTACCTCTGTGTCGTCAGTGCACTCGTCGTCCATAAGTAATTGTTATGCACACCAGTGCCTGCAGGAATGTACTGGTGTTTGAACTGTTATGCACACCAGTGCCTGCAGGAATGTACTGGTGTCTGAACAGAGAGGGATGCAAAACAAATGAACTCACAGACAGACTGGGAAATATGACATAACGTACACAGAAGGTGATAGGGTAACAAAACCAACACAGAGTGAACAGAGAAGCCCAGAGGCTAAGAAACTGGGTGTCTCCCTAGTATTAGAAATGCTCAGATGGAAAAAGCAAGATGTTGTGTTTTAATACGTAGAGAACCCGAAATGCTGTTGCTAAGGGCAACAGCAAAACCCTAAAGGGTTACCAACGGGTGTGGCAGTAAACTCCTTGGTCAGAGATGGAATAATAGACACAAGGAGAGTCTCCACAATCCTAATTCTCACTTGCAGGGCCCAGGTACAGCTTACTGCCACTAAACTGACACATGGACACCCTGCACAGTGAGAGAGGATTAAGCAGGCAGGTCTGAAAGTATAGCCACAAACCTGCTGGGTTCACAGAATATCAAAAGAACCTCAGCAGGCTAAACGACTGACTCCAGTCTTACTGCTAGGTCTGGATTGGCAGAGTGTAGTACCAAATCCCCAGGCCTATTTGCAGTAAGCAACAACAAATACAAAGCTACACAGTACTGGCTAACTTTCAGGAACTGACTAACCAACAAAGATTCAGCAGCATCTGCTTAACCTGAGAAGAGGCCTTATAAAGCAGGTGCTGTCCACGCCCTCCTCAGACCTCACAGACTGTGAGCACAAAAACCAGCACCGGATCCCCTGCCTGTAACCACTGCACAGCAAAAGACCCGAACCGGAGTATCAGCTGCGCTCAGGTTACTCCGCTAGCACTTGTCTCCCGGTTGCCATGACGATGTGGCAGCACAGGGCAGGAGACCCTAACAGTACCCCCCCTCTGACGAGGGGTCAAAGAACCCCTACCACCGGGTTTATCGGGGATCTGCGAGAAGAAAGAGCGTATCAGTCTGGGGGCATGAAGATCACAACTGCGCACCCACGACCGCTCCTCCGGGCCATACCCCTTCCAGTGCACCAAAAATGACAGCCGACCCCGAACCATCTTGGAGTCAAGAATCCTTTCAACAACAAACTCCCTCTGGCCACGTATCAGAAGAGGGGAAGGTCTTCCTCTGGAAGAAGGATTACTAATCGCCCGTTTTAAAAGGGAACAATGAAATGTTTTATTGATACCCAAAGAACGGGGCAGATCTAACTGAAATGCCACCGGATTGATAACCCTGGTGATCTTATAAGGGCCGATGAACCGGGGGCCTAACTTATGAGATGGCTGTCTCAACTTCAAATTCTTGGTAGACAACCAGACGAAGTCTCCTAATTTGAAGCTGCAGGGTCTTTTCCGCTTATCAAAAACCCTTTTGGTCACTAATGACACAGACACAAGGGCTTTCTTCACTTTCCTCCAAATACCTCTAAGGACCGAAACGACAGAGGAACCACCAGGCGTGGAGTCCAGGGGGTCAAAAGAATTGGCCTTAGGATGATGCCCATACACACAAAGGAAGGGAGAGATCCCTGTAGCAGAGTGAGCCGCGTTGTTATAGGCAAACTCCGCCATTGACAGATGAGCAACCCAGTCAGTCTGACACTTGGAGACATAACACCTGAGGAACTGCTCCAAGGACTGGTTCACCCTTTCAGTCTGCCCATTAGACTGCGGATGGTAGCCTGACGACAAGCTGACAGAAATCTGGAGATCGGAACAAAATGCCCTCCTGAATTTGGCCACAAACTGGGATCCGCGGTCAGAGACCACATCAAGTGGCAACCCGTGGAGACGCACAACATGCAGCATAAATAATTCAGACAGGCGTCTGGCCGATGGCAGCCCAACCAGTGGAACGAAGTGCGCCATCTTCGAAAACCTGTCAACGACAACCCAGATGGCTGTCATCCCCGAGGATTTGGGCAAGTCCACAACAAAATCCATTGAAATGTGGGTCCATGGCTTAGATGGAATAGAGAGTGGATGTAATGGGCCAACAGGAACCCCTCTAGGAGTCTTATTTCGGGCACAGAAGTCACATGCCCGAACCCACTGATCCACATCCTTAGCCACCGAGGGCCACCACACCGCCCTAGATAGCAACTCCCGAGTTCTGGCAATACCCGGGTGACTTGCCGACTTCTTGGCATGGAATTCCAGGAACACTCGCTGTCTTAACCTAGGAGGCACAAACAAAAGACCTACCGGAAGGTCTGGAGGAGCCTGCTCCTGTGCTCTAAGGACTAATGACAAGAGGTCCTGGGTAATGCCCACTTTAATACATGATGGGGACACAATGGGCAACGGCTCCTCGGTGGTCTCCTGGATTGGAGCAAAACTCCGCGAGAGCGCATCAGCCTTGATGTTTTTTGACCCAGGGCGATATGTTATCAAAAAATTAAAGCGAGCAAAAAACAAAGCCCATCGTGCCTGCCTGGCATTGAGACGCTTCGCTGACTCTAAATATGCCAAATTCTTATGGTCGGTGAGAATTGAGACCACAAACTTAGCCCCCTCAAGCCAGTGTCTCCACTCCTCGAGTGCATCCTTAATAGCCAACAATTCCTGGTTACCCACGTCATAATTCATCTCGGCTGGCGAAAATTTACGGGAAAAGTAAGCACAGGGATGAAGGCGATTATCAGACACTCCCATCTGAGAGAGCACTGCCCCAATACCCATCTCAGAGGCATCCACCTCCACCACAAAAGGACGCTCTGGATCTGGGTGTCGCAGCACCTTGGCCGAGACAAATGCCCTTTTGAGATGGGCAAAAGCCGCTTTGGCCTCACGAGACCAGTGAGCAACATCCGCCCCTTTCTTAGTGAGTGCCACCAAGGGCGCCACTATAGACAAAAATCCAGCGATAAATCGTCTATAAAAATTTGCAAAGCCCAGGAAACGCTGAAGCGCCTTCAAACTAGTGGGCTGCACCCAATCCAGGACTGCCTGTACCTTGGAACCCTCCATTTGGAAACCTTCTGGGGAGATAATATATCCTAGAAATGCGATTTGCTGAACTTCAAATTCGCACTTCTCCAGCTTCGCCCCAAGCCGGTGGTCTCTGAGTTTCTGGAGGACTAAGCGTACATGCTTCCGATGTTCCTCCAGGGAATGGGAGAAGATTAGGATGTCATCTAAGTATACAACTAAGAATCTATCCAAATATTCCCTGAGCACATCGTTCATGAAATCCTGGAAGACTGCCGGGGCATTACAGAGCCCAAAAGGCATCACCAAATATTCATAATGCCCTGAGTGGGTATTAAAGGCAGTCTTCCATTCATCCCCCTCTCTCTTATTCGGATTAGATTGTACGCACCGCGTAGGTCAATCTTAGAAAAAATTGTGGCAGTACGAAGCTGGTCAAACAAGACCGAAATGAGAGGCAGTGGGTATGAGTTTTTAATCGTGATACGGTTCAATTCCCTGATGTCGATGCAGGGTCGCAATGAACCGTCCTTTTTACCCACGAAGAAGAACCCCGACCCAACTGGAGACTGTGAAGGTCTGATAAATCCTTTAGCCAAGTTCTCCTGAATGTACTCTGCCATAGCCTGAGTCTCAGGACGTGACAGGGAGTACAACCTGCTCTTGGGAAGCTTAGCATTCGGCAACAAATCAATGGCACAGTCATAGAGGCGATGGGGAGGTAGTACCTCTGTAACTTTTTTGGAGAACACGTCCGCAAAATCTGCATAACACCCTGGCAATCCTGGCAAACTTAGCTGCGAGAGCCTGACTGGAAGGCTCAAGCAACTCCTGAAACAATCAGTACCCCAACTAAGAATCTCCCCAGAGACCCAGTCAAATTGAGGATTGTGGGCCCTTAACCAGGGTAACCCCAACACCAATGGGGCAAAAGTACAGACAGTCACATAAAAGGACAATTTTTCAGAGTGTGTGGCTCCAATAAACAAAGAAATCTGGCTAGTGCAAGAGGTAATTTTACCCTGGGATAATGGTTCCCCGTTTAACCCACAAATCTCAATTTCCGACGCCAAGGGTACTAAGGAAACAGAGTGTTTCAGGGCGAATTGGCGGTCCATAAAAACCCCGTCGGCCCCACTGTCCACAAAGGCCCCAGTCTTGACAGTTTGACCGAGGATCTTCAAGGTCACCGGAATGATAAAAGTCTTCTTGGGAAATTCTGACTTCTGGCCTGACAGGATATTTCCCATCACCCTCAGGCCCTGAAGTTTTCCGGCTTTTCTGGGCATGATACTACCACATGACCCTTATTCCCACAGTACAAACACAACCCCTGCTGTCTCCTCCGCGTCTTCTCACGCGAGGAGAGGCGGGTAGCCCCAATCTGCATAGGCTCCTCGGAAAATTCCTCAGAGTCTGAGGTTCCCTTGGGAAAGAAGGAAACCTCGGTCTCCCTTTCAAGCCTACGCTCTCTCAGCCGTCTATCCACCCGGATGGATAACTGCATGAGCTGATCCAAGCTATCAGGCAAGGGATATTGTACCAGTTGGTCTTTTATCTGGTTAGAAAGACCTCTTCGGTACTGGTGTCTCAGGGCTGGGTCATTCCACTGGGTATCATGGGCCAACCTCCGAAACTCCGTACAGTAAACCTCAACTGGCCTTCGCCCTTGCTTAAGGATCGAAATCTGAGCCTCGGCTGAGGCCGTCTTGTCAGGGTCATCATACAACATGCCCAGTGCCAAAAAAAAGCATCAACACTTTTAAGCGACGGACAGTCAGGCTGCAACCCATATGCCCAGACCTGTGGGTCTCCTTGTAGCAAGGAAATCACTATGCCCACCCGCTGAATCTCTGACCCAGAAGACTGAGGCCTAAGCTGGAAATATAACTTGCAGCTCTCCTTGAAACAAAAGAACTGCAAGCGATCTCCAGAAAAACGATCCGGAAGATTTACTTTCGGCTCCTTAACCCCTGAAGGTGCTGCTGCTGCGGGAGCTCCGCCAGCGGCCTGGGAGGTGTGCATTTTAATGGACAAATCATTAAATTGACGAGTCAGGACCTGCACCTGATCGACCACCTGTTGCAACGTATTTTGAGGGGTATGCTCCATATTCCCACAAAATTTCAACAGGAGTATTTGGCTGCTGAATATGTTATGCACACCAGTGCCTGCAGGAATGTACTGGTGTTTGAACTGTTATGCACACCAGTGCCTGCAGGAATGTACTGGTGTCTGAACAGAGAGGGATGCAAAACAAATGAACTCACAGACAGACTGGGAAATATGACATAACGTACACAGAAGGTGATAGGGTAACAAAACCAACACAGAGTGAACAGAGAAGCCCAGAGGCTAAGAAACTGGGTGTCTCCCTAGTATTAGAAATGCTCAGATGGAAAAAGCAAGATGTTGTGTTTTAATACGTAGAGAACCCGAAATGCTGTTGCTAAGGGCAACAGCAAAACCCTAAAGGGTTACCAACGGGTGTGGCAGTAAACTCCTTGGTCAGAGATGGAATAATAGACACAAGGAGAGTCTCCACAATCCTAATTCTCACTTGCAGGGCCCAGGTACAGCTTACTGCCACTAAACTGACACATGGACACCCTGCACAGTGAGAGAGGATTAAGCAGGCAGGTCTGAAAGTACAGCCACAAACCTGCTGGGTTCACAGAATATCAAAAGAACCTCAGCAGGCTAAACGACTGACTCCAGTCTTACTGCTAGGTCTGGATTGGCAGAGTGTAGTACCAAATCCCCAGGCCTATTTGCAGTAAGCAACAACAAATACAAAGCTACACAGTACTGGCTAACTTTCAGGAACTGACTAACCAACAAAGATTCAGCAGCATCTGCTTAACCTGAGAAGAGGCCTTATAAAGCAGGTGCTGTCCACGCCCCCCTCAGACCTCACAGACTGTGAGCACAAAAACCAGCACCGGATCCCCTGCCTGTAACCACTGCACAGCAAAAGACCCGAACCGGAGTATCAGCTGCGCTCAGGTTACTCCACTAGTACTTGTCTCCCGGTTGCCATGACGACGTGGCAGCACAGGGCAGGAGACCCTAACAGTAATATAATACTATACTATCCATCCATCTACATTGTATACCTGTGGTGGCTTTTTTTTTCTTCATACTAGTTTAGCAGTCTGCTGACAGTGTCCACCAGGTCCGTTATTATTATACAGTATATTATATATAGCAGTACGGTAGGCCACGGCTGCACCTACCTCTGTGTCGTCAGTGCACTCGTCGTCCATAAGTAATATAATACTATACTATCCATCCATCTACATTGTATACCTGTGGTGGCTTTTTTTTTCTTCATACTAGTTTAGCAGTCTGCTGACAGTGTCCACCAGGTCCGTTATTATTATACAGTATATATATATATATATAGCAGTACGGTAGGCCACGGCTGTACCTACCTCTGTGTCGTCAGTGCACTCGTCGTCCATAAGTAATATAATACTATACTATCCATCCATCTACATTGTATACCTGTGGTGGCTTTTTTTTTCTTCATACTAGTTTAGCAGTCTGCTGACAGTGTTCACCAGGTCCGTTATTATTATACAGTATATTATATATATATATATATATATATGGAAAAGACAAAGGGGGAGGGACAAGCGCCTAATAGTGCAGTAAGCTTCACACCGAATTAGGTTATGTATAGTGTCTTATCTATAGGTAATATGCGTACCAGAAATATGATCTATAGTGGGCACGTCAAACGTTATAATAGCTGGTATTTTGCACCGCAATTGGTCCCCAGGTTGGGCGTCAATGTGGATGTTCTCCAAATCATCAATTTACAAATGCGCCGATCTGTAAATAGTCAGAGCGAGAGGCGCCTCTCATAGTGCAGAAATTACTTAATAAATATATTGGAATTCATAGAAAACGATAGGTATTAAGCGTACCAAAATATGAACACCAAACAGCTTTTAAATATGGTCTTTTTGTCCAGAGCGGTTTTCCCACATGTGGTTAGAGAGTGTCAGACTTCGTGTATTGCCGTATATAAATAAATATATCACAGGCTAAAAAATATGTGGGTTTTAATTCATATGGTAAAAAGAAAACATAAAAAATATTCTCAAAGAAAAGAAGGGTTCATTAAGCTTATCTGGATAGTCCGAGATTTTTTCAGTAGTCCGGGGTATATCCACCGTATAGGTCTGTATCAGGGGTGTTCAGAACAGGACCTGTTCTGAACACCCCCTGATACAGACCTATACGGTGGATATGCATATTATTCTCTCACCATTGAAAGAATGGTGGAGGATTATATGAGTGACCGCATCCAAGTAGGCACGTCAGACAGTCCGTACGTATACTGGCAGGAAAAAGAGGCAATTTGGAGGCCCTTGCAGAAACTGGCTTTATTCTACCTAAGTAGCCCTCCCTCCAGTGTGTACTCTGAAAGAGTGTTTAGTGCCGCCGCTCACCTTGTCAGCAATCGGCGTACGAGGTTACTTCCAGAAAATGTGGAGAAGATGATGTTCATTAAAATGAATTATAATCAATTCCTCCATGGAGACATTCACCAGCAGCAATTGAAAGGGGCGAGGAATCGGACGATGAGGAGGAGGTGGACATCTTGCCTCTGTAGAGCCAGTTTGTGCAAGGAGAGATTGATTGCTTCTTTTTTGGTGGGGGCCCAAACCAACCAGTCATTTCAGTCACAGTCGTGTGGCAGACCCTGTCGCTGAAATGATGGGTTCGTTAAAGTGTGCATGTCCTGTTTATACAACATAAGGGTGGGAGAGAGGGCCCAAGGACAATTCCATCTTGCACCTCTTTTTTCTTTCATTTTTCTTTGCGTCATGTACTGTTTGGGGAGTATTTTTTTGAAGGGCCATCCTGCGTGACACTGCAGTGCCACTCCTAGATGGGCCAGGTGTTTGTGTCGGCCACTTGTGTCGCTTAGCTTAGTCACACAGCGACCTTGGTGCGCCTCTTTTTTTCTTTGCGTCATGTGCTGTTTGGGAAATATTTTTTTCAAGTGCCATCCTGTCTGACACTGCAGTGCCACTCCTAGATGGGCCAGGTGTTTGTGTCGGCCACTTGGGTCGCTTAGCTTAGTCACACAGCTACCTCGGTGCAAATTTTAGGACTAAAAATAATATTGTGAGGTGTGAGGTGTTCAGAATAGACTGAAAATGAGTGGAAATTATGGTTACTATGGGATCAAAATGACCCCCAAATTCTATGATTTAAGCTGTTTTTTAGGGTTTTTTTAAAAAAACACCCAAATCCAAAACACACCCGAATCCGACAAAAAAAATTCGGTGAGGTTTTGCCAAAACGCGTTCGAACCCAAAACACGGCCGCGGAACCGAACCCAAAACCAAAACCCGAAAAATTTCCGGTGCACATCACTAATAATATACATATTTAAATACACATATACACACATATTCTATATATACATCATACGTATATGTATTTTGTCAGGAACAGCAGGGTCCCTAGTGACATTAATGTGTTCTGAATGTGTATGAACATGTACTGAATGCCCATGTTGTGGATCTAACCAGGAAACATTATGGTCGACATAAGACATAGTATTCGTCGACAACAGGGAGTAGTAACCGGGCAAAATAACATTCTTGCGACCCCGAGGGGTCTGAGGGAAATATATACATAATTTTAATATCACTCCCCCACAAATACTACCACGTCTGTGCTCAAGCTACAGCTCAATGGATCCTTACCATATATATATATATATATATATATATATATATATATATATATATACACATATACAGGTATAGGTTCTTTGCATTATCATGTTAATTTTCACCCAGTTATACAGTTGGTGTCGACAGGGTCACCCACATACGACTGTCTCCCATACAGTATTTACTTTGGAAAAGCTTACATCTACCGACATGCTGACACTTCAACTACTGAATCAAGTATCATCAGCTGTTCCCATAGCTGTTTGTGGCAGAGCACTCACACATGTCGACACACGTGTACTAAATCGCTATAATGGGTAGATTCCAGGATCTGACAGGGAAAACACAGACATTTCTAAAAACTCATTAACTACACGCTCATTTATATATATATATATATATATATATATATATATATATATATATAGTGCTTCTTATATGAACCTATAGTGCACTAAACAACTGTGCCCCCTCCGTTTTTCACTGTTAGTTGTCCCACAGTGTTTTGGCGGGCCAGCGTCTCTGTGAGGAGAAAATGGCGCTGTATAGAGTTGTGAGGGCTAAGCCACGCCCCCTTCTCGGCGTGCTTCAGTCCCGCTAATTTTTTACATTTTTATACTGGCGGGGGTCTGTGTACAGTGCCTATGCACTGTATACTTCTTTGCCAGGATATATTATGAGGTATAATTGCTGCCCAGGGCGCCCCCCCTGCGCCCTGCACCCGTGTAGTGCCGCTTATGTGTGGGAGCAATGGCTGCGCGGTACCTCAGACACTCTGAAGTCTTCTGCCGTCACTGAAGTCTTCTGTTCTTCTATACTCACCCGGCTTCTTTCTTCTGGCTCTGTGAGGGGGGTGACGGCGCGGTTTTGGGAACGAGCAGCTAGGCGAACCAAGTGATCAGACCCTCGGGAGCCAATGGTGTCCAGAAGCCTAAGAAGCAGAGCCTTGAAACTCACAGAAGTAGGTCTGCTTCTCTCCCCTCACTCCCACGATACAGGGAGCCTGTAGCCAGCAGGTCTCCCTGAAAATAATAAACCTAACATAAAGTCTTTTCAGAGAAACTCAGGAGAGCTCCCCTAGTGTGTGTCTAGTCTCTCTGGGCACAGAGTCTAACTGGAATCTGGAGGAGGGGCATAGAGGGAGGAGCCAGTTCACACCCATTCAAAGTCTTATAGTGTGCCCATGTCTCCTGCGGATCCCGTCTATACCCCATGGTCCTTTTGGAGTTCCCAGCATCCTCTAGGACGTATGAGAAAAGTTGTTGTATTTTTGTACGTGTATGTTCCACTGAGAATCAATTCTCATTTTATATGTTTATACTTTGATAAAAGTTAGGTTTTATATTATCATTTTTCGGTAGGCCTGTGCCCCAGCTAAGAGAGTTCTTTCCTGTTTATTTGTGCTTTATACACACAATGTACATGTAAGGCTGTCCTGGAAGGAAGTGCGTACACTCTTCCATTGAGCGCTGCCTAATCCTACACCTCCCGCAGCCTAACCCTATTCCACCTCTCTTGCAGCCTAACCATAACCTCCCCCTTCTGCAGCCTTACAATAACATCCCCCTCCTGCAGCCTAACCATAACCTCCCCCTTCCTGCAGCCTAACCCTAACTTCCCCCTCCTACAGCCTGACCATAACCTCCCCCTCCTGCGGCCAAACCCTAATCCACCTCTCTCACAGCCTAACCATAACCTCCCCCTCCTGCAGCCTTACCATAACCTCCCCCTCCTGCAGCCATACCATAACTTCCCCCTCCTGCAGCCTAACACTAACGGCAGCACCACTGGTCTGGACTTAAACGGCAGCACCACTGGACTGGACTTCTATGGCAGCACCACTGGACTGGACTTATACGGAACACCACTGGACTTATGGCAGCACAGGGCACCACCACTGGACTGATGCAGCACAAGACAGCACCACTGGACTGAACTTATACTGCTGCACTGGACTTATGGCAGCACAGGACACCACCACTCGACTTATGGCAGCACAGGACACCACCACTGGACTGATGCAGCACAAGACAGCACCACTGGACTGGAATTATACAGCTGCACTGGACTTATGGCAGCACAGGACACCACCACTCGACTTATGGCAGCACAGGACACCACCACTGGAATTATGCAGCACAAGACAGCACCACTGGACTGGAATTATACAGCAGCACTGGGCTTATGGCAGCACAGGACACCACCACTGTGACTGGACTGATGCAGCACAAGACACCACCACTGGACTGATGCAGCACAAGACAGCACCACTGGACTGATGCAGCACAAGACACCTCCACTGGACTGATGCAGCACAAGACAGCACTGGAATGATACAAAAGAGCAGGTCGCCACCCCACTTACCACGCCACTTTCTCGCACAGACATTGAGGAGACACGTCCTCTCGCTACACTCTCTAGGACTGGAGTGAAAATGGCGGCGACGCGCAGCTCCTTATATGGAATCCAAATCCCGCAAGAATCCGACAGCGGGATGATGACGTTTTGCCTTTTTTTCCTCGTTCAGGTTTCCGAGTCTGGTGGGAAAACCCGAGCCAGGCTCGGACGTTCGAGGAGTTCGGTTCTCAGGTAACCGAACCCGCTCATCCGTACACCAAATGCATGTACTTTTGAGAGCTTAACAAATAGCGGAGTTCATTGTACTATCCTCACTGGGACGCCAGTGAGAGAGTAATCAATTGTCTTGGGAGAGACCGTTATTTTAATGTCTATCAATTTATACTAATAAGCACTGGATAACATATGTGCTGCAGCACTATAACCAATAGCAGTTGCCTATATGAGATACTAATGTACTTAAAATTTGCAAACTTTAAGCTTGTTTACTATTTTATGTGTGATATTGTTGTTTATGACTATCTATTCATATATAAACTCTTTTTTATATTATTGAGCTTCACCGAGTCTATTTTATTAATGGGAGACAACACAATTGATATTTATATATATTTTTTAAATTGCCCTTCTCTGAGTGCAGTCATTTTTTTCTATATATTAGGTATTACACAGGCAATTTTTTTCCAAGACACTTAAGCCAAGAATTATGTGCCTTCAAGAAATGATTGCGCACATATATATCCTTCCATAGTCATGAGTCAGATTGGCAGGATGTTTTTCTACGGTTGCCTTCCATAGGCTCTCAGGAGTACATCATGTGATTGTACTCATATTGGTCTGAGAGCATCTCAAATGAGGTGGAAAGTTTATGTCAAATCTATGTCACTCCCTCAATGTGCAGATGGTCTGTAATGCAAACCACAAAATAATGCATTTTGTTACGGGCTTCTTTGGGTCTTGCCATGATGCCATATCCTGTGCAAGTCTTCTCTGTGGGGTAAAACAGTGAACTCCTTTAGTGCTGCTGTGGTCTGGTCTTGCAGCCATGCTAGCCATAATTAGACAGTCAGGGCAATCCAGCAATTTTACACATTACCCCAACCATGTTGGGATGTTAAATTGTCTATGTAAAAATTTTACATTGGCTATATGGCCCACTTTTTAGAAAACTACTAGTGTATATCTCATTATATTGTAGTTTTGACACCATTGATCATTTTCACCCTATTCCTTTTTATAAACGATATATAAGATATAATAGTGTCATATTCAAACCACCATATGTAAAAAAACTCGCTGTAGGATTGGCAAATTTTTGGTTGGTTTCAACTCCCGGCTAATATATCTATAAATATCTACTGTATATAAAAAAAAAAATATATATATATATATATATATATATATATATATATATATATATATATATATATATATATATATATATATACAAACAGAGAACCCAGCACTCACCAAAGTAAACTCACTTATCCTCCTGTTGAGGATAAGTGAGTTTACTTTGGTGAGTGCTGGGTTCTCTGTTTGTATTTATTAGAGTGATGTGGTCATGGGCTACAAGCACCCCGCCCTGTGAGTGGTAAGTACAGCTGTGTACCCCGCTTCTGTGGTGGAGAGTGCAGTGTTACATGCACCCCACCCTGTGAGTGGTAAGTGCATAGCTGTGCCCCGCTTCTGGTGCGGTGAGTGCTGTGGTTTTTCCTCTGTGTATATATATATATATATATAAATATATATTAGAGATGTGCACCGGAAATTTTTCGGGTTCTATGTTTTGGTTTTGGATTCGGTTCCGCGGCCATGTTTTGGCAAAACCTCCCTGAAATTTTTTTGTCGGATTCGGGTGTGTTTTGGATTCGGGTGTGTTTTTCAAAAACCCCTCAAAAACAGCTTAAATCATAGAATTTGGGGGTCATTTTGATCCTATAGTATTATTAACCTCAATAACCATAATTTCCACTCATTTCCAGTCTATTCTGAACACCTCACACCTCACAATATTATTTTTAGTCCTAAAATTTGCACCGAGGTCGCTGGATGACTAAGCTAAGCGACCCAAGTGGGCGGCACAAACACCTGGCCCATCTAGGAGTGGCACTGCAGTGTCAGACAGGATGGCACTTAAAAAAAATAGTCCCCAAACAGCATATGATGCCAAGAAAAGAGAAAAAAAGGTGCACTGTGGTCGCTGGATGGCTAAGCTAAGCGACACAAACACCTCAATATCACAGGAATTATTCGTTCTAATCAATGGTATTATTGGTCCAAATCACTGGAAGAAAATGACAAAATCACAGGAATTATTTGTTCTAATCAGTGGTATTATTGGTTCAAATCACTGGAAGAAAATTACAAAATCACAGGAATTATTCGTTCTAATCAATGGTATTATTGGTCCAAATCACTGGAAGAAAATGACAAAATCATTGGAATTATTTGGCAAGATCACTGTAATTAATAATTATAAATCACTGATATTAATTGGTAAAATCTCACTATCGCCTGCCTAGTGAAGTGGAATCTAGATGGGATTTTGTACCGGGGACACAATAACTTCATCAATTGTCTAAGTTCCAATGCACTAATGGCGGAAAACGGGCGCACGTCTAACAGCGCACTGATTATATTAAGAACTGATTATACTGATCACTGATTATACTGAGCACTGATTTTACTAAGCACTGATTATACTGAGCACTGATTTTACTGAGCACTGATTATACTGAGCACTGATTTTACTGAGCACTGATTATACTGAGCACTGATTTTACTGATCACTGATTATACTGATCACTGATTTTACTGAGCACTGATTATACTGAGCACTGATTTTACTGAGCACTGATTATACTGATCACTGATTTTACTGAGCACTGATTTTACTGAGCACTGATTATACTGATCACTGATGATACTACGGAGAACTGACACTGAGCAGCGAGAACAGCACTGGACTATTGTACTGTAGTATACTGGTCACCACAATGCAGCACTGACACTGAGCACAGATATTAAGCACTGATCAGGATACTAGAAGTGACACGGTGCAGCAAGATAACGCTATGGCCTACTGTACTGTACTACTATATACTGGTGGTCACCACAATGCAGCACTGTACTACTATATATACTGCTCACAAAACTGCAGCACAGATATGGAATGGATAATTGCAGTGACAATGGTGGAACTAGAGTGTGGTGGGCCCAGGTGCAACAATATGCTTTGGGTCCCCCTTCACACACACACCCACCCAACACAAACCCACTTTAAAGAACAAAACAAAAAAAAGCACGTACGAGTTTGGCCGGAATCTTGGCACTCCTGCCGTCTCACACTGCATTACATCGGGCCCATGATCTGAATTTGCTTAGCCTCTTACTAATGACGTGTGTGGAAATGGAGAAAGGGAGACCCCTAACAGGTGGCAATGATGTAACTGCTCAAGCTGCAAAATATAGAAACAGACAAGGGGGGATATCCAATTAGCTGCGATGCCGCTTTGGTCCGCTTTGGTGGGTGAAAACAGATGGATATTGCGATTAATGGGGGTCATTCCGAGTTGTTCGCTATTTTTTTCGTTCGCACAAGGTATGTGCAAAATTGCGAACATGTTGCAAAATTGCGAAATTCCGCCCCCAACGTATTTTTGCTCATTCGTACGCAGTATTACACAAAATGGGCGTACGCGAAATGACAACGCAGCAATGCGAAACCATCGCAGCAATGCAAAACTAACGCATTAACACATACTTCTTCGTAAAAATACTAAGTTTTAGTAGATTTACACATCCATGTTAAAAGTGCACACTTTTGCGGAGAAACGCTCCACAATGGGGTTTTTTCCCTATTCAGTGGAATTACACCATTCTGTTAAAAGTCCACAAGCCCTCCTCAATTACGAACACAATTAGTGTAATTAATGACAATGGTCCTGACCAATTAAGTCTCCAAAGAATACCAGAAGAACACTTTGTAGCCATAATTGGCCATAAACATTGTTGTTGTAAATTGACAAATATAGATATGGGAATTAGTCACGCTCTAATGCAAATGTTTGAAGTATTGTGTATATGTGTAGTGTGTGAATAAATGTCTTTTCATGTATTTAGAATCCATAACCTCCTAACGTGTTTTGTATTTTTAAAATTTTGTGTTCTATTTTTATGTTTTAAATCTTAAGTAAGATGTGTGAACTGTTTAAGGTCACCAATTTCTGCACGCCAATGTGCTGTTCCTTTATAGCAAAAATAAACACAACACCCACTTAACTTCAACTATTTTTATTTTTTTTAAATTATTATTTTTTTTTTAACAATAAAATGTAAACAAAATTAACAAAATAACATTAGAGGACTTTTTCAATTGCCTCTATATCGCCTATAACCTCCCTTAAATGGGCTTTTAGCCGCCCTAAAAGTGCTGGCAAAGTGCTGGGATCTCCAACTGCAGCATCTGAAAAGAAGAGTCAAAGAAAACATTAATAACTTACTCACATTACCTATTATACAAGCAGGGCACAAAGCACACTTTAATGCAGGCCTGTCCAAACTGAGGCCCTCCAGCTGTTGTGAAACTACATATACCAGCATGCCTTTACACAGTTTTGGGGTCAGAGAATGCAAAACTGTGTCAGGGCATGCTGGAATGTGTAGTTTTTCACCAGCTGGAGGGCCGCAGTTTGGACAGGCCTGCTTTAATGCCTAAGTGACTACATCATGGCTGTTTTAAGGATAAATCAGTAGCAGAACAACACACAAGCCTGCTCAGCAATGTTTGTTTTTTTTAACAAGAAAGTGTACCACACCATGGGGTACATTTACTACTACGGGAGTTCTATTTAAGATGGGACGTTGACCATAGCAACCAATCAAATTATACATATTATCTTGTAAAAGTGGACTTAAAAATTACAAGTATAATCTTATTGGTTGCTATGGGCAACATCCCATGTTAAAGAGAACTACCATCTTAGTAAATGTAACACCATGTTGGCATTCATTCACATCTGGAGTGAAGAGAATTCAATTTTTGGAGGTTTGGCCCTGCATCATCACACTGCATATCAACATCTTCAGAAGGACAACATATCCTAGCATACCCACACTCCCTGAAAGCCGCCCTTACTAAATAAGGTCAAACAGGTTTTGAAAAATCCAATAAGCATTTTGTGAGTCTAACTTTCACACCACAAATCATTGTGTTGTTCGGCTGGCTAACAAAGTGAAGCATGTGATTTGAAAGTGCAAACATTATGAATACACAGGCACAAGTGTAAAAGACTAACAACATACTAAACTCCACTCAGGTAGAAATGTTAGGCTGAAAACTGAGCACATATAAACCATGTTGCCCTGGCAACCCTGTCGAACTAATGAGTGTCGACCTAGAGTGGACACACAAAACATTGCACACATAAACAATACATATAATGATACTCACAAAAATTTCAATGCAACATGAACACCATGAATAATAACTCAAAAATGTTTCCTTGGTAGCAGATTTTCAACAGTACAACAGTGCATGTTTTGACATTGTAAGTGTAAGTAGGTAATCATTATTTTACAAATGTTAAAACACTTACTTTCCTCTGCAACATGATGATCACCACTTAGTCCATCAGGGGCTTCTTCTGCCCATTCACTGGGTGGTGAAGGCAGCTGGATGGGGGAAGGAGGAGGGATTGGGGAAGGAGGAGGGATGGGGGAAGGAGGCTGGATGGGGGAAGGAGGAGAGATGGGGGAAGGAGGAGGGATTGGGGATGTATTTTCTGAGGGTGGGTCTGATTGAGAGGGTGAGGGGGGCGGAGAGAGTGTTTGTCCAATAGAGGGTGAGGGGGGCTGAGAAGGGGAGTTGGAAGGAGAAGGAGAAGGGGAAGGGGACTGGGAAGGAGGAGAAGGGGGCACAGAAGGAGAAGGAGAGGTGGGCTGAGAAGGGGACTGGGAAGGGGAGGGGGACTGGGAAGCTGAGGGGGACTGGGAAGCTGAGGAGGACTGGGAAGCTGAGGGGACTGGGAAGCTGAGGGGGACTGGGAAGCTGAGGGGGACTGGGAAGGGGAGGGGGAGTGAGAAGGGGAGGGGGGTTGAGAAGGGGAGGGGGGCTGAGAAGGGGCCTGATGTTGCCTCCCTGCATCAGCTTGCCGTTGTGGTCGTCCTATAATGATATATGTATTATATTTTGTATTACATGTAAAATTTCAGAAACACCATTTGTCAATTACACTGTTCTGTCCCATGTAAAAGACACAGGGCTAGGTTTTTTTTTATTCTTATGAGTTTTAAATCTGTTGATGTTGTCCATAGCAACCAAAATGATTATACTAAACATTTTTTATGCTCATTACTGAATCTATTCCATTGAGTCATATTGATTGGTATAGGCAACATCACCAGATCACTATTCAAGCCACCTTATTATATTGACACCACTGATCAAGTTATTTGGTACAGTTTCCAGCCTGTGTATTAATTCTGTACAACATGCACTTGTTTAGAATCACTTTGCTACAGTCAGTACTGTTTGCCCTAACCACACACACTGTCATATTTATTAAACTAGTTCAGTCAGTGTTGCAATTACAGACTACCACTTAGTGTAAATTTGCAAAGTTTATGCTAATAATCTCTGTTATGTAATGTAACTTACTGCGTGCACGCATTTGCCGGATTTGCTGGCGGATCTCCGCCAACAGGTCCAGAGTCCTCCTGCGTAGGTCACTCCATCTCCATTCTAATTGTATGATGGTCCGCCTGCTGCGGACGCGAGTCCTCAGTAGGTAGCGGACCTCCGCGTAGGCCTCGCACTTAACCCGATTTGGGATAAAGCGCCCAACGCGGCCCTCGCGGCGGTCCATCACCGCAACCAGGATGCGGAGCTCCCGCCTGGTGAAAGGTGCAGCATCATGGCAATGGTGTTTTCCTTATTTGGGCATATATTTATAGTGTGTGTTGGCATGTGATTGGTCTAAAATATATGCTGTCATCTAAATAAACTTTATTGATGTGTGCATTGACAACACTATTGCTGGCTGCAGTGCTGTGAAGAGTAGAGGGGTGTTCGCTAGAGCGGAAATACGCAGTCGCGGAAGTGTGACAATAGTCACCTATTCGCACAATTAGACACTTTTATGATCATAAATTCAAAAACTGGGTACTCACCACTTTTTGTATGAGCAATCAGCTGCACAGTCACAAAGTGAACAACATTTAGTATCATATGTTGTTTGTTAATTTCAGGAAAACAGGAATGGAAATTAAAAATTTAAGATTATAATTTTGAAACAACTTGAATAAAAAAAATAAAAAAAAACATTGTAAGAGGTTAACATGTTAGAATATTTACATCAACAAATATGAATATAATGACCCACACCAAAAAAAAAAAAACAATGAGCTTTCAATAGCAACCTTAATGACATCATAGCAAAAATCTCAGAAACATACAGTGTTTTTTGATAATAAAAATGTTTTAAAATTTAAAAATAAATACCTGAAATATTCTTCCACAATGTGTGCCCTTACTTGACTGCCACTCCAGGAAACACTCCCCCCACCGTATCTCCGCCCAACCCCTGGCTCCTCATCAGGCAATTCCTCTGTTTGAGGAAGCTCCACGCGACTCCTTACAGTGATGTTATGGAGTATAGCGCACAGGACCACTATTTTACTTGCCATCTCCGGCGAATACATGATGTCGCCACCAGTGCGGTGGAGCACACTAAAGCGTCCTTTAAGGACACCAATTGTGCGCTCCACCAGCTGTCTAGTGGCAGTAAGCGCGGAGTTAAATGCCGTCTGTGGTCCTGGCCTGGGCTTACGGTAAGGAGTCATGAGCCAGGGGGTGCAAGGATATCCACGGTCTCATGTTTGATGAGAAGAAAAAATTATAAATATAATATTCTTTATGATAAAAATTTTAAAAACAAATTTGGTTAAAAACTCACCCAATAACCACATGTCTTGTCCTTGCCTTGATCTTAATCTCTGCCATATCCCTGATTGTCTAATTACATAGGCATCATGTGAGTTCCCCGGGAACTTCGCATTCAGGGACAGGATCTGGAGGGATGGCCCACAAACAACCATTACATTCAGAGAATGAAACAGTTTCCTGTTTCTATAAATTTCTTCATTATGTCTTGGTGGCACAATAGCTACATGTGTGCCATCCACAACCCCAATAACATGTGGGAAGCAACTACCACCTTCCTCAAATTGCCGCTTCACCACATCTAGGGCACCAACATCCAAAGGCATAGCAATAAATTGCTTAACACGCTTGATGAAAGCCTGGCTGACACGCCGCAGGACCTTACTGAACTGTTGGAAGGAACCAGTGGCAACAAAATGTAACACAGCAAGGAATTGTGTCAATGGTGGTATTGCTGTAGGATACCGAATTGAAGCCTCCAGATCACTCTCTATTATGGAGAGAGTGTCTAGGATTAGATGAGGTGGCAGCCTGTATCTTCGCAAAACCACATCATCAGGCATCCCAAAAAGGAGGACACGGGTAGGGAAAATTGGTGGCCTAGCACGCCTCCGTTGCCTTGGTTGATGAGGAGCCGGTTGCGGTTGGAGGGCTGGCGGTTGGGGTGGGAGTGCTTCCGTGGTTTGGGGTGGGAGGGCTTCAGCAGCAATAAAAATCGACATCACCAACTTAAAATGAAGGTAAGAATATTGAGAATAAGACATAATTTAATAACACACATTGTCATCCATAATCAAAGTAAAAGTGTATGGGTGTTAACTTACTGCAGGAGCATACGACATTTCTTCAGGAATCAATTACGGCACAAAAGTACAAATTTGGAAACAAAAGTGAAAACACAAATTAGCTAAGTGGTTCAAACATAGGTTATCAAAACAATTACAAAAGTTTGAAAGAATCCAAACATACCCATATAATAACAGCAACAATATATATTCTAACAACTAAGTATAAATAATGTAAATGAGTTTTCCAATTCTAACCACATTCTAAAAAAAAGGGTCCCTTTAGTATCTATTACAGCCAAGAACAGCCCTACTTTGAGCAAATAACAAAAAAAAATAATAATAATAAATAAAGCAAAAATAAATGAAAATACAAACATAAGATACACACTTTTAACACACACATACTCCACGACACACAGGGCTAGGGTACTTACCTGCTCAAGAAAGGACAAGTGACTTGCTTCAGATCAAACCAAAAATAAATTAGGCTAATTGGCCAGGAAACAAATCTGGATAAATTCTCCAATAAATAAGACCTACAAGAGACACACAAGGAGGCTAAGAGCACAAATAAAAAATTAGCACAAAGAACACAAAACTCAGGGCTTGGGTACTTACCTGCTCAAGAAAGGACAAGTGACTTGCTTCAGATCAAACCAAAAATAAATTAGGCTAATTGGCCAGGAAACAAATCTGGATAAATTCTCCAATAAATAAGACCTACAAGAGACACACAAGGAGGCTAAGAGCACAAATTAAAAAAACTAACAAATATAACATATACACTAAAGTACAGGTTAGCCAAAAAAAAAAAAAAAAAAACATTTAAATTACAAACAGATATCCTCCAAAATACAGAAACACACCTCCATTGCACCACCACACATACTTGCCTTTAAAAATGACTAATGTAGGAATACTCACAAACGAAACTTCGCAAAAAAAACGCACTACGCTCTACATGCTATAAGCTAATAAACGGAAATCTGTATGCTTGACAATGCAAAAAATACTCACTCTGCAAAGTACAAAAGACCACCTTCTCACACCAAACACACCAACTACTTTCATCATACACACACTCGCAGCCTGCAAACCATGCCCTTAAATAAGCAGTACAATCAGTCACACTATTAGCATAATGTACACCTGTGTGAATTAACGCTGCGCACGTAGCTATAAATACCCACACACCTGTGCGTACAGACATGTCATTACCAACATGGCTACTCGTGAGGATTTTGCAGCAGAGATGGACCGCATTACGCGGCAGCAGGTAGAATTGGCAAAGAAACGCATAGATTCGCAGCGGCGAATGCTGGAATCCGCCTCTGCGGATTTGGAAGAGGCAGGACCCAGTACTAGAGACATTCCAGCTTCTGATACCCAACAGTTAAGTGGGGTTACCCTGGCAGTCACACATACTGGGCAAACTGAGGGAGAATCATCATTACCCACACAACCACAACATACAGAAGCTGCTAGTGACGAGGAAGATGGTGAGGAGCAACACGACCAAAGCTCACAGGCTACCTCAAGACGTAAAAAAAGACAGCCAGCATTCACTAAGAGGGAGTTGCGTGTTTTGGTCACGCAGGCCATGTCCAAAATACATAGAGGACCGAAAAACATGGGTGCTGCTACGAAAGATCGCATCTGGAGGGACATCACACATTCTGTGAATGAAGTCGGCTCTATCGTCAGAACATCACAGGAAGTTAGACGACGGTAAGTGCATCTTGGCAGTCCATTCTCTGTGCTAAGTAGTCTTAAAAAGGTAGTTACATGTGATGTTGTGTATAGCAAACAAAAGCAGAACATGTGTCCTATATATTATTACCTCAAATAATAATACTCTACCTTGCCCCTATTTTTCAAAACATATGTAGTTGGGCCGACTTCAAATCCCGCCTGAAGGCCAAGAGGTCTGCGGAGTGGAATGCCTCAAGGGCTACAGGTGGAGGACCAGCTGTCGCTGTGGAGTTTACAGAGTTGGAGGAGATGGCGATGGACTGTGTGAGTTATGAGGAGGGCACAGGAGTGTCTCATATGGACACGGACCTGCCTGAGATCCTGACGGAACATGACTTGCCAGGTAATTTTACACACATATTTGTGTGGTATTTAAACTGTTTGAAAAACAAAAAAATAATTCTTTATTCTCCTCTTTTTCCACACATTCTTCTATTTGCTTGCCACATAACACAGCACAGGGGGGTGAGCAGTTTGAGTCACAGGAGGGTTATGTGGCTGAGGCTGAGGTGGAGGGACCTAGTGGGTCTGGCAGTGTGGGCCAACAAATCCCACCTCTCCAGGTTCCAACTGGTCCCCCCACCCAACCCTCTGCTATCCCGGAGATCCTGCTTGAAATAGCTAGGTATGGTGAGAGCCTAAATGCTTTTCAAGACGGGGTCATCCGGGAGGTAAGCCAGATAGCTGTCCGGCTCACTGAGCACCGAACCAGTGTTGAGCAAGGTGTTGCTCAACTCTGCCAAGGTCTGGCAGAGATCAGGCAGGGCCAAGAACAACTTGCCTCCTCATTCCAAAACCTTGCAAATAACATCTTGCAAGGGCTCCAGGCCATCGCTGTCTCCCTTGCCCACAGTGGCAGAGAGCCACCCACATCGGCTCCCTCCCCTGCCCCTGCCCAGGAAGAACAGCCCACTGGGCAGGGCCCACGAAGGTTGCTCCACAGACCAAGCCAAGAAGAACAGCATCAGGCGGGGAGAAAAAAAAGAAAGCGATGTCTCTCCAGATGGGCAGCACCCATGTTTCTCATGTTGTCTCTATGTTTTTTTGGAGTTGGCTTGTGAGGCCAGAATAACTCCCTCTTAGTGAAATGTATTATTAATGTTTTGAGGTATTGTAGCCTGTGAGCTTTCTTTCTGAAACACCAGAGCCATCTTCCTCTTACTAGTGTGCTGTGTATTGTTGTGTTTGTGTGTGTGCTCCTGAATCTTTCTCAGTTGCCCAAATATATTTGTCTGGCAGGGTGTTTCATATTATTTTTTTGCATTTAAATTATGATTTGGTCAGAAGCTGGAGTTTCCCTAGTACTGAGTTCTGCTATATCATTTGTGTCAGTGGCATCTGCTTGCTGCTTGGTCCATCTCTGCCTGTGATACTCACCTGTAGCCATGTTGTTTTGAGCACAAAATATATTACAACAGTAATAAAAAAAACACACACAAAAAAAAATTTGTACTTTATTCAAGGTAATGCATTATGTAAATCTTAGTTCCAGAAAGATTAGCTAAGCATATAGACACTTGGGGAACAAGGGAACAATCTGCTAAATTAAACAAACATTGCATCTTTAAAAATGCAGCAGGTATGCCTTGCACCACACTTTAATGTCCATATTAATTAAAATGACACAACTCTGTATTTGTTTTACTATGGGCAACAGGACATCATTTTAAACCTTGACAGATATTAAAAACAAAGTTAAAAGTATCATTTATGCACAAAATTAAGTGTATGCTGCATTATGTTGGCCTTGATATTTTGAATATACAAACGACACATTTTAATTAGTGTAGATGTTGCTGATTTATTTTTTTAGTTTGCATAATTTCACTTGTTTGCAATTGGTAGTATTACACACATTAAAACATGCAGTTAACAAAAATGTTTATGCACAAACTTGAACACAAATAAAAACCTTATTTGGCAGTGTGACAGATTTATATGTGATTAGATTAAACATGTAATGTGTGTACACACAATTGCTGTTTGCAAGACTTCATCTGAGCAGTATTTAGCAAGTAATTGGCCAACAGATGAATGGGCACTCCAATTAACTGCTAATTAGTGCATACACACTTGTAACACAACTTCGCAAATGCAGAGTAACTGCAGACCTACTCAGCTGCTGCGTGAAGATTGCAAGGAATTGCTATGTTAGGTTTCAGAGCGACAATGCATTTTTGCGAAAAACACGCCTACTGCTAGTTGCATACTCCCACACTATACGCCCACTTTCACGCCCATGATGGACCATTGCGAAGTCTCGCCTCTGCCACGCCTTCGCCACTCCCCGTTTTCGTTTCTGGGTAACGAGTAGTTTTCTTTATAGTATTTTTGCACAAGTGTCGTATCGTTCAGCTCGCGCATGCGTATTTTCGCTTTTGCGCATGCGCAGGTAGTTGGTTTCATGCCGTTTGCGATGCGATGAGTCTCTGCGATCAACTCGGAATGAGGGCCAATGACCGATGGTAGTTATCGCAGTATCCAATTAGAGGCCGTCTTCATCGGCTGAAAAAGGACCCACAATCGCGAGATAACACATGGGATCGGGGATAATCTTATCACAGATTATGCTATGGCTGCCTGAGGCATCTGAAGCATGATTCGTGATAAATGCCGGCATTGGTGGGAGGAGCCCAACGCATCATGGCTAATAGGATAGCCCCGGGTGATACATTTATTATGTATTATTATTTATTACCAGTTAATTATATAGTGCACACATATTCCGCAGCGCTTTACAGAGAATATTTGGCCATTCACATCAGTCCCTGCCCCAGTGGAGCTTACAATCTATATTCTTTACCACATGTACATGCAGACACATTTATGCTAAGGTTAATTTTGTTGGGAACGAATTAACCTACCAGTATATTTTTGGGTTGTGGGAGGAAACCGGAGTACCCGGAGGAAACCGACGCAAGTACGGGGAGAATATACAAACTCCACACAGTTAGGGCCATGGTGGGAATCAAACCCATGACCTCAGTGCTGTGAAGCAGTACTGCTAACCATTACACCATCCGTACTGCCCCTAACATACATGAACAGTGGTCAAAGTGGAAATTTTGAAGTGAAATGTGAAGGTTGTAATCATGCGCGA
The DNA here is from genome assembly GCF_028390025.1 of Pseudophryne corroboree. Lineage (NCBI taxonomy): Eukaryota > Metazoa > Chordata > Amphibia > Anura > Myobatrachidae > Pseudophryne > Pseudophryne corroboree. The sequence continues at coordinate 126,907,161 of NC_086449.1, read as the reverse complement.
AAAGGTGCGCGGGCTCATGAAAAGGAGGCCTGTCCACTCAAAAGGGGGCGTGGTCTTCAGTGTAGTTTACCACACCATGTACCCCATATACACATTATGCACCACAATAGTAGGACCCCTTACTGGTGCCCCTTTCCCATTATAGCACACGGTATGAGCCAAAATTCCCATTATACCACATGGTATGAGCCGAAATTCACATTATAGTACACGGTATGAGCCGAAATTCACATTATACCACACTGTATGAGCTGAAATTCATATTATAGCACACGGTATCAGCCGAAATTCACATTATAGAACACTGTATAAGCTGAAATTCACATTATACCACACTGTATGAGCCGAAATTCACATTATCCCACACTGTATGAGCTGTAAGTTAGCTGCCCCTCCTCTCTTTCCTGATGGACAGCTTGCCTCTCAGCAATAGTGCACTCACTACTAGGTCTGCGGTGGGGAGTAGCTGAGAGAGCGGCCCCTCCTCCCCATCGGAGGGGCACTGCACTTGTTCAGCAGCAGAGCTAAGATCAAGAAGCAGCAGGACGTCTGGTGGAGGAGGCGCTGGAGAAAGGAGGAGATGGGAGAGCGTTCCCTCCTCACAGCAGCAGCCAGTGACCTGTAAAGTCTGTACGAGGGAGGGACGGCCCCTCCTCCTTCTCCGGGCGGGCTGCCGCAGTGAGGCGCTGACTTTGTTGTGACTAGTGTTTACTGGCGGCGGGCGGGCGCGTAGCTGGCGGCCACGGTGGCATTATACAATTAGTCATTGTGACGTGACTCATTGTAATGCCGGCGGCTGTGGGCCCCTTCAGTGCGGCCGGGCCCCAGTGCAATGCACTGTCTGCACTGCCAGAATTTCCGCCCCTGTGCAGTGACACAGAGCTGCAAGATACAGCAATGGCCTACTGTACTGTACAACTATATACTGTTGGTCACCAAAATGCTGCACTGTAATACTATGTATACTGCTCACAAAAATGCAGCACAGATATGGAATGGATACTTGCAGTGACACGGAGCTGCAAGATACAGCAATGGCCTACTGTACTGTACAACTATATACTGTTGGTCACCAAAATGCTACACTGTCCAACTATATACTGCTCACAACAATGCAGCACAGATATGGATACTTGAAGTGATACGGAGCTGCAAGATACAGCAATGGCCTACTGTACTATACTACTGCATATGTATACTGGTGGTCACCACAATGCTGCACTGTCTTACTATAAACTGCTCACAACAACAATGCAGCACAGATATGGATAGTATACTTGACACAGAGCTGCAAGATACAGCAATGGACTACTGTACTGTACAACTATATACTGTTGGTCACCAAAATGCTGCACTGTCCTACTATATACTGCTCACAACAACAATGCAGCACAGATATGGATAGTATACTTGACACAGAGCTGCAAGATACAGCAATGGACTACTGTACTGTACAACTCTATACTGTTGGTCACCAAAATACTGCACTGTCCTACTATATACTGCTCACAACAACAATGCAGCACAGATATGGATAGTATACTTGACACAGAGCTGCAAGATACAGCAATGGACTACTGTACTGTACTACTACTATAATTATATACTGGTGGTCCCCACAATCGAGCACACTGAGCACAGATATGGAGCTTTTCAGGGAGAGAATGTAGCCACGTCCTCTCCGTTCAATCTCCAATGCACGAGTGAAAATGGCGGCGACACGCGGCTCTTTATATAGAATACGAATCTCGCGAGAATCCGACAGCGGGATGATGACGTTCGGGCGCGTTCAACCGAGCAAGGCGGGAAGATCCGAGGCTGCCTCGGAACCGTGTAAAATAGGTGAAGTTCGGGGGGGGGGGGGGGGGGGGGGGTTCGGATTTCGGAGAACCGAACCCGCTCATCTCTAATATATATATATATATATATATATAATTCTGCCGGGTGACATCTAGTGGCTTCTGGCGCGCAAAACACTTGAATTGCTCCCATAGAAGTGAGGAGCAGTGTTAGCTATTTTATTATATAGATTATATATATATAGAATTTATTAATTTATCTTTTTTGTCTCCACATCAGCGTATAACAAAAAGATCTTCATAATTTCAGAATTATTCTCTGCATATTTTTGCAACATATCTACACTTGAATACAGTAGATCCTGGATCAGAAAAGCAAGAAACATTGTATAGATACGAATGTTCATTTTGTTATGTTCTAAGAATGCCAAATTGTTTTCTCACAAATATTTAAAATGCCCGCTCTAATATATATTGTAAACGCCTGCACCTCTAATTGCCATATCCCATGAATGTGCGCCATACATCGCAAAACACTGCATCCCATAAGAGAAAACAATACACCCACACATTATCTGAGTTCCAAAGCTCATTGATGTATATATTTGTTATTAAAAAGGATATGGATTCAATATATATTACAAAGTACAGTATACCTATAGTTACATGGTTACATGGTTACACTCACACAGTAAGCAGTTAAAACATATAGTTACATACAGTTACATGCCATTACATACAGTTTCAGTTACAGGCCAGCGATACAATTACCATTCCCTCCAATTCATCTTATGTCTCTCGCTCTCTGTAAATAAATACAGGACCTGATCTGCCAGCAAGTCCATCATCGTCTGGTCCCAAAAAGCCACTAAGCTCCTGTGTGATCAATGTGTTATCTAGTTTCTGGGGGAGGGGTTCACGATGAGTCACCAGTCCCTTTGTATATGGTAATCAGGTTCAGCCTTGAAGACATCCAAAGGGCTGGCCTGAGTTTCCTGTTCATTACCTGTTTGGAATATCTATTGTTCTAATAAAAGTGATTTTAGCTTTTATACATTTAATCATAACTCCGTGTTGCAATGTCCTACAACTTAATAACAAGTATCAAATGAATCCACACATTAATCTGGTCGTTTTAACAGTAAACACGACAGGTCTATCATGTTTCGTTCAAATAATACACATTCATGACATTACTTCATTAGATAATTTTAAATCATCATGATGTCTGGTGCTTGATATTATTATAATTATGTACTGTATGAAATAAGTGTCGAATCCATCTCTGTGGCATGTCCGTGTAAATGTGTGTGTTACCATATATTGCTGTGCTTGCTGCGTGTATTTGCAAGTATAGCGACTTATGTGTGTGTAGTTTGTATGTAATATTTTTGACTTTGACAGTCCACCCTTTGGCAGTAAACAATAACTGCCATCAATTATTAACATAAGAAAAAAATATTTCATACCATAATCGGTGACCTAGACACAAGTATGTATGCATTTCGCAAATCAGACACTTGACTATATTTGGGGAAGACAGGGAGGAAGACCTCTATATGCACTCGGCGGTCACGGGACCACTGGTTGGGTGTGGGACAACATTCAACCTATAGAGTATGCTGGGACAGTGCTTTGGCCTATAATGTCTGATTTGCGTGAACATTTCACACATACATGTACCTACGTCTTTGTACACTGATGTTTGGATTCAATTGAGGTTCTGCTGGGTAGGTGAAGAAGACACATACAAATCGTGACAGTGACATATAACATTTTCATGATCTACATATTCCTATCATTTTCTGAACATTGGGGGTAATTCTGAGTTGATCGCAGCAGGACATTTTTTAGCAGTTGGGCAAAACCATGTGCACTGCAGTGGAGGCAGATTTAACATTTGCAGAGAGAGTTAGATTTGGGTGTGGTGTGTTCAATCTGCAATCTAATTTGCAGTGTAAAAATAAAGCAGTCAGTATTTACCCTGTACAGAAACAAAATAACCCACCCAAATCTAATTCTCTCTGCAAATGTTATAACTGCCCCCCCTGCAGTGCACATGGTTTTGCCCAACTACTAAAAAATTTCCTGCTGCGATCAACTTGGAATTACCCCCATTGTTTCCATTTCTGGAACGTATGCTAGGTCTGTTTAATCATTGAACAAGGGTTATAAGTAGTGTCCTTCCTAAATAACATAAACCTTCGGAGTTCATGGAGAGCCACTCATAAACCTTTCTTCCACATATATTAATGAGCTCTTTATCTGCAATGTGTGAATAGCCATTGTCTGATTGTTTCTGATTACCTCTGAACTCCATAACTACTAGACCTTTGATTTTTCTCTGACTTTAACAAACTGATTGGCTAATTCTGGGGTCCTATAAGGAAATCACTCCTTCCTCCAGAAGCAGTTCCAGTCCCACACTCGACTCCTCATAAAAAAACCTCGCAAAAATAGAATATCCTGAAAGAAAATGTTTGTCAGCGGGAAAGAGAGAAAAGAGAAATAGAACAAAACAACTCTTGTTCATAACAAATCAATTACAATGACTGGTCTTTCTGCAATCCTTTAGTACGCTCAGGTAGTGTTCAACAGTGCCGCCTCTCAGTCTTCACGGAACAGAGTCTCTAGTGATACAAGGTTCTCTTTGCCTTGCTCTTTGAATACACAGTTCACTTGGAACACACAGTTCACTTTGCTCTCCACTTTGCTCTTTGAACACACAGTTCACAAACTCGATGAATGTGAGCAATAAACTACTTTGTCACGAGTTCTCTCCAGGTCAGCGACCTTCTTGCAGTGGGACGAGTGGACCCAAATCTCTCTTTCGGCGACCTTTAGTGCTGTCAATAAAACTTGGTATGGTCCTTCCCACCTGTCTATTAGGCAACCTGAGCGAAAGGACAATCACACAGTCTCTTGGTTCATAATCAAGACAGTTAGCATTTGGCATACCAGCAATCAACAGTTTCAAGTTATTTTGTCAAGTTCTCAAATGCTGGCTCATCTCAACAAGGTACTGTACTGTCACCTCATTGGTATATTTCTGATCATTGTGCTGATCAATCATGACATGAGGTAGTCTTTCAAAAACAACCCAAAAAAAGACACAAATACCAAAACAAAAATAAAAACAAATTTCGAAGAGGGTGATTCATTGAGTGAAGATCTGAGAGTGGTTCCGAAGCTACATAATACTAGTTGCAGTATCTATGATCACAATAGTACAATTTCAAGCTTTGCTCCTACTTCTAGGGGTACCATTATCTACACACAAATTTCTGCGCAATTTTTCTTTGCGGTAAACACAGCAGCATCCGTGGTGGCAGGAAATGCCTCTACCCAGTTTGAGAAAACATCAGTGCACACCAATACATGACAATAATTCCTAAAGGGTGTTAACTGTACGAAGTCGATTTGTATTTCCTGAAAAGATCCGTCTGCAGGAGGGATATGGGATGGCTCTGTTGGTATTGCTTTACCAATATTCTTCCTCAAGCAAGTAAGACAGGTCATTGCTCTCTTTACCTGCATGAGAATAGAATACTGGTGCACACCAGTAGGCTCTCATCAGCCTGCACCTACCCTCTTTGCCTTGATGAGTCAGACCGTGTGCCACCTTAGCTAGACTTGGAAGGTATGCTCTGGGGGCTACTGGCTTACCGTGTCCACCTGCCCACAGTCCTGAAGACTCCTGGCCATACCCCTTTGTCCTCCAGACTGCCTCTTCCTGCAGGGAACACAAATTTTTGTATCTTAATTTAACTTTCGTGTGTTTGCAATGTAGAGTACCATGAGCATAACTCAGAGAAAAAAAGAATCATCTCTAGAAGAGAGAAAGAAGAAGAAAATGAAAAAGAAAATGTCAGGTTTGCCATTCACCAACAGGCATATCAGTGTCTATACAAAATTTCACTTCACCAGTATTCCCATTCTCCACCCTTTGTGCATGGCAAGGCACACTGCATTAATACTGGTGTCATCGTGCTGTTGAGATATACTGGGTTTGGGCAGAACTCTGAAGGACCTAGGCATGTGGAGTTTGAACTGTACTTGGGTCCATGTATTGTACCACCCTGTGTGAATGCAAAATATGAAGAGGAAGACTGTAGAGAAACAGAATAGAGGTTGGTGACACATGAGTTTGTAGAGGTGGAGAAGATTTTATACAAATTTGACAACTGGATTGGGCACTACGGGGAAGTGATTCTCTACTTGGTCTACTCCCCTTAAAAAAATTCTGTGTTTATCATATCGCTATTGGGACTATCCCAGCCATCAATCCAGTGTCCTGTCCATCCTAAGTTCATAGGGAACCCGGTATCTGTGAGATAATTTCCTCTACCTGTGATGGACATGCATCTAGAACAGTAGAATGCGACATAAGCCTTTGAGGGGTGTCTAGTATATTTTGTACTTCTTGAGCATGGTTCTCAGGTATATCCAAGAAGACACCCTCAGGAGTACAATATATGACACACCGCATTTTAGACAATAAGTCTCTGCCGTGTAGATTAGTCGGAGCCGATGCAGCCAGCAGAAAAGACTGTTTGGTTTGCAAGGGCCCTATCATAATCTCTGCAGGTCTACTCAAAGGGTATTGTTGCATCGTTCCTGTTACTCCCATTGCCCGAATCTGTGTTTTCTATATAGCTTGTGATTCCTTACTATATGTCCCTTGGTCCCGTCTATGTGTTTAATAATGTGGCTTGTGTTTTCTGTCTAGGGGATCTATATTGACTATGTGTCCTACTACTCCTACAATCTCTGGCAAAATGCTCTTCCTTCCTACAAGTGTAACATATTATTGACCATTAGGGAACTGGGGTTTGGACTGATGGGTCTTTCCTGTATGTGCCAGTATACTTACCGTCCTCAACCTCTCCACCTGTTGTTCTCTGCGCCTAGCACTATTCTTGTGACGTTCAATAGCACATTATCTAAGATTAGCTACTGTGACCCCTTTCCAATTTTGCAAAGACGTCTGCACCCTGACACTCAATGCCTTATTGAGCCCGTCCATTTGCACAGAGACAGCCACCTCCCATTTGCAGAATTAGTGTTTACCAGTGGTCTTATCCAGATGGAGAGTTTTCTATTTCTGCAAGAGACAAAAACAAAAAAAAAGTTTAACAAGCTTCTAGGTCATGCAAAGTATTTCATTCAATCCTTCTCATCCCGTATTAAGGGTCTGTACATGGTCCAACAAACATTTCCGAGCTCATCTTTACTAGGGGCATTACTAGGAACAAATACTTCTTATATGGTAACTGAAAGAAATACCCTGGGGTTACCTTGTCTCTGTCCGCTTTCCTACTGGCAAATACTAATGTGCGGACAGGTTTTTTCTCCATTTCTGACATACTTTCTTGATTTTTTTTTTTTTTTGGGTTTTACTATATATGTACACAAATGATACCATACTTACCCATTCCACTGGTCTCAGCCACTTCCCCCACAGGCTACTGCTCTTCTTTTACCAGTTGGATACTCCTCTGGGTACATGAGAAATGGCTGAAAACAATCAGGTCACCTTCTCCTCCTAAATAAAACTTCAACATTCATTAGTACATATATAGGTTACAGTCATATTTTTCATATTTTTTATTATTTTCTATAGTTTGTATGCTGGCCGTAACTGCTTCCACATCTACATAAGGCGGTGTACTTGCATTCTCTTTTTTTTTTCTTCTTCCTACTTGTTTATTGTTGCTACAAGTTCAAACAGTTCTTATATTTCCATTCTTGTCTTATATGACTTTGGTTAGACATACCACCTGCAATACCTTAGGATCAAACTCACCAACCCCTCTTGCTGTCACAGGTTTAAACAATTTGTATGTCTGACCCTTTGTTTTCGGGATTTTATCAGACATATTCTTATCCTTAAGTTCTGCAATACCTCTGGTTCAAAGCTGCCCACTTTAGGGAATGGTACCCTATCTTTGTCAGTCATACATACCCATTCATTGCAAAAAGCCTCCGTGTGTGACCCATATTTTTCACACATAATAAACCTCGCTGACCCCCTGGGCCGCGGCACCTCAACCTGAACCCTAATTTCTAAACGCCCACTGCTTGTGCAATTGGATCCCATCGCGGACTTTTTGCCAATAAACGCAATCCCCAATGCACACCGCAGATAGACGGTGAAAGACACCTAACGCTTTCACTCGCTCCTTCTCCACTGAGTACCACGACTCACTCCAATAGTGACCACCGCTTACCCAGCGAGGCCCTAACTGGTTTCTATTCACTGGAAGTGTTTAGGAGTGACTTACCTATTCCAGTGAATATCTGCCGCTGGAGAATTTCCTGAGAGAGACCAGCGAAAACTCCCTATACACCTATACACAAATCATACTTGTGTATGCTCTATACAGCGCTTATGATACCGCGATTTTATGCAAAAGCTCGTAAAGGGTATCCAGTTGCGCTATATATATCGCACCCACAAATGCGCGGTCCAATCGCACAGCGTATAGGTACTTGTTACCTATCTGCCGTACAACCACGGGTCGATGTACAAACTGCGACCCTCAGTTCGGAGCGTAATACAAAAACCTTTTAACTTCAATCGCAATACTATGCACTATCACGCTCCTCTGCAAATCACCTCACGACTTGCGTATTTCAATTTATATTAACGTGAGTCAGCCACTTCACGCCACCAAGCCTCCTCTTACTTGATGTACCACGGGACCTGACTTCCGGGGTTCAGTTCCACTCACTCCTACGTTCGCTCGCTCAAGTACACTTTGTCAATACTGTACAGAAAATTTTGATTCATTCAGATAAGCAGCTTTACCCCCAGAGGCAATACAGTTTAATCAAAAAGTTTTATACTAATCTGCTTTAGAAACCGGGCAGTTTTGTGCTATTGTAGCATGGCTACTGTCCCACCTTTTAACTAAACTATACTATTGTGTAATTTGAACTTAACGCCCGTACTCTTACGCACTTTGTGTAAACACGCGACCGTGCGTGTCTTTTACGCTGCGTGCGCAGTCCTGTACTTTGTCCGAGACACATGTACAAAACCGTACGTCCGCAATTAGGTAGAACTACTAGATCAATAAAATCTAGATTCAGAGAGCATAGAAGGAATATCATTAATAAATCCTTGAAACATAGTGTATCTAGGCATTTTGTAAGAATGCATAATAGTGATCCGGAGGGGTTGTCATTAACAGTTGTAGAACAATACCTTAATACCAAACGAGGGGGAAATAGATTTTGTCATGTTTGTCTAGGGGAGTCATCATGGATTTTTAAGTTGGACACTTTAAGTCCAAATGGTTTAAATGAAGCACTTGATTACACACCATTGGAATAATTTGGGGACGAGAGTAGGAACAGAGAGGATAATATATGATCATCAGATTAGGGTAATATATATGGAATTAGAGATTAGGTTATAATCAGTCCACAGTGAACTTTTGAATATGTGTGGGATTGAGATTGATATCAACCTCAATATTGGTCCATTAAATAAACAAAAGAAAAATTAAGTATACTAGGACTTTTAAATTGAGGTTGAGTAACATATTTTAATTATTGATATATATGTGAATAGGATGAAAATTTAATCGCACATTGTTTGTGGATGTTTACATATATGTATGTGTGTATGTACATTTCTACACATATATATATATATATGTGTATGTGTAAGGGTATCTTATTCGTTTCATATATATATTTTTTTACCACCAGAGTATCTAAAGTTATACTATATGATACGAGTATCATGTCCATTTAGAATTATTCCGCCAAAACCAAGAGAATTGTTTTATTGTGTTGATTAACTATGTAGTTTTTATGTATTATTATTATTATTATTATTAAATTTTGAATATATGGAGTGTCTCGAAATAAAGTAAGAGAACATAGCATTTCATATAGATTCAAAGTGAAACTGATTGTGAGTATCATTCAATTAAGACCCTAATTAAATAAATACAGGTGATATAGAGCTTCTCATTAAGAGGTATTTAAAAAGCCAATATTTCATTGAGAAACCAGTCTTGAGGAAGTCCCGAGAATTGACGGGACGAAACGCGTTGACGTCATCACCCGTTTTTTCAACCGCTGATTGTATCTCTGGCCGCATCTGCCGTGTTTGCCGTTCTCAGCTGTGCCGGTCCTGCTGCTCACTTCTTGCCGCATCCTATGTGTCTGGCTACCGCTCACAGCCGCTGACTGTATCCACAGCCGCATCCGCCGTGTCTGCCGCTCTCAGCTGTGCCGGTCCTGCTGCTCACTCCCTGCCGCATCCAATGTGTCTGGCTACCGCTCACAGTGTACGTATCCACTGAGGACATCTATACCCACGGCTCATTATAACTGGAGCCTTCTACACGCTGCCGAGTGTAGCGCCGACAACCTGTGAAAGCCTCCACTTCTACTACCGCTTATTGTGTGCTTCTAAACGCTGCCCATGAGCCGGGAACTCCAAAAGGTACATACCTAAAATCTATCTTTGCACTTGTGCTATAGTGCTAAAACGGAGGACATTCCCAGGAAAGGGTAATTATAACCCCGTGCTAACGGGCAAAACACACCAAGAAAAATCAATCCTGCACTGGGACGCCAGTGACAGGTTACAGTGGAGACTTTTATAATACCATATCTATATTATTAACTGGCATATAGTAATGAGAAAAATGTGGCAATAACGGCAAAATTTAATAGATGATTTATGGTTCTAACTAATTGGTTACCTTTGTATAAAACACAGGTTTAATCAATTAAGTAAAAACGGCTTTATATTACTATACTAATTTAATAAATAAGGAATGCATTCCGGTTGAAACATATTAACAATCAAGCAGTTATATTTTAATTTATGTTTTAACAAATGTATCTATTTAAGTGTAATGTGAATTGATTATAGTAAAAGAATTTAATTTAACAAGTCTCTTGGTTTTTTAGTAAAGGCAAATACTCACCTGATATCACTCTATTGGGAGTCACTAAGCGCGCAGACACATCTCTTTTGTATTCCCGTATAATTTCAGGCCCTTGCAAGGCCTAGTCTGTGCAGCTGGTGTTCACCCAATCTAGGTGAATTAATTTAATTCAGTATCTGCGCCTGGGATTTGGGTGTCTAAGACATCCACCTGTTGTTTCTTACGTCCGCAATTAAACAAATCCCACAACTTCCATAGATGTGAGCAATATTAACTATAATCGCTCACTTAACACAACACACAGTTTCTTTCTGTATAAACCTTTACAACCAGGCCAGACTGCGTTTGTGCTTTACACTTACTTCCTTAAAAATGTATTTTAGTTTTAACTATATAGCAACAAATGTATCCAGTTTCACACAGATCTTTAATGACTCTAGCAATAATCAATAATTTAAATGGTATGATTCAGATTGGATAGCTATCCTGCAGAACATACACTGATAAAAACACACACATAATTATAATAATATTATATATAATATATATTTATATATATATATATATATACCACTTGACTCTCATAGTACCCCCACACAGTACACACCTACTGAATAAATGCATTTTCTTCAAAGTCTCTAATTTGCATATCAACAGAGGTTCATATGCCTGTTCAAGAGGGTAGCGGGACAGGTTAATTAACATTTCAATGGCTATCCTAAACTAGCAAGCAGAGTTAACTAAATCCTAGAGGCAAAAGAAAAAAAAACTTTGTTTATATCTGTGTGTAATTCTTACATCAAGTATTCATCTATTAACTCTCACTAGGCCCAGCTGAAACTATTTGTAATTGACTATGGCATGGGTTAAATAAATGCATTGGTAACTCATAAATGGTGTTTGATGTGACCAAGGAAAGCTGATTATTCTGAGCAGTGAAAATCAGCCATTTAGAAAATGACCTTCCCAAAATGGCCGCTGCTCCTCCCCCTTCCACACTCATGAGGGTTACACAAAATGGTGGACAGGCCATGTGGTTAGTCCAAAATGGAGGACAGACCATGCGGCTTCCTTTGTCACAAAGAAATCACACATCATACAAGCACCAGAAGTTATTTTAGGCCTGAGTTAAAAATAAAAACTATATCAAGGCTATGCAGCAACTTTTAAATATACTTTTAAACCTACTTAAACAGATAAACAATCCAATCTGAATCAAACACAATATGACTTATTTGAACCTTGTTTTGCAACAATAAAAATACATTTTAGCATCTTAAATATTATGAGAAACGCATTGTCCCTTGAATTTCATATCAGCATCTTACTAATAACACAACAATACACACGGATATGATTTTCTCAGCTTTAGCATGCGTCCATCACAAGCTGATCGACCACAGTGTCGCGTTTATAATGTACAGTGCATCATTAAGAACGTGATATCCCGGATGAGCTCCCATCTAAGAATGCCAAATTGCTTTCTCACCAATATGTAAAATGCCCGCTCTAATATATATTGTAAACGCCTGCACCTCTTATTGTCATATCCCATGAATGTGCGCTATACATCGCAAAACACTGCATCCCATAAGAGAAAACTATACACCCACACATTATCTGAGTTCCAAAGCTCATTGATGTATATATTTGTTACTAAAAAGGATATGGATTCAATATATATTACAAAGTACAGTATACCTATAGTTACATGGTTACACTCACACAGTAAGCAGTTAAAACATATAGTTACATACAGTTACATGCCATTACATACAGTTTCAGTTACAGGCCAGCGATACAATTACCATTCTCTCCAATGCATCTTATATCTCTTTCTCTCTGTAAATAAATACAGGAACTGATCTGCCAGCAAGTCCATCATTGTCTGGTCCCAAAAAGCCACTAAGCTCCTGTGTGATCAATGTGTTATCTAGTTTCTGGGGGAGGGGTTCACGATGAGTCACCAGTCCCTTTGTATATGGTAATCAGGTTCAGCCTTGAAGACATCCAAAGGGCTGGCCTGAGTTTCCTGTTCATTACCTGTTTGGAATATCTATTGTTCTAATAAAAGTGATTTTAGCTTTTATACATTTAATCATAATTCCGTGTTGCAATGTCCTACAAGTATCAAATGAATCCACACATTAATCTGGTCATTTTAACAGTAAACACGACAGGTCTATCTTGTTTCATTCAAATAATACACATTCATGACATTACTTCATTAGATAATTTTAAATCATCATGTCTGGCGCTTGATATTATTATAATTATGTACTGTATGAAATAAGTGTCGAATCCATCTCTGTGGCATGTCCGTGTAAATGCGTGTGTTACCATATATTGCTGTGCTCGCTGCGCGTATTTGCAAGTATAGCGACTTATATGTGTGTAGTTTGTATGTTCTCTTTATGTAATATTTTTGACTTCGACAGTTCAGTTGACAGCTGTTATTTTTCAAGCACGTTTTACACAATAACAGCTCAAATCTAATTGGCTGCTATAGTCTACAATATGTGCAAATTGAACAAAGTGATATAATAAGAAAATATATATAATAAGCACTCATATGTGGGGAAACAGTACAAGCAGGACAAAGGGGTAACACTGTTTTTTATTAACCTATAATCACTGACATTAATCTTTCCGAGAAAGTTTACCTAGTTTCACTATAATATGCAGGTGCAATATGCAAAATAAATAAAAACAGACAATAATAATATAGCTGCACACTCCACACACCAGGTAAAACAGCTGTTTATCTGCTAAAAAAATCAGCCCTCATGTCCCGTCTTCATCCTATACTGTATATACTTTATCGTAGCGAGCCATCGTGTCTCCAGTTACTTCATGTTGTCAGCCCTGCAAACCGCTCTCACACAATGCACTCTCTTCATACACTCTGCACTTCCAGATCATTGCTATGACTAAATTTGTCTGGTGGAGCCTGCACCCTCACCTAGGGAACGGATGAGTGAAATTCAATAGCTGAGGTGAAGTTTTAGCGACCTGTCAATCACGCTGTCCCAGCGCTGTGGGAGTTTCCACTTTGTGTGGAGAGAGAGCTAAAATTTGCCTGTGGCATCCACTAGAGCCATGATGTTGACCCCTGATTTTCCTCCTGATAAGTTCCAGCGTCAAATTCATGCATCATACGTGCTAAAAAACGAATAATAAAGCAAGTTTAAAGACATTCTATGAGAAGTATCCAGTGTAATGTGAAGTGATGACGTATAATAGTAATTAGGGTCTAAAGGTCACTGATGTGGTGCATTTTTGTCTATACTAATACGTTGTTGTTTTTGTTGTTGTTGTTGTTGTTGTTGTTGTTTTTTTACCATTTATCTTATCATTATTCATTTTTCATCTATGCCTTACATGTGCAGGTACAGATATTGCCCCTGGTGCCTCGTTCACAAGGAAACATCTATGCACCTCTTTTGGGACTGTACTTATGCACAGAGACTGTTAGATGCCCTGGAAAATGAACACAGAGACTGTGTGCCAAGGAACTGTCTTACGTACCACTCGATACTTTATGGACTATGCCCTGGCACCCACACTTATGGGGAGATCCAGGAGGCCTGGGGCCTTATGAACTGTGTTAAGGACGCTTTGTGGCTTGCCAGGAATCGCCTCACATTGAGGAGGGAGAGGATGTCCATCCAGGACTGTTGCATCATGGATAGTCTTAAGGAAGAAGAGAACTAAACCCTCCTTCTGCCCCTCTCCCCTTGTTTGAACTGCTTAATAAGACTTGGGACCATGGCCCCTTTCCCCCATTCACAATGTCATACTTACCGACTATTTGGCTGCTCTCTCCGGGAGAGAGCAGCCAGGTCGGCTCGGCAGGGGGGCAGGCTGCGATGTGAGTGAAGAGGGGGCGGGCCGGAGGCGTGGCGCAGGCGGGTCGGGGGCGTGGTGCAGGCGGGCCGGGGCGTGACTACGGGATTTTTCCATGTAAGCCCCGCCCCCCGCTGTGTAATGCCGCTATTACCGGCATTATACAGCAGGGGGCGGGGCTATGGTGACTCGATTCAACAAGAATCGCGTCATCGCCTGCCCGGACCGCCCACTTTACTCGCTAAGTGGGCGGCCGGGCAGGGGGGGACCCCTGTAATCGGGAGACTTGCCTGCTCTTCCGGGGGGCCGGGAGGGTCACCCGATTTTCGGGAGCCTCCCGGCCATTCCGGGAGAGTAGGCAAGTCTGCACAATGTCTGTTGTTTTATTGATGTTTTTCTATTTATTGACCCTCCCCTTATATGTGGTTGTCTTTCAATAAAGCTTCGGGCTTGTGATTCCCCCTCCCTCACCCTCCTACCTTCTATCTACACCCATAGCCTTATTACCTGTTGTATTTGTTGAAAGTTTAAATGCATAGTACATGACATGATTTATAGTGAATGCTGGCCTTATGCTGTAGTTCTTGAAATGTACTATACCGTCTGCAATTGTATTGTGTTTTAGCTGTGCTTCGACACGGTACTCATGTGTGTAATGTCTATGTATGTTTTTTGCTTCTTTATGTCAATAAAGACTGCTTTTTCAATCAAAAAATCAGGCAATGGGCTCTCCATTGAATAGAGAATACCAGGCAATGGGCTCTATATGTTACGCTGGGTCTCTGCATTTTACAGTTGCTGCCAAATAATGTGCTATGCTTTGTAATTTACACAAGCCCCCACCTAATGAAATCTATACTGCATACAGGAAACCGGAGTGTGCAGGTATTTTGCTGAGTTAATATGATTATTAATTATGGGGACTTGGATAAGATAATTAATTATAATGATTTATTGTGCAAATAAAACATTAAAGGTCGTTCCGAATGTACCAAAATACACATGCAGGGAGAGGAGCTCTCATAGCAGTCTCTCCTTGTGTTAGAATATGATCATTAATGTGTTCACTTTACTACCAGGTTCATGACCTGACTACGTTACTGAGCATAAGCCGTTACCAGGCTGTGTATGTGCAGTTACCAGGCTGTGTATCTGCGGTTACCAGACTGTGTATGTGCGGTTACCAGGCTGTGTATGTGCGGTTACCAGGCTGTGTATGTGTGGTTACTAGGGTGTGCATGTGCAGTTACCAGACTGTGTATGTGCAGTTACCAGGCTCAGGGCCGTTTCTAGACAATTTGGCTCCCAGTGCGAGATTTCAAAATGCGCCCCCCCCCCCCCCCTATTGCTCTAAAAAAAAAAAAAAAAAAGTGTGCCCCCCCATACAGCCATAAAAATAAAAAGCATGCGCGCGTCGTAGGCGCGCGCGCTCCCGACAAGGGTGTGTGGCCTGATTAAAATGGGCGTGGTCTCATTAAAGTGGGCATGGCCTCATCTGATATCATCACACCCACCACAGTACGGAAAAAATAAAAATGTCCCCTTTTTACACATTACAGCAGGCAAGTGTCCCCATATTACACAGCGCGGCAGGCAGGTGTCCCCATTTTACACAGCGCGGCAGGCAGGTGTCCCCATTTTACACAGCACGGAAGTCTGGTATCCCCATTTTACACAGTACGCAGGCAGGTGCCCCCATTTTACACAGTACGCAGGCAGGTATCCCCATTTTACAAAGTGCAGCAGGCAGGTATCCCCATTTTACACAGCGCGGCAGGCAGATATCCCCATTTTACACAGCACGGCAGGCAGATATCCCTATTTTACACAGCACGGCAGGCAGATATCCCCATTTTACACAGTACGCAGGCAGGTGCCCCCATATTACACAGTACGCAGGCAGATGCCCCCATATTACACAGTACGCAGGCAGATGCCCCCATATTACACAGTACGCAGGCAGATGCCCCCATATTACACAGTACGCAGGCAGATGCCCCCATATTACACAGTACGCAGGTAGGTGCCCCCATATTACACAGTACGCAGGCAGATGCCCCCATATTACACAGTACGCAGGCAGATGCCCCCATATTACACAGTACGCAGGTAGGTGCCCCCATATTACACAGTACGCAGGCAGATGCCCCCATATTACACAGTACGCAGGCAGATGCCCCCATATTACACAGTACGCAGGCAGATGCCCCCATATTACACAGTACGCAGGCAGATGCCCCCATATTACACAGTACGCAGGTAGGTGCTCCCATATTACACAGTACGCAGGCAGATGCCCCCATATTACACAGTACGCAGGCAGATGCCCCCATATTACACAGTACGCAGGCAGGTGCCCCCATATTACACAGTACGCAGGCAGGTTCCCCCATATTACACAGTACGCAGGCAGGTGCCCCCATATTACACAGTGTGGCAGGCAGGTATCCCCATAGGCAGGTGCCCCCATATTACACAGTGTGGCAGGCAGGTATCCCCATAGGCAGGTGCCCCCATATTACACAGTGTGGCAGGCAGGTATCCCCATAGGCAGGTGCCCCCATATTACACAGTGTGGCAGGCAGGTATCCCCATAGGCAGGTGCCCCCATTTTACACAGTGCGGCAGCGGCAGGCAGGTTTCAAGCTGAGGAGAAGGAAGGGGGAGAGAGAGAGAATACTTACGTCTTCCCGCTCTTCGGTCCCGCCGCCTCACGTCCCGCGCCGGCCGCCTCCTCCTTCTTGCTTCTCCTTCTCGCCTCTCCCGAGCGCTCCTGCTCGGGGGGCGGGGCTTTGCGGAATGACGCGTTTGCGTCGTGACGTCACGACGCAACGCGTCATTCCGCGAAACTCCGCCCCCCGAGCAGGAGCGCTCGGGAGAGGCAAGAAGGAGTAACTAAGTGCCGCGGCGGGCGCCCCGTGCAGTTGCACGGCTCGCCCGCCCCTAGAAACGGCACTGACCAGGCTGTGTATGTGCCAGGCTGTGTATGTGCAGTTACCAGGCTGTGTATGTGCGGTTACCAGGCTGTGTATGTGCGGTTACCAGGCTGTGTATGTGTGGTTACTAGAGATGTGCACTTGAAATTTTTCGGGGTTTGTGTTTTGGTTTTGGGTTCGGTTCCGCGGCCGTGTTTTGGGTTCGACCGCGTTTTGGCAAAACCTCACCGAATTTTTTTTGTCGGATTCGGGTGTGTTTTGGATTCGGGTGTTTTTTTCAAAAAACACTAAAAAACAGCTTAAATCATAGAATTTGGGGGTCATTTTGATCCCAAAGTATTATTAACCTCAAAAACCATAATTTCCACTCATTTTCAGTCTATTCTGAATACCTCACACCTCACAATATTATTTTTAGTCCTAAAATTTGCACCGAGGTCGCTGGATGACTAAGCTAAGCGACCCTAGTGGCCGACACAAACACCTGGCCCATCTAGGAGTGGCACTGCAGTGTCACGCAGGATGGCCCTTCCAAAAAACACTCCCCAAACAGCACATGACGCAAAGAAGAAAAAAAGAGGCGCAATGAGGTAGCTGTGTGAGTAAGCTAAGCGACCCAAGTGGCCGACACAAACACCTGGCCCATCTAGGAGTGGCACTGCAGTGTCACGCAGAATGGCCCTTCCAAAAAACACTCCCCAAACAGCACATGACGCAAAGAAGAAAAAAAGAGGCGCAATGAGGTAGCTGTGTGAGTAAGCTAAGCGGCCCTAGTGGCCGACACAAACACCTGGCCCATCTAGGAGTGGCACTGCAGTGTCACGCAGGATGGCCCTTCCAAAAAACACTCCCCAAACAGCACATGACGCAAATAAAAATGAAAGAAAAAAGAGGTGCAAGATGGAATTGTCCTTGGGCCCTCCCACCCACCCTTATGTTGTATAAACAGGACATGCACACTTTAACCAACCCATAATTTCAGTGACAGGGTCTGCCACACGACTGTGACTGAAATGACGGGTTGGTTTGGACCCCCACCGAAAAAGAAGCAATTAATCTCTCCTTGCACAAACTGGCTCTACAGAGGCAAGATGTCCACCTCATCATCATCCTCCGATATATCACCGTGTACATCCCGCTCCTCACAGATTATCAATTCGTCCCCACTGGAATCCACCATCTCAGCTCCCTGTGTACTTTGTGGAGGCAATTGCTGCAGGTCAATGTCTCCACGGAGGAATTGATTATAATTCATTTTAATGAACATCATCTTCTCCACATTTTCTGGAAGTAACCTCGTACGCCGATTGCTGACAAGGTGAGCGGCGGCACTAAACACTCTTTCGGAGTACACACTTGTGGGAGGGCAACTTAGGTAGAATAAAGCCAGTTTGTGCAAGGGCCTCCAAATTGCCTCTTTTTCCTGCCAGTATAAGTACGGACTGTCTGACGTGCCTACTTGGAGGCGGTCACTCATATAATCCTCCACCATTCTTTCAATGGGGAGAGAATCATATGCAGTGACAGTAGACGACATGTCCGTAATCGTTGTCAGGTCCTTCAGTTCGGACCAGATGTCAGCATCAGCAGTCGCTCCAGACTGCCCTGCATCACCGCCAGCGGGTGGGCTCGGAATTCTGAGCCTTTTCCTCGCACCCCCAGTTGCGGGAGAATGTGAAGGAGGAGATGTTGACAGGTCGCGTTCCGCTTGACTTGACAATTTTGTCACCAGCAGGTCTTTGAACCCCAGCAGACTTGTGTCTGCCGGAAAGAGAGATCCAAGGTAGGTTTTAAATCTAGGATCGAGCACGGTGGCCAAAATGTAGTGCTCTGATTTCAACAGATTGACCACCCGTGAATCCTTGTTAAGCGAATTAAGGGCTCCATCCACAAGTCCCACATGCCTAGCGGAATCGCTCCCTTTTAGCTCCTCCTTCAATGCCTCCAGCTTCTTCTGCAAAAGCCTGATGAGGGGAATGACCTGACTCAGGCTGGCAGTGTCTGAACTGACTTCACGTGTGGCAAGTTCAAAAGGTTGCAGAACCTTGCACAACGTTGAAATCATTCTCCACTGCGCTTGAGACAGGTACATTCCACCTCCTATATCGTGCTCAATTGTATAGGCTTGAATGGCCTTTTGCTGCTCCTCCAACCTCTGAAGCATATATAGGGTTGAATTCCACCTCGTTACCACTTCTTGCTTCAGATGATGGCAGGGCAGGTTCAGGCGTTTTTGGTGTTGCTCCAGTCTTCTGTACGTGGTGCCTGTACGCCGAAAGTGTCCCGCAATTCTTCTGGCCACCGACAGCATCTCTTGCACGCCCCTGTCGTTTTTTAAAAAATTCTGCACCACCAAATTCAAGGTATGTGCAAAACATGGGACGTGCTGGAATTTGCCCATATTTAATGCACACACAATATTGCTGGCGTTGTCCGATGCCACAAATCCACAGGAGAGTCCAATTGGGGTAAGCCATTCCGCGATGATCTTCCTCAGTTGCCGTAAGAGGTTTTCAGCTGTGTGCGTATTCTGGAAACCGGTGATACAAAGCGTAGCCTGCCTAGGAAAGAGTTGGCGTTTGCGAGATGCTGCTACTGGTGCCGCCGCTGCTGTTCTTGCGGCGGGAGTCCATACATCTACCCAGTGGGCTGTCACAGTCATATAGTCCTGACCCTGCCCTGCTCCACTTGTCCACATGTCCGTGGTTAAGTGGACATTGGGTACAACTGCATTTTTTAGGACACTGGTGAGTCTTTTTCTGACGTCCGTGTACATTCTCGGTATCGCCTACCTAGAGAAGTGGAACCTAGATGGTATTTGGTAACGGGGGCACACTACCTCAAGAAATTGTCTAGTTCCCTGTGAACTAACGGCGGATACCGGACGCACGTCTAACACCAACATAGTTGTCAAGGCCTCAGTTATCCGCTTTGCAACAGGATGACTGCTGTGATATTTCATCTTCCTCGCAAAGGACTGTTGGACAGTCAATTGCTTGGTGGAAGTAGTAAAAGTGGGCTTACGACTTCCCCTCTGGGATGACCATCGACTCCCAGCAGCAACAACAGCAGCGCCAGCAGCAGTAGGCGTTACACGCAAGGATGCATCGGAGGAATCCCAGGCAGGAGAGGACTCGTCAGAATTGCCAGTGACATGGCCTGCAGGACTATTGGCATTCCTGGGGAAGAAGGAAATTGACACTGAGGGAGTTGGTGGGGTGGTTTGCGTGAGCTTGGTTACAAGAGGAAGGGATTTACTGGTCAGTGGACTGCTTCCGCTGTCGCCCAAAGTTTTTGAACTTGTCACTGACTTATTATGAATGCGCTGCAGGTGACGTATAAGGGAGGATGTTCCGAGGTGGTTAACGTCCTTACCCCTACTTATTACAGCTTGACAAAGGCAACACATGGCTTGACAAATGTTGTCCACATTTCTGGTGAAATACTTCCACACCGAAGAGCTGATTTTTTTGGTATTTTCACCAGGCATGTCAACGGCCCTATTCCTCCCACGGACAACAGGTGTCTCCCCGGGTGCCTGACTTAAACAAACCACCTCACCATCAGAATCCTCCTTGTCAATTTCCTCCCCAGCGCCAGCAACACCCATATCCTCCTCATCCTGGTGTACTTCAACACTGACATCTTCAATCTGACTATCAGGAACTGGACTGCAGGTGCTCCTTCCAGCACTTGCAGGGGGCGTGCAAATGGTGGAAGGCGCATGCTCTTCACGTCCAGTGTTGGGAAGGTCAGGCATCGCAACCGACACAATTGGACTCTCCTTGTGGATTTGGGATTTGGAACAACGCACAGTTCTTTGCGGTGCTTTTGCCAGCTTGAGTCTTTTCATTTTTCTAGCGAGAGGCTGAGTGCTTCCATCCTCATGTGAAGCTGAACCACTAGCCATGAACATAGGCCAGGGCCTCAGCCGTTCCTTGCCACTCCGTGTGGTAAATGGCATATTGGCAAGTTTACGCTTCTCCTCCGACAATTTTATTTTAGATTTTGGAGTCCTTTTTTTACTGATATTTGGTGTTTTGGATTTTACATGCTCTGTACTATGACATTGGGCATCGGCCTTGGCAGACGACGTTGCTGGCATTTCATCGTCTCGGCCATGACTAGTGGCAGCAGCTTCAGCACGAGGTGGAAGTGGATCTTGATCTTTCCCTAATTTTGGAACCTCAACATTTTTGTTCTCCATATTTTAATAGGCACAACTAAAAGGCACCTCAGGTAAACAATGGAGATGGATGGATACTAGTATACTTATGGATGGACCAGCGACTGCCGACACAGAGGTAGCTACAGCCGTGGACTACCGTACTGTGTCTGCTGCTAATATAGACTGGATGATAATGAGATGAAATTAATATATATATATATATATATATATATAATATCACTAGTACTGCAGCCGGACAGGTATATATATTTATTATGTAATGACTGATGACGGACCTGCTGGACACTGTCAGCTCAGCAGCACCGCAGACTGCTACAGTAAGCTACTATAGTAGTATGTATCAAGAAGAAAGAGAAGAAAAAAACCACGGGTAGGTGGTATACAATTATGGATGGACCAGCGACTGCCGACACAGAGGTAGCTACAGCCGTGGACTACCGTACTGTGTCTGCTGCTAATATAGACTGGATGATAATGAGATGAAATTAATATATATATATATATATATATAATATCACTAGTACTGCAGCCGGACAGGTATATATATTTATTATGTAATGACTGATGACGGACCTGCTGGACACTGTCAGCTCAGCAGCACCGCAGACTGCTACAGTAAGCTACTATAGTAGTATGTATCAAGAAGAAAGAGAAAAAAAAAACACGGGTAGGTGGTATACAATTATGGATGGACCAGCGACTGCCGACACAGAGGTAGCTACAGCCGTGGACTACCGTACTGTGTCTGCTGCTAATATAGACTGGATGATAATGAGATGAAATTAATATATATATATATATATATATAATATCACTAGTACTGCAGCCGGACAGGTATATATATTTATTATGTAATGACTGATGACGGACCTGCTGGACACTGTCAGCTCAGCAGCACCGCAGACTGCTACAGTAAGCTACTATAGTAGTATGTATCAAGAAGAAAGAGAAAAAAAAAACACGGGTAGGTGGTATACAATTATGGATGGACCAGCGACTGCCGACACAGAGGTAGCTACAGCCGTGGACTTCCGTACTGTGTCTGCTGCTAATATAGACTGGATGATAATGAGATGAAATTAATATATATATATATATATATATATATAATATCACTAGTACTGCAGCCGGACAGGTATATATATTTATTATGTAATGACTGATGAAGGACCTGCTGGACACTGTCAGCTCAGCAGCACCGCAGACTGCTACAGTAAGCTACTATAGTAGTATGTATCAAGAAGAAAGAGAAAAAAAAAAACCACGGGTAGGTGGTATACAATTATGGATGGACCAGCGACTGCCGACACAGAGGTAGCTACAGCCGTGGACTACCGTACTGTGTCTGCTGCTAATATAGACTGGATGATAATGAGATGAAATTAATATATATATATATATATATATATATAATATCACTAGTACTGCAGCCGGACAGGTATATATATTTATTATGTAATGACTGATGACGGACCTGCTGGACACTGTCAGCTCAGCAGCACCGCAGGCTGCTACAGTAAGCTACTATAGTAGTATGTATCAAGAAGAAAGAGAAAAAAAAAAACCACGGGTAGGTGGTATACAATTATGGATGGACCAGCGACTGCCGACACAGAGGTAGCTACAGCCGTGGACTACCGTACTGTGTCTGCTGCTAATATAGACTGGATGATAATGAGATGAAATTAATATATATATATATATATAGAAGAATAGAACAAAATGACCTGCGGCACTCAGAGACTTGATGCAAAAACGTGCTGTATTAACAAATACACATGAACTCCAACGTTTCGGGGTTGACACACCCCTTTGTCAAGGAAAAGCAGCAATGGATAAGAAAAAGAAAAGCTTACCTATATACCCCAGAGAAGCCCGCTGTGTGACAGACGCCGCCTCAGGTTCCGTCCGTGGAATCCCGTGTCCGGCGCGTGTAGAAAACGTCATCGCTGACGGGACGTCGGGTTGCCATGGTGACCATGACGCCCGTTCGCTCCGTCAGACGACGAAGATAGTGAAGTAAACAAGAGATGAGTTCATCGTGCGCTAAGGCCCCCGAATGAGAAGGAAATGAGCATGCACAAAGTATCCACTGTGGGGTTTTGTATGTCACAGATGGTGTCGCCCGCAATTTGCCCCCTTATTTTGTGAACACTGTGAAGTGTGCGATGTGCACCCAACCGTGCAGTGTGTATAAGTGTCAAAGTTTTGACCCTGTCTCTGGATGTGACATGTCAGCTTGTTGATGGATGCTTGCAATGTGGCTGGACTGCCTTGCTGGGTGTCTATGTGCTATGGATCTGATATGCACAGATCCTGATAAACCTGTGTGACAATAAAAATAAAACTCTGTGTGATAGTGAAGTATGAAAAAAAGTGTGAAAAAATGTGTGAAAAAAATGTGAACGAATTTTTAGAATGTGCATGTGATAATGTCAGTGATACAACTATTGTTAGATCCTGGGTGGTGATTGTGTGTCTGTGTATATTGTTCCGACCTTAAGACTGTGATAATGACCATGTGTGTGTGTATAAAGGTAGTGTGTGTGGGGGTGGCAGCATGCTGTCGACAGTGATCCGTGGTGTGCTGAGAGACAGTAAGATGGTTGATACAAAAGCTGAAAAAATCGATCAGAACTGTACAGGCAAATATATTATTCTTGTTGGAGACTGTCAACTACTCAGTGATTAAAGTTCTTCTACAGAAAAACGTTCCATGGCATGATTTCGTTGAGGCCGTGGGGGTTGATGGTGTTCAATCGGAAGATCCAAGTGGCCTCTAATTTCAACAGGCGATCGTCCCTGTTCCCTCCTCTGCGATTTTTGGGGACATGGTCGATTATCATCTGCCGTAAATCACTTAGTGCATGGCCTTTCTCTGCGAAGTGCTTGGCTACCGGTTGGTCGGAGCCCTTGCCACTTATGGCTTGTTTAATGGCCGACCGGTGGAGGGCCATTCTCTCTCTGAGTGATCGGATCGTCTTACCCACATAAACTAATTTGCAGGGGCAACTAATTATGTAGACTATATGCGTGGATGTGCACGTCAGAACATGGTTAATTCTGTACGTGCGATCCATATGAGGATGTTTGAAAGATGCCCCTATCTTCATATGTGAACACGTGGTGCACTTGGGGCACTTATAGCAGCCCGGCATTCGCTTGAGAAAGCAGGACGATTCTCCCTTTTCTGGGTGAAAGTCTGTGATGTCGGCATGGACCATTTGGTCCTTTATGCTCTTACCGCGAGTGAAACACATGAGAGGGCGCTTGTGTGCCAATCCTTGAAGATTCCTGTCGGTTGAAATTACCGGCCATAGGGCTCTCACTGCCCTAGGTAGGACCGTGCTAACCGTGTTGTGTCGGCTCACAAACGGAATTAGTGCCTCCTCAGCTTTGTTCCGGCTTTGTAAAAGGTCTCTCCTGGGCATCTTTAGAACTTCTTTCTTTTGTTCTAATAACTGCTTAAAGTCATATCCCCTGTAAACAAATTTCTGGATCATGTCATCCAGAGCTGTTTCTACTGTTGATCGATCGCTGATGATTCTGCTGGCCCTAATCATCTGGGACCTCGGTAACCCTTTCTTAAGGGATTTGGGGTGGTGACTGTTTGATCTCAGAAAAGTTTTTTTGTCAGTGGGTTTGGTATATAGGTCCGTGACGATATTGTTGTTCTTGAGAGTGACCTTGACGTCCAGATAATTGACTGTGTTGTTACTGATTTGAAATGTGTATTTAATGGGTGAATTCCTGGCGTTGATGGTGTGCATAATGTCCCGGAAATGACTCTCCGTTCCAGTCCAGATCAGGAATAAATCGTCTATAAACCTTGTGTACATGAGGATGTTGGCTGCCGTGTCCGGGACGTTAAAGAAAATTTCTTCCTCCTCCTGGAACATGAAGATGTTCGCTACTGATGGGGAGACATTGCTCCCCATCGCACACCCGGTTTTTTGGCGATAAAATAAACCATTGAATAAAAAATAATTCCTGTGTAGGGTCAATTCAAGCAACCGCATGAATAGGTCCTGATCAATGGACTCCATTTTTTCTCGGTTCAAAAAATCTTTTATAGCAAGTAATCCCTCCTTGTGAGGGATACTTGTGTACAAACTACACACATCTACCACGCAAAGGAAGGAACCTGATGGAATCTGCTCTACTTCCCCCAATTTATTAAGAAAATGGGTGGTATCTTTAATGTACCTGTGGTGCTTTGAGACCAGCGGCTGAAGGATGGCGTCCAAGAACTTTGATATGGGTTGGAAAATGGAGTCTCTGGCAGATATTATGGGTCGGCCAGGTGGGCATTCCTTGTTTTTATGGACTTTAGGGACCGTGAAAAACACCGGAATTACCGGGTGACTCTGTTTTAATGACATACTCAATTTTGATGAAATTGTGCCCATGATTTGGGCCTCGTCCAGAAGCTCGTCCACTTCTTTTTTATATCCCGCTGTTGGATCCATTGCTAACACCTCATACGTCCTTTCATCGGACAATTGTTTGTAAATGTCCTCCTTGTAATAGGCCAGATCTAGGACCACTATCCCGCCCCCCTTATCGGCTGGGCGGATGATCACATCTTCATAACGGCTGAGATTTTTTAGCGCAGTTTTTTCTGATCTGGTCAAGTTATGGTTAGTGCGAGGGTTTGCTTGATGGAATTTCATCACTGATTGATCCAGCAATCTGCTGAATGTGGTGATCGAGGGGTTGGAGGATTGGGGATCAAAGGACGATTTCTGTCTTGAATTGATAAATTGTTGTTGTATAGGATCTGTGTTGTTGGTGGTAGGGGAATCAGGTTGATTTTGAAAGAACTCACCCAGCCTCAATTTACGGGAAAACTTATGTAATTCAGTTTTCCAAATGAATTCGTCAAAACGGGTAGTAGGTACGAAGGATAGGCCTTTTTCAAGGACCTTGACTTCGTCGTTGGTGAGTGTCCGGTGTGATAAATTGAAGACTAGCGTTTCCGTGTGGCCCTTGGACCTCTGGATCCTGATGTTCTGTTTGGATCTGCGGGTGGGCGTCCGCGGCGACCTCTTGGGGTTTCTGGTTCTGCAGCCTTCTTGGGGCGTGCCCCTAAAGGGATGCTGCCTGATGGGGAGGGGCCATCGGTGTCCAGGGTGGTGACTTCATTGTCACTGTTGGAAGTGGCAGAGGTTTCTCGTTGGAGTTCTCATCTCCTACGCCAACTTTGTTTGGTCCGAGGTTGATATATTTGCTGCTCCCCTGATGGACCCCCCATGAGCCACCTATACACTCTGTTTGTTTCATAATCATCTCTGACTATTTGCATCTTATTTCGTTTAAATTTGATGAGGTCTCTTCTGTAGGTCTCACACTGGTTCTTCAATTTGAGTAACCAATCCTGGCGGCCATCATTCTGCAACGTGCTGCGGTGCTCCGTCTCCAATTTAGTAATTTTATCTCGAGTGTGTGTCAATTCTTTACCGGATTCCTCCACCACCAGCAACATCAGATCCAAACTGCACTTGTTTAATATGCCCACCCACTTTTTACAAAAGTCCGGATTGTATCGGCCTATGGTGGGCATGTTACGGATCCTAAAGCCCCTGGGTACCATCTTATCTCTATGGTAATCCGATAGGGTAATCCCGTGGAGTAAATAATCTATTTCACGTTTCTTTAATTTGAGTAACCTGTGGTAAATATCCTCGTTCGACCCCGTTTTCTCATCGGTATCCAGGTGTTCCTTGAAGCGCAGCCTTTCCGCGTCGTCATCAGTAAAGCTAAACTGTTCTGATAAATCAGCCTGCATGCCTCTGCAACCTTGGTCCTCATTGAACGGTGAACTCATGGTGACACCGGCCTGGTGAGTGGCGCCGACTCTTGGAAGAGAGTCGCGTGACCGCCACGTGAAGAATAAAGAAAATAATTGGTGGACAAATCACACGTGTTTAAAGGACCGCGGTCCTAGAAACAAGCTGCGGTGCTGTAGCCTTTGGTTATAAAAATCGGGGTGCCTTGTCCCTCTAAGAGCGGTCGCTGGCGATCCAGTGAGTACTACAATGTACATATACCAGTGTATGGACCGGCACTCCTCTTGGTATTGTTGGGTGCTCCGGTGCCTCCAGAATATAATGGGTATAATAGAACAAAATGACCTGCGGCACTCAGAGACTTGATGCAAAAACGTGCTGTATTAACAAATACACATGAACTCCAACGTTTCGGGGTTGACACACCCCTTTGTCAAGGAAAAGCAGCAATGGATAAGAAAAAGAAAAGCTTACCTATATACCCCAGAGAAGCCCGCTGTGTGACAGACGCCGCCTCAGGTTCCGTCCGTGGAATCCCGTGTCCGGCGCGTGTAGAAAACGTCATCGCTGACGGGACGTCGGGTTGCCATGGTGACCATGACGCCCGTTCGCTCCGTCAGACGACGAAGATAGTGAAGTAAACAAGAGATGAGTTCATCGTGCGCTAAGGCCCCCGAATGAGAAGGAAATGAGCATGCACAAAGTATCCACTGTGGGGTTTTGTATGTCACAGATGGTGTCGCTCGCAATTTGCCCCCTTATTTTGTGAACACTGTGAAGTGTGCGATGTGCACCCAACCGTGCAGTGTGTATAAGTGTCAAAGTTTTGACCCTGTCTCTGGATGTGACATGTCAGCTTGTTGATGGATGCTTGCAATGTGGCTGGACTGCCTTGCTGGGTGTCTATGTGCTATGGATCTGATATGCACAGATCCTGATAAACCTGTGTGACACACAGCGGGCTTCTCTGGGGTATATAGGTAAGCTTTTCTTTTTCTTATCCATTGCTGCTTTTCCTTGACAAAGGGGTGTGTCAACCCCGAAACGTTGGAGTTCATGTGTATTTGTTAATACAGCACGTTTTTGCATCAAGTCTCTGAGTGCCGCAGGTCATTTTGTTCTATTATACCCATTATATTCTGGAGGCACCGGAGCACCCAACAATACCAAGAGGAGTGCCGGTCCATACACTGGTATATATATATATATATATATATATATATTATATCACTAGTACTGCAGCCGGACAGGTATATATATTTATTATGTAATGACTGATGACGGACCTGCTGGACACTGTCAGCTCAGCAGCACCGCAGACTGCTACAGTAAGCTACTATAGTAGTATGTATCAAGAAGAAAGAGAAAAAAAAAACCACGGGTAGGTGGTATACAATTATGGATGGACCAGCGACTGCCGACACAGAGGTAGCTACAGCCGTGGACTACCGTACTGTGTCTGCTGCTAATATAGACTGGATGATAATGAGATGAAATTAATATATATATATATATATATATATATAATATCACTAGTACTGCAGCCGGACAGGTATATATATTTATTATGTAATGACTGATGACGGACCTGCTGGACACTGTCAGCTCAGCAGCACCGCAGACTGCTACAGTAAGCTACTATAGTAGTATGTATCAAGAAGAAAGAGAAAAAAAAAACCACGGGTAGGTGGTATACAATTATGGATGGACCAGCGACTGCCGACACAGAGGTAGCTACAGCCGTGGACTACCGTACTGTGTCTGCTGCTAATATAGACTGGATGATAATGAGATGAAATTAATATATATATATATATATATATATATAATATCACTAGTACTGCAGCCGGACAGGTATATATATTTATTATGTAATGACTGATGACGGACCTGCTGGACACTGTCAGCTCAGCAGCACCGCAGACTGCTACAGTAAGCTACTATAGTAGTATGTATCAAGAAGAAAGAGAAAAAAAAACCACGGGTAGGTGGTATACAATTATGGATGGACCCGCGACTGCCGACACAGAGGTAGCTACAGCCGTGGACTACCGTACTGTGTCTGCTGCTAATATAGACTGGATGATAATGAGATGAAATTAATATATATATATATATAATATCACTAGTACTGCAGCCGGACAGGTATATATATTTATTATGTAATGACTGATGACGGACCTGCTGAACACTGTCAGCTCAGCAGCACCGCAGACTGCTACAGTAAGCTACTATAGTAGTATGTATCAAGAAGAAAGAAAAAAAAAACACGGGTAGGTGGTATACATATACAATTATATATATATTATATACAATTATATATATATATATATATATATATATATTAAACTGGTGGTGATTAATTAAACTGGTGGTCAGGTCACTGGTCACACAATCAGCAACTTGCAAGTAGTACTCCTAAGCAGACAATCACAATATATACTGGTGGTCAGTGTGGTCACAATGGCAGTGTGGCACTCTGGCAGCAGAGTGCCAGCAAAAGTGTGCACTGTACGTTAAAATATGTACTCCTGCTCTCAGACTCTAACTGCTCCCCACTGTCTCCCCCACAAGTCAGATATACAGTCACACTATCACTACAGCAAGTAGTAGTACTCCTCCTAATGCTCCCCAAAATTACTAAAGTAAATAATACTGTGTCTCTCTCTACTCTAGTAGTCTCACTCTCTATAAACGGAGAGGACGCCAGCCACGTCCTCTCCCTATCAATCTCAATGCACGTGTGAAAATGGCGGCGACGCGCGGCTCCTTATATAGAATTCGAGTCTCGCGATAGAATCCTAACCTCGCGAGAATCCGACAGCGGGATGATGACGTTCGGGCGCGCTCGGGTTAACCGAGCAAGGCGGGAAGATCTGAGTCGCTCGGACCCATGTAAAAAAAACTGAAGTTCGGGCGGGTTCGGTTTCCGAGGAACCGAACCCGCTCATCTCTAGTGGTTCACTGGTTACTAGGGTGTGCATGTGCAGTTACCAGACTGTGTATGTGCAGTTACCAGGCTGTGTATGTGCGGTTACCAGGCTGTGTATGTGCGGTTACCAGGCTGTGTATGTGCGGTTACCAGGCTGTGTATGTGCAGTTACCAGGCTGTGTATGTGCCGTTACCAGGCTGTGTATGTGCGGTTACCAGGTTGTGTATGTGCGGTTACCAGGCTGTGTATGTGGGGTTACCAGGCTGTGTATGTGCTGTTACCAGGCTGTGTATGTGCGGTTACCAGGCTGTGTATGTGCGGTTACCAGGCTGTGTATGTGGGGTTACCAGGCTGTGTATGTGCGGTTACCAGGCTGTGTATGTGCGGTTACCAGGCTGTGTATGTGCGGTTACCAGGCTGTGTATGTGCGGTTACCAGGCTGTGTATGTGCGGTTACCAGGCTGTGTATGTGGGGTTACCAGGCTGTCTATGTGCAGTTACCAGGCTGTGTATGTGCAGTTACCAGGCTGTGTATGTGGGGTTACCAGGCTGTGTATGTGCGGTTACCAGGCTGTGTATGTGCAGTTACCAGGCTGTGTATGTGCGGTTACCAGGCTGTGTATGTGTGGTTACCAGGCTGTGTATGTGCGGTTACCAGGCTGTGTATGTGCGGTTACCAGGCTGTGTATGTGCGGTTACCAGGCTGTGTATGTGGGGTTACCAGGCTGTCTATGTGCAGTTACCAGGCTGTGTATGTGCAGTTACCAGGCTGTGTATGTGGGGTTACCAGGCTGTGTATGTGCGGTTACCAGGCTGTGTATGTGCAGTTACCAGGCTGTGTATGTGCGGTTACCAGGCTGTGTATGTGTGGTTACCAGGCTGTGTATGTGCGGTTACCAGGCTGTGTATGTGCGGTTACCAGGCTGTGTATGTGGGGTTACCAGGCTGTGTATGTGGGGTTACCAGGCTGTGTATGTGGGGTTACCAGGCTGTGTATGTGCGGTTACCAGGCTGTGTATGTGCGGTTACCAGGCTGTGTATGTGGGGTTACCAGGCTGTGTATGTGCGGTTACCAGGCTGTGTATGTGCGGTTACCAGGCTGTGTATGTGGGGTTACCAGGCTGTGTATGTGCAGTTACCAGGCTGCGTATGTGTGGTTACTAGTGATGTGCACCGGAAATTTTTCGGGTTTTGTGTTTTGGTTTTGGGTTCGGTTCCGCGGCCGTGTTTTGGGTTTGAACGCGTTTTGGCAAATCCTCACCGAATTTTTTTTGTCTGATTCGGGTGTTTTTTTCAAAAAACCCTAAAAAACAGATTAAATCATAGAATTTGGGGGTCATTTTAATCCCATAGTATTATTAACCTCAATAACCATAATTTCCACTCATTTCCAGTCTATTCTGAACACTTCACACCTCACAATATTATTTTTAGTCCTAAAATTTGCACCGAGGTCGCTGGATGGCTAAGCTAAGCGACACAAGTGGCCGACACAAACACCTGGCCCATCTAGGAGTGGCACTGCAGTGTCAGGCAGGATGGCCCTTCAAAAAAATACTCCCCAAACAGCACATGACGCAAAGAAAAAAAGAGGCGCAATGAGGTAGCTGTGTGACTAAGCTCAGCGACCCAAGTGGCCGACACAAACACCTGGCCCATCTAGGAGTGGCACTGCAGTGTCAGACAGGATGGCCCTTCAAAAAAATACTCCCCAAACAGCACATGACGCAAAGAAAAAAAGAGGCGCAATGAGGTAGCTGTGTGACTAAGCTAAGCGACCCTAGTGGCCGACACAAACACCTGGCCCATCTAGGAGTGGCACTGCAGTGTCACGCAGGATGGCCCTTCAAAAAAATACTCCCCAAACAGCACATGACGCAAAGAAAAAAAAAGGCGCAATGAGGTAGCTGTGTGACTAAGCTAAGCGACCCTAGTGGCCGACACAAACACCTGGCCCATCTAGGAGTGGCACTGCAGTGTCAGACAGGATGGCCCTTCAAAAAAATACTCCCCAAACAGCACATGACGCAAAGAAAAAAAGAGGCGCAATGAGGTAGCTGTGTGATTAAGCTAAGCGACCCTAGTGGCCGACACAAACACCTGGCCCATCTAGGAGTGGCACTGCAGTGTCACGCAGGATGGCCCTTCAAAAAAATACTCCCCAAACAGCACATGACGCAAAGAAAAAA
The DNA here is from genome assembly GCF_028390025.1 of Pseudophryne corroboree. Lineage (NCBI taxonomy): Eukaryota > Metazoa > Chordata > Amphibia > Anura > Myobatrachidae > Pseudophryne > Pseudophryne corroboree. The sequence continues at coordinate 126,874,565 of NC_086449.1, read as the reverse complement.
AGAGGCGCAATGAGGTAGCTGTGTGACTAAGCTAAGCGACCCTAGTGGCCGACACAAACACCTGGCCCATCTAGGAGTGGCACTGCAGTGTCACGCAGGATGGCCCTTCAAAAAAATACTCCCCAAACAGCACATGACGCAAAGAAAAAAAGAGGCGCAAGAGGTAGCTGTGTGACTAAGCTAAGCGACCCTAGTGGCCGACACAAACACCTTGCCCATCTAGGAGTGGCACTGCAGTGTCAGACAGGGTGGCCCTTCAAAAAAATACTCCCCAAACAGCACATGACGCAAAGAAAAAAAGAGGCGCAATGAGGTAGCTGTGTGACTAAGCTAAGCAACCCAAGTGGCCGACACAAACACCTGGCCCATCTAGGAGTGGCACTGCAGTTTTCTAGCGAGAGGATGAGTGCTTCCATCCTTATGTGAAGCTGAACCACTAGCCATGAACATAGGCCAGGGCCTCAGCCGTTCCTTGCCACTCCGTGTCGTAAATGGCATATTGGCAAGTTTACGCTTCTCCTCAGACGCTTTTAATTTTGATTTTTGGGTCATTTTACTGATCTTTTGTGTTTTGGATTTTACATGCTCTGTACTATGACATTGGGCATCGGCCTTGGCAGACGACGTTGATGGCATTTCATCGTCTCGGCCATGACTAGTGGCAGCAGCTTCAGCACGAGGTGGAAGTGGATCTTGATCTTTCCCTATTTTTTTAACCTCCACATTTTTGTTCTCCATATTTTAATGCGCACAACTAAAAGCCACCACAGGTATACAATGTAGATGGATGGATACTATAGTATTATATTACTTATGGACGACGAGTGCACTGACGACACAGAGGTAGGTACAGCCGTGGCCTACCGTACTGCTATATATATATATATAATATACTGTATAATAATAATAACGGACCTGGTGGACACTGTCAGCAGACTGCTAAACTAGTATGAAGAAAAAAAAAACACCACAGGTATACAATGTAGATGGATGGATAGTATAGTATTATATTACTTATGGACGACGAGTGCACTGACGACACAGAGGTAGGTACAGCCGTGGCCTACCGTACTGCTATATATATATATATATATATATATATAATATACTGTATAATAATAATAACGGACCTGGTGGACACTGTCAGCAGACTGCTAAACTAGTATGAAGAAAAAAAAAGCCACCACAGGTATACAATGTAGATGGATGGATACTATAGTATAGTATTATATTACTTATGGATGACGAGTGCACTGATGACACAGAGGTAGGTACAGCCGTGGCCTACCGTACTGCTATATATATATATATATATATAATATACTGTATAATAATAATAACGGACCTGGTGGACACTGTCAAGACAAAGTTTTGATCATGGATGCGCTAGCTCTGAATAGCAGCCTATGAGAAAAAGCGGTGCCTCACAAATTCACCACAATAATTAACAGTATATATAGATATTCTTTCCCACAATGGCGCATATCATTTAAATGTTTCAAAAAAGGTCCTTACTCCAATTGATTGCAAAAAATGGAAGAAGGTCCACAGTCCCTTTTGTCATGAAGTGGATCAGTTCTCCTCAGTATGAAAGGTGAGTTCTCAATCTCAAAGAGAAGAAAAAATTCTGGTGCAATATTGTCTGATCAAATGAGCAGAGTAGATTTTATTACATTGAACTCACATTAAAAACATAAAAAACAGGCATATCACCACAACTTGTGAATGGGGATCATCACGGATGTCAGGTCCCACTCTATTAACCGTCCCAGATCGAAATAGGGTTCAGCGACCGAGAGACAAGTTCTCAATCTCAAAGAGAAAAACAACGGAATCTAGTGCAATATTGTCTGATCAAATGAGCAGGGTAGATTTATTACATTAAACTCAGAGCTCTGAGGAAGGACGTGTTGTCCGAAAAGCTTTAGGTTGCTGGTGAGACCAATTTTAGGGATAAACATCACTGCATCCACCATTTACCAGACGAGGTGAAAGAATCCCGGGCTTTCGGCCTCTGAACCCTATTTCGATCTGGGACGGGTAATAGAGTGGAACTTGACATCTGTGATGATCCCTACCCACAAGTTGTGGTGATATGCTTGTTTTTATATGTTTTTAATGTGAGTTCAATGTAATAAAATCTACTCTGCTCATTTGATCAGACAATATTGCACCAGAATTTTTTCTTCTCTATGAGATTGAGAACTCACCTTTCATACTGAGGAGAACTGATCCACTTCATGACAAAAGGGACTGTGGACCTTCTTCCATTTTTTGCAATCAATTGGAGTAAGGACCTTTTTTGAAACATTTAAATGATATGCGCCATTGTGGGAAAGAATATCTATATATACTGGTGGACACTGTCAGCAGACTGCTAAACTAGTATGAAGAAAAAAAAAGCCACCACAGGTATACAATGTAGATGGATGGATACTATAGTATAGTATTATATTACTTATGGACGACGAGTGCACTGATGACACAGAGGTAGGTACAGCCGTGGCCTACCGTACTGCTATATATATATATATATATATATATATAATATACTGTATAATAATAATAACGGACCTGGTGGACACTGTCAGCAGACTGCTAAACTAGTATGAAGAAAAAAAAAAACCACCACAGGTATACAATGTAGATGGATGGATAGTATAGTATTATATTACTTATGGACGACGAGTGCACTGACGACACAGAGGTAGGTACAGCCGTGGCCTACCGTACTGCTATATATATATATATATATATATATATATAATATATACTGTATAATAATAATAACGGACCTGGTGGACACTGTCAGCAGACTGCTAAACTAGTATGAAGAAAAAAAAAGCCACCACAGGTATACAATGTAGATGGATGGATACTATAGTATAGTATTATATTACTTATGGACGACGAGTGCACTGATGACACAGAGGTAGGTACAGCCGTGGCCTACCGTACTGCTATATAATATATATATAATATACTGTATAATAATAATAACGGACCTGGTGGACACTGTCAGCAGACTGCTAAACTAGTATGAAGAAGAAAAAAACCACCACAGGTATACAATGTAGATGGATGGATAGTATAGTATTATATTACTTATGGATGACGAGTGCACTGATGACACAGAGGTAGGTACAGCCGTGGCCTACCGTACTGCTATATATATATATAATATACTGTATAATAATAACGGACCTGGTGGACACTGTCAGCAGACTGCTAAACTAGTATGAAGAAAAAAAAAACCCACCACAGGTATACAATGTAGATGGATGGATAGTATAGTATTATATTACTTATGGACGACGAGTGCACTGACGACACAGAGGTAGGTACAGCCGTGGCCTACCGTACTGCTATATATATATATATATATATATATATATATATAATATACTGTATAATAATAATAACAGACCTGTCAGCAGACTGCTAAACTAGTATGAAGAAAAAAAAAGCCACCACAGGTATACAATGTAGATGGATGGATACTATAGTATAGTATTATGTTACTTATGGATGACGAGTGCACTGACGACACAGAGGTAGGTACAGCCGTGGCCTACCGTACTGCTATATATATATATATATAATATACAAAATTGAGATGCCGGCACTCTGTCTCCAGAATATAAAAGTGCCTCGGTGCCTCCAGTACAATGCTATGCAGCAAGGTAATGTATCGAACGAAAACAGTGGCACTCAAACGGACTTCTGATTCATCAAATAAACGGGCGCAGCACGCCTCAGCTGGTTAACGTTTCAGTTTTATTCTCAAAACTTTCGTCAGAACAAAGTACATTAGAAAAAAGCTTACCTTTATACCATAAAACCCGTGAAGACACCCACATGGAAACGAAGACTGCTGGACGCAGGGTCGGTGACGTCACGCTCCCGCGACGTGCGCTCTTGTGCGCATGTGCCGAACCCTCCGTTACCTAGCAACATACAAGACATAGTGTAAAAATGACCATCACCATGACTACATGCTAACAAGCCGCAATATCTCTATGTGAACTACAGAGCAACCTAGTTCCAGGTTGCAACCTTATAACAGGCTCAGTATAAAGTCTATGCATTATTCAAGCAGAGGAAAAGCACTGCACTTTAAACTGGAATAAAACAAACAATCAGATAAAGCAATTAAAATTCAATTGTTCATTTAGTCCTCTTGGGGCCACCGTGTCCAGAAAATGGATCCATCTGGCTTCCAATTGTAGGAGTTTCTTGCCTCTATCTCCTCCTCTTACACTTGGGGGGACATGGTCTATTAGTTTGTAACGCAAGGTAGCCAAACTGTGTCGATGCTGTTTAAAGTGCCTAGCCACAGGCTGTTCAGAATCTGAGCCTTCCAAAGCATGTCTAATCGACATTCTGTGTGTCGCCATTCTTTCTCGTAAAGTACAGGTAGTCTTTCCAATATACATTAGCCCACATGGGCAGCGTATAAAATATATTACGAACTTGCTAGTACAGGTCAGAATATGTTTAATGTCGATTTTTTTACCGGTATGTGGATGATTGAAGGTATTTCCAGATTCCAAATAGCTGCAGGTTGTGCAGCCTGTGCACTTATAGCAGCCTGGCTTTCGTGAAAGGAAATTCATTTTTGGAGATGTTCGGAGGTGTGTTATGTCATTAACAACTTGAAGATCCTTAAGATTCTTTCTTCTAGAAAAACTAGGCATGATTTTATAATCTTTAAATCCCTTCAACTCTGGATCAAGAGTAACAATCGGCCACAAATCTTTGGCCGTGTTAACATTGAATCCACTATCTTGTTGGTACTGTTGTACAAAAGGTAGGGATTTCTTATCTGATGGACTTTTGGATTTTGGTTCCATAAGCTGTGTTCTTGACTTCGCTAGGGCTTTATTTTTAGCGTGGACCAGATCAACATATCTGTAGCCTTTCTCTAAGAACATCTGCATCATCTCATTAATGGCGGCTTCTGCTTTATCCTTAGTGTCTGTTATTCTCCGTGCTCTCAGAAACTGGGAGTAGGGTATACCCCCTATACAGGCCGGGGGATGTTGACTAGAGGCATGCAGGTATGTGTTTCGGTCCGTCGGCTTTTTATAGAGGTCAGTAGACAGCAGGTTACCTTCCAGCGAAACTTTGACATCCAAAAAATTGACCGTTGTGTCACTGATGACATAAGTAAATTTGATGTTTAAGTCTCTGGAATTAATTTTTATTATAGCCTGTTCCAGATCTTCTGTACTTCCTTGCCATATCAGGAACACATCATCTATGAATCTTGTGATCCATATTATTCCTTGTGCAAAGTCTGGTGAATCAAATAGCAGTTCCTTCTCTTTGGCGAACATGAAGGAGTTAGCGAACGCCGGGGCCACACAGGATCCCATCGCACACCCTTTTTGCTGGTTATACCAGTGGCCATCGAAGAGGAAATAGTTACGTTTCAGTGTGAGTCCTAGGAGTTGAATCATGAAATCTATATCAGGACCATTATAGTCTCTATCATTGAGGAGAAGGTTTCTTGTCGCTGTAAGGCCTTCTTCATGTGGTATGTTCGTGTAAAGAGACACTACGTCCATCGTACATAATACACAACCTGGCGGCAGAGGTGTATACTGCTGCAGTTTCTTAAGAAATGTTGTCGTGTCTTTCAAGTACATCTGTTGTCTTTGTACCACTGGCTGTAAATATATGTCAATAAACTGTGAGATTTTGTAATATAATGAGTCTCTTGCAGCAATGATGGGCCTGCCCGGTGGATTTGTCATATTTTTGTGAATTTTGGGTATGGTGTAAAATACAGGGGCTATTGGGAACTCCTGTTTTAGATTCTTTAACATGGCCACAGAGATAGTGCCTTCCTCTGATGCTTTTGTTAGTATATTATCCAGTTCTATCTTATAATGAGCCGTAGGATCATGCTCCAGTATCTTATAGACTTCGGGATCGTTTAGCTGAGAATAAATTTCCTTTTTGTAATCTGCAAGATTTAGTACCACTATACCGCCCCCCTTATCAGCGGTACGGATCACAATATCAGTGTATGTGCGCAAATTAGTCAATGCTAAACGTTCCTCTTTGCTTATGTTGCTATGCTTGGGTCTCACACTTTTACTGTAACTAATAACTTTCTGGTCAAGTGTCCGTGTGTAGCATTTCAAAGAGAGATTGTTGGAAAAAGGGTCAAATTTAGACCTTACCTTCAGCTGTGGTGGAACATCAGACTTCGTGTCCAAAGACACGACAACATTTCTTAAGAAACTGCAGCAGTATACACCTCTGCCGCCAGGTTGTGTATTATGTACGATGGACGTAGTGTCTCTTTACACGAACATACCACATGAAGAAGGCCTTACAGCGACAAGAAACCTTCTCCTCAATGATAGAGACTATAATGGTCCTGATATAGATTTCATGATTCAACTCCTAGGACTCACACTGAAACGTAACTATTTCCTCTTCGATGGCCACTGGTATAACCAGCAAAAAGGGTGTGCGATGGGATCCTGTGTGGCCCCGGCGTTCGCTAACTCCTTCATGTTCGCCAAAGAGAAGGAACTGCTATTTGATTCACCAGACTTTGCACAAGGAATAATATGGATCACAAGATTCATAGATGATGTGTTCCTGATATGGCAAGGAAGTACAGAAGATCTGGAACAGGCTATAATAAAAATTAATTCCAGAGACTTAAACATCAAATTTACTTATGTCATCAGTGACACAACGGTCAATTTTTTGGATGTCAAAGTTTCGCTGGAAGGTAACCTGCTGTCTACTGACCTCTATAAAAAGCCGACGGACCGAAACACATACCTGCATGCCTCTAGTCAACATCCCCCGGCCTGTATAGGGGATATACCCTACTCCCAGTTTCTGAGAGCACGGAGAATAACAGACACTAAGGATAAAGCAGAAGCCGCCATTAATGAGATGATGCAGATGTTCTTAGAGAAAGGCTACAGATATGTTGATCTGGTCCACGCTAAAAATAAAGCCCTAGCGAAGTCAAGAACACAGCTTATGGAACCAAAATCCAAAAGTCCATCAGATAAGAAATCCCTACCTTTTGTACAACAGTACCAACAAGATAGTGGATTCAATGTTAACACGGCCAAAGATTTGTGGCCGATTGTTACTCTTGGTCCAGAGTTGAAGGGATTTAAAGATTATAAAATCATGCCTAGTTTTTCTAGAAGAAAGAATCTTAAGGATCTTCTAGTTGTTAATGACATAACACACCTCCAGTCATCTCCAAAAATGAATTTCCTTTCACGAAAGCCAGGCTGCTATAAGTGCACAGGCTGCACAACCTGCAGCTATTTGGAATCTGGAAATACCTTCAATCATCCACATACCGGTAAAAAAATCGACATTAAACATATTCTGACCTGTACTAGCAAGTTCGTAATATATTTTATACGCTGCCCATGTGGGCTAATGTATATTGGAAAGACTACCTGTACTTTACGAGAAAGAATGGCGACACACAGAATGTCGATTAGACATGCTTTGGAAGGCTCAGATTCTGAACAGCCTGTGGCTAGGCACTTTAAACAGCATCGACACAGTTTGGCTACCTTGCGTTACAAACTAATAGACCATGTCCCCCCAAGTGTAAGAGGAGGAGATAGAGGCAAGAAACTCCTACAATTGGAAGCCAGATGGATCCATTTTCTGGACACGGTGGCCCCAAGAGGACTAAATGAACAATTGAATTTTAATTGCTTTATCTGATTGTTTGTTTTATTCCAGTTTAAAGTGCAGTGCTTTTCCTCTGCTTGAATAATGCATAGACTTTATACTGAGCCTGTTATAAAGTTGCAACCTGGAACTAGGTTGCTCTGTAGTTCACATAGAGATATTGCGGCTTGTTAGAATGTAGTCATGGTGATGGTCATTTTTACACTATGTCTTGTATGTTGCTAGGTAACGGAGGGTTCGGCACATGCGCACAAGAGCGCACGTCGCAGGAGCGTGACGTCACCGACCCTGCGTCCAGCAGTCTTCGTTTCCATGTGGGTGTCTTCACGGGTTTTATGGTATAAAGGTAAGCTTTTTTCTAATGTACTTTGTTCTGACGAAAGTTTTGAGAATAAAACTGAAACGTTAACCAGCTGAGGCGTGCTGCGCCCGTTTATTTGATGAATCAGAAGTCCGTTTGAGTGCCACTGTTTTCGTTCGATATATATAATATACTGTATAATAATAATAATAACGGACCTGGTGGACACTGTCAGCAGACTGCTAAACTAGTATGAAGAAAAAAAAAGCCACCACAGGTATACAATGTAGATGGATGGATACTATAGTTTAGTATTATATTACTTATGGACGACGAGTGCACTGACGACACAGAGGTAGGTACAGCCGTGGCCTACCGTACTGCTATATATATATATATAATATACTGTATAATAATAACGGACCTGGTGGACACTGTCAGCAGACTGCTAAACTAGTATGAAGAAGAAAAAAGCCACCACAGGAGTGTTTTTCAGGCAGACAAACGTATACTGGACTGGTGGTCACTGTCAGCAAAACTGTGCACTGTACTCCTGCTATAACTGCTCCCCAGTCCCCACAATTAGGCAGTGTGAGCAGTGCACTCAGCACAGATATATGCAGCAGTGCAGCACACTGAGTGAGCACAGATATGGAGCGTTTTTTTTCAGGCAGAGAAACAACGGATTAAACTCACTGGTGGTATAATCAAAACCCTGCACTGTACTCCCTAACAGTTGCTCCCCGTCCCCAATCCTCCCCACAATTATAACTAAGTCACTCTTTTCTACTATAACGGAGAGGACGCCAGCCACGTCCTCTCCGTATCAATCTCAATGCACGTGTGAAAATGGCGGCGACGCGCGGCTCCTTATATAGAATCCGAATCTCGCGAGAATCCGACAGCGGGATGATGACATTCGGGCGCGCTCGGGTTAACCGAGCAAGGTTGGAGGATCCGAGTCGCTCGGACCCGTGAAAAAAAAGGTGAAGGATCCGAACCCGCTCATCACTAGTGGTTACTAGGGTGCGCATGTGCGGTTACCAGACTGTACATGTGAGGTTACCAGGCTGTGTATGTGCGATTACCAGGCTGTGTATGTGCGGTTACTAGAGATGAGCGGGTTCGGTTTCTTTGAATCCGAACCCGCACGAACTTCACTTTTTTTTTCACGGGTCCGAGCGACTCGGATCTTCCCGCCTTGCTCGGTTAACCCGAGCGCGCCCGAACGTCATCATGACGCTGTCGGATTCTCGCGAGACTCGGATTCTATATAAGGAGCCGCGCGTCGCCGCCATTTTCACACGTGCATTGAGATTGATAGGGAGAGGACGTGGCTGGCGTCCTCTCCATTAGAATAGATTAGAAGAGAGAGAGAGAGAGAGAGATTGTGCAGACAGAGTTTACCACAGTGACCAGTGCAGTTGTTGTTAAGTTAACTTTTATTTAATATATCCGTTCTCTGCTATATCCGTTCTCTGCCTGAAAAAAACGATACACAGCAGTCACACAGTGTGACTCAGTCTGTGTGCACTCAGCTCAGCCCAGTGTGCTGCACATCAATGTATAAAAGCTTATAATAATTGTGGGGGAGACTGGGGAGCACTGCAGGTTGTTATAGCAGGAGCCAGGAGTACATAATATTATATTAATTTAAAATTAAACAGTGCACACTTTTGCTGCAGGAGTGCCACTGCCAGTGTGACTAGTGGTGACCAGTGCCTGACCACCAGTATAGTAGTATATTGTTGTATACTATCTCTTTATCAACCAGTCTATATTAGCAGCAGACACAGTACAGTGCGGTAGTTCACGGCTGTGGCTACCTCTGTGTCGGCAGTCGGCACTCGGCAGGCAGTCCGTCCATCCATAATTGTATAATTATATACCACCTAACCGTGGTATTTTTTTTTCTTTCTTTATACCGTCGTCATAGTCATACTAGTTGTTACGAGTATACTACTATCTCTTTATCAACCAGTGTACAGTGCGGTAGTTCACGGCTGTGGCTACCTCTGTGTCGGCAGTCGGCAGGCAGTCCGTCCATCCATAATTGTATTATTATAATATATACCACCTAACCGTGGTTTTTTTTTTCATTCTTTATACCGTCATAGTGTCATACTAGTTGTTACGAGTATACTACTATCTCTTTATCAACCAGTGTACAGTGCGGTAGTTCACGGCTGTGGCTACCTCTGTGTCGGCAGTCGGCAGGCAGTCCGTCCATCCATAATTGTATTATAATATATACCACCTAACCGTGGTTTTTTTTTCATTCTTTATACCGTCATAGTGTCATACTAGTTGTTACGAGTATACTACTATCTCTTTATCAACCAGTGTACAGTGCGGTAGTTCACGGCTGTGGCTACCTCTGTGTCGGCAGTCGGCAGGCAGTCCGTCCATCCATAATTGTATTATAATATATACCACCTAACCGTGGTTTTTTTTTCATTCTTTATACCGTCATAGTCAGTCATACTAGTTGTTACGAGTATACTACTATCTCTTTATCAACCAGTGTACAGTGCGGTAGTTCACGGCTGTGGCTACCTCTGTGTCGGCACTCGGCAGGCAGTCCGTCCATCCATAATTGTATTATAATATATACCACCTAACCGTGGTTTTTTTTTCATTCTTTATACCGTCATAGTCAGTCATACTAGTTGTTACGAGTATACTACTATCTCTTTATCAACCAGTGTACAGTGCGGTAGTTCACGGCTGTGGCTACCTCTGTGTCGGAACTCGGCAGGCAGTCCGTCCATCCATAATTGTATTACAATATATACCACCTAACCGTGGTTTTTTTTTCATTCTTTATACCGTCATAGTCAGTCATACTAGTTGTTACGAGTATACTACTATCTCTTTATCAACCAGTGTACAGTGCGGTAGTTCACGGCTGTGGCTACCTCTGTGTCGGAACTCGGCAGGCAGTCCGTCCATCCATAATTGTATTACAATATATACCACCTAACCGTGGTTTTTTTTTCATTCTTTATACCGTCATAGTCAGTCATACTAGTTGTTACGAGTATACTACTATCTCTTTATCAACCAGTGTACAGTGCGGTAGTTCACGGCTGTGGCTACCTCTGTGTCGGAACTCGGCAGGCAGTCCGTCCATCCATAATTGTATTATTATAATATATACCACCTAACCGTGGTTTTTTTTTCATTCTTTATACCGTCATAGTGTCATACTAGTTGTTACGAGTATACTACTATCTCTTTATCAACCAGTGTACAGTGCGGTAGTTCACGGCTGTGGCTACCTCTGTGTCGGAACTCGGCAGGCAGTCCGTCCATCCATAATTGTATTACAATATATACCACCTAACCGTGGTTTTTTTTTCATTCTTTATACCGTCATAGTCAGTCATACTAGTTGTTACGAGTATACTACTATCTCTTTATCAACCAGTGTACAGTGCGGTAGTTCACGGCTGTGGCTACCTCTGTGTCGGCACTCGGCAGGCAGTCCGTCCATCCATAATTGTATTACAATATATACCACCTAACCGTGGTTTTTTTATACCACCTAACCGTGGCAGTCCGTCCATAATTGTATACTAGTATCCAATCCATCCATCTCCATTGTTTACCTGAGGTGCCTTTTAGTTCTGCCTATAAAATATGGAGAACAAAAAAGTTGAGGTTCCAAAATTAGGGAAAGATCAAGATCCACTTCCACCTCGTGCTGAAGCTGCTGCCACTAGTCATGGCCGAGACGATGAAATGCCAGCAACGTCGTCTGCCAAGGCCGATGCCCAATGTCATAGTACAGAGCATGTCAAATCCAAAACACCAAATATCAGAAAAAAAAGGACTCCAAAACCTAAAATAAAATTGTCGGAGGAGAAGCGTAAACTTGCCAATATGCCATTTACCACACGGAGTGGCAAGGAACGGCTGAGGCCCTGGCCTATGTTCATGGCTAGTGGTTCAGCTTCACATGAGGATGGAAGCACTCAGCCTCTCGCTAGAAAACTGAAAAGACTCAAGCTGGCAAAAGCACCGCAAAGAACTGTGCGTTCTTTGAAATCCCAAATCCACAAGGAGAGTCCAATTGTGTCGGTTGCGATGCCTGACCTTCCCAACACTGGACGTGAAGAGCATGCGCCTTCCACTATTTGCATGCCCCCTGCAAGTGCTGGAAGGAGCACCCGCAGTCCAGTTCCTGATAGTCAGATTGAAGATGTCAGTGTTGAAGTACACCAGGATGAGGAGGATATGGGTGTTGCTGGCGCTGGGGAGGAAATTGACCAGAAGGATTCTGATGGTGAGGTGGTTTGTTTAAGTCAGGCACCCGGGGAGACACCTGTTGTCCGTGGGAGGAATATGGCCGTTGACATGCCAGGTGAAAATACAAAAAAAATCAGCTCTTCGGTGTGGAGGTATTTCACCAGAAATGCGGACAACAGGTGTCAAGCCGTGTGTTCCCTTTGTCAAGCTGTAATAAGTAGGGGTAAGGACGTTAACCACCTCGGAACATCCTCCCTTATACGTCACCTGCAGCGCATTCATAATAAGTCAGTGACAAGTTCAAAATCTTTGGGTGACAGCGGAAGCAGTCCACTGACCAGTAAATCCCTTCCTCTTGTAACCAAGCTCACGCAAACCACCCCACCAACTCCCTCAGTGTCAATTTCCTCCTTCCCCAGGAATGCCAATAGTCCTGCAGGCCATGTCACTGGCAAGTCTGACGAGTCCTCTCCTGCCTGGGATTCCTCCGATGCATCCTTGCGTGTAACGCCTACTGCTGCTGGCGCTGCTGTTGTTGCCGCTGGGAGTCGATGGTCATCCCAGAGGGGAAGTCGTAAGCCCACTTGTACTACTTCCAGTAAGCAATTGACTGTTCAACAGTCCTTTGCGAGGAAGATGAAATATCACAGCAGTCATCCTACTGCAAAGCGGATAACTGAGTCCTTGACAACTATGTTGGTGTTAGACGTGCGTCCGGTATCCGCCGTTAGTTCACAGGGAACTAGACAATTTATTGAGGCAGTGTGCCCCCGTTACCAAATACCATCTAGGTTCCACTTCTCTAGGCAGGCGATACCGAGAATGTACACGGACGTCAGAAAAAGACTCACCAGTGTCCTAAAAAATGCAGTTGTACCCAATGTCCACTTAACCACGGACATGTGGACAAGTGGAGCAGGGCAGGGTCAGGACTATATGACTGTGACAGCCCACTGGGTAGATGTATGGACTCCCGCCGCAAGAACAGCAGCGGCGGCACCAGTAGCAGCATCTCGCAAACGCCAACTCTTTCCTAGGCAGGCTACGCTTTGTATCACCGCTTTCCAGAATACGCACACAGCTGAAAACCTCTTACGGCAACTGAGGAAGATCATCGCGGAATGGCTTACCCCAATTGGACTCTCCTGTGGATTTGTGGCATCGGACAACGCCAGCAATATTGTGTGTGCATTAAATATGGGCAAATTCCAGCACGTCCCATGTTTTGCACATACCTTGAATTTGGTGGTGCAGAATTTTTTAAAAAACGACAGGGGCGTGCAAGAGATGCTGTCGGTGGCCAGAAAAATTGCGGGACACTTTCGGCGTACAGGCACCACGTACAGAAGACTGGAGCACCACCAAAAACTACTGAACCTGCCCTGCCATCATCTGAAGCAAGAAGTGGTAACGAGGTGGAATTCAACCCTCTATATGCTTCAGAGGTTGGAGGAGCAGCAAAAGGCCATTCAAGCCTATACAATTGAGCACGATATAGGAGATGGAATGCACCTGTCTCAAGTGCAGTGGAGAATGATTTCAACGTTGTGCAAGGTTCTGATGCCCTTTGAACTTGCCACACGTGAAGTCAGTTCAGACACTGCCAGCCTGAGTCAGGTCATTCCCCTCATCAGGCTTTTGCAGAAGAAGCTGGAGGCATTGAAGAAGGAGCTAACACGGAGCGATTCCGCTAGGCATGTGGGACTTGTGGATGCAGCCCTTAATTCGCTTAACAAGGATTCACGGGTGGTCAATCTGTTGAAATCAGAGCACTACATTTTGGCCACCGTGCTCGATCCTAGATTTAAAGCCTACCTTGGATCTCTCTTTCCGGCAGACACAGGTCTGCTGGGGTTGAAAGACCTGCTGGTGACAAAATTGTCAAGTCAAGCGGAACGCGACCTGTCAACATCTCCTCCTTCACATTCTCCCGCAACTGGGGGTGCGAGGAAAAGGCTCAGAATTCCGAGCCCACCCGCTGGCGGTGATGCAGGGCAGTCTGGAGCGACTGCTGATGCTGACATCTGGTCCGGACTGAAGGACCTGCCAACGATTACGGACATGTCGTCTACTGTCACTGCATATGATTCTCTCAACATTGATAGAATGGTGGAGGATTATATGAGTGACCGCATCCAAGTAGGCACGTCACACAGTCCGTACTTATACTGGCAGGAAAAAGAGGCAATTTGGAGGCCCTTGCACAAACTGGCTTTATTCTACTTAAGTTGCCCTCCCACAAGTGTGTACTCCGAAAGAGTGTTTAGTGCCGCCGCTCACCTTGTCAGCAATCGGCGTACGAAGTTACATCCAGAAAATGTGGAGAAGATGATGTTCATTAAAATGAATTATAATCAATTCCTCCGCGGAGACATTGACCAGCAGCAATTGCCTCCACAAAGTACACAGGGAGCTGAGATGGTGGATTCCAGTGGGGACGAATTGATAATCTGTGAGGAGGGGGATGTACACGGTGATATATCGGAGGGTGAAGATGAGGTGGACATCTTGCCTCTGTAGAGCCAGTTTGTGCAAGGAGAGATTAATTGCTTCTTTTTTGGGGGGGGTCCAAACCAACCCGTCATATCAGTCACAGTCGTGTGGCAGACCCTGTCACTGAAATGATGGGTTGGTTAAAGTGTGCATGTCCTGTTTTGTTTATACAACATAAGGGTGGGTGGGAGGGCCCAAGGATAATTCCATCTTGCACCTCTTTTTTCTTTTCTTTTTCTTTGCATCATGTGCTGATTGGGGAGGGTTTTTTGGAAGGGACATCCTGCGTGACACTGCAGTGCCACTCCTAGATGGGCCCGGTGTTTGTGTCGGCCACTAGGGTCGCTAATCTTACTCACACAGCTACCTCATTGCGCCTCTTTTTTTCTTTGCGTCATGTGCTGTTTGGGGAGGGTTTTTTGGAAGGGACATCCTGCGTGACACTGCAGTGCCACTCCTAGATGGGCCCGGTGTTTGTGTCGGCCACTAGGGTCGCTAATCTTACTCACACAGTCAGCTACCTCATTGCGCCTCTTTTTTTCTTTGCGTCATGTGCTGTTTGGGGAGGGTTTTTTGGAAGGGCCATCCTGCGTGACACTGCAGTGCCACTCCTAGATGGGCCCGGTGTTTGTGTCGGCCACTAGGGTCGCTAATCTTACTCACACAGCTACCTCATTGCGCCTCTTTTTTTCTTTGCGTCATGTGCTGTTTGGGGAGGGTTTTTTGGAAGGGCCATCCTGCGTGACACTGCAGTGCCACTCCTAGATGGGCCCGGTGTTTGTGTCGGCCACTAGGGTCGCTAATCTTACTCACACAGCTACCTCATTGCGCCTCTTTTTTTCTTTGCGTCATGTGCTGTTTGGGGAGGGTTTTTTGGAAGGGACATCCTGCGTGACACTGCAGTGCCACTCCTAGATGGGCCCGGTGTTTGTGTCGGCCACTAGGGTCGCTTATCTTACTCACACAGCGACCTCGGTGCAAATTTTAGGACTAAAAATAATATTGTGAGGTGTGAGGTATTCAGAATAGACTGAAAATGAGTGTAAATTATGTTTTTTGAGGTTAATAATACTTTGGGATCAAAATGACCCCCAAATTCTATGATTTAAGCTGTTTTTTAGTGTTTTTGGAAAAAAACACCCGAATCCAAAACACACCCGAATCCGACAAAAATAATTCGGTGAGGTTTTGCCAAAACGCGTTCGAACCCAAAACACGGCCGCGGAACCGAACCCAAAACCAAAACACAAAACC
The DNA here is from genome assembly GCF_028390025.1 of Pseudophryne corroboree. Lineage (NCBI taxonomy): Eukaryota > Metazoa > Chordata > Amphibia > Anura > Myobatrachidae > Pseudophryne > Pseudophryne corroboree. The sequence goes on along the minus strand of NC_086449.1, from coordinate 126,858,571 downwards.
CGAAAAATTTCAGGCGCTCATCTCTAGCGGTTACCAGGCTGTGCATGTGCAGTTACCAGGCTGTGTATGTGCTGTTACCAGGCTGTGTATGTGCGGTTACCAGGCTGTGTATGTGCCAGGCTGTGTATGTGCGGTTACCAGGCTGTGTATGTGCGTTTACCAGGCTGTGTATGTGCGGTTACCAGGCTGTGTATGTGCGGTTACCAGGCTGTGTATGTGGGGTTACCAGGCTGTGTATGTGCGGTTACCAGGCTGTGTATGTGCAGTTACCAGGCTGTGTATGTGCAGTTACCAGGCTGTGTATGTGCGGTTACCAGGCTGTGTATGTGCGGTTACCAGGCTGTTTATGTGCGGTTACCAGGCTGTGTATGTGGGGTTACCAGGCTGTGTATGTGCGGTTACCAGGCTGTCTATGTGCGGTTACCAGGCTGTGCAGTTACCAGGCTGTGTATGTGCGGTTACCAGGCTGTGCATGTGCCGTTACCAGGCTGTGTATGTGCCGTTACCAGGCTGTGTATGTGCGGTTACCAGGCTGTGTATGTGTGGTTACTAGGGTGTGCATGTGCGGTTACCAGACTGTACATGTGAGGTTACCAGGCTGTGTATGTGCGGTTACCAGGCTGTGCATGTGCAGTTACCAGGCTGTGCATGTGCGGTTACCAGGCTGTGCATGTGCCGTTACCAGGCTGTGCATGTGCGGTTACCAGGCTGTGTATGTGCGGTTACCAGGCTGTGTATGTGCCGTTACCAGGCTGTGTATGTGCCGTTACCAGGCTGTGTATGTGCGGTTACCAGGCTGTGTATGTGCGGTTACCAGGCTGTGTATGTGCGGTTACCAGGCTGTGTATGTGCCGTTACCAGGCTGTGTATGTGCCGTTACCAGGCTGTGTATGTGCGATTACCAGGCTGTGTATGTGCAGTTACCAGGCTGCGTATGTGCGGTTACCAGGCTGCGTATGTGGGGTTACCAGGCTGTGTATGTGCGCAGGGGCATAGCCAGAACTTTGTGGGCCCCATAGCAACATCTTGAAGGGGCCCCCGTCCCAATGCTTCTAGAGAGACACTTCTCTGCATCAGTTGTTGATTTTATGCCCTATAATAGTGCCTTAGTTCATTTTCTGAACCATAGAAGAGCCTTGTTTAATGTTATTCCCCATAGTAGTGCTCTAGATTCTTTTCTCATACGTCCTAGAGGATGCTGGGGTCCACTTCATGACCATGGGGTATAGATGGTTCCGCAGGAGCCATGGGCACTCTTAAGAATTTTTAATGGGTGTGAACTGGCTCCTCCCTCTATGCCCCTACTCCAGACCTCAGTTTTAGAAATGTGCCCAGGCAGACTGGATGCACTCTAAGGAGCTCTACTGAGTTTCTCTGAAAAGACTTATGTTAGGTTTTTTATTTTCAGGGAGAACTGCTGGCAACAGACTCCCTGCTTCGTGGGACTGAGGGGGCAGAAGTAGGAACCAACTTCCTGAAGAGTTTCATGGCTCTGCTTCTGGCTGACAGGACACCATTAGCTCCTGAAGGGAACTGAACGCTAGCCGTGCCTAGATGGTCACTCCCACAGCACGCAGTCACCCCCCTCACAGAGCCAGAAGTCAGAAGACAGGAGAGTAGAAGAAGACAGATCTTCTATCAAGAAAAGTGACGGCTGAGGTACAGCGCGGCCATTGCTGCCCACACACACAGGCACTGCAGGGTGAAGGACGCGGGGGTGGGGCGCCCTGGGCAGCAAAAACACCTCTATAAACTGGCAAAAAGGGGGCATAAGATGCCCAGGCACAGCCCTACCCCCGCCAGTATAAATATTATGAAAAGTTTCTGAGGTAAAAAGGGTGGAGCTTCTTCCTCAGGCAGCCAGCACACTGCTCAGTGCCATGTTCTCTCTCCTCAGGCTACAGAGACATCGCTGGTCCTCCTTCACTTCTGACTACAAGTATCGGGGTGCAAAACAGGGGGGGCACAAGTGAATTTGGTGCTTTACAAGTGTGTTTTACTGTGTAAAAAGCGCTGCATGTCAGTGGGCATTCTGTGTACACAGGCATTAGATACTGGCGCTGGGGTTGTGAACTGGCTGCTCCTAAACTGTGTCCCTCTGACAGACTTTACTGTGGGTCTGTCCCCTATAAGTCCCAGTGTGTCTGTGTGTGTGTGTTGTACACGTGTGTAAGACATGTCAGAGGCAGGGAGTTCCTCCCCAGAGGAAACCATTTTAGGGACACAGAAGTGTAATGTGGTGGCGCTGCCGGCACACCAAGAGCCTGCATGGGTGAAATGAATACGTGATAGTATGCATCATATCAATAGGAGATTAGATAAGTCTGAATCTCATGCTGAGTGCTGGAGAAAATCTGTGGAGGATGTGATTTTTCAGGGCTCTGTACTTCCATCCGCAGGCGACCCCTCTGGGTCACATAAGAAACCATTTGCAAATATTGTGAATATTGTGAATACTGATACCGACATGGACACTGATTCTTGTGTCAACGATAGTGACTCCAGAGAAATAGATCATAAATTGGCAAAAAATATACAATATATGATTGTGGCTATAAGGGAAGTTCTGGAAGTCACGGAAGCCACTCCTGTACCTCAGGAGAAGGCTTATTTCTATAAAGAAAAGAAATCTAAGGTCACTTTCCCTCCTTCCCACGAGCTTAATACACTCTTTGAAAAGAAATTTCGTATTCCCAAGAGAATTCAGATAGCTTATCCTTTCCTGGTGGAGGGCACCCCCTGTGTTAGACAGTGCATTGTCCAGGTTGACAAAGAAGGTAATTCTCCCTGCACCTGGCACGGCTTCACTAAAAGAGCCGGCAGACCGAAAGATGGAAACTACATTGAAATCCATTTATGTTGCCAATGGTACGCTGCTCAGGACCACAATTGCTTGCACGTGGGTGAGTCGCGCTATTGAAAAATGGTCAGAAAGCGTGTCATCAGAAATTGACACGATTGATAAAGATGAGATACTCCTTAAGTTAGGGAATATCAAAGACGCTGCCACATACATGCTAGAAGCGATGAAAGATATTGGACTCTTGAGTTCACAAGTCGCTACCATGGCAGTATCTGCTTGGCGGGCGTTGTGGATTCACCAGTGGAACGCGGATGCAGATTCCAAAAGAAATATGGAGGCTCTCCCATATAAAGGTGAGGCCTTATTTGGCGATAGACTGGATGCGTTTGTCTCGGCGGCTACCGCAGATAAGTCAACATTTTTGCCCTCTGCGCCTGCACCGGCAAAAAAGACATATCACCCGCACATGCAGTCCTTTCGGCCCAATAAATACAAAAAGCGAGAGGTTCCCCCTTCTTTGCGGGTAGGGGAAGGGAAAGAAGTCCACAGCAGCTTCAGGTTCCCAGGAGCAGAAGTCTACCCCTACTTCTGCCAAATCTTCAGCATGACACGGGCTCCTTTGCGGGAGGCCGCTCGGGTGGGAGCACATCTCAAACTGTTCAGCCAAGGTTGGATTCTGTCTGGCCTGGATCCCTGGGTGTTGCAAATAGTGTCCCAGGGATACAAGCTGGAGTTTCAAGATGTTCCCCCATGCCGATTTTTCAAATCGACCTTGCCAGCTTCTCTTCCAGAAAGGGAAGCAGTAACAGCGGCAATCCAAAAATTATGTCAGGATCAGGTTATAGTCCTGGTACCTTTGTCACAACAAGGGGAGGGGTTTATTCAAGCCTTTTTTTAGTTCCGAAGCCGGAAGGCTCGGTCAGACCGATCCTAAACCTGAAAAATCTGAATCTCTACTTGAAATGATTCAAGTTCAAAATGGAATCACTGAGGGCAGTGATTTCCAGTCTGGAGGAGGGGGACTACATGGTGTCTGTAGACATAAAAGATGCTTACCTGCATGTTCCCATTTATCCTCCTCACCAGTGTTATCTGACATTCGCGGTTCAAGATTGCCATTACCAATTCCAGACGTTACCTTTCGGTCTCTCCACGGCGCCAAGGGTATTCACCAAAGTGATGGCGGAGAGGATGGTTCTCCTGCGTCAAAAAGGAGTCAATATAATTCCTTATCTAGCCGATCTCCTGATAAATGTGAGATCCAGGGAGTAGTTGTTACAAAACATCACACTCTCCCTGTCAATACTCCAACAACACGATTGGATCATAAATTATCCAAAGTCACAGTTGGAACCGACAACAAGATTGTCTTTTCTCTGGATGATTCTGGACACACAAGTTCAGAGAGTATTTCTTGCGGTGGAAAAGGCTCTGGAAATCCAGAAAATGGTAAAACAGATATTGAAACCATCGAGTGTGTCGATCCATCAGTGCATTCGGTTGTTGGGGAAGATGGTGGCGGCCTACGAGGCCATACAGTTTGGCAGGTTCCATGCCAGGGTGTTCCAGTGGGACCTGTTGGACAAGTCGTCGGGATCCCACCTACACATGCACCAGAAGATGGCATCTCATCTCAACAAGATGCTTCAGAAATATTGTTCCATTTCGAGAGACCCTCAAGCAATAGCAGTGGATGCGCTGGTGGCCCAGTGGGTGTTCCGGTCGGTGTATGTCTTCCCCCCACACCGCTGATCCCAAAAGTTCTCAGGATCATAAGAAGAACAAGAGTTTGAGCAATCTTCATTGCCCCAGACTGGCCAAGGAGGGCTTGGTACCCAGATCTTCAAGAGTTGCTCATAGAAGATCCTCGGCCTCTTCCTCTTCGCGAGGACCTGCTGCAGCAGGGGCCGTGCGTGTATCAAGACTTACCGCGGCTACGTTTGATGGCATGGCTGTTGAGCGCCGGATCCTAGCCCGAAAGGGTGTTCCCAAGGAAGTCATCCCCACCCTTATTCAGGCCAGGAAAGGAGTAACGTCGAAACATTACCACCGTATTTGGAGAAAATATGTGTCTTGGTGTGAATCCAAGAAGGCTCCTACGGAAGAGTTTGAGTTGGGACGTTTTCTCCATTTTCTGCAGGCTGGTGTGGAGGCGGGCCTACGATTGGGATCAATCAAGGTACAGATTTCGGCCTTGTCAGTGTTCTTCCAAAAACAATTGGCCTCTCTTCCAGAGGTTCAGACCTTCGTGAAAGGGGTTCTGCACATCCAGCCTCCATTTGTGTCCCGAGTGGCACCATAGGACCTTTACGTGGTGTTGCGGTTCCTTCAATCAGATTGGTTTGAGCCTCTACAAGAGATAGAGTTGAAGTTTCTCACTTGGAAAGTGGTGATGCTTTTGGCATTGGCATCTGCGCGGCGGGTGTCTGAATTGGGGGCCTTGTCTCACAAGAGCCCTTACCTGATCTTCCATGAAGATAGGGCAGAGTTGAGGACTCGTCAACATTTTCTTCCGAAGGTGGTTTCATCTTTCCATATAAACCAACCTATTGTGGTGCCAGTAGTTACTGACACGTTCACTGAGTCAAATTCTCTAGCTGTGGTTAGGGCTTTGAAGATTTATGTCGCTAGGACAGCTCGAATACGGAAAACAGAGTCTTTGTTTGTCCTTTGGGTGTCCTGGTTCCAAGCAGACTATTGCACGTTGGATCAGAAGTACGATTCAGCACGCTCATACTACGGCTGGATTGCCGTTACCGACGTCGGTGAAGGCCCATTCCACTAGGAAGGTGGGCTCATCCTGGGCAGCTGCCCGGGGGGTCTCGGCATTGCAACTTTGCCGAGCAGCTACTTGGTCAGGGTCAAACACATTTGCTAAATTCTACAAGTTTGACACCTTGGCCGATGAAGACCTCAAGTTCGGTCAATCGGTGCTGCAGGGTCATCCGCACTCTCCCGCCCGTACTGGAGCTTTGGTATAAACCCCATGGTCATGAAGTGCACCCCAGCATCCTCTAAGGCGTATGAGAAAACAGGATTTTGATACCTACCGGTAAATCTTTTTCTCCTAGTCCGTAGAGGATGCTGGGCGCCTGTCCCAGTGCGTACTTTACCTGCAGTTTTGTTATTAGAGTTACACAAGTTGTGTTATATTAGTTTCAGCATGTTGCTGTAATTGGTTCATGCCTGTTGGCGTGTGTTCTGTTGAATGCCATGTTGTGCGGCATGGTTGAGGTGTGAGCTGGTATGTATCTCACCACTAGTTTAAAGTAAATCCTTCCTCGAAATGTCCATCTCCCTGGGCACAGTTCCTATAAGTGAGGTCTGGAGGAGGGGCATAGAAGGAGGAGCCAGTTCACACCCATTGAAAAGTCTTAAGCGTGCCCATGGCTCCTACGGAACCGTCTATACCCCATGGTCATGAAGTGGACCCCAGCATCCTCTACGGACTAGGAGAAAAGGATTTACCGGTAGGTAGCAAAATCCTGTTTTATGAGTCTTACTAGTGCCTAAGTTTACCCTATGTCACATTTCAATGATGCCAGTACACATTATGCCGTACAGTACCCCCAATTCAAATTATCATATATAATGCTCCCCGTTCATATTGTGTCTCGGTTCATATTATATAACATTAAAATGCTCTCCAGTTCATTTTATACCACAGTACAATAAGCAGTTCCAGGAGTGTACCTAGATATATTGAGGCCCAAGGCAAAAGTTTGAAAAGGACCCCTACGTACCACCCATTGGCGACAAATGTATATAACACATGTAATTTTGACAGGGAAGGTGGGGCCCTCTCAGATCTGGGCCCCATAGCAGCTGCACTGCCTGCCCCTACAAATGGGTCCACGGTTATCTTGGCTAGTTTGTTTGTTCTCAGCTGCAATACAATACAGAGAACAATACAGCAGGGGATTAAGTCCGACTGCCCAGTCTCAGTTAATCCTATTAAAGGTCAAGAAAAACATGGACCCATCTGTATGGTGCGATTACCAGGCTGTGCATGTGCGGTTACTAGAGATGTGCAGCGGACCCTTTTCAGGTTTTGTGTTTTGATTTTGGATCTGGACTGATTTTGCCAAAACCACTCTTTCGGTTTTTGGTTTTGGATCTGGATGATTTTTGGGAAAAAAACATAAAAACAGCTAAAATCACAGAATTTGGGGGTAATTTTGATCCTATGGTATTATTAACCTCAATAACATTAATTTCCACTCATTTCCAGTCTATTCTCAACACCTCACAATATTGTTTTTAGGCCAAAAGGTTGCACCGAGGTAGCTGGATGACTAAGCTAAGCGACACCAGTGGGCGGCACAAACACCTGGCCCATCTAGGAGTGGCACTGCAGTGACGGACAGGATGGCAGTTTTAAAAACTAGGCCCCAAAGAGAACATAATGCAAAGGGAAAAAAAGGAATGCAAGATGGAATTGTCCTTGGGCCCTCCCACCCACACTTTATGTTGTATAAACAGGACATGCACACTTTAACAAACCAATCATTTCAGCGACAGGGTCTGCCACACGACTGTGGCTGAAATGATTGGTTTGTTGGGCCCCCACAAAAAAAGAAGCAATTAATCCCCCCACCAAAAAAGAAGCAATTAATCTCTCCTTGCACAAACTGGCTCTACAGAGGCAAGATGTCATCCTCATCCTCCGATTCCGCACCCCTTTCAGCGTGTACACCCTCCTCCTCCTCACAGATGATTAATTCGTCCCCACTGGAATCCACCATTACAGGTTCCTGTGTACTTCCTGCAGGCAATTGCTGGTAAATGTCTTCCTAGGTGAATTTATAATTCATTTTGATGAACATCATCTTCTTCACATTTTGTGGAAGTAATGTCCTATGCCGATCGCTGACAAGGTTACCGGCTGCACTAAACACTCTTTCGGAGTACACACTGGTGGGGGAGCAACTTAGGTAAAATAAAGCCAGTTTGTGTAAGGGAATTTAAATTGCCTCTTTTTCCTGCCAGTATACATACGGACTGTCTGACATGCTTACTTGGATACTGTCACTAGTGATGAGCGGGTTCGGTTCCTCGGAATCCGAACCCGCCCGAACTTCACCTTTTTTTTACACGGGTCCGAGCGACTCGGATCCTCCCGCCTTGCTCGGTTAACCCGAGCGCGCCCGAACGTCATCATCCCGCTGTCGGATTCTCGCGAGACTCGGATTCTATATAAGGAGCCGCGCGTCGCCGCCATTTTCACACGTGCATTGAGATTGATAGGGAGAGGACGTGGCTGGCGTCCTCTCCGTAATAGAAAAGACTAAGAGTGAAATTGTTATAATTGTGGGGAGGATTGGGGACGGGGAGCAGCTGTTAGGGAGTACAGTGCAGGGTTTTGATTATACCACCAGTGAGTTTAATCCTTTGTTTCTCTGCCTGAAAAAAACGCTCCGACCACCATATCTGTGCTCACTCAGTGTGCTGCACTGCTGCATGATATATCTGTGCTGAGTGCACTGCTCACACTGCCTAATTGTGGGGACTGGGGAGCAGTTATAGCAGGAGTACAGTGCACAGTTTTGCTGACAGTGACCACCAGTCCAGTATACGTTTGTCTGCCTGAAAAACACTCCTGTGTATTTTTTTTTTTCTTCATACTAGTTTGTTTAGCAGTCTGCTGACAGTGTCCACCAGGTCCGTTATACAGTATATTATATAAGCAGCAGTACGGTAGGCCATGGCTGTACCTACCTCTGTGTCGTCAGTGCACTCGTCGTCCATAAGTAATATAATACTATACTATCCATCCATCTACATTGTATACCTGTGGTGTTTTTTTTTTCTTTCTTCATACTAGTTTAGCAGTCTGCTGACAGTGTCCACCAGGTCCGTTATACAGTATATTATATATATATAAGCAGCAGTACGGTAGGCCACTGCTGTACCTACCTCTGTGTCGTCAGTGCACTCGTCGTCCATAAGTAATATAATACTATACTATCCATCCATCTACATTGTATACCTGTGGTGTTTTTTTTTCTTTCTTCATACTAGTTTAGCAGTCTGCTGACAGTGTCCACCAGGTCCGTTATACAGTATATTATATAAGCAGCAGTACGGTAGGCCACGGCTGTACCTACCTCTGTGTCGTCACTCGTCGTCCATAAGTATAAGTAATAATAGTATACTATCCACCCATCTACATTGTATACCTGTGGTGTTGTTTTTTTCTTTCTTCATACTAGTTTAGCAGTCTGCTGACAGTGTCCACCAGGTCCGTTATACAGTATATTATATATATATAAGCAGCAGTACGGTAGGCCACGGCTGTACCTACCTCTGTGTCGTCAGTGCACTCGTCGTCCATAAGTAATATAATACTATACTATCCATCCATCTACATTGTATACCTGTGGTGGTTTTTTTTTCTTTCTTCATACTAGTTTAGCAGTCTGCTGACAGTGTCCACCAGGTCCGTTATACAGTATATTATATAAGCAGCAGTACGGTAGGCCACGGCTGTACCTACCTCTGTGTCGTCAGTGCACTCGTCGTCCATAAGTAATATAATACTATACTATCCACCCATCTACATTGTATACCTGTGGTGTTTTTTTTTTTTCCTTTCTTCATACTAGTTTAGCAGTCTGCTGACAGTGTCCACCAGGTCCGTTATGCAGTATATTATATATATATATATATATAAGCAGCAGTACGGTAGGCCACGGCTGTACCTACCTCTGTGTCGTCAGTGCACTCGTCGTCCATAAGTAATATAATACTATACTATCCATCCATCTACATTGTATACCTGTGGTGTTTTTTTTTTTCTTTCTTCATACTAGTTTAGCAGTCTGCTGACAGTGTCCACCAGGTCCGTTATACAGTATATTATATAAGCAGCAGTACGGTAGGCCACGGCTGTACCTACCTCTGTGTCGTCACTCGTCGTCCATAAGTATAAGTAATAATAGTATACTATCCACCCATCTACATTGTATACCTGTGGTGTTGTTTTTTTCTTTCTTCATACTAGTTTAGCAGTCTGCTGACAGTGTCCACCAGGTCCGTTATACAGTATATTATATATATATAAGCAGCAGTACGGTAGGCCACGGCTGTACCTACCTCTGTGTCGTCAGTGCACTCGTCGTCCATAAGTAATATAATACTATACTATCCATCCATCTACATTGTATACCTGTGGTGTTTTTTTTTCTTTCTTCATACTAGTTTAGCAGTCTGCTGACAGTGTCCACCAGGTCCGTTATACAGTATATTATATAAGCAGCAGTACGGAAGGCCACGGCTGTACCTACCTCTGTGTCGTCAGTGCACTCATCGTCCATAAGTAATATAATACTATACTATCCATCCATCTACATTGTATACCTGTGGTGTTTTTTCTTTCTTCATACTAGTTTAGCAGTCTGCTGACAGTGTCCACCAGGTCCATTATACAGTATATTATATATATATATATATATATATATATATATAAGCAGCAGTACGGTAGGCCACGGCTGTACCTACCTCTGTGTCGTCACTCGTTGTCCATAAGTATAAGTAATACTATACTATCCATCCATCTACATTGTATACCTGTGGTGTTTTTTTTTCTTTCTTAATACTAGTTTAGCAGTCTGCTGACAGTGTCCACCAGGTCCGTTCTACAGTATATTATATAAGCAGCAGTACGGTAGGCCACGGCTGTACCTACCTCTGTGTCGTCACTCGTCGTCCATAAGTATAAGTAATAATAGTATACTATCCACCCATCTACATTGTATACCTGTGGTGTTTTTTTTTTTTCTTTCTTCATACTAGTTTAGCAGTCTGCTGACAGTGTCCACCAGGTCTGTTATACAGTATATTATATAAGCAGCAGTACGGTAGGCCACGGCTGTACCTACCTCTGTGTCGTCACTCGTCGTCCATAAGTATAAGTACATAAGTATAAGTAATACTATACTATCCATCCATCTACATTGTATACCTGTGGTGTTTTTTCTTTCTTCATACTAGTTTAGCAGTCTGCTGACAGTGTCCACCAGGTCCGTTATACAGTATATTATATATATATAAGCAGCAGTACGGTAGGCCACGGCTGTACCTACCTCTGTGTCGTCACTCGTCGTCCATAAGTATAAGTTATACTATACTATCCATCCATCTACATTGTATACCTGTGGTGTTTTTTCTTTCTTCATACTAGTTTAGCAGTCTGCTGACAGTGTCCACCAGGTCCGTTATACAGTATATTATATATATATAAGCAGCAGTACGGTAGGCCACGGCTGTACCTACCTCTGTGTCATCACTCGTCGTCCATAAGTATAAGTAATAATAGTATACTATCCACCCATCTACATTGTATACCTGTGGTGTTTTTTTTTTCTTTCTTCATACTAGTTTAGCAGTCTGCTGACAGTGTCCACCAGGTCCGTTATACAGTATATTATATAAGCAGCAGTACGGTAGGCCACGGCTGTACCTACCTCTGTGTCGTCACTCGTCATCCATAAGTATAAGTAATAATAATATACTATCCACCCATCTACATTGTATACCTGTGGTGTTGTTTTTTTCTTTCTTCATACTAGTTTAGCAGTCTGCTGACAGTGTCCACCAGGTCCGTTATACAGTATATTATATAAGCAGCAGTACGGTAGGCCACGGCTGTACCTACTTCTGTGTCGTCACTCGTCGTCCATAAGTATAAGTAATAATAGTATACTATCCACCTATCTACATTGTATACCTGTGGTGTTTTTTTTTTTTCTTTCTTCATACTAGTTTAGCAGTCTGCTGACAGTGTCCACCAGATCTGTTATACAGTATATTATATAAGCAGCAGTACGGTAGGCCACGGCTGTACCTACCTCTGTGTCGTCACTCGTCGTCCATAAGTATAAGTAATAATAGTATACTATCCACCCATCTACATTGTATACCTGTGGTGGCTTTTAGTTGTGCGCAAAATATGGAGAACAAAAATGTGGAGGTTAAAAAAATAGGGAAAGATCAAGATCCACTTCCACCTCGTGCTGAAGCTGCTGCCACTAGTCATGGCCGAGAAGATGAAATACCATCAATGTTGTCTGCCAAGGCCGATGCCCAATGTCATAGTACAGAGCATGTAAAATCCAAAACACAAAAGATCAGTAAAAAAATGACCCAAAAATCAAAATTAAAAGCGTCTGAGGGAAAGCGTAAACTTGCCAATATGCCATTTACGACACGGAGTGGCAAGGAACGGCTGAGGCCCTGGCCTATGTTCATGGCTAGTGGTTCAGCTTCACATGAGGATGGAAGCACTCATCCTCTCGCTAGAAAAAAGAAAAGACTTGCGGCAAAAGCACAGCAAAGAACTGTGCGTTCTTCGAAATCCCAAATCCCAAAGGAGAGTCCAATTGTGTCGGTTGCGATGCCTGACCTTCCCAACACTGGACGTGAAGAGCATGCGCCTTCCACCATGTGCACGCCCCCTGCAAGTGTTGAAAGGAGCACCCGCAGTCCAGTTCCTGATAGTGAAATTGAAGATGTCAGTGTTGAAGTACACCAGGATGAGGATATGGGTGTTGCTTGGGCTGGGGAGGAAATTGACAAGGAAGATTCTGATGGTGAGGTGGTTTGTTTAAGTCAGGCACCCGGGGAGACACCTGTTGTCCGTGGGAGGAATATGGCCATTGACATGCCTGGTGAAAATACCAAAAAAATCAGCTCTTCAGTGTGGAAGTATTTCAACAGAAATGCGGACAACAGGTGTCAAGCCGTGTGTTGCCTTTGTCAAGCTGTAATAAGTAGGGGTAAGGACGTTAACCACCTCGGAACATCCTCCCTTATACGTCACCTGCAGCGCATTCATAATAAGTCAGTGACAAGTTCAAAAACTTTGGGCGACAGCGGAAGCAGTCCACTGACCAGTAAATCCCTTCCTCTTGTAACCAAGCTCGCGCAAACCACACCACCAACTCCCTCAGTGTCAATTTCCTCCTTACCCAGGAAAGCCAATAGTCCTGCAGGCCATATCACTGGCAAGTCTGACGAGTCCTCTCCTGCCTGGGATTCCTCCGATGCATCCTTGAGTGTAACGCCTACTGCTGCTGGCGCTGCTATTGTTGCTGCTGGGAGTCGATCGTCATCCCAGAGGGGAAGTCGGAAGACCACTTGTACTACTTCCAGTAAGCAATTGACTGTCCAACAGTCCTTTGCGAGGAAGATGAAATATCACAGCAGTCATCCTGTTGCAAAGCGGATAACTGAGGCCTTGACAACTATGTTGGTGTTAGACGTGCGTCCGGTATCCGCCGTTAGTTCACAGGAAACTAGACAATTTCTTGAGGTAGTGTGCCCCTGTTACCAAATACCATCTAGGTTCCACTTCTCTAGGCAGGCGATACCGAGAATGTACACGGACGTCAGAAAACGACTCACCAGTGTCCTAAAATATGCAGTTGTACCCAATGTCCACTTAACCACGGACATGTGGACAAGTGGAGCAGGGCAGACTCAGGACTACATGACTGTGACAGCCCACTGGGTAGATGTATTGCCTCCCGCTGCAAGAACAGCAGCGGCGGCACCAGTAGCAGCATCTCACAAACGCCAACTCGTTCCTAGGCAGGCTACGCTTTGTATCACCGCTTTCCAGAATACGCACACAGCTGACAACCTCTTACGGCAACTGAGGAAGATCATCGCAGAATGGCTTACCCCAATTGGACTCTCCTGGGGATTTGTGGCATCGGACAATGCCAGCAATATTGTGCGTGCATTACATCTGGGCAAATTCCAGCACGTCCCATGTTTTGCACATACCTTGAATTTGGTGGTGCAGAATTATTTAAAAAACGACAGGGGCGTGCAAGAGATGCTGTCGGTGGCCAGAAGAATTGCGGGCCACTTTCAGCGTACAGGCACCGCGTACAGAAGACTGGAGCACCACCAAAAAAACCTGAACCTGCCCTGCCATCATCTGAAGCAAGAGGTGGTAACGAGGTGGAATTCAACCCTCTATATGCTTCAGAGGATGGAGGAGCAGCAAAAGGCCATTCAAGCCTATACATCTGCCCACGATATAGGCAAAGGAGGTGGAATGCACCTGTCTCAAGCGCAGTGGAGAATGATTTCAACGTTGTGCAAGGTTCTGCTGCCCTTTGAACTTGCCACACGTGAAGTCAGTTCAGACAATGCCAGCCTGAGTCAGGTCATTCCCCTCATCAGGCTTTTGCAGAAGAAGCTGGAGGCATTGAAGGAGGAGCTAAAACAGAGCGATTCCGCTAGGCATGTGGGACTTGTGGATGGAGCCCTTCATTCGCTTAACCAGGATTCACGTGTGGTCAATCTGTTGAAATCAGAGCACTACATTTTGGCCACCGTGCTCGATCCTAGATTTAAAACCTACGTTGGATCTCTCTTTCCGGCAGACACAAGTCTGCAGGGGTTCAAAGAACTGCTGGTGAGAAAATTGTCAAGTCAAGCGGAACACGACCTGTCAACATCTCCTCCTTCACATTCTCCCGTCAGACAGTCCGTACGTATACTGGCAGGAAAAAGAGGCAATTTGGAGGCCCTTGCACAAACTGGCTTTATTCTACCTAAGTTGCCCTCCCTCCAGTGTGTACTCCGAAAGAGTGTTTAGTGCCGCCGCTCACCTTGTCAGCAATCGGCGTACGAGGTTACTTCCAGAAAATGTGGAGAAGATGATGTTCATTAAAATGAATTATAATCAATTCCTCCATGGAGACATTCACCAGCAGCAATTGCCTCCAGAAAGTACACGGGGATCTGAGATGGTGGATTCCAGTGGGGACGAATTAATAATCTGTGAGGAGGGGGATGTACACAGTGAAAGGGGTGATGAATCGGACGATAATGATGAGGTGGACATCTTGCCTCCGTAGAGCCAGTTTGTGCAAGGAGAGATTGATTGCTTCTTTTTTGGTGGGGGCCCAAACCAACCAGTCATTTCAGTCACAGTCGTGTGGCAGACCCTGTCACTGAAATGATGGGTTCGTTAAAGTGTGCATGTCCTGTTTATACAACATAAGGGTGGGTGGGAGGGCCCAAGGACAATTCCATCTTGCACCTCTTTTTTCTTTCATTTTTATTTGCGTCATGTGCTGTTTGGGGAGTATTTTTTGGAAGGGCCATCCTACGTGACACTGCAGTGCCACTCCTAGATGGGCCAGGTGTTTGTGTCGGCCACTAGGGTCGCTTAGCTTACTCACACAGCTACCTCATTGCGCCTCTTTTTTTCTTTGCGTCATGTGCTGTTTGGGGAGTATTTTTTGGAAGGGCCATCCTGCCTGACACTGCAGTGCCACTCCTAGATAGGCCAGGTGTTTGTGTCAGCCACTAGGGTCGCTTAGCTTACTCACACAGCTACCTCATTGCGCCTCTTTTTTTCTTTGCGTCATGTGCTGTTTGGGGAGGGGAGTATTTTTTGGAAGGGCCATCCTGCGTGACACTGCAGTGCCACTCCTAGATGGGCCAGGTGTTTGTGTCGGCCACTTGGGTCGCTTAGCTTAGCCATCCAGCGACCTCGGTGCAAATTTTAGGACTAAAAATAATATTGTGAGGTGTGAGGTGTTCAAAATAGACTGAAAATGAGTGTAAATTATGGTTATTGAGGTTAATAATACTATGGGATCAAAATGACCCCCAAATTCAATGATTTAAGCTGTTTTTTAGGTTTTTTTTAAAAAAAACACCCGAATCCAAAACACACCCGAATCCAACAAAAAAAATTTGGTGAGGTTTTGCCAAAACACGTTCGAACCCAAAACACGGCGGAGGAACCGAACCCAAAACCAAAGCACAAAACCCGAAAAATGTCCGGTGCACATCACTAACTGTCACTCATATAATCCTCCACCATTCTTTCAATGGTAAATAGAGCAAATACCCCGCGCTTAGGTTAAAAAGTGGAGCGGCTCCTTTAACAAAACTGGCAGTGATAAAACATAAAAAGGGAGCGCTAATGTGGAATGTATGTTTGCAAACACCTGTGAAAAAAAGGTTTTTGTTAGGACTTCTACGTTAGCACAAAAGTGCTGTAAACATTACCTATGAGTAGGTTCCTATTAAATTGCCGGTGCTGCGGTCTGCGCTGCGGCGGCAGTCGGGGAAACTAACTAACTCTCCCTCACGCTGCCTATCTTGAGTCTTCTTCAAGCTTCGGATCTCCCTGTAGATCACGTGCCTCCGGCTGGTTCCCGATGTTTCTGATGACTTTCTCGTCCCCTCACCCGTCTGACGCAGGCTAAGTGACGTCGGACTTCACTTGCTGACGGTTCTCCAACGTGTTTTGGACTCGTAGGTCCTTAATCCTGGATAATGGCCTTTATACAGGATTAAGGACCTACGAGTCTGAAACGCGTTGGAGAACCGTCAGCAAGTGAAGTCTGATGTCACTTAGCCTGCGCCAGACGGGTGAGGGGACGAGAAAGTCATCAGAAACATCGGGAACTAGCAGGTGGCACGCGATCTGCATGGAGATCCGAAGCTTGAAGAAGACTCAAGGTAGGCAGTGTGAGGGAGAGTTAGTTAGTTTCCCCGACTGCCGGCGCAGCGTGGACCGCAGCACCGGCAATTTAAAAGGAACCCACACATAGGACTTCTACGTTAGCACAAAAGTGCTGTAAACATTAGCTAACAAAAAAACTTTTTTTCACAGGTGTTTGCAAACATACATTCCACATTAGCGCTCCCTTTTTATGTTTTATTCTTTTAATGGTGACAGCATCATATGCAGTGACAGTAGACATGTCAGTAATCGTTGGCAGCTTCTTCAGTCCAAACCAGATGTCAACACTTGCTCCTGACTGCCCTGCATCACCGCCAGCGGGTGGGCTTGGAAATTGTATCCTTTTCCTCGCAGCCCCAGTTGCAGGAGAAAATGAAGGAGGAGCTGTTGACGGTCACGTTCCGCTTGAGTTGACAATTTTCACACAAGCAGGTCTTTGAACCTCTGCAGGCTTGTGTCTGCCGGAAAGACAGATAGAATGTAGGCTTTAAACCTAGGATCGAGCACGGTGGCCAAAATGTAGTGCTCTGATTTCAACAGATTGACCACCCTTGAATCCTGGCAAAGCGAATAAAAGCCTCATCCACAATTCCCACAGTCTTCGCTCAGTCTTAGATTCTACTTCAATTTCTCCAGCTGCTTCTGCAAAAGCCTGATGAGGGGAATCACCTGACTCAAGCTGGCAGTGTCTGAACTGACTTCACCTGTGGCAAGTTCGAAGGGTTGGAGAACCTTGCACAACACGGAAATCATTCTCCACTGTGCTTGAGTCAGGTGCATTACCCCTCCTTTGCCTATATCGTAGGTGGCTCTATAGGCTTCAAAGGCCTTTTGCTGCTCCTCCATCCTCTGAAGCATATAGAGTGTTGAATTCCACCTCGTTACCAACTCTTGCTTCAGGTGATGGCAGGGCAGTATCTGGAGTGTTTGCTGGTGCTTAAGTCTTTGGCACGCAGTGGCTGAATGTTGAAAGTGGCCCGCAATTTTTCGGACCACCGATAGCATCTCCTGCACGCCCGTCATTTAAAAAAAAAATCTGCATCACCAAATTAATTGTATGTGCAAAACATGGGACGTGCTGGAATTTGCCCAGATGTAATGCACGCACAATATTGGTGGCATTGTCCGATATCACAAATCCCCAGGAGAGTCTAAGTGGGGTAAGCCATTGTGCGATGATGTCCCTCAGTTTCCGTAAGAGGTTGTCAGCGGTGTGCCTCTTACGGAAACCGGTGATACACAGCGTAGCCTGCTTAGAAATGAGTTGTCATTTGTAAGATGCTACTACTGGTGCCGCTGCTGTTGTTGTTGGAGGCAATACATCTACCTAGTGGGCTGTTACAGTCATGTAGACCTTAGTTTGCCCTGCTCCACTTGTCCACATGTCTGTGGTGAAGTGGACAGTGGGTACAACCGCATTTTGCAGGACACTGAGGACACTTTTCTTAATGTCCCTGTACACTCCGGAAATCACTAGTGAAGTGGAATCTAGATGGGATTTGGTACCGGGGACACACTACCTCCATCAACTGTCTTAAATTCCACTGCACTAATGGCAGATACTGGACGTACGTCTAACACCAGCATAGTTGTCAAGGCCTCTGTAATCCGCTTTGCAACAGGGTGACTGCTGTCATATTTCATCTTCCTCGCAAAAGACTGTTGGACAGTCAATTGTTTAGTTGAAGTAGTACAAGTGGTCTTCTGACTTTCCCTCTGGGATGACGATCGACTCCCAGCAGCAACAACAGCAGCGGCAGCAGCAGTAGGCATACCACTCAAGGATCCTCCGGAGGAATCCCGGTTAGGAGAGGACTCGTCAGTCATGCAAGTGACATGGCCTGCAGGACTACTTACGTTCCTGACTGAAAAGGAAATTGACGTTGAGGGAGTTGGTGGTGTGGCTTGCAGGAGCTTGGGTACAAGAGGAAGAAGGGTTTTAGGTGTCAGTGGACTGCTTACGCTCTTACCCAAAGTTTCTGAACTTGACAATGACTTCTGATGAATGTGCTGCAGGTGACATATAAGGGAGGATGTTCCTAGGTGGTTAACGCCCTTACCCCTACTTATTACGGATTGACAAAGGCAACACACAGCTTGACACCTGTTGTCCGGATTTGTGGAGTAATAATTCCACACCAAAGAGGTGGCTTTTTTCGTATTTTGCCCAGGCATGACAATAGGCTTTTTCATCCCACGGACAACAACTGTCTCCAATGGTGTCTTTTTCAAACAAACCACATCACCATCAAAATCCTCATCGTCAACGTCCTCCTCAGTGCCAGCTACACTTATATTCTCCTCATCCTGGTGTACGTCTACAGTGACATCCTCAATCTCAATATCAGCAACTGGACTGGTGGTGCTCTTCCCAGCACTTGCAGGAGGTGTGCAAATGGTGGTAGGAGCGTCCTCTTTCCATACAGTCTTGGGAAGGTCAGGCCTAGACATCGCAACCACGGACACACTTGGATTCTCCTTGGGGATTTGTGATATCTCTGAATGCACAGTTGTATTTCCTGTGCTTTAACAAGCTTAATCTTTTGAGAGGGAGGATGGCTTCCATCCTCATGAGAAGCTGAGCCACCAGTCATGAACATAGGCCAAGGCCTTAGCCTTTCCTTGCCACTTCGTGTCATGAATAGCTTATTGCCAATTTTATGTTTCTCGTCAGATAATTTCTTTTTTTTCTGATTATTAATTTTTCTTCTTGGATTTTACATGCCCTCTATGACATTGGGCATCGGCCTTAGCAGATGACGTTGATGGAATTGCATCGTCAATGTCCTGACTGGTGGCAACAGCAGCTTCAACACTAGTTCTAGGAACTGGAAGTGGTTCCAGATCTTCCACTATTTTTTCCTCCAGATTGTTCTCCATTTCACAGGACAGAACCCCTTTTCACAGCGCCCCTGTATTCTTACAGCATACAGGACCAGTGTAATGTTATTTGAACAGCAGCACCCCTATATTTTGCAGCATACAGGAGCAGTGTGCTTGTAATTTTTAACAACTGCACCCCTGAATTTTTACAACATAGAGGGCTAGTGTGATGTTATTTGAACAGCAGCACCCCTATATTTTACAGCATACAGGAGCAGTGTGCTTGTAAATTTTAACAACTGCACCCCTGAATTTTTACAACATACAGGGCCAGCAGCACCCCTATATTTTAAAGCATACAGGAGGAGGACAGTGCCCCTTGTCAAAGTCAAAAAATATTGCAGTACACACATCACGTACAAACGACACACACATGCCCGCTGCGCGTGCACTTGTTCCACCGTGCGTGCACATATCCGCAATTTGCGTATGGTCACTCCCGCGGTCCTGCGCGTGGTATGGGTATTTACGGCGGAGTTTGTGAATGCATGGAGGGCTATCAAAACATTACATATTTAATCCAAATAGTGCACATTGTACACATAGTCGCCCTGCACCACATCAGAAAGTAACAACAGTTTAAATGATTCCAGAACAAAGGGATTCACCTTTACAGGATAAGAGGGGACAGACTAAGGTTATAAGGTGGTGTTTGCTATCCAGCTGTAGGGTATTTTAAGGGTAACATTCCGGTGTTGGTTTGCGGAAGATCGCATGTTCCTGAGGATAGTTATGTGCAGAAGCAGAATATAGGTTTAAACTGTATTTACTGTATATTATGTATGCGGCGGGAATCCAGAGGAGACCACCCACAAGAGCAGTTGAGAAAGACATTGCCTACCTTTTCAAATCAACCTATGACCTCTCCTGTACTGTAAAAGTGCAATCCTGTGTCCAATGGACAAAGGGATTACAGTATCCATTGTATTGCTTTTAGAAGAATTGTATAAATAAAGCCTGCTGCAGCCTGGCCACACACAAGACTCTCAACGCAATCAACTTGATAGCGGAGGACCGGGCCGGGTTGTGCAAGCGCATATTCTCAGGTATGTACATTGACTGTAGCCATTTACTCTGTTGTATTGTAGTGCATAAATTGTATTGTTAATCCCCTTTCAGAAATATTACTCTGTGGTGTCGGGACCCAGTGATTAACTACAAATCGGTGTTGTGTCCTCTTTTCCCTGCTAAGGTTTTAAAGTGTAATAGTTAGGTGTGTACACGCTGCGGGTACTTTGTACCGTCAGCGCTGCATAAGGTTTAAAGTGTAATATCATTGTATTGCGTTGCTGCATGAAGTTTAAAGTGTAATATCATTGTATTGCATTGCTGCATAAGGTTTAAAGTGTATCTCTGGGTGTGTGCGCGCTGTGTGTACTTTGTACCCCCAGCGTGGCGTTTGTACGCTAAGTCCGTACAAGGTACGGGACTCTGTACGCAAATAGCGTAATAAGTACGTAGAGTGCATATTAAGTCTAGCGGCCGCAGCGGCTCCATGGTAAAAGTGTGTTTAAAGGTACAGCTTTCTGTTTAGTATAAAATCGACATTATCAATTGGGGGCATCGTCCATTTTTTCCACATACCCGCAGCCTAGCAGGTTAAAGCAGACTTTATCTATCAGCAAAGGGCGGACAGGTATCCCACGTAAGCCTTCTCCTGGTTGGTGGATACACTGGAAACCCTAATTTATTGCTGATTAGATGGCGTCTGCTCTGCATGGTTTGTAGGGATGCTGGTAGAACCCGTAAAGTAAATACGAAAAGCTATTTAAAAAGTCTGTGAATTTCTGTTTAGCGCCAAATGTGCACACAAACACAAACGTACACCCATACTCTTTGTATACCCGCTCGCATTGTTGCCATAAGTACTGATTACTAGATTCATTTAGACCTGTGTAAAGGCCGGAGAAATTTGTTGCTATTTAGTTAAAATATAGAATAAATTTTAAGGGAGTAAATGTAAAACACAAACGCAGTCTGGCCTAGTTAAAAAGGTTTATACAGAAAGACACTGTGTTGTGTTAAGTGAGCGATTATAGGTAATATCGCTTACATTTATAGAAGTGTGGGATTTGTACTATTGTGGACGTACGGTTTTTGTACACGTGTCTCGGACAAAGTACGGGACTGTGTACGCAACGTAAAGACATACGCACGGTCGCGTGTTTACGCAACGTGCATAAGGGTACGACCGCTAAGTGCAAATTACACAATAGTATCGTTTAGTTTAGGGGCGGGACAGTAGCCACGCTACATTAGCACAAATTGCTCAGTTTCCAAGATTTAGTTTAAATAAAACCTTTTTTACTGTATTGCCTCTGGGAATAAAGCTGTTTTATCTGAATGAAAGTTAATTTTCTGTACAGAAAAACCAAAGTGTATTTTAGTGAGCGAACGTGAGTGAGCGAACGTAACATTGAACGTGGCGGACCCCAGGAATTCGGGATCCCGTTGAAGTGGTACACCGAGTGAGTGGAGACTCGGTGGCGTGAGGCAGCTGACTCATGTTAATATAGATTGAAGTACAAAGGAGCAAGGTAGCAGAGTACCGCAGACCAGAAGGTCAGCGAGGTTTAGAGTACCGCGGCCCAGGGGGTCAGCGAGGTTTACCCATATAGGTTTTTTTTTATACGCTCCGGCTGAGGTTTCCCAGCTTGTGATTCGATTCCAGTGGTCGTACGGCGGATAAGTAACAAGTACTTATACGCTGTGCGATTGGACTGCGCGTGAGTGGGTGCAATATCTAGCGCAACGTGATACCCTTTTTACGAGCTTTGCATAAAATCGCGGGATCATTAGCGCTGAATATAGCATACGCAAGCGTGATTTGTGTATAATAAAGGTTAAGGGAGTTTTTTCGCTGGTCTCTTTCAGGAAATCTCCAACGGCCAATATTTACTGGAAAGGGTAAGTTATTCCCCAAAACTTCCAGTAAATAGAGGTTACATAGGGGCCCTAGGTTGGGTACATTGCCTGCGCTATCAACAGTGTATGGTAGTACTGGCCAACGTGGGCGTGAGTGGGTGAAAGCACTCGGAGAACTTTCACCGTTGCCTTATATTGAGTATTTTGGTTTTTTTTGTGGGATTAGCCGAAAGGACAATACCTGCAAAATATGGGGGCCAGTTGCTCAAGTAAGGGACGTTCAACCAGGGTTCAGGTTGACATTCCGCGGCCCAGGGGGTCGGCGAGGTTCATTATGTGTGAGAAGCATGGACCACACACAGAAGTTTTTTGCAATGAATGGGAACGTATGACTGCGGAAGATAGGGAACCATTCCCTAAGGTAGGCAGTTTTGAACCAGAGGTATTGCAGAATTTAAGGATTAGGATATGTCTGATAAAATCCCGAAAACAAAGGGTCAGACATACAGATTGTTTAAACTTATGGCAGCAAGAGGGGGATATGCAAAGAGAATTAGCTCATGCATCCGGTTCCAAACCTAGCAGGAAAATGATGGCAACCGCACCACCACCACCGTATATTGTGGGGGAGAAAGTGGCTACAGACAATGGCATATTGGTATCCGATAAGAGTATAGTTGATACATGTACTAATGCTAACCCTTGCCAGTAGTATCCCATTTTTAATTTTTCCCAGGACTGCGAGCAGGAAGATGAGCCCAGCACGATATCGGCACTCTCTCTAGCAGCCACCATACAAGACACTCAGGTGGGCACGGCCCAACCAGCAAGAGCAGTAGTAAGGCCCCCTAGTGGAGGGATAAGTGAGGTCGTGTCCACAGGTAAGTACGGTACCGTACATTATGCAGAGACAATTGCACCTCACATTGTAGAATCAACTCAGAATGACGTAATTGAATTAAATCCTGTCAGGGTGATCGCAGTCCCCAATGGGAAGACTGACGCTCAGGGAGTAACTCCAGTCAGGAACATTGCCATGCATTGTCCTTGGTCCCGGGCAGAATTGAGGTCAATTATGTCAGAATTTCCTGATCCCAGAAAGGATCTAGTCGCATGCCAGAGGTTTATAAAGAGTTAGGTAACGCCACTGAACCCACAAACAAAGATTGGCGAACAGTGCTACGGGTATGTTTACCCTCCAATATTGACCCCGCAAAATTTGTAGATGTAGATTAGACGCAGAAGTACCTCTCGCTGATGAGTACACTCAGGAGAATGTACGACAAATCAATCTGCAATTAGGAGTATATTTCCCTACTGTTGTCAAATGGAATAAAATCTTTTCCATAAGACAAAAAGGTGAAATGACATCTGAATATTTCCACCGAGCACTGCAGGAAATGTCTAGATACACTGGGATCGAGGACATTCAGGACAATGTACATCACAGGGAGGTAGCTGTGTCAGTATTAATGGACGGGTTAAAAGAGGTATTAAGAACAAGGGTACAAACCTAACTGGAGAGGTATCTCGGTGGCTGCATTAAGAGAGTCCGCTATCGAGCACGACCGGAACGTCATTAAGCACAGGGAGTCTCAGGGGGATAAGCTGATGTCAGTAAGTATAAATGTTCTTACAACAAAATCTCATCAGCCAAAACCCCAGACCCCTGATGGTAAGTCGCGTGTAGTAGTATGCTATAACTATCGGAAGGAAGGACATTTTACACGGAACTGTAGTTATGAAGGCACACATAATGTATATCGACCCCCTAGACCAGGATATGAACCACACTATAATACACATAATTGAGATCAGGGACTGCATAGGAGAAGTTATGAGCCACATGCAGGGGAAACAAGGAGGTACCCACCTAGGAGGGACTGGCAGACCTCTGAAAATTCTCAGCTACCCCCCTCACATATTGTAGCTGCCAACATGCTGTGGGAGGATCACAATATACAATAGGGGTTGGGCCACACCTGTAGTCTGCAGCCAGTGAAGTTGATCGCTAGCCTTGGTAGTGAACCTGAGGTCACAGTTGATGTAGCTGGTAGATCATTACCTTTTCTTGTAGATACAGGGGCGGCCAGGTCAGTGTTAAATAGGACGGTAGGTATAAAAACCACGGGTAAAACAATTTCGGCAATGGGAGTAACAGGAACAGTGCAACAATACCCCTTGAGTAGACCAGCAGAGATTACGATAGGGCCTTTGCAGACCAAGCATTCCTTTTTGCTAGCTGCATCAGCTCCAACTAATCTACTTGGGAGAGATTTATTGTGTAAAATGCAGTGTGTCATATATTGTACTCCTGAGGGTGTCTTCTTAGATATACCTGAGAATCACGTTCAGGAAGTGCAAGATATATTAGACACCCCTCAAAGGCTAATGTCGCATTCTGCTGTTATAGACAAGTGTTCATCAAAGGTAGAGGAAATGATCTCACGAATACCGGGATCCCTTTGGACCAAAGATGGACAAGAAAATGGATTGATGGCGAATGTAGCTCCAGTAGTAGCGCAAGTAAAAGATGGAAGGATAGCTCCAAAAATCCCTCAGTATCCTCTGAAGCCAGAGGTAGAATTAGGAGTGTACCCCGTCATAGAGCGCTTGCTACAACAGGGCATCCTAGTCAGGACGTCCAGCACTGCCAATAGTCCCATCTTCCCTGTGAAAAAGAGTGGGGGGAGGGGTTACAGGCTAGTGCAGGATCTAAGGGGGATAAACAAGATAGTTGAGAGCCAATTCCCCGTAGTGCCCAATCCAGCTGTCATCCTCATGCAAATTCCCCTGACTGCGAAGTTTTTCACTGTCATTGAACTCTGTTCTGCCTTCTTTTCTGTCCCTCTGCACCCTGACAGCCAATACCTGTTTGCATTCATATACAGGGGAGTGCAGTACACCTGGACTCGTCTTCCCCAAGGTTTCATTGACAGCCCAAGTATTTTCTCCCAGGCCTTACATGACTGTTTACAATTCTATCAACCTGAGAGTGGATCAGTGCTAATACAGTACGTTGATGACTTGTTGTTGTGTTCTGATTCACTCGAATCATCCTTGAAAGACACGGAACAGCTTCTGTTTCATCTTTCCCATACGGGACACAAGGTTTCAAAGGATAAGTTGCAGTTGTGCCGGACCAGGGTCAAATATTTGGGACATTGCTTGACGCAAGGACTTAGACATCTCACCGCTGATAGAATACAGGAGATTCGTGACATGACTCTGCCACAAACCCAGCAACAGATCCGCACTTTCCTTGGAATGTGTGGGTACTGCCGAAACTGGATCCCAGGGTTCTCCATACTGGCTTTACCTTTGCAAGAAATGGTCTCTTCAAACAAACCAGAACGGGTCTCGCACATAGATGAGTCCGAACTGGCATTTGAGAGACTCAAACAGTGCCTATCACAGGCACCTGCATTAGGCATGCCAGATTATGGGAAACCCTTTGAATTGTACGGTACGGAAAGTGCTGGGTGTGCGGCAGGTGTTTTAACACAGAAACATGGTGATGCCAGCAGACCAGTAGCATACTACAGTGCACAGTTGGACTCCGTAGTGCGGTCTCTCCCCACATGCTTGCGAAGTGTTGCAGCGATAGCTTTGATAGTGAGTAAGAGCGAAGACGTAGTGTTAGGACACAACTTGACCGTCCATACACCTCATGCAGTATCGCCCTTACTGAACTCTGCCCAAACCAGACATGTCTCATCTACACGGTTTACAAGGTGGGAGTTAGCACTAATGGCCCCTGTAAACATCACCATAAAGAGATGCAGCACACTAAATCCTGCAACTTATCTGCCAAGTATGCCTGGACAGACACAAAGGGTGGAGGATGAGAATGATGGTGAAGGAGGATTTAGTGCAGACACTGATACGCATGATTGTATGGAATATCTGAACCAGACTTTCACTGCGAGACCTGACATTAGTGACAACCCACTGGAAGGCGTAGATTTTACTTTTTACACTGACGGTAGTTGCCACAGACAGACGGACTCAGGAGACTTGTGCACTGGGTACGCAGTTGTAGACGACAGAAGTATCATAGAAGCTGAGCCCCTGGGCCCACCGCACTCAGCACAAGTTGCTGAGCTGGTCGCCCTAACCAGAGCGTGTGAATTGGCCAAGGGTAAGTCAGCCAATATATATACAGATTCTAGGTATGCCTTTGGAGTAGTGCATGATTTCGGGGACCTATGGCGCCTCATAAATTTTATGACGGCAGCTGGCACACCTGTAGCACATGCGTCCCACATAAAAAGGCTCCTGACAGCAATACAAGAACCAGACAGAGTGGCTGTTATCAAATGTAAAGCACATACTTACAACCAAGATCCAATTTCACTTGGTAACAGCCGGGCAGATGAAGCTGCTAAATCAGCAGCCAGCACCCCCATACAAACGAACATCACATCACTGATGACATTCAACACAATCAACACACAAAAATTAATTGAAATGCAAAATTTGTGTTCTCCACAGGAAAAGGCGGTCTGGAAGTCAAAGGGGTATGACCAGGAGTCCTCAGGACTCTGGACAGGTGGACACGTTAAGCTAGTAGCCCCCAGAGCATATCTTCCAAGCTTAGCTGAGGCGGCACACGGTCTGACTCATCTTGGTAAAGAGGGTATGTGTAAGCTGGTGAGAGCCTACTGGTGTGCACCAGGATTCTCTTCTCATGCAGGTAAGAGAGCAATGACATGTATTACTTGCTTGAGGAAGAATATTGGAAAGTCAATACCAACAGAGCCATCCCATATCCCTCCGACAGATGGCCCTTTTCAGGTAATACAAATTGATTTCATACAGTTACCACCCTGTAGGAATTTAAAATATGTGTTAGTTTGTATTGATGTGTTTTCCAATTGGGTAGAAGCGTTCCCCGCTGCCACAAATACTGCTACCTTCACTGCAAAGAAAATTGTGCAGGAATTTGTGTGTAGGTATGGTATCCCTAGAATAATTGAAAGCGATAGGGGTACCCATTTTACAGGTGAAGTCTTTCAGGTTATGTGCAAACTGATGGGAATTAATAGTAAGCTGCATACTCCGTACCGACCGCAGGCGAGTGCGAAGGTGGAGAGAGTGAACAGCACTATTAAGAACAAGCTGAGCAAAGTGAAGGCTGAGACTGGATTGTTGTGGCCAGAAGCTTTGCCCCTAGTATTGTACAGCATCAGAACCACTCCCAGTTTCCCCCTTAATCTGTGACCCTTTGAGATTCTTTTTGGCCGACAACCCCATGTAATGATAGACCCCCAGGATGATTTGAAATGCAATAACGAAGTGACTGTAAAATATTTGGTTAAGATGAGCCAGCAGCTGAGGAATCAAAATAGGAATCTAAAGCTGGTGATTCCTGACCTACCGAACAGTAATTGTCATGACATTGAACCTGGGGACTATGTAATGATTCGAAATTTTCTACGCTCAGGTTGCCTCATTGACAGGTGGGAAGGACCGTACCAAGTCTTGCTAACCAGCACGACAGCATTAAAGGTTGCCGAAAGAGAGACTTGGGTCCACTCGTCCCACTGTAAGAAGGTCGCTGACCCGGAGAGAACCCGTGACAAAGAGCAGAGTGTAGAGAACATCGTATTACTGAAGTGTCTGTTTCGGGAAGGTTGAGACGGCACCTGAGCTCAGAGGACAACAAGACCAGAGGCGGTTGTCGCACCAGTTTTCTTTTTTCTTTTTCCACCCCCCACTACCCTACCTCTCTTCCTCTCTCCCCCCCCCCCCCCCCTTCTTGTCTTTCTTCTCTTCCCTTAACAAGATGGACTTATCCCAAGAGACTGCGTTCCGGGTTTTCCTGTTAATCCTGATGTTGACCAGGACAGTCTGTTTTAGTGAGGGTCCCAGAGAGGTTGAGAAGGGATCTGAAATGGGTTCTGATGGCAAGGATGGATTTGTAGAATCTCAAGAGCAACACACTAATCGAGCAAAGGCGAGTATCAGAAAGCGCTCTGGTAGTCAAAGAGCTCGGAGGCACTGTGAAAGGTTATTGTCTGAGGAAAATTGCATTTTTAGAAATTGTGAGAACATAGTCGAGGATGGGTGCATCCAGAGATGTCAGTCCAGCCTTAATATCAACATGGACCGTCATCCATTGAGTGATTACCACTCACTAGTGGGTAAGGTCTTAAACCAGACAGAATGCTGGGTGTGCTCACAAGTACCTCAAGGACAGAGTAAGACAGGATTAATACCATACCCTTTAGCAATAGATGAGGTACTCGAATTACGGGGTGGGAGACCGGTGGACAAGAAATTTAATATTTCTAGGCCCCCTAGCTTGAAGCTCCACCAGTATCATGTAGATAGATCCTTATTATGTTTCAACATTTCCAATTACCGAAAACCGGGAAATTGGGAAGTGACCTGGAATAACCAGACAATGACCTTTTCACACAGAGCTGATAGGATACCCATAGACTCTGAACTTGTACGCCAAATAGCCAACAGTGGAAGGTATTTCCGGTATAGGTATACTCGAGGAAGCAAGACCATGTGGGTTGGAAAAGTATCACCAGGGTACTGTGCTCATATCATCCAGCCAGATACTTGTACAGAGCAAATGGGAGAACTAGGGATTGGGTTTTTCACTTGGAAAGTTTGCAATATGGTAATGTCATATTCTGTCCCATATGTTCTCCCCGATGATGCCTATTTCATATGTGGGAGGAAAGCGTACAAGTGGCTTGCCCTGAGCTCAGAAGGATTGTGTTATGTTGGAAGAGTGTTGCCAGAGGTCATGACCATAACCCATGATAAAATGAAAGATGTTTACCGCAGTGCTCAGGCTCCTTATACTCACAATCATTATGAACACATCGTCAAGAGACACCTCATAGATAGGACAGAGCACGTAGCCTCTGATTTGATACACGAATCCACCGGGATTCAATTCCTTCTCGCATTAGACATCACCCGTACTGCCAGAGGAATTATAAATTATAGGTATATCCATGCGCTGGCGAACTTGACAGATAATATCACTGAGATGTATGACGATACCTTCAGGTATACAGGAAGGGAGTTATAAGAAGGAATTGATTCAGCACAGGATGGTCCTTAATTATGTCACAGCTGTGATGGGTAGGTACTGTGTCACTTTGGCAACTCAATACGGCGTGAAGTGCTGTACGTATATCACGAACAGCACTGACGACCCCACGGAGATCATCGATCAAAAGATGGATGATATTTTACAGTTAAAGTGGGAGTTCCGAAAGAGACACAATCTTACCCTGACAGCTGTGGGTAATGAATTGACCGGCTGGGTCTCATGGTTGAACCCACTAAATTGGTTCTCAGGATTAGGAGAGTGGGCTCAAAATGTGATTATGAGTGTAGGGAAGTTTCTCCTTTGTATCCTGGGAGTCGTCATAATTATTGGTTTGAAAATTTAGGTGTGTTCGAATTCTAACGTGGCGCAAGCACGGCACAAATTTTATGAGTTTAAGGAGCGGGGGCGCTGTTACAGCAGCAGATGTAATTTACGATTCATCCATAGAGACAGTGTTGTGATAAGGATTGCAAATGAATTCCATGGCCTGTTTCTTTCACCCGTTTTTCCTTTGTCTCCCCCTCTGCCCAGGTCCACCCATCCGGAAAAGACATCGACCCTACCCAAGAATGTTTATGAAAATTTTATGTGAATGTATTTTAGATATGTGTCTTATCTTCATCTCTACAACCTTCAGTTAATGACACACATAGTCGACAGGTGATATCCACATGTACTAGCACTCACATATGTTCCCCTTCCATGTATCATCAACTAAATGTGCACCCCATTTGTTGGAACAAGCCGAAAAGAGCTCAGTAGTGTTTGTTGGCCCACTTACAGACCCTTAATACGGGATAAGAAGGATTTAATGAATACTTCGCAATACCTCGAAGCTTATTTAGAACATATACAGCACGATGATACATGCCCCTCAGACATGGATTCATACATACATACTTTTTACTCTCCCACTAGGTCATACATTTCCCACCTACAACTCTCCCCCGATCACCATTGTTTGTAGATATTGTTTTGATATTTTTCTGTTTAGTAATTAGATAGTGGCAGTTATTGTTGACTGCCAAAGGGTGGACTGTCAAAGTCGAAAAATATTGCAGTACACACATCACGTACAAACGACACACACATGCCCGCTGCGCGTGCACTTGTTCCGCCGTGCGTGCACATATCCGCAATTTGCGTATGGTCGCTCCCGCGGTCCTGCGCGTGGTATGGGTATTTACGGCGGAGTTTGTGAACGCATGGAGGGCTATCAAAACATTACATATTTAATCCAAATAGTGCACATTGTACACATAGTCCCCCTGCACCACATCAGAAAGTAACAACAGATTAAATGATTCCAGAACAAAGGTATTCACCTTTACAGGATAAGAGGGGACAGACTAAGGTTAAAAGGTGGTGTTTGGTATCCAGCTGTAGGGTATTTTAAGGGTAACATTCCGGTGTTGGTTTGCGGAAGATCGCATGTTCCTGAGGATAGGTATGTGCAGAAGCAGAATATAGGTTTAAACTGTATTTACTGTATATTATGTATGCGGCGGGAATCCAGAGCAGACCACCCACAAGAGCAGTTGAGAAAGACATCGCCTACCTTTTCAAATCAACCTATGACCTCTCCTGTACTGTAAAAGTGCAATCCTGTGTCCAATGGACAAAGGGATTACAGTATCCATTGTATTGCTTTTAGAAGAATTGTATAAATAAAGCCTGCTGCAGCCTGGCCACACACAAGACTCTCAACGCAATCAACTTGATAGCGGAGGACCGGGCCGGGTTGCGCAAGCGCATATTCTCAGGTATGTACATTGACTGTAGCCATTTACTCTGTTGTATTGTAGTGCATAAATTGTATTGTTAATCCCCTTTCAGAAATATTACTCTGTGGTGTCGGAACCCAGTGGTTAACTACAAATCGGTGTTGTGTCCTCTTTTCCCTGCTAAGGTTTTAAAGTGTAATAGTTAGGTGTGTACGCGCTGCGGGTACTTTGTACCGTCAGCGCTGCATAAGGTTTAAAGTGTAATATCATTGTATTGCGTTGCTGCATGAGGTTTAAAGTGTAATATCATTGTATTGCATTGCTGCATAAGGCTTAAAGTGTATCTCTGGGTGTGTGCGCGCTGTGTGTACTGTGTACCCCCAGTGTGGCGTTTGTACGCTAAGTCCGTACAAGGTACGGGACTCTGTACGTAAATAGCGTAATTAGTACGTAGAGTGCATATTAAGTCTAGCGGCCACAGCGGCTCCATGGTAAAAGTGTGTTTAAAGGTATAGCTTTCTGTTTAGTATAAAATCGACATTATCACCCTGTACCCTGTTCAACACAGTGACAGCCAGGACAGCAACACCCATATACAGCTGCAGCACCTGGCCATAACAGCACATGATGACTTTTTGCCTCGCTCTGGTTTCCGAGTCTGGTCCTGAGCGGACTCGGATCCGGGCTCAGAATGGGATGTTCGGGGGTTTCGGTTCTCTGGGAACCGAACTCGCTCATCTCTAGCGGTTGCTAGGCTGTGCATGTGCGGTTACCAGGCTGTGCGTGTGCGATTACCAGGCTGTGCATATGCGGTTACCAGGCTGTGCATGTGCGGTTAAAAGGCTGTGTATGTGCAGTTACCAGGCTGTGCATGTGCGATTACCGGGCTGTGTATGTATGGTTACCAGGTTGTGCATGTGCGGTAACTAGGCTGTGCATGAGAGGTTACCAGTCTGTGTATGTGCGATTACCAGGCTGTGTATGTACAGTTACCAAGCTGTGCATGTGCGGTTACTAGGCTGTGCATGAGCGGTTACCAGGCTGTGCATGTGCGGTTACCAGTCTGTATTTGAGCGGTTACTAGGCTGTGCATTTGCGATTACCGGGCTGTGTATGTATGGTTACCAGGTTGTGCATGTGCGGTTACTAGGCTGTGCATGAGAGATTACCAGTCTGTGTATGTGCGATTACCGGGCTGTGTATGTACGGTTACCAAGCTGTGCATGTGCGGTTACTAGGTTGTGCATGAGCGGTTACCAGGCTGTGCATGTGCGGTTACCAGTCTGTATTTGAGCGATTACTAGGCTGTGCATTTGCGGTTACCAGGCTGTGCATGTGCGATTATCAGGCTGTGCATGAGCGGTTACCACACTGTGCATGTGCGGTTACCGGGCTGTGTCTGTGCGGTTATCGGGCTGTGCATAAGCGGTTACCAGGCTGTGCATGTGCAATTACCAGGCTGTGCATGTGTGATCACTAGGCTGTGCAATTGCAGTTACCAGGCTGTGCATGTGTGATCACTAGGCTGTGCAATTGCAGTTATCAGGCTGTGCATGTGCGATTACTAGGCTGTGCATGAGCGGTTACCAGGCTGTGTATGTGCGGTTACTAGGCTGTGCATGAGCGATTACTAGGCTGTATATGTGCGATTATTAGGCTGTGCATGAGCGGTTACCAGGCTGTGCATGAGCGATTACTAGGCTGTGTATGTGCAGTTACTAGGCTGTGCATGAGCGATTACTAGGCTGTATATGTGCGATTACTAGGCTGTGCATATGCGATTATCAGGCTGTGCATGAGCGATTACTAGGCTGTATATGTGCGATTACTAGGCTGTGTCTGTGCGGTTATCAGGCTGTGCATGAGCGATTACTAGGCTGTATATGTGCGATTACTAGGCTGTGTCTGTGCGGTTATCAGGCTGTGCATGAGCGATTACTAGGCTGTATATGTGCGATTACTAGGCTGTGCATATGCGATTATCAGGCTGTGCATGAGCGGTTACCAGGCTGTGCATGAGCGGTTACCAGGCTGTGTCTGTGCGGTTATCAGGCTGTGTATGTGCGGTTACCAGGCTGTGCATGTGTTCCTAAGTATTGAATTTTGGAAAGAGAGAATTAGTCTTACAGTGGCGCACATAAAGGGGTAATTTATTTATGACCTTTGTAAAATATAACTTTTATTTTTAATAATGATAAAAGGCCTACAGGAAATATATCACACTAGGCCTATTATCATTATTAAAAATAAAAGTTATATTTTACAAAGTTCATTAATAAAATACCCCTTTATAGGCCTAATTCAGACCTGATTGCTAGGGTGCGTTTTTTGCATCCTTGCGATCAGGTAGTCGCCGCATACAGGGGGAGGGGGAAATCGCTGTGCAGGGGTGCGATCGCATGTGCAGTAGACTCCTTGAAAATGGTCAGTTGCCAGTGCCACCCACAAACGGCCTCTTCCTGACAGTCACCTTGTGATCGCCCGTGTGATCGCTTTTCTTGCACCATCCTGTCGCTGCCCGGCGCTGCGGACCAACGCACCTGCGCATTGCAGTGCATATGCATGCACAGTTCACACCTGATCGCAGATGTACAAAATGCAGCCTTGCGATCAGGTCTGAATTAGGCCCTATGGGCCTAATTCAGACCTGATAGCTAGCAGACGATTTTTGCACTGCTGCGATCAGAGAGTCGCCGCCTACAGGGGGAGGGGGAATTCGCTGTGCAGGTGAAGTTTGTACAGTCCCTGCACAGCCCAGGACTTACTCTTTCAGTGCAATGATCGGGGCCAGAGCTGACATCAGAAACCCTCCCTCCAAACACCGGGTCCCTCCTGCGTTTTTCCGGACACTCCTCTAAAATGGTCAGTTGCCACCTACAAACTGCCTCTTCCTGTCAATCTCCTTGCGATCGCATTTGTTGCACCATCCCGTCGCTGCCCGGCGCTCCCAGTCGCTGAAGATCGTCGCGCCTGCGGATTACGGTGCATACACATGCGCAGTTCAGACCTGATCGTCCACTGTGCGAAAACAGCAGCGATCAGGTCTGAATTAGCCCCTATGTACACCACTGTAAGACCAATTCTCTTTACAAAATTTGCTTCTATTATTTTTGGCAACAATACTGTCTGTGGCAGCACCCCCAAACTTGATTATACTTGATGTGATCAGTACATGGGGCATTAAAAACGGGATACGTACAATTTGCAGGCAGGCGGGATCCCGGCTGTCATGATCCCGACAGTGGGATCCCATCTGCCAGAATGCCGTCAGTGGAGAGAGTGCTAGAAAACCACTTGGGGGCTTGCTGCGCTCACCACCCTGCGGGCATGGTGGCTCACTGCGCTCACCACAGGTTGTATTCTCCCTCTATGTGTGTCATGGACACCCACAGAGGGCGAATAGCCTGTGTCGCAGTATTCTGGTGGCAGCATTTCACCACCTGTCGGGATTCCGGCATCAGTACAGATGGGACCTCCGTTATCTTGGCTGGCTGAGGCGTTAGTCGTCATGATCGGGTATACGCAGCATACCAGGGCGCAGGTAGGCGTGTCTAGTCACAGAGAGGCGCGCCTAGTCGCAGGGAGGCGCACAGAGCGCTTGTCGTTACCTTTAAGTGTAATACCTGCGATCATCCACCAGATGTCGCTTTTTACAATCACTACTGCGCATGCGTGTGGTCTCCCGTAAAATACAATACTGAAATACATAGTAAGAACTACTTTACTAGTGCGTCTCATTACGCTACATTATTTCATACCGTATATAACAGTATATACAGTACAGACGCAAATAGTACAGCATATGCAGATTCAAACAAATCAGTATCAGAATCAGCTTTATTGGCCAGGTGTACTCACGTACACTAGGAATTATTTGTGGTACAATGCATCGCCAAGCAGCAACATGAAGGGGGAATACATAGCATACGAAGGGGGAAGAACATAGCATACATTACACACATTACACGTATGAGTTGATACTGCACATTGCAACTGTACAATAGACTCAACATATTAGACATATTATACACGTAAGACTAAACACAAAGGCTGCTTGGCAGAGCAGCGCCGAGGCAGCCATCCGCGGCACCAACTAGAACTCAAACAATGCACAAACGTGATAAAGCCACAGTATGGTCCATTTACAGTACATTAGGAATATGTGAGCGTCCAAGTCAGATAAATCAACATAAAACCAGTAGTGTACACAGACGCAAACAGACGTGTTACATGCACATCGTTGCCTATTGATGTTAGGGATATTGTATGTTAGCATTCTAATCCCGTAGCCATTACGGCATAATCAAAACCAATGGACTTATTCATCTGTCAGTGGCAAAGTGTCCGAGTGGTGAAGTGTTCCGCTTCCCATGCTTAGAGTCCTGGGTTCGATTCCTAAAGTACGAATGCATGTTAGTTTCTTCCAGACACTTTATTTTTTTTATTTTTATATCTATCGTACTGTAGTATACTTTCACATTCAATACAAGTGTGCACACAAGTTTTACATAAAGCAGAGCAAAGCTGCAGGAGCGTTTTTACTGTTAAGGTTCTATGCACCGTACGGTACATTCAATTCTGTAGCAGGGCAGACTCAATTGAAATGGTTAACCATCTGTGACTCCTTGCCCCATGGAGGCACTCGGCTACAGAGCAAGTAACAGCACAGGTTTTGCAGGCTATGCGCCGATGCTGAAGAAGCGCACAAACCCCTAGCTAAAATACACAGGGGCGATAGGAATAAGTGAGGTCTATGCACATAACGATACACCAGACTCGATCACATAGCAAAGTGACAAAATGTCTGAGGCCCGTGAAGCCCCGCCTCATGGCAGCACTCAGCTATGGAGCGAGCGACGGCATAGGTTTTCTCCTCGTTGCTGGCGAGAGGTCTGTCCCGCCAGCAAACGAGGAGACGGAGCTCCCCAAGGGAATAGGGGCGATCCCTGGCAGCCATAATACTGTATGCTGTACAGTCCTTAACCGCAATGAGGTTCTCAGACGTCGTGCATCTCAGACATTGTGTGTTTCAGACATTGTGCGTTCCAGGCATCCCAGGTTGTTACATCAGTTCCCCTTGGTTTTGATTATGCCTTTTCTTTGAACACGATATTCTCCACTGCCTCGTCCTACCCCCATCCCACTTCCCCCCTGGGATCCTGCACAGTTCATGCAGTAGGCAGGGAGGGAGTTCAGATCAGGTTACAAGACATGTGCAACAGTATACTGTGTAGGAAAATCACATAGAGAACTGCAGTCACGTTGATACTGTGTAGATGTGTAAATGGTACAGTAGCAGTGATCCCTTCTCATTAAGTACAACACAGATTCTCAAAACATAGATTCTCTAATGCCGACAATCTACAGTACTGTGTTGCTCGAACAGTTAGTTGCGTCAAAATACACTAATTTAAATTTACTGGAACTGTAGGTCAACGGGTGCTCATTACCGCTGTGTATTGTATATAGCGGAATGAGTCGCTCCTGCAGATTTACTCTGATTTATGTGAAACCTGTATGCACCCTTCCATTGAATGTATTATAAAGAAAAAAAAAATAATAAAGTGAATGTCACGGGAACACAAAAAAAAAAAAAGATTGGCACTTTGGGAATCGAACCCGGGACTCTCAGCGTGGGAGGTGGGAGCCTTCATCGCTAGCCCACAAGACTTCATGAAATATTCACAACAAGTTCATGTGTAAAAGTACTGCAAAGAGCGATTCCTTCCCATTGGTGTTGGTTTATGCCTTAGGGGACTCAGACGCTCATAATTCAAAAGCACGGTATTTAGTGCACTGTACATACTTTAAAGTCAATGAGCTGCATTATTCCTTTCACACATTAGTTGCGTCTGCATACACAATCTTGCGTCTGCATACAGAAGTGTTTTAACATGTTTATTTGTGTCTGTATAAACTATTTTTTTTTAACTCTCTTCGTCTGACCATTGGTCATCATCTATTAACATTACAGTCGTCACTGACCATTTGCCAGAGCTTGTAGATCATTCTGCCGCTATTCGATCTAAAGTACTGGATTAGTGGAGCATTAGCCACCCAGTGATGGAGATGTGTATTGCATGCTGAGTATCTAGTCGCGCCTCAACGCGCCTGTCCGTGATTAAACTCAGCAACCTAAGCTATCGCCTAGGAGTGACAAAACCTACGTCTAGGCGCAGAAAGAGCCAAGATAACGGAGGACCCATCTGTATTTTGACCGCCGGGATCCCGACTGGAGGTATTTTAACTGCTTCCCTTAAAAACATATAATAAAGATATATACTAGTGCAGTAGTTATTCACCAATCCCCTTTTCCTCACTTGATTATTGATCCTAAGTATTCAGTCTTGATATAGGGCTTAATTCAGGTTGGATCACAAATCGCGATCAAACTGGGTTTTTTGCGTTCACCCGGCGGGCACATGCGCAGGGCCCGTTCTGTGCATGCTCTCGCATTTACTGTGGTTGACCCGCAATAAATGCGAATGCCTCTGCCATTTCCAAGGCCGAGATGGAACGTTGCAGGGGCGGTGGCAGGAAAGAGGACAGCGGCTTCCAAACAGGGGGCGTAGCATGGTGGCGGCCCTCCTGCCATTACAGCCAGGCTGCTCCCCCGGCAGGAGCCATCCACAATTTTAGCAATCACACTGAAAATGCAGTGCGATCGCAATTTCAGCGTGATTGCAGTGGGTGGGCAGTGGTCTGCATGCTGGGCGGCCTTGCCCTGCGATGGGCGGCCCCAGCATGCATGCAAAAGGATTGTAAATTCTGCTGTGTAGCAGAATTTACAATCCTTAATGAATAGGGTCCATAATGGTGCATTCTGGGGATCCAGTCTGAAGATCGACACTGTCTAGATCGACAATGTTTAGGTCGACCACTATAGGTCGACAGTCACTAGGTCGACAGGGTTTCTAGGTCGACAGGGTTTCTAGGTCGACATGTGCTAGGTTGACAGGTCAAAAGGTCGACATGAGTTTTTTTTTTTTAAATTACTTTTTTCATACTTAACGATCCACGTGGAGTAATTCAGCTTCCCGGTCACTGTACGCAGAAAACGACACAAAACAACAACAACCTCATGTCGACCTTTTGACCTGTCGACCTAGCACATGTCGACCTAGAAATCCTGTCGACCTTCCAACCCTGTCAACCTAGTGACTGTCGACCTATAGTGGTCGACCTAAACATTGTCGACCTAGACACTGTCGATTTGATGATCCACACCCGTATTCTGTGTGGGCTCACTGCAGGGTCTAGTGTGAGAATGCACTGTTGTGTATAAACCACAAGTACTAATGGATCATTCAATTGAATATTTCTACATTTGCTAACCTATACTTAGGGTGGGATTCAATTCTTTTCACCCCTTTTCATACCCGTTCTGTTTTTGCCCTCAAGGGTGTGGTATCATTATTTCAGCTCGCTACCCACTAAGTAGGGAGGCACCCAACCCTTTACACAGCTAAACCTAATCACTATGGGCGCAATATGCGTGATAACGAAGATCATTTTAGAAAGGACATTGGGCGTGATATGTCATTTGAATCCCACCCTTTAAGTGTATGTATATTTTCAACCACCCTGCTACAGAAGAAGCTGGCAGTTTCCTGGGCAGCGATATAGACCTATTTCTCGTGCATCATTACAGAATTATTAGAGAAGGCTTTGTCCAGGCAGTAGAAGAGGTGACAGGAAGTCAATGTATGTAGGGTGGCATGGCTCCTTTGGCTCTTCAGTATACAGAGCATTTCCGATTCAGCAGACTATGGGTTAAACAAATCATACAGTTTGTTTAAATCCTGAAAGGGAAACACACTAAAAATACTTCTCTAGCACATCAAAGGCAGAGATCCCCGAAGCAGATACCAAAACTATGTGGAAAGGTTCAGCATGGACCAATTACTGAGCTAAAAGCAGTATCTTGCCAACAGCTCTCAACTACTGTCAAAAACAACTTATCTTTGTAATGTTTTCACATTAGTAAAGATAAGAGTTTTATGTCAGATATTCTCCCAACTCTGAAATTCTTGGAAAATCCGAGAAAGTATAGAAAATGCATTTGACAAAATGATCACAGAGGAGGTTTCCTTATCTATTCTCTAGTGATATAACAGAGGTTCTCATAATTTGGGAATTAAAATATAGAGCAATTATGGTCCTCATTTTAAGTGGTACGCATCCGTGGTCACCTTCAAGTTACCGGCGTGAAACGCCCACTTCACAGATGGGGCAGATGTACTAAGCTTTGGAGAGTGATAAAATGCAGAGAGATAAACTATCAACCAATCAGCTCCTGTCATTTCTTTACAAACAGCCTGTAACTTGGCAGTAAAGAGCAGATTGGCTGGAACTTAATCTATCTCCACATTATCTCTCTACAAGTCTTAGTACATCTCCCCAAAGTGCTGTCTATTGATGGACGGATTAATCTGTACACACTAGTGATGTGTGTGTGTGTGTGTGTGTGTGTGTGTGTGTGTGTGTGTGTGTGTGTGTGTGTGTGTGTGTGTGTGTGTGTGTGTGTGTGTGTGTGTGTATTCCTGATCGGATATCTGAGCAGTTTTAAAGTGAAGAAGAAAAAATAGCTACATTAACAGAATATTTTTCAACTAAACGTTAGTTTTGGCTAATAGAAGATGATAGACAAGCAGAGAGATGTCTCCTGTGCTATGGCAGCCGGCAGGTCAGTGATACACACTGCGGCGGCTGGTAATCCATGGGTAAGGCAAGCCAGCACATATACTGCATACAACATCACATGTATGTTTATGTGTTCTACAATGGCCCTCATTCCGAGTTGATCGCTAGCTGCCGCCCTCTGGGAGTGTATCTTAGCTTAGCAGAAGTGAGAACGAAAGGTTAGCAGAACTGCTCGAAAATATTTTCATGCAGTTTCTGAGCAGCTCCAAACCTACTCCCAGGGGTGTATCTAGGGGTCTGAGCGCCCCTGGCAAAGTAAAGGACTGGCGCCCCACACCCGCCCATATTTGAAATATCGAAGGCGCATGTGCCAAAAAGGGGGCGTGGCCACTCAATAGTACTCAAATACAAATTACACCACTCAGTAGCATTCCTTACTAACATTACACAGCACAGTTATGTCCGTTGTTTCACGTTACGCTACACAGTAGCACCCCTTATACACATTATGCCACACAGTAGGGCCTATAGTATAAATATATATATCCAAAAAATGCTAACCCAGCATACCATAATATATATCCATTCCAATAAGAAGAGGTGCACTCACCAGGGACTTTTCAGCAGGTTATGTTTACTCACATCACCAGTGTAGACAAAAACTTTAACCTTTCTCAAGACATCCCACCAGTAGAAGAGACACACACACACATATATTATATATAGTGGTAATAGTGGAAATTGTGGAGTGGGGGTATGGAAAAGTGAAGATTATAATTATGTGCGCGCCGAAG